>NC_053392.1:468163248-469363248 GCF_905171765.1 Bufo bufo | reverse complement strand
TGGCCAATGTGCATCATTGTTGCTGTTCACTATAATCTTTCAGCCAATCGGTGTTTGCGTTACGTGATGTGTTAGGTAGTAGGATCCTCCCCCTTCCTTCTCCACCAGTCTGAACTCTGCTGCGCCGTCCATCCCTGCGCTCAGACTTAGCTGGGATCGCTTGTTTTCACTTGCTGCGCATGCCCAGACACTCTGTTAGCCTGCCGTGTCCTAAGCTGTTAGTAAGGTGCGTACGTCTAGACTGGATGCCGATCGGTACCTAAGTTTTGGCGCATGCTCCCGGACTTAGTAGTTGGTCTCCTCTTCTTCTAATCTTCATGTGCATGCGTCCGGATTTGATACCGGACCTTGGCTTGTTTTGGCATATCTGGATGCTTCTGTATCTCTCATCTTTCTTATATTATGCGCATGTGTCCGATTCCAGGCATTTATATTTACCTTAGTTTTTAGGAGGGCATATTAAGGCTTCCTTATAGTCTCCTCGCTTAGTAATGTTCATGCACTTACATTTGGACTGGGGTATTATCTCTACTTGGCTGCTACATCAATCGTCCCTTATCATGGGCTGAATATTGTGATTGTCAGGTTTACATGTTTATGTCCCACAGCACATTATCATCCTATTGCCTGATTATGTATGGTGCCTAATGGAGTATGTGGGGTATATGGAGTATATATGGGGACCCTTGTAATGTATACGAGTTTCTGCACTTGTTGGGGCTATTCCCTTTTACTCCTACTCACTACTTGTGATCTTTAATCCTGGATACCATATAGTGACCTGTGATCGCCAGTTCTTCCCTTAGATATTGTGATCTAGATTTTATTAGGGGGGGGGGGGGGGGGTCCTACTATATTTTATAGTGATCCACCACTTCAGTGTAACCACCAGATCCTTCTACTTGTTGTGTATTTGTTTATTAATTATTATTATATTATATTTAATTTCTTTGTTGGTTATTATTTGTGAAGGAGGGGGGGGGGGGGGTTAATTAAAACACATCCCTACTAACCTAACCACGTGTCAGTGTGTTTAAATAATTTGAAAATGTGTTGAGTATTCTAGTTGCTCATCTATAGTATATGTTCCCGCTAGTCAGGAGTACTAACTCACTCTATGTATCCTTTACTAGATTTTATAGGTGTCGTGGATCCTCCAGACTTACATCTAGTGTGTCTCCCGCCAGGTATGTATATTATAATATATAATAGCCTCAGTTCAGGTTTGTATTATAGTTACTATTAATCGAGGTCCCTACTCAGTTCCTTGGTTACGTGTGAAGATGCATTATGGACCCATATTTGCAGATCTTTTGAGGTGCCTACTTTCCCGCCTCTCCTATCAATTCCATGAGGTTCTATATATTTTTTTCTTCATTCTTGATTCTCTATTAATTTACAAGTATTTTTGGAATCTCTTTCATAAATATGATGCATATGTAAATCCCTCATTGAGACCGTGCGGGGCTAGGCTACGTAGGCGGTATATCCACCGAGCTTCCTCCTGCTGTAGCCTTTGATCCAAATTGCCCATTCTTGGGCCTAGTTTTAATTTTTGGATCCCCCAAACTTTTAAGCTCTGACTATTTCCATTATGTATGTTTTGCACGTGTCTTGCAAGAGGTGTATCACTAAGAGTATTAATTGTGCTGAGGTGTTTAGAAATACGCCTTCTGAGTTCTTGTGTGGTTTTACCCACATAGATTTTGGGACAGCCACACTGGATGGCATATATTACTCCCATCGTTTTGCAGTTTATATATTCCTTAATCTGATATTTTTTATTATCAGCTGGGTTATTAAATTCCTTTTTGGGTGTCATTTTTCCACAGAAATTACAGTCACCACATGGATAGGATCCTACCGTGTGGAGCCAGGTAAGTTTCTCCTGTTTATTATCTTGCATATAGTGACTATGCACCAGTTTCTCTCTTATGTTTTGTCCTCTCCTATATGTGATGGCTGGTCTGGGAGCGATGATCTCCTTTAGCTCATCGTCTGCGAGCAATATATGCCAGTGTCGTCCCAAGATATTGCGTATTTTTTCATGCTGTCCATCATAATTCCCTATGCACCGTACCACTCCTCTCTTCTGACTTCCATGTTGTTGACTTGTGCCAAGTAAGATGGTCCTATCACTTTTTTTAGCCCTGTTGTACGCATAGTGTAAAGTTTTTTTCGGATATCCTCTCACTAAGAATCTATTATACAGGAGCCTGCATTCATCTTCAAAGCTCTCCAAGGTAGAGCAGTTGCGTTTGGCTCGAAGATACTGCCCTATTGGAATTCCCTTTTTGAGGGGGATAGGATGATGGCTTTGCCAATGTAGCAGGCTGTTAGTAGAAGTAGGTTTCCTGTATATGGTGGTATTGACGCTGCCATCATTTTCCAAAGAGATCGTTAAATCTAAAAAATTGATAGTTCTTTTGTCTATTTCCGCAGTAAACCTTAGGCCTAGAAGGTTATCATTAAGTTCTTTGACAAATTCAAAGAAATAAGTGCTCGTGCTGTCCCATAATATTGGGACGTCGTCTATGAAACGACCCCAATAAAGTATGTGTTTGGTGAAATGATGATTCTCCTCTGTAAATACTGTGCGCTCCTCCCAACACCCTAAAAATAAATTAGCAAAACTAGGTGCACAAATCGTCCCCATAGCTGTACCGGTGACCTGTAAATAATACTTCCCATTAAATATAAAATAATTATGTGTTAACAGAAATTGTAATAGTGATAAAATAAATGTGTTGTGCTCTTGATATTGCGTGCCTTTAGTGTTTAAATAATACCTGATTGCTTCTAGGCCTAAGTTATGCTGGATACTGGTGTAGAGAGCTTCTACATCCAGACTTGCTATCAACGTGGTTTTGTTGACTTGGATATCTTGGAGTTTGGTTAGCGTATCCTTTGTATCTTTGAGATAGGAGGACAGACTGGGTACAAATGGGGATATCATCTGGTCCACACAGCCGCTGATCCCCTCACATAGGCTTTGATTGCCTGACACTATTGGCCTTCCTGGTATCGGATCCCGTTTTTTGTGTACTTTGGGAATAGCATAAAAAGTGGCTATAGTAGGACGGGGATTATAGAGAACTTTCATCTCTTCCTTGGTGATGAGATCTTTAGATTTAGCTTCATCTAATATGGCTTTTAGTTCTTGTTTAAATCTCTCTGTAGGATTCCCTTCCAGTAATTGATATGTGTTCTTATCCTCTAACAGAGCCATCACCATACTTACGTAGTGCTCTTTTTTAAGGAGCACTATGTTGCCGCCCTTATCTGAGGGTTTGATTTCTATCTCCTTATTTTCCATCAGGTTTTTTAAAGCCACTTTTTCTTGAGGATTTAGATTAGATCCCACTCGTGATTTTTTATTTTTTATTTTCTGAAGATCTTTGGTAACTAGGTCTACGAAGGACTCTATTTTACCATATTTTGTAAATGGTGGGGTAAATCTGGATTGCGGGGTTAGAGTGCTGTGTGGTGCCCTCAGTGGCACTATTTCTCCCCGATGCTCTCTTTCTAGATCCTCTAGGATTTGTATTGCTTGTACTTCTTTAGTATTAAATTTGGTTGGGTCGTTCTCCAAATTTTTATGTTCCTTATGTAAAGCTAATTTTCTAGCAAATAAATTGATGTCTTTTACCCAACTGAAACAGTCAAAATACGGTAATGGTGTAAATGACAGGCCTTTATTTAATACACTTTCATGTTCTGATGTTAGTGTCAGGTCCGTAAGATTGATGATTTGCATCCCCTTGTTGGGTGATTCAGCGGCTATGTCCCCTGACGATATCCCCATTTGTCTCGATCCCTGAGTTGTACTCCAGGCACTAAAAAATGGGGCATAAATGTTTGTGTTGTAGTCCCCGTTTGAGTGGTGGTTCCTATTGGGACTCCTCCTGATGCTTGAGGTAATAAAGAACAGGAGGATGGCTGTACTGTAGATAGCTGTCCTTCTCCTACATTTGTTACCCCACTGGTATTTGTCAGCATCGGATTGGGACATCTTGAAAGATTCTGAGAGTTGCCTTGATTCCTAATTTGATTGTAATTGGATCTGTTATTACCCCTGCGTTTGTATCTCGGCCTATAACCTGTCCTATATGCTGGGGTATTGCTCTCAGATTCTGAAATGTCTGATTCCGATATATCAGTATACTCGCTGCGGTTATAATTGCTGCGGTAATTACTTTGACCGTTTTTTGTATAAATTTTTCCTGTTTCAAAATCTTTTTTGTCCCTATTATATTTCCGGTGCTTCCTTTCTTTCACTTCACTTTGTAGATATTCAATGTTCTTCTGAAGTTTTATTTCTAGATTGATAAATTCAGTCTGAGATCTAAATACTTGAATATCATTAATTTCTTTTTCAAGTTGTAGGGCGGTTTTACTTAATACCTTTTTTTTCGTGTTCTAACAGATATGCCTGCATGCGCAAGGAGCTCTCTGTCAGCAGGGCTTCCCACCCTTTCTGGAATTCAGGATCGTCTTGATGGGAATTTGGTCTTATATTAATTCTGATGCCTCTATACACAATGTTTTGTTGCAGGTAAGTCTCCAAGCTAGTTACCGCAACAATAGTGAACAGCAACAATGATGCACATTGGCCAATGCAGTTATGACACGCACTAGAAGGTTTCAAAAGCCTAGTCCCGCCCCCAACACATTCACTGCCCATACCCCTGAAGACGCCAAGTTCTTGGCGAAACATGTCGGTGGGCAGAGTGTGATGTGTGATTTTAGCCAGTGAGTGCAGTGCGGAGCATGAATACATGAATACATGACATGACCGACATACTCCATACACTAGGAGAACGCTCAATATTTAAAAGTAGCGCCCTGTGGAATTAACAGAGTGCAACAACTGACTGTGATAATTGCTACAGTGTCACAGTGGAAACTATTAGGCAAACAGTCAGGGAGCCCTCCAGTGGTAAGAGCATATATACAAACTACCATATCTATATATACAACAGTGCAGGCACCACTGATAATTTTAAAAGTGTGAGTTCTAGTTAATAATTTTTTATAGGAAGAAATAAAAGTTAGATTTTAATATTAGTTATCCGGAAGCACGTGTTAACCTAGGGACTACTAATGGTCTTAGTGACCAATTGAAAAAGTGAGTGTATTGAGTCTCAACACGTGCGAGTGGGTCTCATGTAACTAAAATGGACCATTTTTTAGCGCAAGGCAGCTCATCTCATCAGGCCTTTTTTAGTCGAATGTATCGCCCACTGTCAGTCCCTTCGGGATCCATCCCTCATTCATCTTAATAAAGGTGAGGTAATCTAGACTTTTTTGACCTAATGTAGACTTCTTAGTGACAATACCTCCTGCTGCACTGAAGGTCCTTTCTGACAGGACACTTGAAGCGGGGCAGGCCAGAAGTTCTATTGCAAATTGGGATAGCTCAGGCCACAGGTCAAGCCTGCACACCCAGTAGTCAAGGGGTTAGTCGCTCCTCAGAGTGTCGATATCTGCAGTTAAGGTGAGGTAGTCTGCTACCTGTCGGTCGAGTCGTTCTCTGAGGGTGGACCCCGAAGGGCTGTGGCGATGCTTAGGACTTAAAAAGCTCTGCATGTCCTCCATCAACAACACGTCTGTAAAGCGTCCTGTCCTTGCCGGCGTGGGAGGAGGAGGATTACTTTCACCTCTTCCCCTGTTAGATTCCCGTTGTGCTGTGACATCACCCTTATACGCTGTGTAAAGCATACTTTTTAATTTATTTTGGAACTGCTGCATCCTTTCCGACTTGCGGTAATTCGGTAACATTTCAGGCACTTTCTGCTTATACCGGGGGTCCAGTAGTGTGGCCACCCAGTACAGGTCGTTCTCCTTCAGCCTTTTTATACGAGGGTCCCTCAACAGGCATGACAGCATGAAAGACCCCATTTGCACAAGGTTGGATGCCGAGCTACTCATATCCCGTTCCTCGTCCTCAGTGATCTCACTGAAAGTCTGTTCTTCCCCCCAGCCATGTACAACACCACGGGTACCAGATAGGTGACAACGAGCACCCTGGGATGCCTGCTGTGGTTGGTCTTCCTCCTCCTCCTCAAAGCCACATTCCTCCTCTGACTCCTCTTCCTCACACTCCTCTTCCAGCGTTGCCGCAGGTCCAGCAAGCGATGCTGATAAGGCTGTTTCTGGTGGTGATCTACGGCCTGATCCAGCACTCTTCGCAGGGCACGCTCCAGGAAGAAAACAAATAGGATGATGTCGCTGATGGTGCCTTCGGTGCGACTGACTAGGTTTGTCACCTCCTCAAAAGGACGCATGAGCCTACAGGCATTGTGCATGAGCGTCCAGTAACGTGGCAAAAACATTCCGAGCTCTGCAGAGGCTGTCCTAGCACCCCGGTCATACAAATACTCGTTGACGGCTTTTTCTTGTTGGAGCAGGCGGTCGAACATTAGGAGTGTTGAATTCCAACGTGTCGGGCTGTCGCAAATCAAGCGCCTCACTGGCATATCTGAAAAGTGGAGCCATGGCCGTTTAGGAACGCCTGAAATGGCCACACACCTTCCTGGCCTGCTTGAGGACGTCCTGTAAGCCTGGGTACTTATGCACAAAGCATTGTACGATCAGATTACACACATGTGCCATGCACGGCACATGTGTCAACTTGCCCAAATTCAATGCCGCCAACAAATTGCTTCCATTGTCACACACCACTTTGCCGATCTCCAGTTGGTGCGGAGTCAGCCACTGATCCACCTGTGCGTTCAGGGCGGACAGGAGTGCTGTTCCGGTGTGACTCTCTGCTTTCAGGCAAGTCAACCCTAAGACGGCGTGACACTGTCGTATCCGGGACGTGGAATAGCCCCTGGGGAGCTGGGGGGTGCCGTTGATGTGGAGCAAGACGCAGCAGCAGAAGAGGACTCAGCCGAGGAGGTTATGGAAGAGGATGGAGTAGGAGGAGTAGAGGAGGTGGCAGCAGGCCTGCCTGCAAGTCGTGGCTGTGTCACCAACTCCTCTGCAGAGCCACGCATTCCATGCTTGGCAGCCGTCAGCAGGTTTACCCAATGTGCAGTGTAGGTGATATACCTGCCCTGACCATGCTTTACAGACCAGGTATCAGTGGTCAGATGGACCCTTGCCCCAACACTGTGTGCCAGACATGCCATTACTTCATTTTGCACAATCGAGTACAGGTTTGGGATTGCCTTTTGTGCAAAGGAATTTCGGCCAGGTACTTTACACTAAGGTGTCCCAATAGCTACAAATTTTTTGAATGCCTCAGACTCCACCAGCTTGTATGGTAAAAGCTGGCGGGCTATGAGTTCAGACAAACCAGCTGTAAGACGCCGGGCAAGGGGGTGACTTTGTGACATTGGCTTCTTACGCTCAAACATGTCCTTGACAGACACCTGACTGTGGGCAGATGAGCAGGAACTGCTCAAGGCGAGAGACGGAGTAGCGGATGGTTGAGAGGGGCAAGGAGGACAGCAGTGGTTGACGTGGCTGAAGATGCTGGACCAGGAGGAGGATGGCGGCTTTGAGTTTGTGTGCTGCTTGTACTCATGTGTTGATCCCATAGGCTTTTGTGATGTGCGATCATGTGCCTTCGCAAAGCAGTTGTACCTAGGTGGGTGTTGGACTTCCCACGACTCAGTTTCTTTTGGCACAGGTTGCAAATGGCATCGCTGTTGTCAGAGGCAGACACACAAAAAAAATGCCACACTGCTGAGCTCTGCAATGACGGCATTCTGGTGGTGGCAACAGCATGCGTTGATTGGCGTGCTGTCTGGCTGACCCCGGGTGCCGATGCATGCTGTCTGACTGTGCCACTAGCTCCTTGCGACGACCTCCCCCTGCTTCCAACTCGTCTCCTCCTCCTCTCTGTCTCCCCATCAGAACTTTCCCCCTGTTCTTCTTATCTTCGAGCGGGCATCCACGTGACATCCACAGACACATCGTCATCATCAACCGCTTCACTTGTATCTGACAACTCAGCAAAGGAAGCAGCAGCGGGTACAACATCATCATCATCACACCGTACGTCCATGTGTGTAATGCTGCCTGACTGAGACATATCCCTGTTATCTACATCCTCCGGCAATAATGGTTGCGCATCACTCATTTCTTCCAACTGATGTGTAAATAACTCCTGACAGATCAAGTGAAGCGGCTGTGGTGCTAGTGTTGGTGGTGGCGGCAGGCGGGCGAGTGGTAACTTGAGAGGTGCCCGAAGCTGAGCTGGAGGAGGATGGTGCGTAAAGGTTCCGAGCGGAAGCTGTAGAAGATTGGGTGTCCTGTGTTAGCCAGTCAACTATGTCCTCAGAACTTTTCGAGTTCAGGGTACGTGGCCTCTGAACATTGGGCATTATTCTAGGGCCAAAGGGAATCACAGCACCACGACCACGACGCCCCCTGCGGGGTGGCCTGCCTCTGCCTGTCATTTTTTTTAGATTCGTTAAGTTGTACTATGCGTGCAAGCTACTGTGACACCAGATATGAGTTGCGCTGGTGACACATGTGACCAATGGTCTGTGGCTCAGAATCCCCATCTCAGATTTTTTTTTTCTGGTCATTCATGCAGACTGGCAGATTCTCCCCATTCAAGCACCTGTCCCTAACTGCAGGACACTAGGGGCTCTCACTGTTCTCCTTATATACAGTTTCTGGCTATACTAGAAGCTTCTAGTGGGAGGGGTGGAGTGGAGAAACCCAGCACAGTTACAAAGTTACAACTTAGAACTTCAATGATAATGGCAATGACACAACAGTTTTTCTAGACAAAAACAAGTTTTCAAGCATAACAACAGAGCTAAACCAGACATTCAAAGGGTCAGTCTGTCTGGTTTTGGTGGTAAACAAATCTGGCTCCCCCCCCAAAAAAATAACAAAAAAAAACAAACATGCTCTTCTTTAAACCCTACATGAGCTGTAGAAAATTACCCAAAAGTCTGTCAGTACTCATTAACCCTTTCCACAGAGCATCACAAATACAGTTCAAATAAACAGGATATATATCAGTACATGAAAAATGCAGTTATGCAGTAGTAAACAGTGCAAGTTAACCCTTTCAAATGAAATAAAGTAGGAAGTTTATAACTTTGCATAAGAGAAATAGACAAATGTCCAGGCCCTAGTGTTGAGCGAACTTCTGTTTTAAGTTCGGCGTCTAAAGTTCGGCTTCCGGTTAGCGGAGAATCCCGATATGGATTCCGAATTCCGTTGTGGTCCGTGGTAGCGGAATCAATAATCGGCCATTATTGATTCTGCTACCACGGACAACAACGGAATTCGGAATCCATATCAGGATTCTTTGCTAACCGGAAGCCGAACTTTAGACGCCGAACTTAAAACAGAAGTTCGCTCAACACTACCAGGCACTACAGTAACAGGAGAAAATGTATAGCACAATTTGTTATTTGCATAGCCCATTTGCTCCTGAATACAGAAACATTCCACATGTGGTCATAAACTGTTGTATGGATGCACTGCAGGGTTCAGAAGGAAAGGAAAGCCATATGGTGCATTTTGGGTGCCATTTCACATTTGATGAGACCCTAATAGTGGAAACCTTCAAAAACTAACCCCATTTGGAAACTAAACCCCCCAAACGAATATTTCAAGGAGTGTAGTGAGTACTTTGGCCAAACAGACGTTTCATAGAATTTAGAAACCCTTTGACCGTGAAAATGCAAAGTTACATTATTTCTAGTCAAATGTTGGTTTAGCCCCAGATTTTTCATTTTCATAAGGGGTAACAGGAGAATATCACTTCACAATTTGATATAATTTTTTTCTGAATACAGAAGCACCTCAAATATGGTCGTAAAATGTCATTTGGGCACACTACAAGTTTCAGAAGAGAATGAGCACTAAGTGCATTTGAGGCCTAGTTTGGTGATTAATACAGCATCGACCAACAACTGTAGAAGCTATGAGTAGAGATGAGCGAATTTTTCAAAAATTTGATTCTGACGGTTCACTGAATTACTCAGCCTAGTAACAAACGTTAAAATTAGAAATGAGCGAATCGAAGTTGACAAAGTGAATATTGATCCGAATTTCAGTAAAAATTTGATTCACACCGAATCCAAATTTCCTCACTCGTCATGGTAACGAATCACATTTTTTCCTAAAATGGCTGCTGCACGTGTGAGGACATGGAGCAAGGAACTCTGGGAAGGTGGGATCACCCATAATGCCATGCATGCAGCCAATCACCAGCTAGCCAGCCCTGTGATGTTAAAGTCCTATAAATTGCCTCAGCCATCTTGGATTCTGCCATTTTCCAGTGTACTTAGTGCAGGGAGATACATCAGCAGGCGCTAGGGACAGTGCTAGGAAAGACTTCATTGTGCTAAAAAAAACGACTTACAAGTTCAGGGAAAGATTATTCAAGGTGTAGGGAAAGGATAGTGATGAGTGCCAGGGGCAATATTCGAATTTGCGATATTTCACGAATATTGTGTAGAATATTTGTCATATGTTCACGAATTTGATATTATATTCTTGATTGCGAAAATTGGCAGTGTATTATCCGCGTAATGCACGCGAAATGCCGGCGTGGGGTAGGCAACTTTTCTATTGGTTGCTAGGGATGTTGCTAAGCTGTGACAAAGCCTTCTCATTGGCCCACAAGCTAGAAAAAGGGATGATCATCTGATGTGTACTGTGTTAAAAAAAATAAACATAATAATATTCGTCATTACGAATATATAGCAATATATTTTAAATATTCGCGAATTCTCGAAGTGACGATATTCGCAATAAAAATTTGCTTTTAGAATATTTGCGCTCAACACTACAAAAGGATAGGGAGGATTCATTCCACAGCATTTATGTAGAACAGGGTTCAGTAGGGGAGGTTACAGCCTGGGTGATAGGAACAATCCTATTAAACCTTGCTGCACTGACTGGGGATCCAAATTGCCATTATACAGCTCTGTAATTACAGAAAACCGTTCTTGTTATTGGGGCGCAAGTGCTGTTTGATACAGCCATTAACAGGGTTTATTACAAGGAAATATTTATATGTCTTATTTGCACTTGTGCTTTGCAGTTTTAAGTTCTAAAGCATTTTATGGCTTATATTAGTGGGAAAAAAGGGCTTATTAGTAGTGTTGTGCTCGAGTAGAACACTTTGCGATACTCGGGTGTACTACAGAGCACCCGAGCACAATGGAAGTCAATAGGAGAACCCCAGGCACCCCCTGCTCTGAAGAGGGGAGGATGTCGGGACTCTGGTTCGGCTTAGGAGTCCCTGCTCTGCTTCCATATATAGCTATATCCATATATGGAGTCAGTGCTTGGTGACACCCCAGTGTATTTAAATCTAATTTAGCCTGTATTTCACTTTGATGTTAGCCAGTGGCAGCTCATGCGTGACACCTACTGATTGCTCAGACCCTTTGAGGAGGCCACGTTATTTTTTAGTCCCCAGGACTACGGGATGAACAACATCGTTCCAATGCTTCATGTCTTGGTACAGTTGCTGGTAAATCTGGCTGGTCAGGGGACTGGAGAAGTGGCACCTACATCTCACGGCCACTTGAGCCCTGTGGGGGCTGAACTGGAGGAGGAGGAGGACATTAGAGCACAATTAATGTGTAGCGAAATGGGTGGTTTTTACACACAGGTGACAGGAGAGGAGGAGCACGAGCAGCCGAAGGAGCTACAGGGCGATGAGGAAGACGAGGCTGAGGACCCAGACACACCATGGCAGTATGCAGTGGAACTGGAGGCAGGAAGTCCCTCTGAGTCACTTGCGCAAATGGCCTGATGCATGCTCTCTTGCTTGCATTGAGACAGTCGAATTGTCACCATTCGGAAGAAGGAAGACTTCTGGCTCTCCACCTTGTTGGACCCTCGAAACCGGTCCAAAATGGGGGCCTTTTTTACACCAGCTGAGAGGGAGGACAAACTGATCTACTATAGTGACATCCTATGTAGTCAATTAGCTGCTGCCTATCTGCGCAAACGTCTATCCTCTGGCAGGTAGGAACGGGGGGCCCTCTGCGCTCATGTTCCTCTGCCATGGCTGCTGTGGCAAAGTGAGTGAGTAGGAGCAGTTCCAGCTCCATCAGCAGCAGCTTGAGTCTAGAGTCGCTGATGAGCAGCTTTCTTCACCTGCCTAGTGAAGAAACTACTTACCAACAGCAGCAGCTAGACCTGGAGCAGGACCTCAACCAGCATGTGGTGGCATACTTGGACAGTACCCTGCCACCCCACATTGAAGATCCGCTGGACTACTGGGCAAAAACTGTATTTGTGTCTGCAACGATCAGAGTTTGCCATGGAAAAGCTATCCTGCCCGGCCAGTAGTGTGGCATCAGAGTGGGTTTTTAGTGCAGTGTGGACCATAGTTACCACATGGAGAACTCGTCTGTCCACCCAAAATGTGGAGAGACTGATCTTTGTCAAGATGATTTAGGCATGGATCAGCCAAGATTTCCACCCACTAATGCCTGATGCATCAGACTAAATCATCCATGGTGCCACACCAACACTTTGACAAAAGACACCGGTTTCTTCTGGCTACCTGCCTCAGCTACTATTCTGATGCTGCCACCCACCTGATGCCACACATCTGATGCCTTTTTTCACTCGCCATCTTCAGCTGGTATTGCCACCCACCTTCCCACTCTGTCACCTGGTCACTCTGTGGTCTTCTGATGCTGCTGCCACCTGCCCACTATGTCACCAAGTCAATCTGTGGTCTCCTGATGCTGCTGCCATCTCCACACTATGTAACCTTGCCACTCTCTTATCTCCTGATGCTGCTGTCACCTCAAATTTATGTCACCTTGCCACTCTGTGGTCTCCTGATGCTGCTACTGGCACCTCCACACTGTCATTCTGCCACTATGTAGCCTCCACCTGATGCTGCTGCTGCCGCCACCTCCTCACTCTGTCATTGTGCCACTCTATGGCCTCCTGATGCTTCCGCCACCTCCACACTGTCTTTGTGCCACTCTGTGGCTTCCTCCTGATGCTTCTACCTTACCATTATGTCATAGGGCCACTCTGTGAACTTCTCTTGCTGTCCCCACCCTCCCCACTTCATAACTGGGCCACTATTTTGCCTTTCGGCCTGGCTAACATCAAAAAATTTTTGACCCTTCTTCTGATCTGTCAGAAGGAAGGAAAAATGAGACGCACAATGGATCCTGTCTGTGTAGCAGCTGTAAGGCCTGTATGGTCCCATCAGAATTGGCTTGGGTTTTGGTAGACAAAAGCAGGAGTGGGTACAAAACACAGAAGACATGCAAATATTCAACTCTGTTTTGGAT
Organism: Bufo bufo; assembly: GCF_905171765.1. Classification (NCBI taxonomy): domain Eukaryota; kingdom Metazoa; phylum Chordata; class Amphibia; order Anura; family Bufonidae; genus Bufo; species Bufo bufo. Next base: position 469,349,992 of record NC_053392.1, on the reverse strand, counting down.
CCACTCCTAGCATTAGCAATACTGATGGATTACTGACCAAATGCTGACCGAGTGAAGCAGGATGCTCAACAGACAGGATCTATTTTTGGGGGGATTATTGTTCTGACAGATCAGAGGAAGGGCAAAATAATCAGTGACGTCAACACAAACTTACTGCTGACGCCCTCTCCACTCTGTCAGGGGGGTTCTACTTGTATAAGCGTTTAATAGAACGGGTTCTGTAGACATCTATGTGGAATCAGCTGACGGTGTAAAAGGAGTGCACTTCTTCTTGGCGCTAACATCGATCTGTAAGGCTGAGTTCATACTCGAGTTAATTGGTCAGTTAATTTTGCCCTGTGACTGCCCAAATATGTGAAGTGTGCAGTGATTCTAAGAGAGACGCCTGTCATCTGCATGTCATACTGACTCACAGTATTATTTCACTATCAAAGCAGACTCCCTATGCGTGTTACTGCAAGGCACAGTGTTCTACACCACTATAAAGGCTCCCTGCAGCCAGGAAATAGCAGTTTTTTAACAAGATTTGCAGCGAATAAATTTGGATCGAACCACGTTTTAAAAAAAAAAATTGTTGAACCGGCCGAATCTAATTTTTTTAAAATTCGCCTATCTTTAATGGAGATATTAAAATAGGCATGTCAGGATTAGTGAAAGTTCCTCTTTAAAATCTGTAGTATCAGACCGCAATTTCACCCCATTTACAGAATTAAGGATTGACGGATTTACTTATGGAAAGAAGAACGCAAACATCTTAAAATATGTAGGATCAGGCTGCAATTTTACCACAATTACACAATTCCAGTGGAATTTATCATGTAGAGAAAGTTAATACAAGGCACTTTCTAATGTATTGTTATTATCCATATTGTCTCCTTTGCTGGCTGGATTCATTTTTCTATCACATTATGCACTGCTCGTTTCCATGGTCACAAACCACCCTGCAATCCATCAGCAGTGGTCATGCTTGCACAATATAGGAAAAAGCACTAGCCTATGTGCGCTCCCATGGTCCCGGCCACCAGAGAGGCTGACGCTTTTTCCTGTAATGTGCAAGCATGACCACCACTGATGTATTGCAGGGTGGTCTGTAACCATGGAAATGAGCAGCGTATAATGTGATGGAAAAATGAATCCAGCCAGCAAAGTAAGCAATATGGATAATAACAATACATTAGTAATTGGCTTGTATTAACTTTCTCTACATAATAAATGCAACTTACTGAAGTGAGATAACCCCATTAAGGATTAACAGATTTACTTATGTCTAAAGGAATGTGAACACCCTAAAATCTGAATTATGAAGCCACTATTTCACCCCAATTACACAATCAAGTATTAATGGATTGAATTATATATAAAAGAATGTGAACCTCCCAAAATCTGTAGTATCATGCCGCAGTTTCACCTCAATAAAATAATCAAGGGTTAATGGAATTACTTATGTATAAAAGAATTTAAAAAACCTATAAACAGTAGCATTAGAACACTTTTTAGCCACAATTAGTGCAGCAAGGTGTAATAGAATAGCTCCTAGTAGCCAGGCTTTACACTGTTCAATTGGCCCCTGTTTTTTTCCCTATAGTGTGAATAATGCCTCCCTATGATATCCCTACACAATCAATTAATTGTCCCTGAACAGCTCAATAGTAGTATTTTGTGAATAAATGGTTTCCTAAAAACTGTCTCTAGTGCCTGTCACGCCTGTCCATGGACTAAGTTTACTGGAAAATGGTGGAGACCGGGCATCACAGGGGCGGGCTGTCTGCAGATTGGCTGTCTCCACAGCATTATGGGTGATCCCTCATTCCTGGGCTTTTTACTTATTCTTTCTAACATTTGCAGCAGCCATTTTAGATAAAATACGATTTGTTACCACGAAGCGCGAGGAAATTCGACTTCGGGACAAATTAAAAGTTTTTTGAAATTCGGAACAAATTCCACTTTGTCAACTTCGATTCACTCATCTCTAATATGCACCCGAACTAGAGATTAGCGAACCAGTTTGTAACAAACTGGATTTGTTACAAACTTTGCAAAATTTTGGCTGAGAGTCGAACACAAACCTTTTCAGGATAGTTTCAGACGAATCCAGTAAAATGACACGTAGAGTCATTTTAATACACACGTCAATGTGAAAAAGCATATGGGAAGAACAAGGTGCTCTAATGAACCTGAGATGAAGTTGGGGTGGGAGGATTTGACCCGATTGGCTCCCAGACTGACAGACAGCCTGGATGATCCAGTCAGTACTGCAGCAGACACGGACATGCCCTCACAGAATGAGCAAAACTGTGAATGAGGGTGGATGGGTGTAGCAGTGTCTGAAAAACAAAAAAGATCTTTGAGAGTCAGAAACAGTCAAATGTCATAATCAACTGACTAATCTATTGCCAGGGACATTGAAGGAAAAGGCTAGAATTAGAAAGAGGAAGAATTGCGTGTGTAGAAAGGACAGGCAGGGAGCTGTCAGGCAGGGAGTGAGTTGTGGAGCTGAGTCTGGGTGTACCTTCTAATATAACTGCAGCTGTTTAAAACATCAAAAGCCTCAACCTACAAGGACATTTCTTTCATTTTTTCCATTTTAACAGAAATAAATTTTTGGGGCGTTTGGGGGTGGAATAAGTGCAAAACTGTACACGTGTTTCACCATCCAGATAATAGATTTGAAATCTCAGTGAAAACACCTTAAAGAATAGTCTGAACTCAGGGCATGTCAACATAGTTAATTTCTTTTTTATGGTTGAAGTTTTTAAAACCAACATATATGTGTCTTACAATATGCAGGGAAATGAAGGACAACAGCTGTGATTGATAATGTGAAATATTAGTTTCACGGTTCCGCCTGTGACAGGGACTAGAAGATCGAGGAAACTGGCTGCACATGCTTGACAGTCTCTATGGTTTCACCTTTCTGTGTTGTTGCTAGGGATGACCACACCTCTTGTCTGAGGTGTAGCTTAAGTGTTCATTCCTTCTCCTCTCTTTAGTCTTGCCTCACCCATCATGCTATGTGGTTGATAGCTCCTTGTTTGTGGAAGTCCTGGTGTTGGTTCACTCTGAGTTCCCTCTCGTCCGCATACTTCTGGAAGTTAAGTGTATCTTCTTTGTTGTTTGTTGTTTTCCCCTTCATCCTGATATTAGGCTTGAGGGGGTTTCCTTCATCTGGGAAGGAATAGGCCATCCGTGTCCTGACACTATCTGAAGTGCCCTGTTAGGGTGAGATTGGGCTTAGGTTCCTGCATATGAACATTCCTACCATCAGGGTCTGTTCATACTGATAGCAGTCAGGGCTCGGCGTAGGGACTCACTAGGAGGGACAATTTCCCTTTTCTCTAGGTTCCAGGCCTAATATTTTTCCCTTCCCTTCTGTGTTAAGTGTAGAGTGTATTTACCACTAGTGATGAGCGGCAGGTCCCATATTCGAATTCGCAATATTTGCGAATATTCAATAAATGTAAAAATCACGTAATGCGAATTTGATCAAAAAAGAACATATAGCAGTAAATTTTGTGCTATATATGAAGAATATTCGTCATATTCTAAAACATTAATATATAGAAATATAGCGAATAGACTATAAAAAAAAATATTCTACCACTATATTAGCTAAATTGCTCTATATTTGTATTTAGTGAATATACGCTATATTGCTATATATTCTTGTTTTAGAATATTCAGAATATTCTAAAAAAACAATATACCGTATAGCAATATAGGGAATATATTCGTTCTTTAGAATATTCACTTTTTCCCCCCCAATCTTTACAGTTGTTAGCATACTTCTCCCCGACAAGCGTCCCATCACCATGGGAACGCCTGTGGGTTAGAATATACTATCAGATCTGAGTTTTCCCTGCGATCGTGAAAACTCAGATCCGATGGTATATTCTAACTAGTAAATGAGTAATGGAAGTGGGGCACACTCTAAAAGTATAGGGATCTTTATTAACAAAATAAAATAATAGCAATATAATAATATAATAGCAGCAAATATAAAACTGAATATAAAACAGCAGATAAAATGTTACCGACAATAGGATGGGAAATAAAATAATAAATCAATATGGATAACAATTACATAAAATATATTCAATCGACAATGTATTTATAAAACCTTTCAATAAGTATGGATCCCGATATTGATTAAGAACAATCAGTTCAAATATTCAATAAATATATAATCAATCCACTGGTTGTACTTCATGCGATATTCCATGTGGGATTCATGCGGTAATATAGATTTGTCCTTGACCGCAGACAGTCCTCTATCACCACTATATTATTAGAACCAAAGTCCCCAAAGTCTCAAGCATATGCAGCCTGGGTGTATAACAGTATAGTAGTCAGGCTGTTCATATGCACAGCGGCGTCCCGCTATATTTAATATGAAAAGCGATCGCTTGCTGGAGATAAACAAGAGCTTACCCGAGGGTCTTTCAGTGCTGGATCATGGGCTCTCGACTCGGTATATTCGACCTGTCTTCGGTCTGCCTCCGGTCTCAAGAGCTGGTTCAAAACTTTGAATTTTGGCGCCAGTGAGATTGGTTTGCTCCACGAGGTATGGTCTCCTCCCGTGTAATAGCAATGACTCACTTCGGCACCTCGCTAGTTAGAAAACAGTATGTCCAGGCTTCCTCGGTCTTGCATGGGCTCTCCAGTCGTTGGGGGGATAGTACCAGACGCGTTTCGGGGATTTGAAGAAATGACCCCTTCCTCAGTGGTTAGTTTCCCCCTGCTTGTGTTCCTCTTAAATAGTGGGTCAGGTGTGTTACAAGGACTGGTTCGGAATCCAGGATTTTTTAGACTTGGGATCCATACATTCATTATCTAGCCTTAAACATAAATTTATAGTGGTATTCCTATTATAATTTATCTCGACCTCGTTGTATAAAGAGTCAGCCCACATAACTGATTATTGAATATGCCGTAATGTAAATGCATTCCAGATACATTGGAATATACGATATCCATATAATTGTAAAAATATAAATATTAAGACAAGTAATAAATATATATATATATATATATATATATATATAGAGTGTATAAATACAGGAGCATCTATTTTCCACGGTGATATGGCTACATTATCAATGTCCAGTCTCTCCTGGCTCAGGCTTATTGCTATTTTTTAATATTTCTCTTGTCAATGTATTTTGTAAAAACGCATTGGTATCGCCCATTAGCACTATGCGTCTCCACTGTGTCTCCAAGGGTTTTTTTTTTTTTTTTTTTTTGGTTTAGGTTGATAATCTCCAAAAATATTCTGGTCCCAAGAATAATCATTGTCAGATGTGAACATTTATTGTAATAACCGCTATTGCGGTCATAATGGTACTTTACTAGTTTTATGACAAAATTTAACCCTTAGAGACACATAATGTCGGCGCATCGAAAGTATTATGTCACTATAATGGTAATCAAATACTGGAACACGTTTCCATAACGAAATTAGGTAGTTCGCTGTATGATATTTGAATATCAATGTGATATTTTCTTCTTATTGAAATAATTAAAGTTAAAAGTCCATCTAGAAACCTTTTTAAACTGTCATTCCCTCTCTACTTGGTCAAAAATAAATATATCAAGGTAGTGTAAATATAAGTGCGGCTTGGATGCGGTTCTGATCTTGGTATTTTAAATTCTTGTATAGATATAACTTTCTGATTTATTCTATACTTGGGTAGTCAGAGGATGGGGGCCAGAAGTAGAGGAAAAACTGTGTGACATTAAGTATCACACAGTTAGTCGTCGACACATGGCACCCATCCTATAGAAAGCCAAAGAGTTCAAAATCCGCGTTCAAGCCGGACGGTTGTAATGTATTCAGTTCGAAGATTCGTTTTGTTTCCAAACGTGACATCTTCTCGACATGGTTACCTCCTCTCCAGTCCCTTTGTACTTTCTCTATTGCTGAGAATTTTAAACAAGAGGGGTCTTGATTGTGTTTCATTTTAAAGTGATATGACAGTGAGTGATTTTCAAAACCCTTTTTTATATTGCCAATGTGTTCTGCAATGCGTTTCTTCAATGTTCTTTTTGTTCTTCCCACATACTGCAGCTTACAGGGACATTCTATTACATATATCACATCCTCTGTGCTGCAGGTGAGAAATTCATTGATTGTGTGGGAGTGTTGATTTGATGTTGATTTAATTTCTATTGTTTTTTTAGGGAATGAGGTCAATTTACAGTTCCCACATTTTCCACACCGGAAAAAGCCCTTAATGTTTGCCCAGGATTGAATAGTTGAAGCAGAGTTTTTCATTATTCGGACGGTAGGCGCTATTTTAATACTCAGATTGGGGGCCTTTGTAAATACAATTTTTGGTTTAACCGGTATCACTGCATTCAATATTTTATCCTTTTTTAATAAATGCCAGTGTTTATTGACAATGGACTGTATTTTTCTAAAATCTCCATTAAAAGGCAAAATCAAGCGTAAATTAGCTTCCGTTTGCTCAACTTGTCTAATTGGTTTAACTTTTTTGTCAATAAAAAATTCCTCTCTCTTCATTTTTTTGACTGTATTGAGGGCCACATCTAAAATCTCCATAGGATATTTTTTCTCTAAAAATTGGTCCCTCATAACCATAGCTTCTTTTTCGTACTCTTCGTTTAGTGTACAATTCCGTTTTGCTCTCCTCAACTGCCCCTGCGGAATATTTATTAGCCAGTTAGGCAGATGACAGCTATTGAATAAAATATAGCTATTACAGGCTGTTGGTTTCACAAAAGTTGTGCATTGCAGTTTGCCCCTTTGATTTGAAATCTGTAAATCCAAAAATTCCAATGTAGTTTGGCTAATGTTCCCTGTAAATCTTAAATTCCACTCATTTTTGTTAATGTTTTCTAAAAACTGATCAAGAGAGTCCCTATCTCCCTGCCAGATAAAAAATATATCGTCGATATATCTTTGCCAGAGCACCAGGCTCGTCCCCAGCTGGGATCGGATATTTTCATGTTCCCACTGCGCCATAAATAAATTCGCATAGCTGGGGGCACCAGGTTCGCCCCCAGCTATGCGAATTTATTTATGGCGCAGTGGGAACATGAAAATATCCGATCCCAGCTGGGGACGAGCCTGGTGCTCTGGCAAAGATATATCGACGATATATTTTTTATCTGGCAGGGAGATAGGGACTCTCTTGATCAGTTTTTAGAAAACATTAACAAAAATGAGTGGAATTTAAGATTTACAGGGAACATTAGCCAAACTACATTGGAATTTTTGGATTTACAGATTTCAAATCAAAGGGGCAAACTGCAATGCACAACTTTTGTGAAACCAACAGCCTGTAATAGCTATATTTTATTCAATAGCTGTCATCTGCCTAACTGGCTAATAAATATTCCGCAGGGGCAGTTGAGGAGAGCAAAACGGAATTGTACACTAAACGAAGAGTACGAAAAAGAAGCTATGGTTATGAGGGACCAATTTTTAGAGAAAAAATATCCTATGGAGATTTTAGATGTGGCCCTCAATACAGTCAAAAAAATGAAGAGAGAGGAATTTTTTATTGACAAAAAAGTTAAACCAATTAGACAAGTTGAGCAAACGGAAGCTAATTTACGCTTGATTTTGCCTTTTAATGGAGATTTTAGAAAAATACAGTCCATTGTCAATAAACACTGGCATTTATTAAAAAAGGATAAAATATTGAATGCAGTGATACCGGTTAAACCAAAAATTGTATTTACAAAGGCCCCCAATCTGAGTATTAAAATAGCGCCTACCGTCCGAATAATGAAAAACTCTGCTTCAACTATTCAATCCTGGGCAAATATTAAGGGCTTTTTCCGGTGTGGAAAATGTGGGAACTGTAAATTGACCTCATTCCCTAAAAAAACAATAGAAATTAAATCAACATCAAATCAACACTCCCACACAATCAATGAATTTCTCACCTGCAGCACAGAGGATGTGATATATGTAATAGAATGTCCCTGTAAGCTGCAGTATGTGGGAAGAACAAAAAGAACATTGAAGAAACGCATTGCAGAACACATTGGCAATATAAAAAAGGGTTTTGAAAATCACTCACTGTCATATCACTTTAAAATGAAACACAATCAAGACCCCTCTTGTTTAAAATTCTCAGCAATAGAGAAAGTACAAAGGGACTGGAGAGGAGGTAACCATGTCGAGAAGATGTCACGTTTGGAAACAAAACGAATCTTCGAACTGAATACATTACAACCGTCCGGCTTGAACGCGGATTTTGAACTCTTTGGCTTTCTATAGGATGGGTGCCATGTGTCGACGACTAACTGTGTGATACTTAATGTCACACAGTTTTTCCTCTACTTCTGGCCCCCATCCTCTGACTACCCAAGTATAGAATAAATCAGAAAGTTATATCTATACAAGAATTTAAAATACCAAGATCAGAACCGCATCCAAGCCGCACTTATATTTACACTACCTTGATATATTTATTTTTGACCAAGTAGAGAGGGAATGACAGTTTAAAAAGGTTTCTAGATGGACTTTTAACTTTAATTATTTCAATAAGAAGAAAATATCACATTGATATTCAAATATCATACAGCGAACTACCTAATTTCGTTATGGAAACGTGTTCCAGTATTTGATTACCATTATAGTGACATAATACTTTCGATGCGCCGACATTATGTGTCTCTAAGGGTTAAATTTTGTCATAAAACTAGTAAAGTACCATTATGACCGCAATAGCGGTTATTACAATAAATGTTCACATCTGACAATGATTATTCTTGGGACCAGAATATTTTTGGAGATTATCAACCTAAACCAAAAAAAAAAATAAAAAAAACCCTTGGAGACACAGTGGAGACGCATAGTGCTAATGGGCGATACCAATGCGTTTTTACAAAATACATTGACAAGAGAAATATTAAAAAATAGCAATAAGCCTGAGCCAGGAGAGACTGGACATTGATAATGTAGCCATATCACCGTGGAAAATAGATGCTCCTGTATTTATACACTCTATATATATATATATATATATTTATTACTTGTCTTAATATTTATATTTTTACAATTATATGGATATCGTATATTCCAATGTATCTGGAATGCATTTACATTACGGCATATTCAATAATCAGTTATGTGGGCTGACTCTTTATACAACGAGGTCGAGATAAATTATAATAGGAATACCACTATAAATTTATGTTTAAGGCTAGATAATGAATGTATGGATCCCAAGTCTAAAAAATCCTGGATTCCGAACCAGTCCTTGTAACACACCTGACCCACTATTTAAGAGGAACACAAGCAGGGGGAAACTAACCACTGAGGAAGGGGTCATTTCTTCAAATCCCCGAAACGCGTCTGGTACTATCCCCCCAACGACTGGAGAGCCCATGCAAGACCGAGGAAGCCTGGACATACTGTTTTCTAACTAGCGAGGTGCCGAAGTGAGTCATTGCTATTACACGGGAGGAGACCATACCTCGTGGAGCAAACCAATCTCACTGGCGCCAAAATTCAAAGTTTTGAACCAGCTCTTGAGACCGGAGGCAGACCGAAGACAGGTCGAATATACCGAGTCGAGAGCCCATGATCCAGCACTGAAAGACCCTCGGGTAAGCTCTTGTTTATCTCCAGCAAGCGATCGCTTTTCATATTAAATATAGCGGGACGCCGCTGTGCATATGAACAGCCTGACTACTATACTGTTATACACCCAGGCTGCATATGCTTGAGACTTTGGGGACTTTGGTTCTAATAATATAGTGGTGATAGAGGACTGTCTGCGGTCAAGGACAAATCTATATTACCGCATGAATCCCACATGGAATATCGCATGAAGTACAACCAGTGGATTGATTATATATTTATTGAATATTTGAACTGATTGTTCTTAATCAATATCGGGATCCATACTTATTGAAAGGTTTTATAAATACATTGTCGATTGAATATATTTTATGTAATTGTTATCCATATTGATTTATTATTTTATTTCCCATCCTATTGTCGGTAACATTTTATCTGCTGTTTTATATTCAGTTTTATATTTGCTGCTATTATATTATTATATTGCTATTATTTTATTTTGTTAATAAAGATCCCTATACTTTTAGAGTGTGCCCCACTTCCATTACTCATTTACAATTTCACTATTTTCAGACTGGGTGTTGTCTGATTAGTGGGTGCACCTCTTGGTGGTTCTCCACCTCATTTTTAGTGCGACATTACACATTCGTTCATATTCTAACTAGTGCGGCAGAGTTAAGATTCGTCAAAAATTCGCTATTCGAGAATTTGTGTATTCACAATTCGAGAATTCGCGTATTCGCTATCACATTAATATTAGTGTACTGCACATGTGCGTGCGCATTGTAGGTGTGGTTTAGCATGCGTGTCTACGTTTTTCAAAATCGGCGACAGTTTACAGACTGAAAATGGTGGGCAGCAAATTTTGCGACAAAGAGGACGAACTCCTGCTAACTTTAAGTACAACACTATATTTGATTACATTTTTAATGCATGTTTTAACAATATCTGTATAGTAAGTGTAACGGACCGTTTCAGCAGACAAGGGGTTAAAATCCGTTCAGGCGATAAGCCTCTTTCTGAGAGACAGGCACAGCTACTGCAGGATACACCAAACTCCCGAACTGGATACAAAGTAGCACTCCAAACTGGAACCTCACGAATAGCTGCTAGCAGACGAACAGGAAAAGCATACAATCCTGGCAATCAGTCTTCTAACAGCATACAGTGAATCCCCCCAATAACGAGACAAGGCTCCGTGTTGAGGGTCAAACAGTGGTCTGACTGTACTTGAAGTACAGCCTCTTTTATTCACAAAAAACAAACATAGTACTGCCCACAGGGGTTTGAAATACAACCAATCAGTATATTACAAGACATACAATGTAACTACAGCAACCAATCGTTCACGCCCCCAGAGGACCAGAATGAAGACTGTAACATAGGACAACATATCCCCACAATGCATCATGGTTTCCTCCTCTCTGTCCAGACAACCTGAAGAGCAATCCAATTATCTCTGAGGACAAAAGGAGATCGCCAATACACATGTCAGGACAACAGAACAGACATCACCATTTTAAACACACAATGGGACAATAGAAACACACCCAGCATATTCCCTCCCCTTATCCTGAGAGGAGACTCAATTATACATACAGTTAAACATACTTTCTACCCAACTTTCATAACTCTAAAACCATACATCACATTCACATAAAAATTACATATTCGCAATCAATCCATTCAGGGGAACAACATATTAAAAAATGGCATGAATCAGACCAGGGGTTCAAAAGTTAGTAAAATATCTTTTGGGCCCTGGCTGGCACATGGCTATCTGGCTCAAACCAGTTTTACAGAGCCCTCTTTCCTGGAGACAATGGGAAATAATCAAATTATATCCAGGGATAGAGGCAGACTCCATTGAGCACATGGTTGCAAAAAGACATAAAATACAATAAAATACACAAGGTTACATTTACTACATAAAATAAAGACATGCAACATATCCCCAGATAGCTTAGGTCTGAGCACATAATATTGAATGGCGCTCAGACCACACACATACAGTTCAATTGCCATGGAGCTTAAGTTTTGCATGGGCTGATGATAGGGCCCATAATCCTGGGGCAAGAGGCCAGCAGCCAGTCCTCTCCAAAGCCCAGTGGCGAGGTTGGTTTCGCCACACATCTCCCCCCTTTCCAGGGAAGACTAACCAGGTACCTGACCTCACACCTTAGTCTGGCAGCCCACCCTCAACCCAATACTGGACCTGTTGCATTTGGTAGCCTGTCTCTGTCCAGTGAGTCCACCAAGGTTATGTTGGAAGCTGGTACTCTTGGTCTCTGTGTTGCTCCCTGGCTTAGAGTGGAGGTTGCTTTGTGGGCAGGTATCAGCGGTACTCTGCCCTGGTGCCAGCGCTACCACGGAAGAAGCCTGGTTGGAGCCTGGTTGTTGGAGGGGGAGACCGACTGTCTCTACCCCCTGTGCTGTAAGTGCAGAGACCACGGTCCCATCTGCACTGTTGTGGGGCTTACTGTCTCCCCCTGGTGCGTTAAGCTGCTGCTGGGGAGAGGGGGTAACGAGCTCCTCTCCCATACATACTTCCAGCCGCTGGGGAGGGCGACCGACCGTCTCCGCTCCCAATACAGTGTCCTGCTGCTGGGGAAAGGAGACTGGGCTCTCTATTCCCTGCTGGACATTCTGCCGCTGGGGGACAGGACCGACTGTCTCTGCCCCCTGTAACTCCGCCTGCTGCTGGGGAAAGGAGACTGGGCTCCCAATTCCCAAATAATCATGCTGCTGCTGGGGGGCAGGAACAACTACCTCTGCCCCCTGTAACTCCGCCTGCCGGTCGGGAGGGAGGACGCTGCTCTCCTCTCCCTGCACTTCACACTGCCGCTGGGGAATGGAGACTGGGCTTCCAATTCCCTGCAGGACCGGCGGAGAGACCTCGGTCCCATCTCTACCGGCCACCTGGGGTCCTTCCCAGTAACATTCTACAATATCTGCCCAGCTGAATGGGTCTGGATCTGGGTCTGTCACCCCACCGTCCTGCTGAGCCTTCTTAATGGAGTGGAAGAGATCTCGGTAGTCCTGCTCCAGTTCCCACTCCAGGGTTGCTAGGTGAGCCAGGTCTTGCTCTACCTCATGGGGGTCATCCCACTCATGCCTAGCCTCCCTCTCATAGAAAATGTCCTGAAGTCTGGACTGTGCAGGGCTCCCGAAGTCAGGCTCTGCAAAGGACTCCCATAACAAGCCAGGACCATAAAACTCCTCTCCCTCTGGCTTGTCATGTTCGGCTGTCCAGGGTATATACTGTGCCATATACCACCAAAGCGCCTGGTAGGCATCCTCCAGCCATAGCTCCTGCCATACCCGATGCTCTAGTTCCTTCACCCATTCCTCCAGGGGCTGCTCTCCCAGGAAGGGCATCCGCAGGGCCACTTGCTTCTGCAACCGCTGCTCTTCACTGGGGAGACTCTCACCCCGCTGGTATTGTAGATTATCCAGGGCCTGGTACCAGATGCCTTTCCTTAATGCATCCCGGCCATCCAGGTCCTCCTCCTCGTATAACACTGCTGGTTCCATCCTGCTGCTGTCAGGGACGCTGTACTGGGACATGCGTTGTCCTTAAATTGTAGAATCCACAGAAATGGTGTCTCCTGTAGCTGTCCTTCTGGCTGTAGGAACGATCCCACTGCTGCCACCAATGTAACGGACCGTTTCAGCAGACAAGGGGTTAAAATCCGTTCAGGCGATAAGCCCCTTTCTGAGAGACAGGCACAGCTACTGCAGGATACACCAAACTCCCGAACTGGATACAAAGTAGCACTCCAAACTGGAACCTCACGAATAGCTGCTAGCAGACGAACAGGAAAAGCATACAATCCTGGCAATCAGTCTTCTAACAGCATACAGTGAATCCCCCCCAATAACGAGACAAGGCTCCGTGTTGAGGGTCAAACAGTGGTCTGACTGTACTTGAAGTACAACCTCTTTTATTCACAAAAAACAAACATAGTACTGCCCACAGGGGTTTGAAATACAACCAATCAGTATATTACAAGACATACAATGTAACTACAGCAACCAATCGTTCACGCCCCCAGAGGACCAGAATGAAGACTGTAACATAGGACAACATATCCCCACAATGCATCATGGTTTCCTCCTCTCTGTCCAGACAACCTGAAGAGCAATCCAATTATCTCTGAGGACAAAAGGAGATCGCCAATACACATGTCAGGACAACAGAACAGACATCACCATTTTAAACACACAATGGGACAATAGAAACACACCCAGCATATTCCCTCCCCTTATCCTGAGAGGAGACTCAATTATACATACAGTTAAACATACTTTCTACCCAACTTTCATAACTCTAAAACCATACATCACATTCACATAAAAATTACATATTCGCAATCAATCCATTCAGGGGAACAACATATTAAAAAATGGCATGAATCAGACCAGGGGTTCAAAAGTTAGTAAAATATCTTTTGGGCCCTGGCTGGCACATGGCTATCTGGCTAAAACCAGTTTTACAGAGCCCTCTTTCCTGGAGACAATGGGAAATAATCAAATTATATCCAGGGATAGAGGCAGACTCCATTGAGCACATGGTTGCAAAAAGACATAAAATACAATAAAATACACAAGGTTACATTTACTACATAAAATAAAGACATGCAACATATCCCCAGATAGCTTAGGTCTGAGCGCATATTATTGAATGGCGCTCAGACCACACACATACAGTTCAATTGCCATGGAGCTTAAGTTTTGCATGGGCTGATGATAGGGCCCATAATCCTGGGGCAAGAGGCCAGCAGCCAGTCCTCTCCAAAGCCCAGTGGCGAGGTTGGTTTCGCCACAGTAAGCAATAGTGTTTTAAAATATTCGCGAGTGCGCAAATAATAAATAATGTTGCGATTATATTTGTGCAATACATATAACTTCATCTTTTATCAAGTCAGATTAGATATTCATCATTGTTGTAATAAGTATTGTTTTCACATCACAGCACTTTGTCTGTAGCAAGTATGTATGTATGTATGTATGTATGTACAGCAAAGAAATATCAATCAGATGCATATTGCATATCAATTTTCCTGCCACACACTGTATACCACACACTGTATACCACACGCAAACACACACACATAGTCTATATATTAGAGTTTATGTCTTGTTGGTCTGGAGAATCTTTTTTTGTCTTACCGCCAGTATTTGCTGCTTTATTTATTTTGCGTTACCCAGGGTGCACCACGGGGAGGCGAACCAGCTTTACACCCCATAACGTACCGTCACTTCACTAGACAGGTACATCTCAGCTCAGCAATATATATACGATTGCTCAGACCCCATACACATACAACTGGAAAACAATTTGATCTTATAAAGTGAACATTAAATCTAATATTTCCACCTTCTAACAATTAAATACTTTTTTTCTGTGTTGTTGAGGACATTTATTATTAATCCTTGTATTTAAAAAATTTGGGATTATATGTTTGCATCTTTATCCTGCAGCGCATGTTGAAGAAGGGGTACGACAGTACCCGGAAGCAGGCCGAGAAGCAGGATATAGTGATGGGGTTAAGAAGTTTCTGGTAAAAAAAATCCCGGCGAATTCACAACGAAATTGCCATTGTTAAAAAAATGGCCGGATCTCAAGAGGAGGCACCCGGACTGGGTCAAAGAGCTCAGTGAGAGAGTCTGCCCAGGTACTTTTTTTTTTTCACCCGTTACAAATTATTCCTTACCCATACATCTCTCCCTCGCTGTGATTGTATATATATATATATATTTATCCACACAGCGCGGTAGTGATGTATGATGTAATCGGCTGATTTTGTACTTTGCACACAGACATAATAATACATATATGTGTTTGTGTATGTCTAGATAAATAGCAAACACCAATCTGTATTACAGTAAAAGGCCATGATTACTTTACATACATCACCCACTTACGCTAGTTTCACAATAGCGGCATGGACGACGACGTCCGCCAGGCTGTTTGGGCGGGTGAACAGCTTGTTGGATCTGTCCTGCTGCTAGTGTACGTGGGGCCCCAGACTACAGCTCCAGCACCATTGACTATCAAGGGATCGTGACGGAGTTCCGAGGCAGGAACTCCGTGAACCATGCCTACATGTTGTAGTTTTATTCTGTCCGCCTCTCGGCATGGTTTATCGTTCCTGCCCCAGAAAGACGCCCCGCTCCCACTATAGTCAATGGGGCCGGAGCAGTATTCCGGGGCCACACGTACACTAGCGGTAGGACGGATCCGACAGGCTGTTCTGCCGGTTCCGGAGGTCTCTGCCGCTAGTGTGAAACTAGCCTTAATTAGTATTTGTTATTAGTTCAGAGTTATTTGTCTAAGACCCCATTCACACGTCCGCAATTTCGTTACGCATTTTTCGGAATGGAATTGTGGACCCATTCATCTCTATGGGAGCCACACGATGTGCGGCCCGGCTCCGGAAATGCGGACCCGCACTTCCGGGTCCGCATTTCCGTTCCCTGAAAAAAATGGAACATGTCCGATTCTTGTCAGCAATTGGCATATTCTATTAGTGCTGGTGATGTGCGGTCCACAAAATGCGGTGTCCGTGTTTTGTGGATCCGTGGATCCAAAAAACACATTACGAACGTGTGAATAGAGCTTAAATCTGAACGTTGTGTGATTACAGGGCTTCCTGTTCCAACCGTGAGCCACCGTGTGTCCCCTGCCGATTTGGATGTGGTGGAGGTCTCGGCAGAGGAGGAAGATGATGAGCATGCGGGCCCCTCCCACGGAATCATTGCCACTAACCCACCTGATGTGGGCAATTATGTTGAGGTGGCAGAGGAAGATCCAGGACCCTCCGAAGGGCAGAAAACCTCCACCCCAGCTCCTGCCGAGGAGGATATGCCCACCACAGCTCCTGATGAAGAGGAGGAGGACTTAATTAAAACCCCGCACCAGGAGGGTAAATATGTGCACACATCATTCCAATTCTGTATACATTGCATATTTAGAAACATTAACCCTCTCTACCCCAGGCCCGTTTTTACCTTCATGCTCATAAAATGTTTTGGTAAATCTGAAATGTATCTATTTATGTGCTAATAAAAAAAAAAACTAATTAAAAAAAATAGGAATAAAAATAAATATTCTATATTTTCATTTCTATTTGTTTTATAATAGATAGCAATAGAGAGAAAGTAAACTTATTACTTTACATTCCCCATATGCCTATTTCAGGTTTAGATACGCTAACCCCTAATTAATAGCATACCAACCACTATTACTATTATAATATATTTTAAATAACCTCTTACACTTTTATCCACAAGTGTTAGTTCACGTCTTTTTATCTTATTTTATCCTAATATACCCATTTACTTTCTTTCTATTCTTTGCATTCAGTGGATCCCTTTTTACATTATGTTTACATTGCAGAGATATCCATTTATGTCATTTTTATTTATTTAAATTTCTGTGTTTTATGTACGCATTGGTGCCACACAGCTGTTGTGTCCCTGCTCCCCCTTATGTTTTATGTCCCATATTTATATGCCTGCGCCGAACTCACTGACATTTAACCTGTTCCGGACACATGACTAACCGGTACGGCATGTTGTCCCGGTACTTAAGGACACATGACGTACCCGTACATCATGTATAGTTCCGATCACCGCCGCCCGGGGGGCGGTGATCGGAACCCGGTGCCTGCTCAAATCATTGAGCAGGCACCTTGGCTAAATGCGCCGGGGGGTCCTGTGACCCCCCCCCCCTATGTTGGCTATGGGGACCCGATAACCCGGAGCAGGATGGTGATCGGTGGTTTGATAATACACCACCAATCGCGATCCTGAGATGTGATGGTGACATCACCTCTCAGGATCGCTCTCATTGGTCGGCTATAGGGGCGGGAGGTTCACACAACGTCGGATCGCCAGCTGCACGGATCTCCAGCCAGCACCCCCATCTGTTCCCCAGCACCCCCATCTGTTCCCCAGCACCCCCATCTGTGCCCCAGCACTCAGGTAATTAGGGAAAGGCTAGGGACAGGTTAGATTAGGCAGGGATATTTTAGGGCAAGTTAGTGATAAGAAAAAAAATAATAATTGTTGATTGTATCACCCTAAAGCGGGTGTCTGGGGTCCACAGCACAGCTGTGTGACCCTAGAACTCCCAGGGTGCTGCAGCTTGCCCCCCTGCCCCCCCCCCCCCCCGCCCCCACAACTTTTATTTTGGGCGCAAGCAGTTTTTTTTTTGTGCGTACGCTGACTGTGGCCAGCACTCTTAGCGTCCGGCCACTGTTACCGTATCGCACACCCCACCGCTGATCAACTTCGGACAGTTGATCAGCGATTTAGATTTTTTATTTTTTATTTTTCCCATTTTTTGCCCTTTTTTTTAGTTAATCTTTTACAGGGAGTGCAGAATTATTAGGCAAGTTGTATTTTTGAGGATTAATTTTATTATTGAACAACAACCATGTTCTCAATGAACCCAAAAAACTCATTAATATCAAAGCTGAATATTTTTGGAAGTAGTTTTTAGTTTGTTTTTAGTTTTAGCTATTTTAGGGGGATATCTGTGTGTGCAGGTGACTATTACTGTGCATAATTATTAGGCAACTTAACAAAAAACAAATATATACCCATTTCAATTATTTATTTTTACCAGTGCAACCAATATAACATCTCAACATTCACAAATATACATTTCTGACATTCAAAAACAAAACAAAAACAAATCAGTGACCAATATAGCCACCTTTCTTTGCAAGGACACTCAAAAGCCTGCCATCCATGGATTCTGTCAGTGTTTTGATCTGTTCACCATCAACATTGCGTGCAGCAGCAACCACAGCCTCCCAGACACTGTTCAGAGAGGTGTACTGTTTTCCCTCCTTGTAAATCTCACATTTGATGATGGACCACAGGTTCTCAATGGGGTTCAGATCAGGTGAACAAGGAGGCCATGTCATTAGATTTTCTTCTTTTATACCCTTTCTTGCCAGCCACGCTGTGGAGTACTTGGACGCGTGTGATGGAGCATTGTCCTGCATGAAAATCATGTTTTTCTTGAAGGATGCAGACTTCTTCCTGTACCACTGCTTGAAGAAGGTGTCTTCCAGAAACTGGCAGTAGGACTAGGAGTTGAGCTTGACTCCATCCTCAACCCGAAAAGGCCCCACAAGCTCATCTTTGATGATACCAGCCCAAACCAGTACTCCACCTCCACCTTGCTGGCGTCTGAGTCGGACTGGAGCTCTCTGCCCTTTACCAATCCAGCCACGGGCCCATCCATCTGGCCCATCAAGACTCACTCTCATTTCATCAGTCCATAAAACCTTAGAAAAATCAGTCTTGAGATATTTCTTGGCCCAGTCTTGACGTTTCAGCTTGTGTGTCTTGTTCAGTGGTGGTCGTCTTTCAGCCTTTCTTACCTTGGCCATGTCTGTGAGTATTGCACACCTTGTGCTTTTGGGCACTCCAGTGATGTTGCAGCTCTGAAATATGGCCAAACTGGTGGCAAGTGGCATCTTGGCAGCTGCACGCTTGACTTTTCTCAGTTCATGGGCAGTTATTTTGCGCCTTGGTTTTTCCACACGCTTCTTGCGACCCTGTTGACTATTTTGAATGAAACGCTTGATTGTTCGATGATCACGCTTCAGAAGCTTTGCAATTTTAAGAGTGCTGCATCCCTCTGCAAGATATCTCACTATTTTTGACTTTTCTGAGCCGGTCAAGTCCTTCTTTTGACCCATTTTGCCAAAGGAAAGGAAGTTGCCTAATAATTATGCACACCTGATATAGGGTGTTGATGTCATTAGACCACACCCCTTCTCATTACAGAGATGCACATCACCTAATATGCTTAATTGGTAGTAGGCTTTCGAGCCTATACAGCTTGGAGTAAGACAACATGCATAAAGAGGATGATGTGGTCAAAATACTCATTTGCCTAATAATTCTGCACGCAGTGTATTTTGTTTTGTCTGCTAGGTTTAGGGTGAGTTCGCGAACACCCGTCCCCCACACAAACGCACATCAAATAAAGTTTTCCACGCATGCACACACACACTCCCCTATGGCCCGCTGGATGTTCTCGGCCGAGGAGGCATACGCCCAGCTTGCCTCTGAGTCTGAGAGTCCCAGTGAGGACGAGGATGACCCCACTTTCCTTTTGTCATCCGCATCTTGATCATCTAGTGATGATGATGAGCCCCCAAGGCGGCGGAGACATCGCCAGGCGGAGCAAGGGGACCGCCATGCTAGGGACCCTGTGACCCACCCTAGTACGAGCAGCTCTGGGGCTCGTACTAGTATTCCGGCCCACCAGTTAAATCCACCGGAGCCCCCTGCAGGTGAACTTGTCTGGTATACCCCAAAGCGTTATGAGCCCGAGATTCCTGATATTGTAGGCCAACCAGGAATCCAGATTTCCACAGTGGGCTTCACTAAATACGACTATTTTAGTCTTTTTTTCAGTGACCACTTTGTAAATCTGATGGTGGAGCAGACAAACCTGTACGCCCAACAGTTCGTTGCTGAACACCCGGACACCTTTTTGGCTAGTATCAAACAAGCAAGTGGAGATAATATATCAAAGTATCAATTTATTATCAAATATAAAATATGGGGAAAAGACAGGATGGTATACAGTATACAGAGAAGCAAAGGGCAGTTAATACAATTGCATTCACATGTATATCCACAAGGTAATAAGCACTAAGTGGTTATCAGGTAAGAAAAGGGTTATAAATCAAGGGCAACCAGATCTGCATAACAATAATAGTAATCAACCCGTATGGGCTATATGATATGTTGCAGAAAATAATAAATAACTGGATGTCCGTGAGTTATCCCATAGTGTCCAGGGATCATAGACAGCCAAGACTGATAAGTATAATACAAAAACAAAATATCTCAAGTCTGGTTAATGACTAAATCCCAAGGTATAGCGATGGTCTGGAAAATATCTAAGACCCAATATGGATGTGTGGAAATGCCATATGGAGGTATCAAGCTATACTAAACACAGGACGTACCTGAAGACATGGTGAACACAAGAGAGTAATGGACCCTAAGCGCGAGACCTTGACGCGCGTTTCACCTCAGCGGCTTCGTCAGGAGGTACTGAATGATAGAATGGCAGGGTATATATAGTCTGGGAAAGAGGTGGGAGAGATTTACCTGGGTTGTGAACACCTGCGGTCCAATGAAGCGGGCGCGGGAACATCATGATCCACGGAGCAATCTCCCGGCGCGTCTCTGCCCACACACCGCGCATGCGCGGCACATGCAGATGTAACAGAGCACTTAGAGATGACGCCGTGCAGTGCATGCGTGTTCCGCGACCCAATGGAATGCAGGTGACCCGCAAACACCAGCGGACGGATTCTATTGGGGGAAGGCTGCAGAATAAACTGCAATTTACATAATCTATATACCGATGCCAGGCGGGGAAAAGGAAGAAAAGGCCTGAACGAGTCTAATAGCTTCTCCTCCTTCCTATAAGAACAGTGCGAATTTTAATTAGCAGGGTATAGCACTCTCCTTTTTTATAAATAGTATTCTTTAATTCTTTATTATAACATTCTTTCTCTTTCTCTTTTTTGAGACTAATCACTTCTTCACATCTGGGATATGGTGGTGATGGATCCAGCGATCAAATAGGGGAAGATATATTCGGGATGAAAGACACGACATGAAACGAATATCCAACAACATACATATAGGAGAATGTATTATATGGAGAACTATGTGTATTCAGTGTATATACTGCCTATATTATCATTGGGGTTATTCTTGCTTATATTGGTTGGGGATAGTTTCTGTCCAGTCAGCTTGCGATATTTTAAATTGCTGGGGACTGTTTTTGTATGGACCATTGGTCTATGACTTTTCTATGCATCATGGGTCGGGAGTGTCTCGGTCGACCCCAGGGGCGGCCTTTGCCGCTGCTGTGGCCGCCCCTGACACTCTCACCCCACTTTTTTGAGGTCCAGCATTACTTTTTTGAGGTCCAGTACATTTTATGGAGGAGATGTGTATTTTTCGGTGCGGATATGCTGTAGCCACCTTCGTTGGGGTGCACTGATTATGTCACTTCTAAGAGTATCAGTTGATACACTTACTATTCTGATGGGATTAATTTCCGACATAACATTACTTAGAATATTAATATGCACGGTCTCATCGAGACTCACTTGATGTTTAATATGATATGCATTAGTGTAAATTATAAATTTATAATTTATTAAGTATTTTAGATTCACAGGAATTATGATATCTATCTCTTATGAATTATTACAGCACCTCTTTTTTATGTCTTATATGGCGCCTATTTTATTCCAATTCTTTCACTTTTTTGACTATTTATTGTTTTAGGGTACTTACTATGGCCGATCATGTACCATATCACCTGCCATTATGTGGACCGGCGGTAATGTTCCGCCTATATATGAATGTAAGCTGGACTGGTGCTGTGTTTGTCAGTATCGCGATGCATGTGGAGTGACGTGGGACCAGTATGGATGTTTTCTATGCACATATGGTGGTTCCCTTTTCTTCCTTTTCCCTGCCTGGCATCGGTATATAGATTATGTAAATTGCAGTTTATTCTGCAGCCTTCCCCCAATAGGATCCGTCCGCTGGTGTTTGCAGGTCACCTGCATTCCATTGGGTCGCGGAACACGCATGCACTGCACGGCGTCATCTCTAAGTGCTCTGTTACGTCTGCATGTGCCGCGCATGCGCGGTGTGCGGGCAGAGACGCGCCGGGAGATGGCTCCGTGGATCATGATGTTCCCGCGCCCGCTTCATTGGACCGCAGGTGTTCGCAACCCAGGTAAATCTCTCCCACCTCTTTCCCAGACTATATATACCCTGCCATTCTATCATTCAGTACCTCCTGACTAAGCCGCTGAGGTGAAACGCGCGTCGAGGTCTCGCGCTTAGGGTCCAGTACTCTCTTGTTTTCACCATGTCTTCAGGTACGTCCTGTGTTTAGTATAGCTCGATACCTCCATATGGCATTTCCACACATCCATATTGGGTCTTAGATATTTTCCAGACCATCGCTATACCTTGGGATTTAGTCATTAACCAGACTTGAGATATTTTGTTTTTGTATTATACTTATCAGTCTTGGCTGTCTATGATCCCTGGACGCTATGGGATAACTCACGGACATCCAGTTATTTATTATTTTCTGCAACATATCATATAGCCCATACGGGGTGATTACTATTATTGTTATGCAGATCTGGTTGCCCTTGATTTATAGCCCTTTTCTTACCTGATAACCACTTAGTGCTTATTGCCTTGTGGATATACACTCACCCTAAAGAATTATTAGGAACACCTGTTCTATTTCTCATTAATGCAATTATCTAGTCAACCAATCACATGCCAGTTGCTTCAATGCATTTAGGGGTGTGGTCCTGGTCAAGACAATCTCCTGAACTCCAAACTGAATGTCAGAATGGGAAAGAAAGGTGATTTAAGCAATTTTGAGCGTGGCATGGTTGTTGATGCCAGACGGGCCGGTCTGAGTATTTCACAATCTGCTCAGTTACTGGGATTTTCACGCACAACCATTTCTAGGGTTTACAAAGAATGGTGTGAAAAGGGAAAAACATCCAGTATGCGGCAGTCCTGTGGGCGAAAATGCCTTGTGGATGCTAGAGGTCAGAGGAGAATGGGCCGACTGATTGAAGCTGATAGAAGAGCAACGTTGACTGAAATAACCACTCGTTACAACCGAGGTATGCAGAAAAGCATTTGTGAAGCCACAACACGCACAACCTTGAGGCAGATGGGCTACAACAGCAAAAGACCCCACCGGGTACCACTCATCTCCACTACAAATAGGAAAAAGAGGCTACAATTTGCACGAGCTCACCAAAATTGGACTGCTGAAGACTGGAAAAATGTTGCCTGGTCTGATGAGTCTCGATTTCTGTTGAGACATTCAAATGGTCCAAATTTGGCGTAAACAGAATGAGAACATGTATCCATCATGCCTTGTTACCACTGTGCAGGCTGGTGGTGGTGGTGTAATGGTGTGGGGGATGTTTTCTGGGCACACTTTAGGCCCCTTAGTGCCAATTGGGCATCATTTAAATGCCACGGGCTACCTGAGCATTGTTTCTGACCATGTCCATCCCTTCATGACCACCATGTGCCCATCCTCTGATGGCTACTTCCAGCAGGATAATGCACCATGTCACAAAGCTCGAATCATTTCAAATTGGTTTCTTGAACATGACAATGAGTTCACTGTACTAAAATGGCCTCCACAGTCACCAGATCTCAACCCAATAGAGCATCTTTGGAATGTGGTGGAACGGGAGCTTCGTGCCCTGGATGTGCATCCCTCAAATCTCCATCAACTGCAAGATGCTATCCTATCAATATGGGCCAACTTTTCTAAAGAATGCTATCAGCACCTTGTGGAATCAATGCCACGTAGAATTAAGGCAGTTCTGAAGGCAAAAGGGGGTCCAAAACCGTATTAGTATGGTGTTCCTAATAATTCTTTAGGTGAGTGTACATGTGAATGCAATTGTATTAACTGCCCTTTGCTTCTCTGTATACTGTATACCATCCTGTCTTTTCCCCATATTTTATATTTGATAATAAATTGATACTTTGATATATTATCTCCACTTGCTTGTTTGATACTATATTGGATGCCGTACAGGTGGAATGATTTGCTGTCTAGTTTAGACAGAGAGGTTTTTGTACCTTTTTGGCTAGGCCTGGTGGCTGGACCCCGGTCAGTGCAGACGAGATGAGGACATTTTGGGGCCTCGTGCTGCACATGGGCCTAGTCAAGAAACCTACTGTCAAGCATTACTGGAGTGGGGACGTCCTCTACCAGATTCCACTTCACAGTACGGCCATGACACGCTCCCGGTTTGAGGCCATCCGGAAATGCCTGCATTTTTCTGATAATTCAGCATGTCCCCCCCAAGGTGATCTTGTCTATGACCGCCTGTACAAAATCAGGCCGGTCATCGATCACTTTGGGGCCAAATTTGTACAGGCCTATGTACCTGAAAGGGAGGTCGCGGTTGATGAGTCTCTCATTGTTTTCAAGGGGGAAAGAGCAGGCCGGAGTACCTCGGGAACTGGAGGCGCCCGGATCGTCCCTGGCCAACACTTTCCAGGTGTGGTCCCCCATACTGGAAAGAAGGGACGGACCCAAAAAAGGTGCAGAGTGTGTCACAGGAGGGGGATACGGAAGGACACCACTACTCAGTGTGACACGTGCCCAGATCATCCGGGCCTCTGCATTATTGGTTGCTTCAGGGAGTACCACAATTCCATGGAGTACTAAATTTATATCCCAATTTAGCCAATGACAATCGGATAAAAAACTGGTTCTCAGACTTGAGACACTAAAAAAATAAAATAAATAATTCTAAAATATTATTTAGTAAAAATGTTTTTTTTTTGTTTATAAAAAGATAATATAGTGTAAAACATAAATAAACAAATAAAAAGACAATAAAATAAATAAAAAAGTAGACATATCAGGTATTGCCGCGTCCGTAAGAATCTTTTCTATAAAAAAAAAAAACATGACCTAACCCCTCTGATGAACACGGTCAAAAAAATAAAATAAAAACGGTGCAAAAAAAGGTATTTTTTGTCACCTTACATCACAAAAATTGTAATAGCAAGCGATCAAAAAGTCATATGCCTTTCCAAATTAGTGCCAATAAAACTGTCCTCTCATCCCGCAAAAAAATTAGCCCTTACTTAAGATAATCGGCTGAAAACTAAAAAAAAAAAATACTCTTAGACTATTTAGATACTAAAATGTTTTTTTTTTTTATTATAAAAAGATAATATAGTGTAAAACATAAATAAATAAAAAAAGGAGACATATTAGGTATCACCGCCTCCGTAAGAATCTGCTATATAAAAATACACCATGACCTAACCCCTCAGATAAACACAGTCAAAAAAGTAAAATAAAAACTGTGCCAAAAAAGCAATTTTTTGGGCAAAATTTACATTTTAATCAGTTTTTTTCCAGTAACAAAGCAAGGGTTAACAGCCAAACCAAACTTAATATTTATTACCTTCATACAGCAGTTTACAAAAACACCCCATATGTAGTCGTAAACTGCTGTATGACCAAACGGCAGGGCGCAGAAGGAAAGGAACGCCGTATGGTTTCTTGAAGGCAGATTTTGATGGCCTTTTTTTTTTCACCATGTCCCATTTGAAGCCCCCCTGATGCCCCCTTAGAGTAAAAACTCCATAAAAGTGACCCCATCTAAGAAACTACTTCCCTCAAGGTATTCAAAACTGATTTTACAAACATTGTTAACCCTTTAGGTGTTCCACAAGAGTTATTGGCAAATGGAGATGAAATTTCAGAATTTCTATTTCTGGTAACCTTGTCTCACAAAAGTGTAATATAGATAAACTAAAAATAATATGTACCCTAAAAATAGTCCCAACTAAACTGCCACCTTATCCAGTAGTTTTTAAAATGGGGTAACTTTTATGGAGTTTCTACTCTAGGGGTGCATCAGGGGGGCTTTAAACAGGACATGGTGTAAATAAACCAGTCCAGCAAAATCTGCCTTCCAAAGACCACACGGTGCACCTTTCCCTCTATTCCCTACCGTGTGCCCGTACAGTAGTTTACGGCCACATATGGGGTGTTTCTGCAAACTACAGAATCCGGGCAATAAATATTACATTTTGTTTGGCTGTTAACCATTGCTCTGGGTTTGGAAAAAATTTATTGAAAATCGAAAATTTGCAAAAAAATTGAAATTCTGAAATTTCATCTCCATTTGCCAATAACTCATGTGCAACACCTAAAGGGTCAAAAAAGTTTGTAAAATCAGTTTTGAATACCTTGAGGGGTGTAGTTTCTTAGATGGGGTCACTTTTATGGAGTTTCTACTCTAGGGTTGCATCAGGGGGGCTTCAAATGGGACATGGTGTAAATAAACCAGTCCAGCAAAATCTGCCTTCCAAAAACCATACGGCGCACCTTTGTCTCCACGCCCTACCGTGTGCCCGTACATAGAAACATAGAATGTGTCGGCAGATAAGAACCATTTGGCCCATCTAGTCGGCCCAATATACTGAATACTATGGATAGCCCCTGGCCCTATCTTATATGAAGGATGGCCTTATGCCTATCCCATGCATGCTTAAACTCCTTCACTGTATTTGCAGCTACCACTTCTACAGGAAGGCTATTCCATGCATCCACTACTCTCTCCGAAAAGCAATACTTCCTGATATTACTTTTAAACCTTTGCCCCTCTAACTTAAAACTATGTCCTCTTGTAGCAGTTTTTCTTCTTTTAAATATTCTCTCCTCTTTTACCTTGTTGATTCCCTTTATGTATTTAAAAGTTCTATCATATCCCCTCTGTCTCGTCTTTCTTCCAAGCTAAACATGTTAAGGTCCTTTAATCTTTCCTGGTAAGTTTTATCCTGCAATCCATTAGTGTTGAGCGCGAATATTCGAATAACTAATTTTTATCTCGAATATCGCAACTTCGAGATTTCGCGAATATTTCAAATATAGTTCTATATATTCGCAAAATCGAATATTCTTTTTTTTTTTTTTTTAGATTCCTCCCTGCTTCTTGCTTGTGGGTCAATGAGCCATTGGCCCACAAGCAACTGAATTGAAGCTGGAAGGAATCATGTTTTCAGATGAACCAAATATGACGAATAATCAAAATAAAGAATATATTGCTGTATATTTGATTTTAGAATATTCGTCCTATTCTAATCTAAACCAATAATCTCGGTTATAATATTAGAGTTCACGAATATTACAACAGAAAAATCGTAATGTTTAATACGTGTGCCCGACCGCATGACAAAATCGTTATTTAATCAACTTCAGCATACATCTCCCTGACAAGCGTCCACGTCACCATGGGAACGCCGGTGGGTTAGAAAATACCATCGGATCTGAGTTTTCCCTGAGATCGTAAAAACTCAGATCCGATGGTATATTCTAACCCACAGGCGTTCCCATGGTTACGGGGACGCTTGTCGGGGAGCAGTATGCCAAAGTGGAATATTATTGCTCTAACTTCGTCTTTTAGAATATTCGTAATATTGCTCTAACTTCGTCTTTTAGAATATTACGAATATTCTAAAAGACGAAGTTAGAGCAATATTAAGAATATTCGTAAAATACACATATAGATTGTAATTTAGCTAATATACTGCTATAGTAATTTTTTTAATAGTGTACATATTTTCCAAAACTGAAGTTCAGAAGAGGCCAAAAAAAAAATAGAGAAAAAAAAAAAAGGATTTTAGCACTATATTAGCTAAATTACAATCTACAGGGTGGGTCATTTATATGGATACACCTTAATAAAATGGGAATGGTTGGTGATATTAACTTCCTGTTTGTGGCACATTAGTATATGTGAGGGGGGAAACTTTTCAAGATGGGTGGTGACCATGGCGGCCATTTTGAAGTCGGCCATTTTGAATCCAACTTTTGTTTTTTCAATAGGAAGAGGTTCATGTGACACATCAAACTTATTGGGAATTTCACAAGAAAAACAATGGTGTGCTTGGTTTTAACATAACTTTATTCTTTCATGAGTTATTTACAAGTTTCTGACCACTTATAAAATGTGTTCAATGTGCTGCCCATTGTGTTGGATTGTCAATGCAACCCTTTTCTCCCACTCTTCACACATTGATAGCAACACCGCAGGAGAAATGCTAGCACAGGCTTCCAGTATCCGTAGTTTCAGGTGCTGCACATCTCGTATCATCTGAAGGCAATCGTCTATGCTGTGAAGATTCCAGTGTGCTATTTGCATTTGAAATCTGTTGCTGTCAACTCTCAAGATGAGATTCACAGAGCTGTCACGATCAGTGAAGCAAGCCATCATTAGGCTGAAAAAACAAAACAAACCCATCAGAGAGATAGCAAAAACATTAGGCGTGGCCAAAACAACTGTTTGGAACATTCTTAAAAATAAGGAACGCACCGGTGAGCTCAGCAAAACCAAAAGACCCGGAAGACCACGGAAAACAACTGTGGTGGATGACCAAATAATTCTTTCCCTGGTGAAGAAAACATCCTTCACAACAGTTGGCCAGATCAAGAACACTCTCCGGGAGGTAGGTGTATGTGTGTCAAAGTCAACAATCAAGAGAAGACTTCACCAGAGTGAATACAGAGTGTTCCCCACAAGATGTAATCCACTGGTGAGCCTCACAAACAGGAAGGCCAGATTAGAGTTTGCCAAACGACATCTAAAAAAGCCTTCACAGTTCTGAAACAACATCCTATGGACAGATGAGACCAAGATCAACTTGTTCCAGAGTGATGGTAAGAGAAGATTATGGAGAAGGAAAGGAACTGCTCATGATCCTAAGCATACCACCTCATCAGTGAAGCATGGTGGTGGTAGTGTCATGGCGTGGGCATGTATGGCTGCCAATGGAACTGGTTCTCTTGTATTTATTGATGATGTGACTGCTGACAAAAGCAGCAGGATGAATTCTGAAGTGTTTCGGGCAATATTATCTGCTCATATTCAGCCACAATGCCCCAAGAACAAGCAGAAACTGAAGACAGTTGCAGTCGAGGCCTGGCAGAGCATCACCAGGGATGAAACCCAACGTCTAGTGATGTCTATGTGTTCCAGACTTCAGGCTGTAATTGACTGCAAAGGATTTGCAACCAAGTATTGAAAAGTGAAAGTTTGATTTATGATCATTATTGTGTCACATTACTTTTGGTCCCTTAACAAGTGGGAGGCCCATATGCAAACTGTTGTGATTCCTACACCGTTCACCTGATTTAAATGTAAATACCCTCAAATTAAAGCTGACAGTCTGCAGTTAAAGCACATCTTGTTCGTTTCATTCCAAATCCATTGTGGTGGTGTATAGAGCCAAAAATGTTAGAATTGTGTTGATGTCTCAATATTTATGGACCTGACTGTATATAGCAATCATACTTTTATACATTCTTTCCGCTTCTTTTCTTGCTTTGTTAGGAATTTAATCACAGAACAAAGCTCCAAATCCCTCATTTTCTTTGTACACCCGCAGTGCACTGCACTTGCCATCCTGTCATTTCCAGTGCTTTCATCAGCTGCTAGTGTGTGTGTGTGTGTGTTGCATGTCCAGACATGTCTCAACCTGCTTGGACAAGCTCAGCTCTCTCACTGACAAAACATGCTAGTATGTTATCAAATGAAATCCCTTTGGGGACTAAAAAAAGTGAAGATGTTCTGCATCTGCTCTAGTGGTGACTAACACTTTTGATTTTAATAGGGTTGCCCGAGAGTGAAAACTAATTTCCAGGTGGCTGGTCACAGCATATAATAAAAAGAAAAGTGTTCCAGGTCCTGCACTGAGCTCTTGTCTTCACTACTTCCTGTCCATGCGGAACAGGAAGTGTGACACCCTGTCAACATGCATATCACTGCTGAGGGCCTAGCAATGGCTTCAGTGCTCATGAGCTACTTCTGATGCATCACTGCTGAGGCCACTGATTGGTGCTCAGTCGGGCGTGTCCTATTGACAGGACATTACACTTCTGATCCAGTGGGGACCGAAAACCCAATGAATGGAATTCGGCGCTGGACCACCTGGAGTTTTCACTTGTAAAAAACACATTTAAGTTCCCTATTATTTATGTAATTGAAGAGTTATTTAACCACATTGGTTTTCTCTTGTTGCTAACCAAGGTATATATAAATATATATATATATATATATATATATATATATATATATATATATATTGACCATGTACCTTTATTTTGAAGACACTGTTCTATTTTATGTCATTAAAGTCATCTATTAGCTGCTTATACCTCAAATGTAGAGGGTTTGTAGCTGTTATCCTTAACATCTTTTAAAAAAAAAAAAGTTTATGATGCTGTGGTCACTATTACCCAGGTGTATATTATATCACCTGCAACCCACTGGTTAAGACTAGGTCTTGAAGTGCTATAGTCCCTTTATTGGGTCCTGCATTAGTCGTGTAAGGTTGTTGCCTTTTATTATTGAAAAACCTGTTACCTTTGTTGGACCAAAATTAAGTTTGAGTAGTTGAAATAATAATATAAAAAAATAATAATAATTATAATAATAATAATAATAATAATAATGATAATAATTGGAGATCGAAGCTGAAAAAAAAAATAAAAAAAAAATATTATTTGCCGTTTATGGCAGCAGTTATATGTTCTAAAGCCTTTTTTTTGTTGTGTATTAGTGGGAAGGGGGGGGAAGGGGGCTTATTAGCCGTTGTGTGGTAAAGTGAGAAAATTACAACCCTTTTTGGTATGTATTAATTTCCTATTTATTGACTTATTTGATCTAACAGTATGTCAGACAGAGAAGCGACAGGCCCTGCACAGGGGAGGGGCACAAGCCTAAATGTTTATGATGCAGGCACAGGTCACAGCAGAGTAAGGGGGCGTGGCAGCTGTGTTCACTTCGAGAGGCCTGAGCTCTCAGTGTCAGCTACCAGTTGTGTTTTGACCAGCAACCCATCGTCTCTAGAATGGTTGACTCGATCTTCGACTTTGTCGCAAGTAACATCAAACACGTCTCCAGTCCCCTGACTAGCCAGATTTACCAGCATCTTTTCCAGGATATCAATCAGTGGAATGATATTGTTCATCCCATGGTCCTGGCAACAGACAAATAAAGTGGCCTCCTCAAAGGGGTTAATTTGTGTGTTGCATTGAGGGAGACTCCTGTTTGTCCTTCCGTTTGGGGTAACAGGTTGTCTCAGTCCTGACATTAGTACCAGGGTCTTATAGGGTGAGTTGGGAAACTAGATATTCCGGTGTATGAACTCGCCTACCTCTGGGGTCTGTTCATACTGGTAGTTAGTCAGGATTTTGATTAGGATTTTACTAGGAGGAACTGGAGGAGGAGGAGCACATTGGAGCACAAGCAATGTCTAGAGAAATGGGTGGTTCTTCTACACAGGTGACAGGAGAGGAGGAGAAAAAGCAGCCAGAGGAGCAAGAGGGAGATGAGGAAGATGAGGCAGATGACCCAGACACACAGTGGCAGTATGAAGTGGAGATAAAGGCAGTGAGTCCCTCCAGTCACCTGAGCAAATGGCCTGCTGCATGCTCACTTGCTTGGGTAGTAACAGCCGAATTGTCACCATTCGGCAGAGGGATGACTTCAGGCTCTCCACCTTGTTGGACCCTCACTACCTGTCCAAAATAGGGGCCTTTTTTACAACCGCTGAGAGGGAGGACAAACTAAACTATTATAGAGACATCCTATGTAGTCAGTTGGCCTGCCTATCTGCGCCATCCATCTTCTGGCAGGTATGACCGGGGGGCCCTCTGTGCTCTCATTCTACTGTCATGGCTGCTGTGGCTGGGTTGGGGAAACATATAATAATATAATCATGCTGCTGCCGCCACCTCCACACTATGTCACCTTGCCACTCTGTAGTCTCCTGATGCTGCTACTACCTCAACACAATGTCACCTTGCCACTCTGTGGACTCCTGATGCTGCTGCCACATCCACACTATGTCATTGGGCCACTTTGTGGACTTCTCATGCTGTTCCCACCCTCCCCAATTCATGACTGGGCCACTATTTTGCCTTTCTGGACTAGTTGACATCAATATTTATTTAACCTGTCTTCTGATTGGATACTGTCTCTGTAACAGCTGTAAGGCCTGTATGGTACCATCAGCCCACTCTGTGGCCTTATCATGCTGCTGCTGCCACCTCCACACTCTGTCATTGTGCCACTCTGTAGCCTCCTCGTGTTGCTGCTGCCACCTCTGCACTATGTCACCTTCCCACTCTGTTTCTCTCCTGATGCTGCTGCCACCTGCACACTATGTCATGTTGCCACTCTGATCTCCTGATGCTGCTGCTACCTCAACACTATGTCACCTTGCAACTTAGCGGCCTCCTCATGCTGCTGCTGCCACCTCCAATCTCTGTCATTGTGCCACTTTGTGGTCTCCTGATGCTGCTGCTACCTCCACAATATGTCACATTGCCACTTCATGACTGGGCCACTATTTTGCCTTTTTAGCCTGGTTGACATAATTATTTATTTGACCCATCTTCTGATCTGTCAGAAGGAAGGAAAAATGTTTTATTTAATTTCTTTAAGTAACTGCCCATGCAACTCTATAGTGTAGTGGTTAACATTGTTGGCTGTAATGTAGAAGGTTGTGAGTTCATATTCCGCCAGAAACTTTTCATGAAATAAAGTCTAAATGTGAGTTTAAATCCCGGCAGAAACTTTTCAGAAAGAGAGGCTAAATTATACTTATATATTTTATATATATTTTTTGTAATTGTGAAAAATGTGTAATTGCTAATATATATATATATATATATATATATATATATATATATATATATATATATACACACACATATACAGTGGATATAAAAAGTCTACACACCCCAGTTAAAATGTCAGGTTTCTGTGCTGTAAAAAAATGAGACAAAGATAAATCATTTCAGAACTTTTTCCACCATTAATGTGACCTATAAACTGTACAACTCAATTGAAAAACAAACTGAAATAGGTGGAGGGAAGAAAACAAAAAATAAATAAATAATGTGGTTGCATAGGTGTGCACACCCTCTTATAACTGGGGATGCAGCTGTGTTCAGAATTAAGCAATCACATTCAAAATCATGTTAAATTGGAGTCAGCATACACTGGCCATCATTTAAAGTGCCTCTGATTAACCCCAAATAAAGTTCAGCTGCTGTAGTTGGTCTTTCTTGAAATTTTCTTAGTCACATCCCACAGCAAAAGCCATTGTCCACAGAGAGCTTTCAAAACATCAGAGGGATCTCATTGTGAAAATGTATCAGTCAGGAGAAGGGTACATAAGAATTTCCAAGGCATTAGATATACCATTGTTAAAGATGTGTGAATTTTATTCTATATTTTGTATATCTAGGACTGTAATGAGTTAAACTTTTTCTTCTCCAAGTGCCTCCCCCCCACCCCTCTCTTTGTTTCAAGGCTGGAGAGGAGAGGAAGGGGGGCAAAGTGCTGTGCTGTAAGAAGTGTCTGATTTCTCATCTTTATACAGGTGTCCCATAGAGTGTGGTGGAGATGCGTAAGCCAATCATATGGCTTGATGATATATATTATTCACTGCCTATAGAGAAGCACCTCTTTGAAGTGTCACATATGACGTATGCAGTATTATTGTTAGAATAGAAGCCATTACAAAATGGCGATGGTAACGAGATGTTTACATTAGTTCACATTCCAAAGTGGTATTCACTGCGCAGATGCAGGTGTATTATCTTCTCTCTCTTATCTCTTCTTCCTTTTTGACCAATGAAACAATGTTTAAGCCTCAGTGAGGACTTCCCTCTTCTGAAGATGTATAATACGGCTTACCTGATTTAAATAAAATTAGAGATTGCTTTGACCAACTTCTGTGTCAGTGTTCAGTCTCTCAGCCACGCGTGGATATTAACCCCTGGGGGGGTACATTGATCTGGAACACCAGAGTGTATCTAAAATGCCCTAATTTAGGGCTGCTTTAACACCATGGAACACTGTGAAGACAGTCATCATCAAGTGGAGAAAATATGGCACAACAGTGACATTACCAAGAACTGGATGTCCCTCCAAAATTGATGAAAAGACGAGAAGAAAACTGGTCTGGGAGGCTACCAAGAGGCCTACAGCAACATTATAGGATCTTCAGGAATATCTGGCAACTACTGGCTGTGTTGTACATGTGACAACAATCTCCCGTATTCTTCATATGTCTGGGCTATGGGGTAGAGTGGCAAGATGAAAGCCTTTTCTTACAAAGAAAAACATCCAAGCCAGGCTACATTTTGCAAAAACACATCAGAAGTCTCCCAAAAGCATGTGGGAAAAGGTGTTATGGTCTGATGAAACCAAGGTTAAACTTTTTGGCCATAATTCCAAAAGATATGTTTGGTGCAAAAACAACACTGCACATCACCAAAAGAACACCATACCCACAGTGAAGCATGGTGGTGACAGCATCATGCCAAGGGGCTGTTTTTCTTCAGCTGGAACTGGAGCCTTAGTTAAGCTAGAGGGAATTATGAACAGTTCCAAATACCAGTCAATATTGGCACAAAACCTTCAGGCTTCTGCTAGAAAGCTGAACATGAAGAGGAACTTCATCTTTCAGTGGTGAGGGTGGCAGTATCTTGTGTTGCACCGTAGTATTTGTTTCTGCTGATACAGTATTTTATGCTGGACTAAAGTATTGCAGGCCCCACCTGTTTCTGCCTACTCTTGTTGCCCCGCCTTCTTCAATTAGGATCTGCTAGACCAGTGATGGGCAAACTGTGGCTCTCCAGCTGTTGTAAAACTACAAATCCCATCATGCTCTGCTATAGGCTGATAGCTGTAGGCAGACTGAACATACTGGGATTTGTAGTTTTACAACAGCTGGAGAGCCACAGTTTGCCCATCCCTGTGCTAGGCAGTTGATCTCTGGGACCTCTGAGCCTTAATCTCCTGGCCATATTGCTAGTTTTAATGCGAAGCAAAGTCTGAAGTTACGTTGGTAGCCGGAGATGGATATCTGGGGAAAGTGAACAGGTAGAATTGTTAGAAGTGCATGTAAAAATAAACTTTTCAATATATCTTTTTTGAATAGATTGCTTTCTCATCTCTCATCTCCTTTATCTTGCTAAGGCACTTCAGAATCTTTGTATTCACATAAAAAACCACAATGACTATAAAGCATGAAAGTTGTTGGAAATTCTCACCGAGGAACCATATTGCACAAAGCAGAGACTGCATATATTCAATAAAAAACAATGAAATCATGTTTTTTTATTTTTAACCCTTAGGATACCGAAAGGTTTTTTCGTGTTTTCATTTTTCTTACCTATTTTCCTTGAGCCATAACTTTTTTATATTTCTGGTCACATAGCTGTATGAGGGCTTATTCTTTTGCGGGATAGGTTGTACTTTCTAATGCCACCATTAATTATGGCATAAAATGTAGTGGGAAGCGGTCAAAAAATTGGTGGAATGAGGTGGAATTGGAAATAAAATGCAATTCCTCCACCGTTTTACGAGTTTTGCTCCCACGGCGTTTTGTTTACAGGTCAGTGCAATTACAACAATACCCCATGTGTATAGGTTATTTATGTCTAAATAGTGTAAAGATACATTTAAACTTTGATAACTTTTTTACACTTATGTCTACTGAGTTGTTTAGGGGCTCATTTTTAGCGGAACAATCTGTAGTTTTTATTGATACAATTTTGGAGTTTGCGTGACTTTTTGATCACATTTTATTAAATTTTTTGGGGTAAAAGAAGCAATGAAAAAATGGCAAATGGGCCATTTTGACCCTTGCCATTTGCAGCATTGGAAAAATATTTTTATATTTTAATAGTACAGGTGTTTTCAGACATGGTGTTGCCCAGGATATTTTTTTTTTTTATATTTATGTATTTATTTTTAAATTCTACGGAAAGGAAAGTGATTGAAATTTTTATATTTTTTTACATTTTTTTTATCGTTTTGTAGCTCATGTTTGAGGCTACAAGACTCACTATTTATTTATTTTTATTCTGTACCGTTATGTTTCATAAAGATCCATGATGGTAGTATGCTCATTTCTTATGGAATCAACGTATTTTTCCTTTAAAATTATACATTTACTCGGATTAAACGTTTGATCTGTCATCTACTTTCTATTACAAATAAAATATTGACATTTGCCATCTCCGCATCATTGCATTCAGTTTTTATTCACAATTTGTTTAGTGTCCCAACTTTTTTGGAATCCGGTTTGTACATCCTTTCCTTTGTTTTCATTGCTTGGAAGGACAACATTATAATCTTGCCCATAACTGTGAGCTGGGGTCATATGCACAGCTCATATGCTTATAACAACACTATTACAGATTTTGCTGGCTATCCCATCATCTATTTATCCCCAGGACTGTGACTGTGACGAGGGGACATCCTCTGCGTCTGGAGGAAAGAAGGTTTGTACACAAACATAGAAAAGGGTTCTTTACGGTAAGAGCAGTGAGACTATGGAACTCTCTGCCTGAGGAGGTGGTGATGGTGAGTACAATAAAGGAATTCAAGAGGGGCCTGGATGTATAGAGAGGGGTCGTTGATCCAGGGAGTTATTCTGATTGCCTGATTGGAGTCGGGAAGGAATTTTTTATTCCCCTAAAGTGAGGAAAATTGGCTTCTACCTCACAGGTTTTTTTTGCCTTCCTCTGGATCAACTTGCAGGATGACAGGCCGAACTGGATGGACAAATGTCTTTTTTCGGCCTTATGTACTATGTTACTATGTTACTATTTTGACACCAGCTGCGCTAGGATTGTCAATTTACCACAATTTGCATGTGTTAGCGTTTTACGCTTACCAAAAAAATTATGGCTACATCTGTATGTATGTGTGTAGGGATGCAGCAATGTACCCCACTACCGTCACCCCTCCCCCCAAAAAAAAGTACATGTACAGAAAGTTATAATGCAGGAAGGGGTTTTAAAGAAATAGTTAAATGAAAAATGCAATGCTAAGAAATTAGTTCAAAGCTTTAATAAAGGCATTTGTAATTCAAAATTCTTATTTTATCTTTGCCCTTGCTTTCATCAATTTTACCTCGACTTTTTATATTTTTTCTTGGCATTTCAATTTCTATCGCCTTATCACCACATTCCAACTTTTCCTATTAGAAAATATCAATTATGCAAATAATCTAAAAAGTGGGCATAAAGCCTAAACAATTATACTAGCTACACAATGTACAATAATGAATACAAGCGGTAGCTCATTGTCTTGCATTCTCACTTTAAACACCCACATCAAGAATTCATCACTCGAAAGAGGGCTTGTTAAATAACCTCCAAGTGGTTTGAATAAGACTATGATTTGCTTGTTGAAATGAAGTACGGTTCAGAGAGAAAGGAATAACGCTGAAATAATGGGCTTTCATAAAAGCTTTAACCTGGGACTCCAATCTTTCTGCATAAGAGGAGAAAAACTTTAAGTCTTTAAATATAATGGGTCTAAACTAAACCAGATTTTAATTTCTTAGTGAAACTTTACACATTATTATCTATTTGTCTGTCTATCTATCTATTTCATATCTGTCTTTTTATTATCTATCTATCTATCTACATATATAAGTAAAATAGCAGCACTCCAAGGTATGCCAGTTGCCAAATCCTTCAAAAAGGCAGCACTCTGGTATTGGCAAAAAACATGGATTTTTAATACACCCAATGCAATGTTTCATCTCATCTCAATTGAGCCTTTGTCAAGCAGTGATAACAGTGCCCAGTAGTGATATTTAAAGGATCAAACATAAGTGAACATGATCAGGCTCAGACTGGCCCAGAGGGGTACAGATAAATCCCCCTGTGGGCCCTTGAGCAAGGTGGGCCCTTAGTCCCCCACCTAATTCACAAGTGGCACATAACACAGTAGACTTACTGCACTACATACATATATTCAATGTACAAAATCTCAGCAAGCCTATGTTCACATAAAAAACTTGATAGATTATTAAAGAAACTCCCCAGTATATTATTATACACATTATCAGTAGTGATGGACGAACATCGGCCGGGACGGTCCGCGAACGCGATCAAATGTTCGCGAACCGCAAGTTTGCGGCGGGCCCCATTCAATTAACGGCGAACCTGAAAAACCTTCAGCTTTTATTTTCAGCCACCAAATACTTAGTAGAAGTGCACAAATAGTTCCACAACATGGACAGTGACATACTAGAGGGGGATCAATGACAAAAATTCCAACAAAAAAATATGTTTCTTAATCAGGGGAAATTTTTATGTGTCTTAAAGGGAAATTCTCTGAAATGTGCCCTGTCGGAGCCTAGAAAATTTTTATTTTAGGCCACGGGAGAACAGGCCTTAAAAATTAGGCATTCAGCTGACATAAAAAAAATTCTGATTATGTGGCTTGAGGTACATTATGCAGTCAATGAATAAAAACTTTACTGTAGGCCACAGGAATACAGGCCCCAAACATTAGGCATTCACTGGACAGAAAAGATCAAGTGATTATGTGACCGGAGGTATATTACACGGTCAATGGATATCAATTTTACTGCAGGCCAGTACAAATACAGGTCAAATACATATAAAATAACTAAAAATATAAAATTTGATAAAAAATATAGCTAACAAAATACCCCCTCTTCAAAAAAAACCCTAATGATAATAGTTGAAATTCAATAACACGTGGTTGTCACTGGTGTTAAATTCCTCAGAGGCTGCAACAATTATTCATTCTGCGTACATAAAAGAACAAGTAAGTATGTGGCTGGAGGTAGATTACACGGTCATTGGATATCAATTTTACAGCAGGCCAGTGGACTACAGGCCCCAAAAATTATGCATTCAGCGTACAGAAAAGAACAAGTAAGTATGTGGCTGGAGGTCTATTAGACGGTCAATGGATATAAATTTTACTGAAGGCCAGTACAAATACAGGTTATATACATATGTTTAAAAGAACTAAAAATCTAAAATTGGATTAAAAACATGACTAACGAAATCCTCCCTTTTGAAAAAAACCCTAATGATAATAGTTGAAACACGTGGTCGTCACAGGTGTTGAATTCCACCGAGGCCCAAAAAATTAGCCATTCAACGGACAGAAAAGGCTTTTTATGCCGCTGTATTCACCTAAGGCAGGGACCATTATTTGTTCTGGGTCGTGGCAGATATTTTTAGGCTGTCATGAGGAAATTAAATTAAACGTGGTCGACTCGTCACATGTGTTGAATTCCTCCGAGATTCATGCCTTATTCATTTTTAGAAATTAGAGGTAGTCCACACTGTTGTGAGCTAGGCGAGTGCGCTTATCGGTCACGATCCCCCCTGCTGCTCTGAACGTCCTTTCGGACAGGACACTGGACGAGGGGCAAGCCAAGAGTTCCATGGAAAATTGTGCCAGCTCTGGCCACAGGTCAAGCCTGCACACCCAGTAATCCACTGGTTCCTCGCTTCTCAGAGCATCCACATTGGCCATTAACCCGATGTAGTCGGACACCTGTCGGTCTAGGTGTTCCCTGAGGCTGGATCCGGAGGGTGGCTGTCGATGGGTTGGCTACAAGAATGATCTTATATCTGAAGTGACCAACACATCTTCAAACCGCCCTCTTCTTGCATGTGCTGTTGGACTGGTACCCGCAACTGTTTCTCTGTGAGTGGAAATTCATCTGCCAGCACCAGCAAAAGCAGAGTGCAGCATTTCTCGAAGCAAGGCCTGGAAGTGCTGCATTCTGACAACCCTCTGTGATGCTGGTAACATGTCCGCCATTTTGTGTTTGTACTGGGGGTCTAAGTACTTTGCCACCCTGTACTGGTCCTTGCCCTTTATGCTTTTTATACAGGGGTCCCTCTT
Organism: Bufo bufo; assembly: GCF_905171765.1. Classification (NCBI taxonomy): domain Eukaryota; kingdom Metazoa; phylum Chordata; class Amphibia; order Anura; family Bufonidae; genus Bufo; species Bufo bufo. The sequence goes on along the minus strand of NC_053392.1, from coordinate 469,310,068 downwards.
CAAACACTGGAGCATGAAGGCCCCCATTTGCACTAAACTGGAAGCGGTGGAGTGGCATGGCTCCTGCTCATCATCCAGGATAATGTCGTCCTCGGTCTCCTCACCCCAGCCACGGACAACACCAGGGATCCCAGAAAAGTTTAAAGCATGCTCTTCTTGCTCCTCCTCCGCCCCGGCACCATCCTCCTCTGACTCCTCTTCAGATCCTGTTGACTTGTCTCAGATGGAGTAGCCCCCCCTGGGAATTTATCCAGCATTGCAACTTCCTCATCTTCCTGCTCCTGCTCCTCGACGGCTTGATCAGTGACACGACGCAATGCACGCTCCAGAAGGAATGCTTAAGGTATGATGTCACTGATGGCACCCTGGCTGCGACTGACCAGATTGGTGATCTCATCAAATGACCGCAGAAGTCTGCGTGCGTCGTGCATGATCAGCCACTGGCTCGATAAAAAAAAAAACAAGCTCCCAGAACCGGTCCTGCCACAGAGTTCGTACAGGTAGTCATTAACTGCAAGTTTCTGCTGGAGCAGTCTATCAAGCATATACAAGGTGGAGTTCCAGCGCGTCGGGCAGTCACAAATCAGAAATCTGACGGGCAGGTGGTGTCGCTACTGAACGTCAGCAAGGCGAGCCATGGCCGTGTAAGTTCTTCTAAAATGGACAGAGATTTTCCTGGCCTGCCGCAAGACGTTCTGCTCCCGGGGGTGTTTGGCAACGAATCGCTGCACGACTAAGTTCAGGACATGTGCCATTTTTTTAAGGATGTGTGTCATTTTGCCCTGTTTTAGCACGCTCAGCAGATTTGCACCGTTGTCGCACACCACTTTACCAACTGTCAAATTGAGCCACTAATCGGCCTGTGACCGTGAAGCTGAAAGGAATGCAGGACCGGTGTGGCTCATGGCTTCCAGGCACAACAGCCGCAGCACGGCATGGCAACGTCTCACCTGGCACGTCGAATATGTTCTGGGGAGCTTAGGGGGCACAGCCGAAAAGGCGGTAGCAGTGGAAAAGGAGGAATCAGCCGAGGAGGAGACGGAGGTTGGAGTAAAAGAAGAAGAGGCAGGCCTGCATGCAATACATGGCAGTAAAACCAAATCCACATGGGTGCCACAGGTTGCATGCTTGACGGCCGTCAGAAGGTTCACCCAGTGGGCAGTAAAAGTTATGCACCTTCCCTGCTTGTGTTTGCTAGACCACGTGTCTGTGGTCAGATGTATCTTGGCACCGACACTGTGTGCCAGAGATACATTCACTTGCCGCTGAATGTGGCCATATAGCTCCAGGATGCCCTTGTGAGAAAAATATTTCCTTCCGGGGACCTTCCATTGCGGTGTGCCAATGGCCACAAATTTTTTAAAGGCGTCCTAGTCCACCAGTTTATATGGCAGTAGTTGGCGGGCTAGCAGTTCCTAGAAGCCAGCGGTCAGCCGTTGGGCAAGAGGGTTATCCGGCGTCATCATCGTTTTACACTCGAACATTTGGGCCATGGAAGCCTGCCTTTTGCCAGATAAATGTGACAACAGGACGGTGGAAGGTGAAGTGGAGGACAAATAGGAGGAGAGAGGAGAAGGAGAAGAGGCAGGATGTGGAGCGCCGGGAGTGTGGCTTTGTGGGTTCTGATGGTGTTGCTACCACTGGGCTCGCTGATGGGAGCTCAGGTGCCTTATTAAGGTGGTCGACCCTAGGTCAGTGTTGGGCTAACCCCGACTTATGCGTTGACAGCACAGGCTGCAGATGCAAACACTATTGTCAGCAGCTGACATGTTAAAAAAGCGCACACTGTGAAGCCATGTGCCGGTGTCCTGGGAACGCCAGATGTGACCGTGCATGGTGGATGGCTGGTTCCAGATACATTAGCAGTCTGCCTTTTGCATCCTGTGCACTGTAAGTTCTGCCTGCTTCTCCTCCTTCTTCTCCCTATCTGCTGCTCCGTCTCTCCCTCTGAACTCCCATCCTCCTTCTCTCTTGTGGGCACCCACATGACGTCTATCGACATATCATCACCTTCACCACCACTGACATTAGAGATCTCGGAGTAGGCAGCAACAGCGGAGACCACACTCCTTTGGCTGATCTGGGTAATGTCATCAGACTGCTGGGTGGTGACCGTTGATACCTCCTCTTCCTGATCCGATGCCAATAATGGCTGCACATCGGTAAGGTCGTGGAATGGATGGAAAAATAATTCCTCTGACTCGAGCGGAGGGGATATGGTGGTGGTGGTGGTGTCTTTGGGGGTGCACACAGCAGATAGTGAGGAGGGTGCAGATAGAGAGGATGAGGAGAATGCAGAAGCGGAAGCCACTCAACCAAGTCTGGTGCGTCCTCTGATGTAATTGCACTCACCTTCTGCAACTTGCCACTTAGGCTCCACCCTGATGCACCTGCCCGAACCCTACCACCACTGCGGAATGGCGTGCCTCTTCCTCTGCCTGTCATTTTCAAAATGACCCTGTGACAAAATATAGTACAGCAGTATTTGTGGAAGAAGGTATATCACACCCTTGCCTCAATCAGTTTTTTTGGGGGGCAACTGGTATATCACACCAGTTGAAATTATTTGTTCCAATAGCATTTGTCACTCTGTGTAGCTGAGTAGTGATGATCAAGCACCAAAGTATTCGGGTGTTCGGCCCAAACACATTGCTATATTCGTGAATATAATGGAAGTCAATGGCAGACAACCAGGCACCCCCTGCTCTGAAGAGGGGAGGGTGCCTGGTCCATTGGAAAAGGTCAGAAATTGACAGAAACACCACCGAAATGGATCGGGAACAGCATCGGGGCGATGTCTGGATGCATCTACGACTCCCAGGTCACTGCTGGGAACCATGTTGTCCGAGTTGTACGCCACTTTTACAGGCTGACAAAAATATGCACAAAACCCCCCAAAAAAATCTATTTTACAGGAAAAATTGTTAGGAAACATTCTTTCCTGCATATTCAATTGTATAGAAAGTGCAAGTGCTGCAAAAAAATTACAAGAAAGAGGCACTCCCAAACAGCCTGTATAATCACATAAAGGAAGGCCTCATTCACATTGTGGTACAATAGTTCATGTAGTGGGACGCCTACACTTATAAAGTTTATGCACTAAGTGAAAGGGCTGCCAAAAATTACAAGGAACCGGCACTCCAAAACACCCTTTGTTACACATAAAGGAGGGCATCATACACACCCTTGAAAAATTATGATTGATGGCCTGCTGGCGACCGTCAAAAACATTTGGAGCAAGGGCCTGCTGATCTGACCATCTAAAACCTTAGGGGCGAGGGCCTGCTACCGCATTGGTGACTCTAGATAACTTCTGGGAGATTGCACGTCCCCATGACGGCGACAATCCATTCCGATCAACTTTCGATGTTCTTTTCTGCGCCTACCATGGTGATCACGGGTAACGGGGAATCAGGGTTCGATGCCGGAGAGGGAGCTTGAGAAAGGGATACCACATCCAAGGGAGGTCAATGGCTGAAATCTGATTGGCTGTTGTTGCCTTGCCCCTTGTTTTTCCTAATTGTGAACCACTCAGAGAGGGTGGGTCAAGTTATTAAAGCTCAAGCATGCAAGGAAGGCAGCAGGCGCGCAGCAATTACCTACTCCCGACTCGGGGAGGTAGTGATGATAAATAACAATACAGCACTCCTAAGGGCCCTGTTATTTGAATGAGGACACTTTCCGTTAATGAGCATCTATTGGAGGGCAAGTCTGGTGCCAGCAGTCAACTTGCTCCCGGCCTCCACAACGTTCACCCAGTGTGCCATCATGGCGAGGATTGTGTTGACCAGACTATTGGCTACTGAGACTGGACTTGTAGGTGAGGGCCTGCTGCCGCTTTGTTGACTCTAGATAACTTCTAGGCGATCGCACGTCCTTGTGACGGTGACAATCCATTTGGAGGTCTGCCCTATGAACTTTGGAGCAATTTTTCAACAAGGACCTTCTGGTATAGTACCGTTTTGCTTGTCCTCTCCACCAGAGGAATGAGAGATATTTAGGAAGTTCTCTTTGTAGCCGGGGTCGAGAAGGTAAAACATTATATGCGAGGGCCTGCAGGTTAGCTGACCCTGTAAAACATTATATGCGAGGGCCTGCAGTTGAGCTGACCCTGTAAAAATGTATATGCGAGGGCCTGCTGCTGAATTGACCCTTTGAAACATTAGTGGCAAGGGCCTGCTGGTGAGCTGACGCTGTAAAACATTATATGTGAGTGCCTGCAGGTGAGCATACGCTCTAAAACATTATATGTGAGTGCTTGCTGTTCAAATGATGCTCTAAAATATTATATGCGAGAGCATGCTGTACAGCTGACGCTCTAAAACATTATTTTCAAGTACATGTTGTTCAGCTGACGCTCCAAAACATTATCTGTGATTGCCATTAGGTGAGCTGATGCTCTAAAACATTATTTTCAAGTGCATGTTGTTCAGCTGACGCTCTAAAACATTAATTGTGAGTGCCTTTAGGTGAGCTGATGCTCTAAAACATTATATGCGAATGCATGCTGTACAGCTGATGCACTAAAACATTATATGCGAGTGCCTGCTGTTCAGCTGACCCTATAAAATAAATTTTAGTTGAGGGCCTGCAGTTGAGCTGACTATTAAAAAAGTTAGTGGAGGCAATACAGTATATACAATCTGGAGTAGGAGAAGGAGGAGGAGGAGGAGGAGAAAACAAGATTCAACCATATTTTTTTTTTGTGGTGGAAAAGGTGCATGGGAATGCACTACAGTAGATTGAGTACATTATAAATTATAAATTGAAATTGCGTTATCGCCACTAACCATCTGTGTGGATTCATCAAAGTTTTTTAAAACCTCACAGAGGTCTGACATCAATGCTCACTCCTCGCTTGTGAATAGTGGCAGTTGACTCGAAAGGCGCCGACCATGTTGCAGCTGATATTCCACAACTGCCCTCTGCTGCTCACAAAGCCTGGCCAACATGTGGAACATAGAGTTCCAGCGCGTGCTCACGTCGCACAACAGTCGGTGAGCTGAGAGCCGCAAGCGCTGCTGCAGCGTTGACAGACCGGCTGAATCTGTGGACGACTTGCGGAAATGGGAAGATACGCGGCGCGCCTTCACTAGTAGCTCTGGCAAATTGGAGTAGGTTTTGATAAACCGCTGAACCACTAAGTTTAAGACATGGGCTAGGCGTGTGATTTCAGGGTTGCCAAGCTCCAAAGCCGCCACCAAGTTACGGCCATTGTCAGACACAACCATGCCTGGTTGTAGGTTGAGTGGCAAGATCCACAGCTCGGTCTGGTTCCTTATATCCTGCCACAGCGCTGCAGTGGTGTGCTATTTGTCCCCTAAGCAGATCAACTTCAGCACGGCCTGTTGACACTTACCCACAGCAGTGCTACACTGCTTCCAGCAAGCGACTGATGGCTGACTGCTGCTGAAGGTGGAAGTGGAGGAGGAGGCAGCGGAGGAGGATAAGTGGGGGTTGGAGCCAGTAAAATATCTGCTGGCGGAGAACCTGATGGATGTAGGGCCCGCAATCCTGGGCGTGGGTAGCACCTGTGCTATCCCAGGGTATGACTCACTCCCAGCCTCCACAACATTCACCCAGTGTGCCGTCAGGGAAATGTAGTTTCCCTGGCCACCAGCACTTGTCCATGTGTCCGTGGTTAAGTGGACCTTCCCAGTAACTGCATTGGTCAGGGCACAGGTGATGTTCTGGGAAACATGCTGGTGACAGGCGGGCACGGCACACTGTGAAAAATAGTGGGGACTGCGTACCGAGGGACGGCCACCGACATCAGGCTGCGGAAGGCTTCAGTGTCCACAAGCATAAATCGCAACATTTCAAGGGCCAGTAATTTGAAAAGCTGCGCATTTAGTGCAATGGCCTGTGGGTGGGTGGGTATTTGCGCTTGCATTCAAATCACTGTGTTATGGACATTTGGATCCTGCGCTGGGACAGGGAAGTGGATGTTGTTGCTGATGGTTCATGCAAAGGTCCAGGTGCAGTGCGAGGGGTATCCGGGCCTGTGCCTTCGACAGGGGAATGGCCAGCAGTGCGTAACTCAGGGGAAGAGGAGGCAGTGGTGTGACCCGCAGACCCAAATTGTGGACTCAGGCTTTCAGCCCACTTATTAGGGTGCTTGGATGCAATGTGGCAGATCATGCTGGTGGTGGTGAGGTTGCTAGTGTTCACACCCCGGCTCATTTTGGTACGGCACAGGTTGCAAACTACCACTCTTTTTTCATGTGCAGTTTCATCAAAAAAGCGCCATACTGCGGAACACCTACCCCTTGGCAAGGTAGATTTACGCATAGGGGTGCTCGGTGTAACGGTTGCGGGCCTGTTTGGTGTGGGCCGTCTTCTCCCTTTTGCAACCTCACTGCCTCTTCCATCCTGTTGCGGTGCTGTGGATCCCTCCCCCTCTGTACTGCTGTCCTTGCTCGGCTTTTCACCTTCCCATGTTGAGTCAGAGAGCTCATCGTCAACCACCTCCTCTTCCACTTTTTAACTCTGCTCACCCTCCTGGCTTGACCTAACCACAACCTCAGTGATTTGACAACTGTGTCTCATCATCATCCACCTCGTGAATGAATTATTGCCGTTCACCACCGTCATCTTCTTGAGACTGTGAAGGCTCAAGAGGTTGGGAATCAGGGTACATTATCTCAGGTCAGTCTTCAAGCATGCTGGGCACAAGGGCCAAATGTAATAGTGGCGCTGGAAAGAGCTCCTCGGAATATCAGAGTGTGGGATCACTCATTTGGCAAGCCACTCCATGGTGGGAGGAAGGATGATCAGAGTGAGGATTTGGTTGACCAGACTCTTGGCTACAGAGACTGGACTTGGTCCGACTTGGACAGTGTTGTCCTGCGCCGCCCAGCTAAGTTGGACATGAAGCTGGGTACGGTGGATGTTTTCTTTTTTCTCGTGCACTGGCAGCAGGCAAAGTTTCATTGCGCCCAGGGCCACGGCCTCTGCATGCACCATCAGCATCACATCTTCATATTAATGGTTTTGTCACTAGATGTGGCGCAGATTGTTTTACAGTCCGCTAAAGACACCGTTTTCGGATGCAGGACAGTATATGTCACAGAAACCCACAGAATATGGACACTATATTTGGCCCAGATTATTGGATTTTGCAATACAGACAGTTTTTGGATGCAGGACAGTATATGTCACAGAACACCACAGATTATGAACACTAGATTAGGCCCAGATTATTGAAATTTGCAATACAGACATAGATTTCGGATACAGGACAGTATATGTCACAGAAACCCACAGAATATGGACACTATATTAGGCCCAGATTAATTAGATTTGCCCTAAAGAAACAGTTTTCGGGTGGCGTACTGTATATGTCACAGAAAACAACACACTATGGACACTAGATAAGGCCCAGATTATTTAAATTTACGCTAAAGAAACCGTTTTCGGATGGCGTACAGTGTCAGGGATGTGTATTAAACACACACTATAGACAAGAAATGTGGTGCTGATTATTTGAATTTACGCAAAAAGACACAGTCTGCGGATGATGTACAGTATATGTCACTAATAGTTATTAAAGAAAAATATCTTGCTGCTGTCAAACACAAACACAGTAGTCCTTAAAAGGACTTTGGGGACTTTGAAAAGCTTTTGGTAGTAAAAACAGAAAATTTCTACTGGCATTACAGTGATGGCAGTACTTACCTGCACGTTTATTGGCTGCTAAACAGCCGCGAAACGTGCGGGGAGGAGAGGTATTCGGCCGATCATGCTCGCTCATCACTATAGCTGAGGTAACGTAGCAAAACCGCAAATGCTGCACTACCCAAATGCACTATATAGAAAGTATAAATATTGGTATATAACACCCCTGCTTCAATTAGTTTTTTAGGGGGGCAACTGGTATATCACACCCGTAGAAATTATTTGTTCCAATAGGGTTTGTCACTCTGTGTAGCTGCGGTATCGCGAACCGCGAATGAGCAAAGTTTGCCGCGAAACGACCGCCGGGCGAACCGCAAGGCCATCTTTAATGTTCAGAAATGAGATGACTTCTAGGTATAGAGGAAACCTACCAGTGTCCTCTTTTTCCCAGGACCTACCTTCTCAAAGTTGCTAAAGGGACCCCCATATTCAATCATCTGGTAGCATCTTGCTGCTGTGTGAGCAGGTTATATTTGAATGTATCCGTACGGTGGGCCCCCGAAATAGATTTAACTGGTGGGCCCTAGACACCCCAGTCCAACACTGATCATGATATTTAAATAATGAGATCATTAAAGGTATAAACATGATCACATATAGAAAAATACAGTAATGTCCAGTGGAATTCCTATCAAGATTATTCAATCCATAATATATAATAAGAATGTGATGAAAACTGATTATAAAAGTTAAAAATCAATGTGTACTTGATAAAGTAAGTTACTTATTAAGTAATGATTAGAGTTGAGCGGACACCTGGATGTTCGGGTTAGACGGGTTCGGCAGAACTTCACAAAAAAGTTTGAGTTCGGGACCCGAACTTGACCCCGAACCCGAACCCATTGAAGTCAATGGGGACCCGAACTTTTGAGCATGTCATGGAAAGGACTAGAGAGCTACAAATGCCCGCAAAATGTGTTTAAGAGCATGGCAAGTGCTCTGCAAACAAATGTGGATAGGGAAATTACTTCAAATAAATAAAAAATAATAATCTTGATCTTGGAGGTCGAGGTCCATATGGAGTAGGAGGTTGAGGAGGTGGTGGATGTGGCGGTGTAGGTGGAAGCGGTGGTGAAGGATGAGGAGGAGATGCTTTTTGGTTTTATTTATTTATTTATTTTATTTTTTGTTTAACATTGGGAAAATTTACCCTGTTATAACCCCCTCCAGCCGAGCTAAACAAACGTTGAGACAATACACTGGCTGCAGGGCAGGCCAGCGCCTTCAAGGCGTAAAGGGCAAGCTCAGGCCATATGTCCAATTTGTAGACCCAGAAGTTGAAAGGGGCAGACCCATCAGTTAGTACGTGTAGGCGTGTGCACACATACTGCTCCACCATGTCGCACGTCCTCGTGATGTTCATGATCCAATTGGATATCTTCTCTATTAACTTTCGATGTTCTGTTCTGCGCCTACCATGTTGATCACGGTTAGCGGCGAATCAGGGTTCCACGCCAGAGAGGGAGCGTGAGAAAGGGAGACCACATCCAAGGGAGGTCAATGGCTGTAATGTGATGGAGCGGAAATGTGGGACAAGTTATTAAAGCAGAAGGATCGAATTAAAGGCAAATTAAAGACAAATTTTAGAAATTTAAGTCCCTGTCCCCTATGCAGAGCAGGGGGTTTTCATTGCCAGAAATGGGTTAATGTCACGCACCAATGGAACAGATGATTTTTTTAAATTTTGGTCCGTGTCATTTATGCAGAGCAGGGGTTTAATCATGGCAAAAATGGTAAAATGTCACCCAAGAATATAACAGACAAATTAGTGAAATTTCTTTACATGTCTACTAGGTATAGCAGGGGTATATCACAGCCAAAAATTTGTGAATTTCAGCCAAAAATCTAAAAGACAGATTAGTGAAATTTGTTTACCTGCTCTACTAGGTAGAGCAGGGGTATATCACAGCCCAAAATTGGTGAATTTCACCCGAAAATGTAACAGACAAATTAGTGAAATGCCATAAAATAAAATACGTACAAATAAAAAAAATCTTCATGTATAAGGTGGAAGTCCATATGGAGTAGGAGGTTGAGGTGCTGTGGACGTAGCAGTGTAGGTGGAAGCGGCGGTGGAGGAGGATGAGGTAGCCAACACTGGTTTTTGGTTTAAATTTTTTTTTTTTTTTTTTTTTATTAGGGTTCACCCCAAAAGAGTGGGAAATATAAAAAATACAACAATGACAAATTGCGCTGTATTATAACAATGGCTGGATAAGGCCGGTATACATGTCTATTCTGCACAAGGTATGGACAAGTCCTGTGGGATCCATGCCTGGTTCATTTTAATGAACGTGAGCTTGTCCACATTGGCTGTGGACAGGCGGCTGCGCTTGTCTGTGATAACGCCCCCTGCCGTTCTAAACACACGTTCAGACAATACACTGGCTGCAGGGAAGGGCCAGCACCTCCAAGGCGTAAAGGGCAAGCTCAGGCCATGTGCCCAATTTGGAGACCCAGAAGTTGAAGGGGGCAGACCCGTCATTCAGTACGTGTAGGCGTGTGCACACATACTGCTCCACCATGTTGCTGAAATGCTTCCTCCTGCTAAAACGTTCCATATCAGCTGGTGGTGCTGGTTGTTGTGGCATGCTGACAAAGCTTTTCCACATGTCGGCCATGCTAACCCTGCCTTCTGAGGTGCTGGTGGTGCCCCAGCTGCGTTGGCGACCTCTTCCTCCTCCTCTGTCTTCGCCTTGTGCTTCCACTGTGCCCCCGCTGTCAGGTGGGTATGCCAACAGCAGCGCGTCTACCAGCATGCGCTTGTACTTGTACATCTTACGATCACGCTCCAGTGATGGAATTAAGGACGGTACGTTGTCATTGTAACGGGGATCCAGCAGCGTGGCCACCCAGTAATAAACACAAGTTAGAATGTGGGCAACTCAGTGTTCATTGCAGAGACACTGCATCATGTAATCGCTCATGTGTGCCAGGCTGCCAGAGGCAACGAAAAGCTGTCCTCTGTGGGAGGTGTATCGTCTGTGTCCTCTGTATCCCCCCAGCCACGCACCAGTAATGGCAATGAGCTGGTCTGGGTGGCACCCTGCTGTAAACATGGTTCCTCCTCCACCATCTCCTCCTCCTCATCCTCCACCTCGTCATCCTCCAGAACTGTGCCCTGGCTGGACAATTGTGTACCTGGCGTTTGTGGGTGCAGGAACACACCCTCGGAGCCACTTGTAAATGACTGGCCGGAAACCATACAAAATGATGCCTCTTCCTCCTCCTCCTCCTGTGCCATATCCTCTTCCATCATCGCCAGCAGCGTTTTTTCAAGGAGTCATAGAATTGGGATAGTAACGTTGAGAACGGCGTTATCGGCACTGGCCATGTTGATGGAGTACTCGAAACAGCGCAACAAGGAACACAGGTCTCGCATGGAGGCCCAGTCATTGGTGGTGAAGTGGTGCTGTTCCGCACCCATGCGTGCTGCAGCTGAAACTCCACTATCGCCTGCTGCTGCTCGCACAGTCTGGCCAGCAAGTGCAAGGCGGAGTTCCACCTTGTGGGCACGTCTGAGATAGCAGGCGTACTGTCTAGAGGACGGCCGCTCGGCTCTATGCGACCACCACCTCTTCCTCCGAACTACATAAGTCACTTGCATGACCTTGATTCCATGTGGGGTCGAGGACCTCATCGTCCTCCACATCATCTTCCACCCAGTGTTCACCCCTGCCCTCCTTGTCGGTCTGCACACTTTCTAAAGCCCCAGCCGTTGGCACCTGTGTTTCGTCATCATCCGAGATGTGCTGCGATGGCCCTCCCATGTACTCATCTTGAAAGATAAGTGGTTTGGTATCGGTGCACTCAATCTCTTTCACTTCTGGGGCAGGGCTAGGTGGATGGCCCTGGGAAACCCTGCTAACAGAGTCATCAAAAAGCAGAAGAGCCTGCTGCATGACTTGGGGCTCAGACTGCTTGGCTGATTTGCAAGGGGGTGAGGTGAAAGACTGATGGACATGGGCTGCAGGTGCCAACTCTGATCTTTCAGCAGGAGACTGGGTAGGAGACAATGTGAAGGAACTGGAGTAGAACCCAATCTACTATCGCCTGTACTTGTTCAGGCCTCATTTTTCGTAGAGCCGCATTAGGCCCCACCAAATACCACTGCAGGTTCTGTCGCCTACTCTCCCTGCAACAGGAGCTCCACCAGCAGCACCACGACATGGGCCACATCCCTTATTTGACTCTCTTCCCATATTTCTCGAATTTAGGATCTTGCCCTAAATGGGTGTTTAATTAATAGTAGAATAGAACGACAGTATGTACAGGGTGTATCTCACACGCCCTGAACCAGACTAGGCGCAATTAAATTTGTTTGCCCAAAATGACTGTATTTCAAATACCTAAATAACCCCTATATATAAAGGTTGTATCTCACACGCCCTGACCCACACTAGGCCGAAATTAAAGATTTATGCCCAAAATGGCTGTATTTCAAATACCTGAATAGAACCCCTGTATATAAAGGGTGCATCTCACACGCCCTGGCCCACACTAGGCCGCAATTAAAGATTTATGCCCAAAATGGCTGTATTTCAATTAACTGAATTTAACCCCTTTATATAAAGGGTGTATCTCACGCGCCCTGACCCACACTAGGCCGCAATTAAAGATTTGTGCCCAAAATGGCTGTATTTCAAATAACTGAATTTAACTCCAGTATTTAAAGGGTGTATCTCACAATGACATCTGCAGCAAAGGCTGCCAATAATTTTTTTTTTTTGCCCAAACGGGTGTTTGTTTAATAACTGAATATGACAGCAGCATATAACCCTGGAATTTCAAAAGTCTTGATGCTGGAAGGGCGGAACAATTGTGTATTTTTGCCCAAAAAGTGTGTTTTATTAATAGAAGAATATAACCCCTGTATATAAAGGGTGTATCTCACATGCCCTGACCCACACTAGGCCGCAATTAAAGATTTGTGCCCAAAATGGCTGTATTTCAAATAACTGAGTATAACCCCTGTATTTAAAGGGTGTATCTCACACGCCCTGACCCACACCTGGCCACAATTAAAGATTTGTGCACAAAATGGCTGTATTTCAAATAACTGAGTATAACCCCTGTATTTAAAGGGTGTATCTCACACGCCCTGACCCACACTAGGATGCAATTAAAGATTTGTGCCCAAAATGGTTGTATTTAAAGGGTGTATCTCAAAATCTCAAAATAACATCTGCAGCAAAGGCTGCCAAATATTATTTTTTTTGCCCAAACGGGTGTTTGTTTAATAACTGAATATGACGGCAGTATATAACCCTGGAATTTTAAACGTCTTGATACTGCAAGGGCGCAACAACTGTGTATTTTGCCCAAAAAAGGGTGTTTTATTAATAAAAGAATATAACCCCTGTATATACAGGGTTTATCTCACATGCCCTGACCCACGCTAGGCCACAATTAAAGATTTGTGCCCAAAATGGCTGTATTTCAATTAACTGAATATAACCCCTGTATATAAAGGTTGTATATCACTAATACATCTGCAGCAAAGGCTGCCAAATATATTTTTTTTGCCCAAACAGGTGTTTAAATAATTACTGAATATGACAGCAGTATATAACCCTGCAATTTCAAAAGTCTTAATACTGCAAGGGCGCAACAATTGTGTCTTTTGCCCAAAAATGTGTGTTTTATTAATAGAAGAATATAACCCCTGTATATAAAGGGTGTATCTCACATGCCCTGACCCACACTAGGCCGCAATTAAAGATTTGTGCCTAAAATGGCTGAATTTCAAATAACTGAATATAACCTCTGTATTTAACCCCTTAAGGACAAAGCCCTATTTCACCTTAAGGACCAGGGAATTTTTTGCAAATCTGACCAGTGTCACTTTAATTGCTGATAACTTTAAAACGCTTTTATTCACCCAGGCCGTTCTGAGGTGGTTGTTGTTTTGGGACTATTTTAGGGTAAATATGATTTTTGGTTGCTCTAAATTACACTTTTTTGAGGCAAGGTAACAAAAAATTTAAATTCTAAAATCTTTTCTACATTCGCTATTTAGTTTTGTGGAGCACCTAAAGGGTTAACAGAGTTTGTAAAGAAACTTTTGAATACCTTGAGGGGTGTAGTTTCTTAGATGGGGTCACTTTTCAGTAGTTTCTAGTCTAGGCTACATCAGGGGGGGCTTCTAATGGGACATGGTGTAAATAAACCAGTCCATCAAAATCTGCCGTCCAGAAACCATATGGCGTTCCCTTCGTTCTATGCCCTGCCGTGTGGCTATATAGCCATTTACGACCACATATGGGGTGTTTCTGCAAACTACAGAATCAGGGCAATAAATATTTAGTTTTGTTTGGCTGTTAACCCTTGTTTTATTACCGGAAAAAAAGGATTCAAATGGAAATTTTACAAAAAAATGGGTGTTTTGGCACAGTTTTTATTTTATATTTTTAACTCTGTTCATCCAAGGGATTTAGTCAAATGTTATTTTTATAGGGCAGATTCTTACGGACGCGGTGATACCTAATATGTCTACATTTTAAAGTGTATTTAGATTTTACACTATATTATCATTTTAGGAACCAAAAAAAATTATTTTTGTATCTCCATAGCCTGAGAGCTACAGTTTTTGTATTTTTGTGGGCGACTATCTAATGTAGGGGCTAATTTTTTGCGGGATGAGATGGCGGTTTTATTTGCACTAATTGGGGGTGCATATGACATTTTGATCGCTCGCTATTACACTTTTTGTGATGTTAGGTGACAAAAAATTGCTTTTTTTTTTTACATATATTTTTTTTAACGCTGTTCATCTGGGGGGGGGGTTGGGTTAAATGTTATTTTTATAAAGATTTTTACGGACGCGGCGATGCCCAATATGTATGGCTCTCAGACTTTGGGGACACTAAGCAGGCATCCTCAAACTGCGGCCCTCCAGATGTTGTAAAACTACAATTCCCACCATGCCCTGCTGATGGCTGTAGGTTGTCTGGGCATGCTGGGAGTTATAGTTTTACAACATCTGGAGGGCCGCAGTTTGAGGATGCCTGCACTAAAACTAATATTTTTTGGGGAAAACAAATTGTTTCTGTGTCTCCAAAGTCTGAGAGCCATAGTTTTTATGTTCTCCAGGGGACTGTTGGGGATTATAAAAATTTAGTACTCCATGGAAGTGTGATACTCCCTGAAGCAATCGATAACACAGAGGCCCGGATGATCGGGGCAAGTGTCACACTGAGTGGTGGTGTCCATCTGTATCCCCCTCTTGTGACACACTCTACATCTTTTTTGGGTTCGTCCCTTCTTTCCAGTATGGGGGACCACACCTGGAAAATGTTGGCCAGGGACAATCCGGGCGCCTCCAATTCCCAAGGTACTCCGGCCTGCTCTTTCCCAGTCTGAAAAAATCAGGTCCTTGAGGACTGCCTCATAGAATTGGAGGAATGTCCCTGTGCTGCCAGCGCTTCGGAATAGTACAAAAGAGTTGTACAAGGCAACCTGTACCAAGTAGACTGCAACTTTTTTGTACAATGCCCGGGTTTTGCGCATGGCATTATATGGCTTGAGGACTTGATCAGAGAGATCAACTCCTCCCATATACCGATTGTAGTCGACGATACAATAGGGCTTGAGGACCGTTGCCGCGGTACCTCGCACAGGGACAGGGGTGATGCCATTACCGTGGATTGTGGAAAGTACAAGGACATCCCTCTTGTCCTTATACCTGACCAGCAACAGGTTTCCACTGGTCAGAGAGCGGGTCTCACCCCTGGGGATAGGTACCTGGAGGGGGTGGGCAGGGAGGCCGTGCTGATTTTTCCGCACAGTCCCACAAGCGAACGTGGATCTGGCGGCAAGGGACCTGAACAAGGGAATGCTAGTATAAAAGTTATCCACGTACAGGTGATAACCCTTATCTAGCAGTGGGTACATAAGGTCCCACACGAGTTTTCCGCTAACACCCAGAGTGGGGGGACATTCTGGGGGTTGAATACAGGAATCTCGCCCCTCGTACACATGAAATTTGTAAGTGTACCCTGAGGCACTCTCACATATTTTACAGCTTCACGCTGTCACGGATGGTGTACAGGAAACAAGACAAAACCATATAAACAATGTCTCTCTGGATCCACAACTAAGGAACAAAGGGAGACCCCTGCAATAGACCTGCCGCTCTCCCTCACTGCTCAGCCTATGCGAACACCCCAAAGGTGGATGGGCGCATATCCACGTTCCTCGGCTATCTATTACCTGAAGACCCTACAATAGTGAGGGGACACGACCACCGGCTCCCTACACTGACACGGAGGGAGTCAGGGTCACCTGGATCCAGAAAAGAGATAATCATAAATACATAAACAGCACTTAACTTGCAGACGACTGAGGACTGGGAACTGGGAACTGGGAACTGGGAACAGCATGCACATACACTCCAGGAAGTTGTATCAGCCGCACACTACTGCATTATGGGGAGGAATTTAAAGGGCAGCAATCAGTCCGACTGCATGACAGCTGAGATAGACTAACGAGATGAGAAACTAAACCAAAACAAAGAAATTCAAGGAGGAGGATCTGAAAAGCTCCTATGAGCGCTTCTCTGCTGTCTGGCTGTGACAGTACCCCTCCCTCTAAGAGTGGACTCCGGACACTCAGAGCCCACCTTCTCAGGATGGGACCTATGGAAAGCCCTGATGAGACGAGAGGCCTTAATGTCTGTCACTGGGACCCACATCCTCTCCTCAGGACCATAACCCTCCCAATGAACGAGGTACTGGACGGAACCGCGGACAAGATGAGAATCCACAATCCTAGAGACCTGAAATTCAAGATTTCCATCAACCATAATCGGAGGAGGAGGCAAAGGCGAGGGTACAATAGGTTGAACATAAGGTTTCAATAAGGACTTATGAAAAACATTATGGATCTTCCAAGTCTGAGGAAGATCAAGACGGTAGGCAACAGGATTGATGACAGACAGGATCTTGTAAGGCCCAATAAACCTAGGACCCAACTTCCAGGAGGGAACCTTCAATTTGATATTCTTGGTAGACAACCACACCAGATCACCAACATTCAGGTCCGGACCAGGCACACGTCTCTTATCCGCCACACGCTTATATCTCTCACTCATGCTCTTTAGATTATCCTGAATCTTTTGACAAATAGATGACAAAGACGAGGAGAATCTGTCCTCATCAGGTAAACCAGAAGACCCCTCTCCCGAGAAAGTCCCAAACTGCGGATGAAACCCATATGTACCAAAAAATGGTGACTTATCAGAGGACTCCTGACGACGGTTATTTAAAGCAAACTCAGCAAGGGACAAAAAAGAACACCAATCCTCCTGATTCTCCGCCACAAAACAGCGCAGATATGTCTCCAGATTCTGATTGACGCGCTCTGTCTGGCCATTCGACTGCGGATGGAAAGCAGAAGAGAATGACAACCGAACCCCCAAGCGAGAACAGAAAGCCTTCCAGAATCTGGAAACAAACTGCGTGCCCCTATCAGAGACTATGTCTGAAGGAATCCCATGCAATTTGACAATGTGGTCAATAAATGCCTGCGCCAGCGTCTTAGCATTGGGCAAACCAGGAAAAGGGATAAAATGCACCATTTTGCTAAAACGGTCCACCACCACCAGAATCACAGACTTCCCCGAGGAACGAGGCAAGTCCGTTATGAAGTCCATGGACAGATGTGTCCAAGGACGGGAAGGAATGGGCAAAGGAAGGAGAGGACCTGATGGCCGTGAATGAGGGACCTTAGCACGAGCGCAAGTCTCGCAAGCTGCCACAAAACCTTCAACCGACTTACGAAGCGCAGGCCACCAGAATCTCCGAGCAATGAGATCCAGTGTGGCTCTTGCCCCCGGGTGCCCAGCAAGGACCGTATCGTGGTGTTTTTTAAAAATCTTGTGTCTCAAAGCGAGAGGCACAAACAACCTCCCAGGAGGACAAAGATCAGGAGCTTCTGACTGGGCTGCCTGCACCTCTGCCTCCAATTCAGGAAAAAGAGCAGAGACCACCACACCTTCAGCCAAAATGGGACCCGGGTCTTCAAAATTCCCTCCTCCCGGAAAAAAATGTGACAGGGCATCTGCCTTCACATTCTTAACCCCAGGGCGGAACATAACAACAAAATTGAACCTTGAAAATAACAAAGACCATCTGGCCTGTCTCGGGTTCAGACGCTTGGCTGACTCCAAGTAGGCCAGATTTTTATGGTCAGTAAACACGGTAATAGGGTGTCTGGCTCCCTCTAGCCAATGGCGCCATTCCTCAAAAGCCAACTTGATGGCCAACAATTCCCTATCTCCCACATCATAATTTCTCTCTGCGAAGGAGAGTTTCTTTGAGAAAAAGGCACACGGTTGCCATTTGGCAGGAGAGGAACCCTGAGACAAGACCGCACCCACCCCTACCTCAGAAGCATCAACCTCAACTATGAAGGGTAACGAAATATCAGGTTGTACTAGGATGGGAGCGGAAGCAAAACTCTCCTTGATATTAGAAAAGGCCTTACGCGCCTCTACAGACCAGGAAGAAAAATCTACCCCCTTTCTGGTCATATCAGTGAGTGGTTTAACAACAGAGGAATAATTCAAAATAAATTTCCTGTAATAATTAGCAAAGCCCAAAAAACGCATCAGCGCCTTCTGATTCTCAGGAAGCTCCCACTCAAGCACAGCGCGGACCTTCTCGGGGTCCATGCGAAAACCAGAAGCGGAGACAAGAAACCCCAGAAATTGGATCTCTGGAACCGCAAACACACATTTTTCCAGTTTCGCGTATAATTTATTCTCCCGCAGGATGAGCAAGACCTGACGTAAGTGTTCCTTATGAGTCTTGAAATCAGGAGAAAAAATCTAAATGTCATCCAAATACACTAATACAAATTTTCCCATTAAATGATAAAAAATGCTGTTGACGAAATGCTGAAAAACGGCTGGGGCATTCATCAAACCAAAAGGCATAACCAAATTCTCAAAATGGCCCTCAGGGGTATTGAAAGCCGTCTTCCATTCGTCTCCTTCTCTGACCCTAACCAGGTTGTATGCCCCTCTTAGGTCTAATTTGGAAAAGACTTTAGCCCCAACAACCTGGTTAAACAGGTCCAGGATCAGAGGAAGCGGATAAGGATCACGAATAGTGATACTGTTCAGCTCCCTGAAATCCAGACAAGGTCTTAAAGAACCATCTTTTTTCTTAACAAAGAAAAAACCAGCGGCAACAGGTGACTTCGAGGGTCGTATGTGTCCTTTTCTCAGACTCTCAGAGATATAAGCACGCATAGCGACCCTCTCAGGTTGGGAGAGATTGTATAAACGAGATTTAGGCAGCTTGGCGCCTGGGATGAGATTAATAGGGCAATCATACTCCCTGTGCGGAGGCAAACCCTAAACTCCACTCTCAGAGAAGACATCCAGAAATTCAGAGAGGAAAGGTGGTACAGTCTTAGTAGAAACCTCAGAAACAGATGTTATGAGGCAATTCTCTCTGCAAAAGGTACTCCAACCATTTATTTGCCTCGCTTGCCAATCAATGGTGGGGTTATGTTTAGTGAGCCAGGGTAGCCCCAACACTAGAGGAGTAGGCAAACCGCTAAGGACGAAACATGACACATCCTCAACATGAGCATCACTCACAATTAAACGGATATTGTGAACTATGCCCTTTAATGATTTCTGAGAAAGTGGAGCTGAATCAATAGCAAAAACAGGAATATCTTTTCCCAAAGTGCATACCTGGAAACCATGAGTTATTGCAAATTGATTATCAATGAGGTTGACAGCTGCTCCACTATCCACAAAAATCTCACAAAAAATGCTCTTGCTCTCTAGCGCCACCCTAGCAGGCAGGACAAAACGGGAACCCTGCCAATAGTAACAGACGGAACATTTTTAAAAGATTTTTTCCTTTTTGTCTCTTTATTGCTCCCAGAAAACTGCCCGAATCTCCTAGAGGGACAAACATTTGCCAGATGATTTATACCTCCACAACAAAAACAAACCCTCCCCTGCGGGCTAAATCTTCTATTGTCAGAGGCAATCAACCCCAGCTGCATGGGCTCCTGCTCAGAAGGGGCTGACAGCGACTGAGACCCCTGTGCACAGAATGAGACCGCTGCACTGTCCCGGGACTGAGTATGACAGGAAGGAGAGATCTCTCCTCTCTCTCTAAGACGCCTGTCAATACGAACAGCCTGAGACATAGCAGAATCCAAGGAGGTAGGTCTCTCATGAAAGGCAAATGCATCTCTCAATCCCTCTGAAAGACCATAGCAAAATTGACTTCGGAGTGCAGCATCATTCCAACCCGTATCTGCTGCCCATCTCCGAAATTCTGAGCAGTATATCTCTGTGGATTGTTTACCCTGGCATAACAGACGTAGTCTAGACTCAGCCAGAGCAATACGATCCGGATCATCATATATCTGACCCAGGGCTAAAAAGAATTCATTCACTGAACGGAGGGGCCGTGCCCCCTCCGGCAGCGAAAAGGCCCAGGACTGAGCGTTACCCCTGAGCAGTGATATAATGATCCCCACCCTCCGTTCTTCATCACCAGAAGAATGGGGAAGAAGGCGAAAATGGAGTTTGCAAGCCTCTCTAAAACGCACAAAATTCTCACTACCCCCGGAGAACGTATCCGGGAGCGAGATCTTAGGCTCAGCACAAACTCCATGAACGCAAGCTCAACCGGTCACTTGAAACTGAGAAAAAGTCTTACGGAGATCAGCTACCTCCAAAGCAAGACCCTGAAAGCGTTCAGCCAAAAGTGAAACCGGATCCATGCTTGAGACTGTTTTGGCGGCTGATAATGTCACGGATGGTGTACAGGAAACAAGACAAAACCATATAAACAATGTCTCTCTGGATCCACAACTAAGGAACAAAGGGAGACCCCTGCAATAGACCTGCCGCTCTCCCTCACTGCTCAGCCTATGCGAACACCCCAAAGGTGGATGGGCGCATATCCACGTTCCTCGGCTATCTATTACCTGAAGACCCTACAATAGTGAGGGGACACGACCACCGGCTCCCTACACTGACACGGAGGGAGTCAGGGTCACCTGGATCCAGAAAAGAGATAATCATAAATACATAAACAGCACTTAACTTGCAGACGACTGAGGACTGGGAACTGGGAACAGCATGCACACACTCCAGGAAGTTGTATCAGCCGCACACTACTGCATTATGGGGAGGAATTTAAAGGGCAGCAATCAGTCCGACTGCATGACAGCTGAGATAGACTAACAAGATGAGAAACTAAACCAAAACAAAGAAATTCAAGGAGGAGGATCTGAAAAGCTCCTATGAGCGCTTCTCAGCTGTCTGGCTGTGACACACGCCATACCTCGCCCGCTTAGTGGGAATGTATTGGCGGAAACTGAGTCTCCCCTTGAACGCAACAAGAGACTCATCAACCGCGACCTCCCTTCCAGGTACGAAGGCCTGTACAAATTTGGCCCCGAAGTGATCGATGACTGGCCGTATCTTATACAGACGGTCATAGGCAGGATCACCTCGGGGGGGGGGGACATGCTGCATTATCTGAATAATGCAGACATTTCCGGATGGCCTCAAACCGGGAGCGTGTCATGGCCGTACTGTGAAGTGGAATCTGGTAGAGGACGTCCTCACTCCAGTATTGCCTGACACTGGGTTTTTGCACTAGACCCATGTGCAGCACGAGGCCTCAAAATTTCCTCATCTCGGCGTCCAGCCACCGGGTCTAGCCAAAAAGTAGCCCGGGTGCTGAGCAACGAACTGTTGGGCGTACAGGCTCGTCTGCTCCACCATCAGATTCACAAATGGGTCACTGAAAAAAAAAAAAAAAAAGTCAATTTCAGTAAACCCCACTGTGGGAATCTGGATTCCGGGATTGCCACCAACAAAATCCGGAATCTCGGGCACAAAATCCACTGGGGGACACCAGCTAAGTTCACCGGCAGGGGGCTCCAGTGGGCTTATTTGGTGGGCCGGGAAACCTGTACGAGCCCCAGGGCGGCTCGTACTAGGGTGGGCCACAGGGTCCCTAGCATGTGGGGCCCCTGGCTCCGCCTTGGGTGCTCATCGTCATCAGATGATGATGAGGAGGATGCGGATGACAAGAGGAACGTAGGGGATAAGGGTGGCAAGTGGCAGGGGGGGTCTAGGGTCTTAAAGCTAAAAAACAATAAGTTTAGATAAAGTGTTTTTTTTTTGTTTTTTTTCCTAACTAACTTTTCTCTTCTATCCCTGCCTAACGGTGCCTCTCCCTCACTGACCCTAACCTACCTGGAGGGTGATGGGTGCAGGAGGGTGATGGGTGCAGATGGGGGGATCACAGGAGCCTGGTGAGGACGGTGCTGGACGGTGCAGGTGCTGAAACAGGAAGAGGAGGGGAGAGAGGAGCGCTGGAAGTTTGAATCTCGCGCCTCTCTCCCCGCACCAATCAGCACCCTGGATAGCGGCATTCAGCACCACGGCCAGCACCGCCTCTCCCAAATGTTCGGACTGTGATTGGTGGTGTGTAATCACACCACCGATCAAAGTCCTTTTCCGGTTAATCGGGTCACCGGAGACCCGAATGGACCGAAAACGCAGCAAACCGCAGGTCTGAATTGACCTGCGGTTTTCTGCGATCGCCGATACGGGGGGGGGTCACATGACCCCCTCCGGCGTTGTGACAGGATGCCCGCTGAATGATTTCAGCGGGCATCCTGTTCCGATTAACCCCCGCCGCACTGCAATCGCGTTTTAAACTCATGACGTACCGGTACGTCATGGGTCCTTAAGGACTCGGGAAACATGCCGTACCGGTACGTCATGTGTCCGTGAGGGGTTAAAGGGTATATCTCACACGCCCTGACCCACACTAGGCCACAATTAAAAATTTGTGCACAAAATGGCTGTTTTTCAAATAACTAAATATAACCCTTGTATATAAAGGGTGTATCTCACAATGACATCTACAGAAAAGGCTGCCAAATATATTTTTTTTGCCCAAACATGTTTTTTTTTTAATAACTGAATATGACAGCAGTATATAACCCTGGAATTTCAAACGTTTTAATACTGCAAGGGCGCAACAAATTGTGTTTTATTAATAGAAGAATATAACCCCTGTATATAAAGTGTGTATCTCACATGCCCTGACCCACACTAGGCCACAATTAAAGATTTGTGCCCAAAATGGCTGTATTTCTAATAACTGAATATAACCCCTGTATATAAAGGGTGTATCTCACAATGACATCTGCAGCAAAGGCTGCCAATTTTCTTTTTATTCCCAAACGGGTGTTTGTTTAATAACTGAATATGACAGCAGTATATAACCCTGGAATTTCAAACTTCTTGATGCTGCAAGGGCGTAAAAATTTTGTATTTTGGCAAAAAAGTGTGTTTTTAAAAACCCAGAAAATTATGGCTGTATTTCTAGCTTAAAATTGCACACTGACTAATCCAGATGTTGTATATTGCCCAAAAAGTGAGTTTTTTTTACTAACAGAATATGAAAGCTGAATATAACGTTTGAATTTCACAGGTCCAGATGCAGCTAGGGATGTAAAATAGTGTATTTTGCACAAAAATTGGGTTGTAAAAAACCCAAAAAATTATGGCTGTATTTCTAGCTTAAATTGCACACTGACTAATCCTGCAAATGCACCAAAAAAAAAGGGTGATTTTTTACAACCAGATTATTAGTGCAGTTTTCCAAGATTGGATTTCATTGTCACAAAAGCTCAGATGCAGTGCTGGTGCACTGAGCTTGCATAAAATGGCCGCCGCCGCCCACCTAACTAACAGACGTTTAAAAGTGGTTTTTTTTCGGTCACTGGGCTGCGGCCTCCGCATGCTCCATCAGAAGCATGGCCACTTCACTGTCCCTTACTGCTTGCCTTCATCATATTAAATGGTATATATGTTTGCAAGCTGGAACCAAAAGGGGCCCGACATGCATGTGGAACCTACACTTCCTGAATTTCATGGTCGCCGTCATGGCACATAACAGGTGAATTTAATGTTAGGTTCCCGTCTTATAGAGATCGCCTTTACGTGCGGCAGACGGGCTCAAATATTTTTGTACAAAATATATTTGCCAAGCATCTCTAATTTATTAGCATATCATTTGCAATGTAATATTTCTTTGTACTTTATTTGGGTTGTAGAGTGCTGTTGCACTATGTGTTGTTCTATATGTTTTCAACCATAGCGACGTGCACCTACGCATTGGGATGTGCTGACTATCCCCCTTTATTTGTAGTTTTTATAGGAGATGTGGCTGACTCCTATCTTTGATCGTGCACAACCTGCAGCCTGTCTTGCCTTACATAGCTGATTTTAATTAGCATGAGTACATAGTTTGCTCCACATGCATGTTGGTACTTGTAGTCCCTGGATTCAATAGAGGCCATTTTGGCACTATATAGATATCAACGAAAAGGGGCCCAGCATGCATGTGGAACCAACACTTCCTGAATTTCATGGTCGCCGTCATGGCACATAACAGGTGTATTTAGTGTTAAGTTCCCGTCTTATAGAGATCGCCTTGACGTATGGCAGACGGGCTCAAATATTTTTGCCAAGCATCTCTAATTTATTAGCATAGCATTTGCAATGTAATATGTCTTTGTACTTTATTTGGGCTGTAGAGTGCTGTTGCACTATGTGTTGTTCTAAATGGTATATATGCTTGCAAGTATGTCACACGTACAGTAGCTCAGTTTTTTTGAGTGTATGCGCAAATAAATTACAGTCAATGTCACAGATATTTGGGATGCGGAAACATTATACAGGAGAGGTACCACAGGTAATGGCGCTGCTGTTAACAGCGGCTAAGAAAAAATTACATTCAATGTCACTGATATTTGGGATGCGGAAACGTTATACAGAAGAGGTACCACAGGTAATACCTCAGCTGTCAACAGCGTCTAAGCAAAAATAACAGTCAATGTCACAGATATTTGAGATGCGGAAACGTTCTATAGGAGTTGTACTACAGGTAATGGCGCTGCTGTCATCAGCGGCTAAGAAAAAACTACACTACAATAAAATTTAGACTAGCACAATCATATACATAATGACAGGTGCAAATCCATCAAGAAAACATGGTTGATAATAAAATGGCTGCACAACATTTCACATACAAACAATAGAGCTGAGAAATGGGGATCATTCTAAATTAAAGTGGTATTTTACCTACTATAAATGGAAAAATAGAAGCTCTTTGAGCACATTTTTGATCAAACCTGAGTTGGGCCCATCTACCAGGCGTCAAGGTGGCTTCTGCAGATGGATACCTAACACTAACGAACTGCCTCTCTTGGACTTACCTAAGCCTACAATTTTCAGGGCAGTGTAGGAACCAGCTACATTTATACTCTGCTCAGAAGCACCAGGCAGATGGGTGTTTGCTCAGTCTAAAAGAGGCGCTACCCTCAATATATACTACAAGAAAATTTAGACTAGCACATTCAGATACATAATGACAGGTGCATATCCATCAAGCAAACATGGTTGATAATAAAATGGCTGCACATTTCACATACAAACAATAGAGCTGAGAAATGGGGATCATTCTAAATTAAAGTGGTATTATACCTACTATAAATGGAAAAATAGAAGCTCTTTGTGCACATTTTTTATCAAATCTGTGTTGGGCCCATCTACCAGGTGTCAAGGTGGCTTCTGCAGATGGATACCTAACACTAACAAACTGTTAGATGGGCCCGACACACGTTTGATCAAAAAAGTGCGCAAAGAGCTTCTATTTTTCCATTTATAGTAGGTATAATACCACTTTAATTTGCAATGAACCCCATTTCTCAGCTTTATTGTTTGTATGTGAAATGTTGTGCAGCCATTTTATTATCAACCAAGAAAAAATTACAGTCAATGTCACAGATATTTGGGATGCAGAAATGTTATACAGGAGATGTAACGCAGGTAATGTCACTGTCCGCAGCGTCTACGGAAAAAGTACACTGGATGTCACAGATATTTTTAGTATGCGCAAACGTTATACAGGAGATGTAGCACAGGTAATGTCACTGAGCCAAACCACGTGTCATAGGGTGCTTTATAGCACCCGATGAAGCATTCTGGCCAGCCAATCACTGTAATGCCAGTAACCAACATAGCAGTGAGTGAGTGGCATGCGGGAAGGAGACTCGAGCATCGCGCTTCCGCACACGCAGTATTCGGCCGAACACTGCGATGTGCCGAGCATCGCGATGCTCGAGTCGAACTGGTGTTCGGCCGAGCGTTCTCGCTCAACACTAGTACTGAAGAAAACTGCCAGAAAATAACATCAAGTAAAGGATTATCGACTAAAAACAATCTTCCCAGATCCCTCCTTACTAGCTTACTGACAACCTCCAAATCTAAGGAATATTCTGATCAGATCAAGTTCAAGGCCATGTACCACAGAAAAAGGAACCCATTCCTGTAATATAAGAAGATGCAAAACCTGTTCCCATATAATGACAACAGATAAGATCCGGATCCCCAACACACAGCAGGACTATAAGATCTCTGGGACATTCACATGTTCTACACCTAATGTTGTTTATCGGATTCTCTGCACCAAATGTCCTGTTGGAGGCCTCTACGTTGGAGAAACAGGACAGAAACTCAATGCAAGGATGAGGTCCCACCACACAATTAAAGAGAAGAAGCTACACTTTCCTGTGACTAAGCATTTCTGTAGCCCAAGACACAATGAAGAACACATAAAATTTCTCATATTAAAAGGTAACTTCAAATCCCAAAGAGCTAGAAGAATTTGGGAATACAAATTTATAACACTGCTTGATACTTTGAATACTGGACTGAATTTATCCCCAGGATTTATGACACACTATAAGATCTATAGAGTCATCTATAGACATAGTCGGGGCACTTTCACACCCCGTATCTGTAAGATAATTAAAGGGCTTCTGTCACCCCACTAAGCAGTTTTTTTTTTTTTTTTTTGGGGTACTTATAATCCCTATACTGCGATTTGTCCATACATAATGTGATTAATCATTTTGGTTCAGTAGATTCTGCTAAAAACGTACTTTTATAATATGTAAATTACCTGTCTACCAGCAAGTAGGGCGGCTACTTGCTGGTAGCAGCCGCATCCTCCTATCATAATGACGCCCCCTCTGCATGTTGATTGACAGGGCCAGCGAACGGGATCTTTCTCTGCTGGCCCTGTTTGCATTCAAAATCTGGTGCCTGCGCCGTACCTGTCTTCAGTCGGCGCAGGCGCACTGAGAGGAGGACGCTCGCTCGGCCGCTCCATCCTCAATGCGCCTGCGCCGGGTGTAGATGTGACATCATCGGAGCAGGCGCATTGAGGATGGAGCGGCCGAGCGAGCATGGAGCGGCCGAGCGAGCGTCCGCCTCTCAGTGTGCCTGCGCCGATTGAATACCGTTACGGTAGCAGACAGGTCCAGCCAGAGAAAGATCCCGTTCGCTGGCCCTGTCAATCAACATGCGGAGGGGGCGTCATTATGAAAGGAGGATGCGGCTGCTACCAGCAAGTAGCCGCCCTAATTGCTGGTAGCAAGGTAATTTACATATTATAAAAGTAAGTTTTTAGCAGAATCTACTGAACCAAAATGATTAATCACATTATGTATGTACAAATCGCAGTATAGGGATTATAAGTACCCAAAAAAAAACAAAAAAAAACTGTTTAGTGGGGTGACAGAAGCCCTTTAAGGACTCCTTCTCAAGATCTTTGATATGTTGTTCTATTATTTTTCAAATGTCCATTCTTTCCCCCATGTCTCTGTTCTTTTTGTATATATATATTGCTGTTTCTTCATATATTCTTGTAGTATGCTTAATGAAGGTACTGGTGATGTCTCGAAAGCTCGCTATGTAACATCATTACTTCTATTTTTGTTAGCCATTAAAAGGTATCAAACCTGCAATACTCTTATTCTGTTTCTCTTAATGAGTGCACTAAACTAGTTTTCTATCGGCTAACACAGTACCAGACTTTATCCTTTTTCTTTTTATATACATACAATCAGCTTTATACACTGCTCAAAAAAAATAAAGGGAACACTTAAACAACACAATGTAACTCCAAGTCAATCACACTTCTGTGAAATCAAACTGTCCACTTAGGAAGCAACACTGAGTGACAATCAATTTCACATGCTGTTGTGCAAATGGGATAGACAACAGGTGGAAATTATAGGCAATTAGCAAGACACCCCCAATAAAGGAGTGGTTCTGCAGGTGGTGACCACAGACCACTTCTCAGTTCCTATGCTTCCTGGCTGATGTTTTGGTCACTTTTGAATGCTGGCGGTGCTTTCACTCTAGTGGTAGCATGAGACGGAGTCTACAACCCACACAAGTGGCTCAGGTAGTGCAGCTTATCCAGGATGGCACATCAATGCGAGCTGTGGCAAGAAGGTTTGCTGTGTCTGTCAGCTACCTCCGCCTTTGTGCAAGGAGGAACAGGAGGAGCACTGCCAGAGCCCTGCAAAATGACCTCCAGCAGGCCACAAATGTGCATGTGTCTGCTCAAACGGTCAGAAACAGACTCCATGAGGGTGATATGAGGGCCCGACGTCCACAGCTTACAGCCCAACACTGTGCAGGACGTTTGGCATTTGCCAGAGAACACCAAGATTGGCAAATTCGCCACGGGCGCCCTGTGCTCTTCACAGATGAAAGCAGGTTCACACTGAGCACATGTGACAGACGTGACAGAGTCTGGAGACGCCGTGGAGAACGTTCTGCTGCCTGCAACATCCTCCAGCATGACCGGTTTGGCATTGGGTCAGTAATGGTGTGGGGTGGCATTTCTTTGGAGGGCCGCACAGCCCTCCATGTGCTTGCCAGAGGTAGCCTGACTGCCATTAGGTACCGAGATGAGATCCTCAGACCCCTTGTGAGACCATATTCTGGTGCGGTTGGCCCTGGGTTCCTCCTAATGCAAGACAATGCTAGACCTCATGTGGCTGGAGTGTGTCAGCAGTTCCTGCAAGACAAAGGCATTGATGCTATGGACTGGCCCGCCCTTTCCCCAGACCTGAATCCAATTGAGCACATCTGGGACATCATGTCTCGCTCTATCCACCAACGTCACATTGCACCACAGACTGTCCAGGATTTGGCAGATGCTTTAGTCCAGGTCTGGGAGGAGATCCCTCAGGAGAACGTCCGCCACCTCATCAGGAGCATGCACAGGCGTTGTAGGGAGGTCATACAGGCACGTGGAGGCCACACACACTACTGAGCCTCATTTTGACTTGTTTTAAGGACATTACATCAAAGTTGGATCAGCCTGCAGTGTGTTTTTCCACTTTAATTTTGAGTGACTCCAAATCCAGACCTCCATGGGTTGAAAAATTTGATTTCCATTTTTTTTATTTTTGTGTGATTTTGTTGTCAGCACATTCAACTATGTAAAGAACAAAGTATTTCAGAAGAATATTTAATTAATTCAGATCTAGGATGTGTTATTTTTGTGTTCCCTTTATTTTTTTGAGCAGAGTATATTAGATAATACTTCATTTGAAAAGCCATATTCATTGACTAGCAATAGAAATACTTTGCATGGGATAACTTCTTTAATAGTTTTTTTTTCTTCCAATGTTCATGAAATTGCCTTATAACTTGTAGTAACTGGAATACTCTGGTAAAAAAAATTGCATGTAAACATGGATGTGCTGCATAAAATGTATCTACATGTCGAGTTTCCATGTTTTACACTTAGCACTGTATATTGTTTAGGTCTTTTTCTTAAAACACATGTAAAAGGTAATGCTACACAATATTAATTACTTATACACTCACCTAAAGAATTATTAGGAACACCATACTAATACGGTGTTGGAACCCCTTTTGCCTTCAGAACTGCCTTAATTCTACGTGGCATTGATTCAACAAGGTGCTGATAGCATTCTTTAGAAATGTTGGCCCATATTGATAGGATAGCATCTTGCAGTTGATGGAGATTTGAAGGATGCACATCCAGGGCACGAAGCTCTCGTTCCACCTCATCCCAAAGATGCTCTATTGGGTTGAGATCTGGTGACTGTGGGGGCCATTTTATTACAGTGAACTCATTGTCATGTTCAAGAAACCAATTTGAAATGATTCGAGCTTTGTGACATGGTGCATTATCCTGCTGGAAGTAGCCATCAGAGGATGGATACATGTTCTCATTCTGTTTACGCCAAATTCGGACTCTACCATTTGAATGTCTCAACAGAAATCGAGACTCATCAGACCAGGCAACATTTTTCCAGTCTTCAACAGTCCAATTTTGGTGAGCTCGTGCAAATTGTAGCTTCTTTTTCCTATTTGTAGTGGAGATGAGTGGTACCCGGTTGTCATGACCATGGTCATGGTTGTGACTCCTGTATCCGCATGCTGTTGCCTGCGGTCTGGTTTGATTGTTTAACCACAGGTGGGGGCCGCTAGTATGTTGCCTCACTTGTGGTTGCCACTGGCAACATGTGGTTGTATTGCAGTTTGGCAGCCTGAGCTGGTGCTGGGCAGCTTGCTGCAATGTGCATGCGGTTGCACCTGGCAACCTGCCTTTATATGTGTGCACATTCCCTGTTTGGTGTACACAGGGTTTGAGTTGTGTGCACTTTCCCTTTAAGTTGTTGTCTTCCCTTCCTTGGTGTGAGAAGGGTTAATTCCCTTCCTAGTGTGTGTCCACTGGGTGTGGCTACATGGGCTATAAAGCCTCAGTTGAGACCTGATGTCTAAGGGGTACTCCAGCCTTGTTTGTAAGCTGGAGGCACCCTCCTGGTCCCTTATTCCATCTGCCAGTGAGGGCCACCCTTGTGGTCATAAATTGTGATACACAATGTTATGAAGATGTGTTTGTGTTATGCTTATTTATTGCAGCGTATGGTTTCCTGGGTTCCTGTGTGGTGTGTGCTCTGTCTCTTGTGTTGTTGTGGACAGCAGCACTTATACTTGGGTTCCAGGCTCTGTGTCAGTGGCAGGTAGGTGTGGTACTAGTTGCACTTACCTGCCATTGCCATATGTCTGTTTCTGTTTCCTTTGCAGCCCGGCCAGTTTAGACGCCTGTTTCTCCG
This sequence comes from Bufo bufo, assembly GCF_905171765.1. Lineage (NCBI taxonomy): Eukaryota > Metazoa > Chordata > Amphibia > Anura > Bufonidae > Bufo > Bufo bufo. Next base: position 469,279,372 of record NC_053392.1, on the reverse strand, counting down.
CATCCAGGAGGAACAGGTGGTCTACCCAGCTCCTAGTTCAGGGATCGGCGGAGGGTGAGTAGGGATCCGAGGTTCCTGAGCAAGGTCGGCTCATGCAGCTAGGAGTTAGGGTCAGATTAGGGATGCATGAGGAGGTGACCTGCTCCCTTATTCTGTTGTCCTGGCTGAGCAGCCACTAACATCTCCTGGCATCGCACAGCTGAGGGTTTTCCCCATCCTCAGCCGTGACACCGGTGGAGTCTTCTGCTGTTGTAGCCCATCCGCCTCAAGGTTGTGCGTGTTGTGGCTTCACAAATGCTTTGCTGCATACCTCGGTTGTAACGAGTGGTTATTTCAGTCAACGTTGCTCTTCTATCAGCTTGAATCAGTCGGCCCATTCTCCTCTGACCTCTAGCATCCACAAGGCATTTTTGCCCACAGGACTGCCGCATACTGGATGTTTTTCCCTTTTCACACCATTCTTTGTAAACCTAAGAAATGGTTGCGCGTGAAAATCCAAGTAACTGAGCAGATTGTGAAATACTCAGACCGGCCCGTCTGGCACCAACAAACATGCCACGCTCAAAATTGCTTAAATCACCTTTCTTTCCCATTCTGACATTTAGTTTGGAGTTCAGGAGATTGTCTTGACCAGGACCACCCCCCTAAATGCATTGAAGCAACTGCCATGTGATTGATTGACTAGATAATTGCATTAATAAGAAATAGAGCAGGTGTTCCTAATAATTCTTTAGGTGAGTGTATTTATCCTTTATTACCATTTGATGTTTCATATTTTCTCTCTTCTGTTTAAAATATATAAAGTTCATCAAACATTATACTGTGTAAGATTTACTTTTATTGAGAAATAGGTATAATCTTTCTATAATGTTTCCTGACACTTTATTATATTGCTGCCATAATTGAGATCAAAGGGGAATTTTCATTGTTCTAGTTAGGTTCTCAAAATTATGAAGCACATTTATAATACTGTCCATGGTTTTAACATTTTGTACATCTAGAGAAAGCCAAAAGGTTTTTATAATGTGATTTATCAGTTCAACCATAGAGAAGATATTAAAAGTGCTAAAATGTTTTAACTTAAAATTAATATGTAATATTGTTGGAATCAGTGGCGTACTGTAACTCCAATATAGCTAGTGATGAGCAGCATAGGCAATATTCGTTTTCGCAATATTTTGCAAAATTTTGGCGTAATATTCGCCATAAATTTGCAAATTCAAAAATTTGTGATCTCCAGTCTATTTTCTTGATTGCGAAAATCGGTAATGTAATATGCACGTATTGCGCGAGCAATACAGGTGTGGCTCACTTTTGCTAAATTTTTCAAGCTGACATTAAATTTGATCGAGCGGAAATGTGGGACAAATTATTGAAGCAGAAGCTTCCAAGTAAAGGAGGCAATTACCCACTCCCGACACGGGGAGGTTGTGAATATAAATAACAATACAGGATTTTTAAGATTGTATTGAACTGTCAGAAATGCAGCAAAAGCCCAAAATGTATTATCTTGCACAAAATGGGTGTTTTTTTAAACCCAGAATATAACTGCAGTATTTAAAGCTTATATTTGACTGTCACAAATGCAGCAAAGGCCCAAAATGTATTATCTTGCACAAAATGGGTGTTTTTTTAAACCCAGAATATAACAGCGGTATTTAACGCTTGTATAGGACTGTCAGAAATGCAGCAAAGGCTGCAAATGTATTACCTTGCCACAAAATGGGTGTTTTTTTAAACCCAGAATATAACAGCAGTATCTAACCCTTGTATTGCAGTGCAGGGCGCAAATGTACATTTTAGAAAAAAAATAATAATTTGTCCCCACATAATCTAACAGATGGACTTACTTGGATTGTACTTTACAGGAAAAAAATTTTATATGTCACCCCCTGGGTCCCTGAACTCACAGAACGATTCCCTATATTATTTTGCCTTCCCCTGGCACATATGCAGTGCACTTAAAAAAATGTTGTCCACTGATCTAAAAGAACAGAGTAAAATTATTGTCCCTGGCACATATGCTGTGCTGGTGCACTGAAATTGCATAAAATGGCAGCCGACGCCCACCTAACTAACAGACGTCACTGGGTTCAGGGCAGAGTAAAAAAAATGGTGCACTGCACCCACAAAACAAAATTGCTGTAGATCGCAGAGTTAAGTTCTGATGACAGATAGATTATTTCCTATTCTCTCCCTCACAGCAGCAGCATCATATCCCTACACTAGTAAGAGCAGAGTGACGTGCAGCACTACGTGACTCCAGCTTATATAGAGGCTGGGTCACATGCTGCATTGGCCAATCACAGCCATGCCATTACTTTGGTAGGCATGGCTGTGATGGCTTCTAAGGGCACAAGAGTTATACGCTTGTTGATTGGCTGCTCTGCAGCCTTTCAAAAAGCGCCATTAAATCACCGAACTCGAACTTTCACTGAAAAGTTCGGGTCCGAGGTCCAAAAATCCTAAAGTTTGGTACGAACCCGAACTTTACAGTTCGGGTTCGCTCAACCGTAGTTGCTAGGGATGTTGTTAAGCTATTGCAGCCTTCTCATTGGCCCACAAGCAACAAGCAGTGAGGGTATTGATGAAAAAAAATCTAGAATATTTGCAATTTTTAATATATAGCACTATATTCTAGATGTTTGTGAATTCTCAAAGTGCCGATATTCACGATAAAAATTCATGATTAGAATATTCACGATCAACACTAGTATTGACCACCTATTTCAACTACAGTTGCAAGAAAAAGTATGTGAACCCTTTGTAGTTATATGGATTTCTGCACAAATTGGTCATAAAATGTGATATGATCTTCATCTAAGTCACAACAATAGACAATTACAGTCTGCTTAAACTAATAACACACCAAGAATTAAATGTTACCATGTTTTTATTGAACACGCCATGTAAACATTCACAGTGTAGGTGGAAAAAGTATGTGAACCCTTGGATTTAATAACTGGTTGAACCTCCTTTGGCAGCAATAACTTCAACCAAACGTTTCCTGTAGTTGCAGATAAGAGGTGCGCAACGGTCAGGAGTAATTCTTGACCATTCCTCTTTACAGAACTGTTTCAGTTCAGCAATATTCTTGGGATGTCTGATTTGAATCGCTTTCTTGAGGTCATGCCACAGCATCCCAATCGGGTTGAGGTCAGGACTCTGACTGGGCCACTCCAGAAGACATATTTTCTTCTGTTTAAGCCATTCTGTTGTTGATTTACTTCTATGCTTTAGGTCGTTGTCCTGTTGCAACATCCATCTTCTGTTGAGCTTCAGCTGGTGGACAGATGGCCTTAAGTTCTCCTGCAAAATGTCTTGATAAACTTGGGAATTCATTTTTCCTTTGATGATAGCAATCCGTCCAGGCCCTGACGCAGCAAAGCAGCCCCAAACCATGTTCCCCCCACCACCATACTTCACAGTTGGGATAAGGTTTTGATGTTAGTGTGCTGTGCCTCTTTTTCTCCACACATAGTGTTGCGTGTTTCTTCCAAACAACTCAACTTTGGTTTCATCTGTTCACAGAATATTTTGCCAGTACTGCTGTGTAACATCCAGGTGCTCTTGTGCAAACTGTAAATGTGCAGCAATGGGTTTTTTTGGACAGCAGTGGCTTCCTCTGTGGTATCCTCCCATGAAATCCATTCTTGTTTAGTGTTTTACGTATCGTAGATTCGCTAACAGGGATGTTAGCATATGCCAGAGACTTTTGTGAGTCTTTAGCTGACACTCTAGGATTCTTCTTCAACTCATTGAGCAGTCTGTGCTGTGATCTTGCAGTCATCTTTACAGGACAGCCACTCCTAGGGAGAGTAGCAGCAGTGCTGAACTTTCTCCATGTATAGACAATTTGTCTTACCATGGACTGATGAGCAGCAAGGCTTTTGGAGATACTTTTATAACCCTATCCAGCTTTATGCAAGTCAACAATTCTTAATCATAGGTCTTCTGAGAGCTCTTTTGTGCGAGACATCATTCACTTCAGGCAATGTTTTTTGTGAAAAGCAAACCCAGAACTGGTTTGTGTTTTTTATAGGGCAGGGCAGCTGTAACCAACACCTCCAATCTCATCTCATTGATTGGACTCCAGTTAGCTGACACCTCACTCCAATTAGCTCTTTGAGATGTCATTAGTCTAGTGGTTCACATACTTTTTCCACCTGCACTGTGAATGTTTACATGGTGTGTTCAATAAAAACATGGTAAAATTTAATTATTTATGTGTTATTAGTTTAAGCAGACTGTGATTGTCTATTGTGATCAGATCACATTTTATGACCAATTTGTGCAGAAATCCATATCATTCCAAAGGGTTCACATACTTTTTCTTGCAACTGTATGTGGAGAAACATATAAATGTTAAAGGCCAGTTCGCATGATTGATGTTTAAAAACACGTTTAAAAAATCAGCCCGGAATCCACTCTTTTTTTCAACATGAAAAAATTTGCATTTTTATATGTGACTTTTGATGCGTTATTGATGTGTTTTTTTTATGCATTTGCTACAAAGCTAAATTTTCAGCTTATGGTTTTTGAAGCAAATCCGTGCCAAAAAAAGCGTAAAAAAAAAACATGGACTTAGATGCAACTGCTTTTATTCTGCTTCCCATTCATTTCAATGGGATATTCAGCGCTGATTCTACCCCAAGATAGGCTACGCTGCTTCTGTTTTCCTCTCTTCTTTTTTACCTGTGTAAAAAAAAAAGCAAGAGCTGCTTCATATTGAAATGAATGGGAGGCTGTTTTGAGGCACCAAAAAACTCTGGTCCTAACAGATGATTAAAGGCCAGGCCTCATACTCAATTTCTCGTTATCACTCACATGTAGATTGCTGCCCTTCCCTTTGTCTTGCAGTAATCACAAATATATGCTGGTTTAATTAAATTTAGAAAGCCCCCCAAGAAATTTAAATTCAACCGCGTGGAAATTAAATTAACGGAAATGGACGCTTGAGGCATGATGCTCAATCTCTCATTATCACTCATACGTAGATTGCTGCCCTACCCTGTGTCTTGTAGAAATCACATACAACTGCTGGTTTAATTAACAATCCTCCCAAAAAATAAATTCAACCCGTGTAGAAATGGAAGTCACGGAAAAGGATGATTGAGGCCTGACGTTCAATTTCTTGTTATCAGCCACAGGTAGATTTCTCTCCTACCCTTTGTCTTGTAGTAATGACATTTATATCCTGGTTTAATTACATTTAACTGTACCAAAAAAATATATAATATTCACCCATGTGTAAATCCTGGTTTAATTAAATTTACAATAAAATAAAAAAATTCAACCGTGTGTAAATAGAATTCACTGAAATAAACAATGGAGGCATGATGCTCAATTTCTTGTTATCACTCATACATAGATTGCTGCTCTACCCTGTGTCTTGTAGCAATCACATATAAATGCTGGTTTAATTAAATGTAAAAATCCTCCAAAAAAATTAATTCAACCCGGGTAGAAATGGAATTTACAGAAAAGGATGATTGAGGCCTGACGTTCAATTTCTTGTTATCAGCCACAGGTTGATTGCTCTCCTACCCTTTGTCTTGTAGTAATTACATTTATATCCTGGTTTAATTACATTTAACTATACAAAAAAAAAATATAATATTCACCCATGTGTAAATAGAATTCACTGAAATAAATGATTGAGGCATGAATTCACGGAAAAGGGTTGACTGAAGACTGACACTTAATTTCTCATTATCACTTATAGGTAGATTGCTGCCCTAAGCTGTGTCTTGTAGTAACCACATATAAATGCTGGTTTAATTAAATTATTCAATCCCCATTTTTTTTTTATTCCAGCCATGTGGAAATGAAATCATGAAAATGGACCATTGAGGCCTGCCACTTAATTTCTTGTTATCACTCACAGGTAGAGTGTTTACCTACCCTGTGTCTTGTAGTAATTATATATTGGTTTAATTAAATTTAAAAATCCCCCAAAAAATCTAAATTCCAACCGTGTGAAAATGGAATTCACAGAAACACACGATTATGGCCTGATGCTCAATTTCTTTTTATCACTCACAGGAATATTGCTGCCCCACCATGTATCTTGTAGTAATCACATATATATGCATAGCAATTAGTCATGAAGCAATTTTTTTTTTTTAAACCGGCGAAGCAGCCAAATCTAATTTTTGACTACTTCTCTCGTCACTAGTTACCATCTTTAAAGATTCCACATTCACTGTACATGTAAAGTGGATATTGAGAAGAGGTTAATATATTGTATAACTGGCAGTATAATTTTCATTATTAGCTTGTTACCCTATTTCTGCCACTTATTCTTTATTCCCTCTTCTATAAATGAGATTGGATCTCCACACATTGTTTAATATATTTTGTGATGCTGAGGGTCTAGACACAAAATTCAGGTTAAATTAATACAGCATTTGATTGCACAACCATTTAAACGTAATGTGTAATCAGACATATCTACTTTTCTATGGAACTGAGGACTACAGCTAAATGTTTAACAAAAGTTTAGCAATTAAAGTCTAAGGGTATTCTGTATATGCTGACACTACAGATGATGTGAAGTGAATCGAGCCTAAGCATGGTTTCTAGGAACAGAGAACATTCATTACAGACAGATAATCATTTTGGAAAGGAATAACATTTAAAATTTAATTGGTCAGCAAAATCATGCTGCTTCAAGCATTGGCAGCATGATATGACAAGTCCCATAGACATAATGAGCTTCATGAATTGTGGCAACTGTCATTTGATTGCTTAGGGAAAAGAGTCAACTAGACAGCTAAGCTCTGGCTACCTCCACTTGGCTCACAATAACTGTCAGGCATTTTTCTTTTTGTCTGCCTAGCTAACGTTTGTTTAAAATTCCAAGTAAAATCTTTACCCATCTCTTTACATTATGTAAAGCACAAGAAAAATTAATATTTAAAGAGGTTGGAGTCATTAAAAAATGCTCCTCTTTCACATACTTGTTATGATGCACCCTTGTTTTCTTTTGATTCCAATTGTCCACATACACTATTGTGTCCAGTGTTAGTGACCACACCAGCTCAAGGAGATATAGCATCCCCTAAATTATTACCTAGATCTCTCACCCAGTTAAGCCAGTGCTCTCTACTCTGCACTGATGAGGGGCAGTCACTCCAAAACATCTGTCTGCAGATGAGATGCTGGCTTAACTATTGTTCAATTCATGTCTCAAGGCTGGTTTAAAAGGTTGAACATTGGCTCATAGGATACCTACTAGAGATAAGCGAATTTCTCAAAAATTAGATTTGGCCGGTTCGCCAAATTTTCCCGAAAAATTTGCTTCGATCCAAATTTATTTGCGATGAGTCACATTAAAAACTGCTATTTCCAGGCTGCATAGAGCCTTTATATGGGTGTGGAACACTGTGCCTTGCAGTAACATGCATAGGGAGTGTGCTGGGGTAGTGAAATAATACTGTCAGTCAGTATAACATGCAGATGACAGGCATCGCTATTAGAATCACTGCACACTTCACTTATTTGGGCAGTCACGGGGCCAAAACCTACCAAATAACTCAGGTATTAACTCAGCCTCAGATGTTAGTGTAAAGAAGAAGCACACTCCTTTTACACCCTTGTGAGCTGATTCCACATAGATGTCTACAGAACCTGTTCTATTAAACGCTTATACAAGTAGAGCCCCCCCGACAGAGTGGAGATGGTGTCAGCAGTAAGTTTGTGTTGATGTCACTGATTAATTTGCCCTTCCTGTGATCCATCAGAACAATAACCCACAAAAAACGGATCCTGTGTGGAGCATCCACCTTCACTCAGTCAGCATTTGCTCAATAATCCAGCAGTATTGCTAAAGCACAAAATAATAATGTAATATTGTAAAATCCGGTGTCTCCATGATAAATCTGCAGCGTAAGGGCCCTGTGTGGCTTCTACACACTTTCAAAATAATCCTTCAGCGGGGCGAATAGATGTCGGATGACTGAGACGCTCCATGACCTTCCAAGGAGCTGCTGTTGGCAGCAGTGGTTCATTTCTGAGATGTCTGTATAGTGCAGGGGGAATTCAAAGACCCTCTCCATCTCCATGCACCACAGGATTCCCTCCTTTTCATTTCTATGATGACTGGGAACCCGTGATGTTTACACTGGACGAAGAGACCGGGGCCTGGTTGGTTGGTTTGAATCTTGACTGACTTTGCGATTCTTCCGGGCTCCAAACTTATCTTGAAACTTTGTCTTCTCATTGTCTGTAGCTACTGGAGGCCTGTTCATGCCAGGCAGGTTTCCCGCAGAAGTTTCTTGGTGGATGAGCAGTCAATACCGCACTTGCATCAATCTTCACAGGATTCATCTCCAGGTGGAGAGGAATTGTTTTCTTGACATGCTTTCTCCATTGCAACACCCCATCATTGAATAAACAGAAGACTGGCCGATTCTTTACTGTCATAGGCAACATGTATATTTTTATTAGTAAATTCATTAAATATTTAATATTAAATTGAACCAACACTTAATTAAAAAGATAAGAAAGTATACTTTGAATCCAGAGGGAAAAAAAAGCAGGCTGGTTTGAGAGCTGCATTTATACAAGCAGGCAAATAACGCCAGTTTGTGAGCATTCGCCTGTTTGATTTCAAGTGTGTGTTTGTATTAAGTGTGTGACTTTAGATCACGTGACTTCAGATTCAGGGACTTTAGGAGGGGACTACAGTAAGTTAGATTCTTATCACTGCACTATATTGTATTTTCTCTTTTCTTGCATAATCCTCACTTAGTATGTGTTCCATTATTGACAGCGCAGTCTTGTGCACATCTTTTCTAATGTTTGCAGTCCTGGAACAGCCGTTTGAGGGTGCATATCTTTGTTCAAAATGTGAGCAAATTGCCAATGTGGAATCGCACATCGAGTATCTAAACGGGCGAATTTCAACAGTGAGAAGTGTTGACAATTTGGAAAAGAGTTTGCTGCTCACTTAACAAGCACTCTATGGGGTAAAGCTGTGGGAGGGTGGTAGCGAGGAGGCTGAGGAAAGTTAGGTAGCTAGTTGGGAAACAGTTAGAAAGTGGGGTAGAGAGAAGAGTGCCAGGCTAGCCCTGATCTGACACACCCCAACAAGTTTGCACAGTTGGCAGATGAGGGGGATGTCAGTTCAGGGAGAGCACTGCTGCAGCAAGACGCTTCGTCTGCCAGTCAGGGGAATGTCAGCTACAGTAAGCAGGGCACCAGGAGAGCAGGCAGGCCAGACAGGTGCTGGTAGTGGGAGACTCAATTATTAGGGGTACAGATAGGGCAATCTGTCACAAGGACCGGGATCGTCGAATGGTGTGTTGTCTTCCTGGTGCTCAAGTTCGAAACATCGTGGATCGGGTTGACAGATTAAGGGGAGGGGTTGGAGAAGATCCAGCGGTCATGGTCCAATGGCTAATGACAAAGTTAGAGGTAGGTGGAGCGTCCTTAAAAATGATTTTAGGGATTTAGGTCAAAAACTTAGGGCAAGGACCTCAAAGGTAGTATTTTCCAAAATACTACCGGTACCACGAGCCACACAAGAAAGGCAGCAGGAGATTAGGGGAGTAAACAAATGGCTCAAGAACTGGTGTAGGAAGGATGGGTTTGGGTTCCTTCTGTTGGCTACAAGCTCTATTGTAGAGATGGTGTGCACCTCAATAGGGAAGGGGCATCTGTGTTGTGGGAGAAGATGGCTAGAAGGTTGGAGGAGTGTTTAAACTAGGGACTGAGGGGGGAGGGTAATTACTTTATAGGATGGGAAGATAGTGCAGATAGAAACCGGGGGCAAGGTAGTGGGACTGGGATAGAAATGGAAGGAGGGACTAGAACAGCTCAGAAGGAAAAGTGTAGGGTACAAAATATACATAAACCTCTTAAATGCATGTATACTAATGCCAGAAGCCTGACTAAAAAAACTGGGGAACTGGAATTAGTGATGTGTGAGGAGGACTATGACAAAGTGGAATAACTGAGACATGGTTGGATGATCGCTATGACTGGGCGGTTAATGTACTGGGTTTCAGTTTGTTTAGAAAGGATTGCCAAAACCGGAGAGGGGGAGGGGTCTGCCTTTATGTAAAGTCCTGTCTAAAGCCAACAATCCGGGAAGATATAAGTGAGGGACATGAACATGTGGAGTCACTGTGGGTAGAAATACATGGAAGCAAAAACAATAATAAATTACTAATAGGAGTTTATTACAAACCACCTAATACTCCAGAGTCCATAGAAAATCTGCTACTAAACAAGATAGACGAGGCGGCAAATCATAATGGGGTGGTTATTATGGGGGACTTTAACTACCCAGATATAGACTGAGAAACTGAAACTTGTATATCTCATAAAGGAAACAGGTTCTTGGCAATAACCAAAGACAATTACCTTTCCCAACTGGTTCAGGACCCGACTAGGGTCAGCCATACTGGACTTAGTATTAACCAATAGACCTGACAGAACAGATGTGCAGATCGGGGGACACCTGGGAATTAGTGACCATAAAGTAATAACCTTCCAATTATCATTCAAAAGAGTGTTTCTTCAGGGAGAAACAAAAATACCAAACTTCAAAAAAACTAAATTTAGCTAACTAAGAGAGGCCATGAGCCTAACTAACTGGGACAAAGTCCTCAAAAATAAAAATACTGTCACAAAATGGGATATTTTTAAAAGCATCCTAAAATCTAACTGTGAGAGGTACATACCTTATGGGAATAAAAGGTTAAGGAACAAGAAAAAACAAACTATGTGGATAAATAGAACTGTTAAGAAAGCAATAAATGACAAAAAGAAAGCATTTAAATCACTAAAACAGGAGGGTAGCGAGGAAGCACTGAAAAACTATAAGAAACAAAATTGAATATCTAAAAAAAAATAAAAGCAGTCAAACTAGAGACCGACAGATTAATTACCAAAGAGAGCAAAACTAAACCTAAAATGTTTTTCAAATATATAAATAGTAAAAAGTATAAATTTGAAGGTGTCTGCCCTTTACAGAGTAATGAGGGGTAAGTTGCACAGAGCGATGAGGAGAAAGCAAGGCTATTAAATATTTTTTTCTCCACTGTATTCACTGAAGAAAATATACCGTCAGATGAAATGCAGAATGCAAAAGTTAATTCACCATTAAAAGTGCCCTGTCTGACCCATGAAGAAGTACAGCGGCGTCTTAAAAAGATTAAAATTGACAAATAACCAGATGGCATACACCCCCGTAATCTAAGAGAATTAAGTAATGTCATAGCCAGACCCTTATTTCTGATATATACTAACAGGGAGTGTTCCACAGGATTGGCGCATAGCACATGTAGTGCCAATATTCAAAAAGGGTCCAAAAACAGAGCCCGGAAACTATAGGCCGGTAAGTTTAACATCTGTCATGGGTAAACTGATTGAAGGTTTTCTAAGACATGATATCTTGGAGTACCTCAATGAAATTAAGCAAATAACTCCATATCAGCATGGCTTTATGAGCGATCGGTCATGTCAAACTAATTTAATCAGTTTATATGAGGAGGTAAGTTTTAGACTTGACAGCAGCGAATTAATGGATGTCGTATATCTGGACTTCTCCAAAGCATTTGACACTGTACCACATAAAAGGTTAGTATATAAAATGCTTGGACTGTGAGAAAATGTCTGTATGTGGGTAAGTAACTGGCTCAGTAATAGAAAAGAGGGTGTTTATTAACGGTACACACTCAGATTGGGTCACTGTCACTAGTGGAGTACCTCAGGGGTCAGTATTGGGCCCTATTCTCTTCAATATATTTATTAATGATCTTGTAGAAGGCTTGCACAGTAATATATAAATGTTTGCAGATGACACTAAACTGTGTAAAGTAATTGACATGGAAGAGGACAGTATACTACTACAGAGGGATCTGGATAGATTGGAGGCTTGGGCAGATAAGTGGCAGATGAGGTTTAACACTGACAAATGTAAGGTTATGTACATGCGAAGGAATAATGCAAGTCACCCGTACATACTAAATGGTAAAACACTGGGTAACACTGACATGGAAAATGACCTAGGAATTTTTGTGAACAGCGAACTAAGCTGTAAAAAACTGTGTCAGGCAGCTGCTGCCAAGGACAATAAGATAATGGGTTGCATCAAAATGGGCATAGATGCCCGTGATAAGAACATAGTCCTACCACTTTACAAATCGCTAGCCAGACCACACATGGAGTACTGTGTACAGTTCTGGGCTCCTGTGAACAAGGCAGACATAGCAGAGCTGGAGAGGGTACAGAGGAGGGAAACTAAACTAATAACTGGAATGGGGGGGGGGGGGTTACAGTACCCTGAAAGATTATCACTATTAGGGTTTTTCACTTTAGAAAAAAGATAACTGAGGGGAGATATAATTACCATGTATAAATATATAAGGGATCAGTACAGAGATCTCTCCCATAATTTTTTACAGTAAGAGCAGTGAGACTATGGAAATTAGTGATGAGCGGCAGGGGTCATATTCGAATTTGCGATATTGCGCAAATATTTTGTAGAATATTCGTTGAATATTCGCAAATTCGAATATTCGTTATATTCTACGATTTTCTACTTGAAAAATAGGCAACGTAATGATAGTGTAATATGCAAATTTTCGTAATGCAAATTTTTATTGCGAATTTTTCAACTTACAACTATTAGACAGAGAAGATTATAGCACTATATTAGACAAATTGCTCTATGTTCGTTTTTTTTCCCGAATATTCGCTATATTGCTATAACTTTGTTTTTTATAATATTCGTAATATTCTAAAACAAGAGTATATAGCAATATAGCGAATATTCGAAAAAAAAAAATAGAGCAATTTAGCTAATATAGTGCTAGAATTTTTTTTTTTATAGTTGTAATTTTTTTTCCAATATGAGCTTCAGATGAGAAAAAAATTACAACTATTTGACAAAGAAGATTATAGCACTATATTAGCTAAATTGCTCTATATTCATTTTTTTTTTTGAATATTTGCTATATATTCTTTGTCTAATAGTTGTAAGTTGAAAATTCGCAAACACTACTCCTAAAGTCAAATATACTGCAGCCTTCTCATTGGCCCACAAGCTAGAAGCAGGGAGGGATCATGTGTACTGATAAAAAAAAAAAAATGAATATTCGAAATTACGAATATATATCACTATATTCAAAATATTCGCGAATTTTCGAAGTTATTCACGATAAAAATTTGAAATTCGAATATTTTTGATCAACACTAATGGAACTCACCAAACAATATACCCAATATTACACAAGTGTGTGGTCCTAATCAAATGCAAGTACATAGGTTCAAATACATAATGAATATCAGTCCCTCCTTGCAACTTCATGTCTCCAATACACATGCCATCAAAGTAAGCAAGTCAAAATGGCTATGGGAGGTGCTAAGATAAAAGCCCCCCACCACCTCATTTAATCCACAGGTAGACAAGAATCAATTCTCAAAAGAGTTATATATATATATATATATATATATATATATATATATATATATATACACACACACACACACACACACACACACACATATACACATATATACACAGGATTGACTCTTGAGGCAGGCAGACAGAAGAAACCGTTATCTTTTGTCAAGGTTTGGATGAGGCGGCATGGATGATCTAATCAGATGTATCAGCATTGGTGGGTGGAAATCCTGGCTGATCCACGCCTGATTCATCTTGACAAAGGTCATTCTACCCACATTTTGGGTGGACAGGCAAGTTCATCTTGGGGTAACTATGGCCCCCGCCGCACTAAACACCCACTCTGATGCCACACTACTGGCTGGGCAGGACAGATTTTTCAGGGAAAACTCGGCCAGTTGCGGCCACAAATCCAGTTTGGCTGCCCAGTAGTCCATGAATCTTCAATGGCAGCTAACAGTGTGCTGTCAAAGTATGCCACCACCTGCTGGTTCAGTTTCTGCTCCAAGTCTACCTGCTGCTGCTGGTGAGTAGTTTATTTACTATGCAGGTGAAGAAAGCTGTTCATCAGCGACTCTAGACTCAAGCCGCTGGTGTCACTTGCGACGAAGCCGAAGATCAAGTCCACCAATCAAGAATCGCTGGGTTGCTGGTCAAGACACAACCGCTAGCTGACACTGGGAGCTCAGGCCTCGGGAATAAACCTCTGGTGCCACGCCCCCTTACTCTGCTGCGACCTGTGCTTGCGCCAGATTCATTTACGCCTCTGCCTCTCCTCTGTGAACGGCCTGGCACTTCTGTCTGAAATACTTTTAGCTGAAATAAATAAATTAAAAGCTAAATAAAAACACCCCTAAAAGCCATAAATATATTTCTCTTTTTGTACTGAAATAGGCCACTAAATAACTTCTGCGCAAATAGCAGCAAACGTGAACTGAATATATATTTCTCGTATTGTACTGAAATAGACTACTAAATTATTTCTGCGCTTAAAGCGCAAATAACACCAAATGTGAACAGCGTATATTTTTCTCGTATTATACTGAACTGACAATAAATGGTTTTACCGCAAACACCAAATGTGAACGCCATGTATTTTTCTTTAGAAGTATGACAAGAAGCGCTTTTAGCGCAAATACCACCAAATGTGAACAGCGTGTATTTTTCTCTTTTTCTCTAGAAATATGACAACGCTTATAGCGCAAATAACACCAAATGTGAACAGCGTCTATTTTTCTCGTATTGTAGTGAACTGACAATAAATGGTTTTACCGCAAACACCAAATGTGAACAGCGTGTATTTTTCTCGTATTGTTATACTGAACTGACAATAAATGTTTTTAGAGCAAACACCAAATGTGAACAGCGTCTATTTTTCTCATATTGTGCTGAACTGACATTAAATGGTTTTACAGCAAATAACACCATATGTGAACAACGTATATTTTTCTCGTATTGTACTAAACTGACAAATGGTTTTACCGCAAACGACACCAAATGTAAACAGCGTGCATTTTTATCTTTTTCTCTAGAAATATGAAAAGAAACGCTTTTGCGCAAACACCAAATGTGAACGCCATATATTTTTCTCTAGAAGTATGACAAGAAGCGCTTTTAGCGCAAACACCAAATCTGAACAGCGTCTATTTTTCTCGTATTGAACTGAACTGACAAATGTTTTTAAAGCAAATAACACCAAATATGAACAGTGTCTATTTTTCTCGTATCATACATAACTGACAAATGGTTTTACCGCAAACAACTCCAAATGTGAACAGCGTGTATTTTTCTCTTATTGTTATACTGAACTGACAATAAATGTTTTTTCCGCAAACACCAAATGTGAACAGTGTCTATTTTTCTCGTATTGTACTGAACTGACAATAAATGTTTTTACCGCAAATAACACCAAATGTGAACGCCGTGTATTTTTCTTTAAAAAATATGACAAGAAACGCTTTTAGCGTAAATACAGTCAGGTCCATAAATATTGGGACATCGACACAATTCTAACATTTTTGGCTCTATACACCACCACATTGGATTTGAAATTAAACAAACAAGATGTGCTTTAACTGCAGACTGTCAGCTTTAATTTGAGGGTATTTACATCCAAATCAGGTGAACGGTGCAGGAATTACAACAGTTTACATATGTGCCTCCCTCTTGTTAAGGAACCAAAAGTAAAGGGACAGAATAATAATTATCATAAATCAAACTTTCACTTTTTAATACTTGGTTGCAAATCCTTTGCAGTCAATTACAACCTGAAGTCTGGAATGCAAAGTCATCACCAGACGCTGGGTTTCATTCCTGGTGATGCTCTGCCAGGCCTCTACTGCAACTGTCTTCAGTTCCTGCTTGTTCTTGGGGCATTTTCCCTTCAGTTTTGTCTTCAGCAAGTGAAATGCATGCTCAATCGGATTCAGGTCAGGTGATTGATTTGGCCATTGCATAACATTCCACTTCTTTCCCTTAAAAAAACTCTTTGGTTGCTTTTGCAGTATGCTTTGGGTCATTGTCCATCTGCACTGTGAAGCGCCGTCCAATGAGTTCTGAAGCATTTGGCTGAATATGAGCAGATAATATTGCCCGAAACACTTCAGAATTCATCCTGCTCCTTTTGTCAGCAGTCACATCATCAAAAAATACAAGAGAACCCGTTCCATTGGCAGCCATACATGCCCACGCCATGACACTACTACCACCATGCTTTACTGATGAGGTGGTATGCTTAGGATCATGAGCAGTTCCTTTCCTTCTCCATACTCTTCTCTTCCCATCACTCTGGTACAAGTTGATCTTGGTCTCATCTGTCCATAGGATGTTGTTCCAGAACTGTGAAGGCTTTTTTAGATGTCGTTTGGCAAACTCTAATCTGGCCTTCCTGTTTTTGAGGTTCACCAATAGTTTATATCTTGAGGTGAACCCTCTGTATTCACTCTGGTGAAGTCTTCTCTTGATTGTTGACTGACACACATACACCTACCTCCTGGAGAGTGTTCTTGATCTGGCCAACTGTTGAAGGGTGTTTTCTTCACCAGGGAAAGAATTCTCTGGTCATCCACCACAGTTGTTTTCCGTGGTCTTCCGGGTCTTTTGGTGTTGCTGAGTTCACCGATGCGTTCCTTCTTTTTAAGAATGTTCCAAACAGTTGTTTTGGCCACGCCTAATGTCTTTTCTATCTCTCTGATGGGATTGTTTAGTTTTTTCAGCCTAATGATGGCTTGCTTCACTGATAGTGACAGCTCTTTGGATCTCATCTTGATAGTTGACAGCAACAGATTCCAAATGCAAATAGCACACTTGAAATGAACTCTGGACCTTTTATCTGCTCATTGTAATTGGGATAATGAGGGAATAACACACACCTGGCCATGGAACAGCTGAGAAGCCAATTGTACCATTACTTTTGGTTCCTTAACAAGTGGGAGGCACATATGTAAACTGTTGTAATTCCTGCACCGTTCACCTGATTTGGATGTAAATACCCTCAAATTAAAGCTGACAGTCTGCAGTTAAAGCACATCTTGTTCGTTTCATTTCAAATCCATTGTGGTGGTGTATAGAGCCAAAAATCTTAGAATTGTGTCGATGTCCCAATATTTATGGACCCGACTGTAGCACCAAATGTGAACAGCGTCTATATTTCTCGTATTGTACATGTACTATAATAGGGCACTAAACTCTTTTACCATATATAGCTGCAGAAGTGAAAAGAGTATATATTTCTCTTTTTCCATAGATATAGGCCACTAAAGGCTTTTCAACATAACACTTGCACCCCTACAACAAATTGCTGGAATGACACAGCTGTATAATGGTTATTTGGATCCCCAAATAATCTTTCCAAGCACTTGTAAATCTTTTTTTCCCCCAATATTTTCTTTGACTCTCCCTAGCCCCTGCAACGTCTGTCCCTGCACTAAGATGCTGTGAATGATTCCTCCCTATCCTTATGCACTTGTAAACCGCTTTGTTTTTCACAATTATGTTTTCTTTATCACTCTCCCTAGCACCTGAAACGCTGTCCCCACACTTAGATGATGTGAAATGATTTCTCCCTATCCTTATCGTGCACTTATAAAATGCTTTTTTATCACAATGAGGTTTTCTTCTTTCACTCTCCCTAGCGCCTGCATAATCGTCTGTCCCTGAACAAAGTACGATGGTGAATAGCAGAATCTAAAATGGCCGCCGTATTTATAGGGCTGTGACATCACCGGTCTGTGTGGCTGCTGATTGGCTGCATGCATGGCATTATGGGTCATCCCACCTTCCCAGAGTTCTTTGCCCCATGTCCTCACTTGTGTTGATCAAGCACCGTAGTGCTCGGGTGCTCAGGCCGGAGAGAGAGCCTGGGAAACGGCTACCACATCCAAGGAAGGCAAGCGGGTGGCGCGCAAATCACACACTCCCGACTCATGGAGGTAGTGACGTTAAATAACAATACAGGACTCTTAAGATGCTCTGTTATTGGAATGAGTAATAAAAAATTACAGGGAGTGTCACTGTGGTATTTTGGATGAGGAAACGTTATACAGGAGAGGCCCTGCTGCCACTTTGTTGACTCTAGAAACCTTCTGCCTGATCGCACATCCATTGTGACCACCGGTAACGGGGAATCATTGTTCGATTTCGGAGAGGGAGCCTGATAAACGGCTACGGCTACTACTTCACAGCAAGGCAGCATGAGTTGCGGGCATGCAGGTGAGCTGACCCTGTAAAAGATTTTAGGTGCGGGACTGCTGGTGAGCTGACCTTGTAAAACATGATATGCGAGTGTCTGCGGGTGAGCTGACCCTGTAAAAGATTTTAGGTGCGGGACTGCTGGTGAGCTGACCTTGTAAAACATGATATGCGAGTGTCTGCGGGTGAGCTAACCCTGTAAAACATTATATGCGAGGGCCTGCCACTGAGCTGACCATCTAAAAAATTATATGCGAAGGCCTGCATGTGAGCTGAGCCTGTAAAAGATTTCAGCAACGGCCCTGCATGTGAGCTGACTTAGTAAAAGGTTTTAGGTGCGGGCCTGCTGGTGAGCTGAGGTGGAACCAACAAACCCAACTTGATTTTGATGGCTGCATTAATCTGCAGGTGACCGTCATACAGCTCTTCAGATTTGTTTCCATCTGCATCTTTCTCAACAATCTGTGGCCTTAGTCTTTTATCCAGACTCAGTCATTGTGCCACTATGTGGCCTCCTCATGCTGCCATCTCCACACCATATCACCTTGCCACTCATTTTTATTACCATGCTGCTGCTGATGCTGCTTAAAAGGCATTAAAGTGATCACCAAGCCCACAATTTAATTACGTGTTTTGAATCAATAAACCCAACTTGCTTTTGTGGGCTGTATCAGTGGCATAGTTAGAAATGACTGAGCCCCACAGCAAATTTTTGAATGGGGCTCCATCCCACAGTCATTTTTTAGCAACCCATTCCTTTCATGCCACCCCCATTCCTATGGCTAGTAAAGATCGCTAACTCAGACCAGGGCCGGCAGCTGTTCCATCAGTTTTATACACTGTCTATACTGTCACTGTATATAATTTCATCATGCAAAACTGTTGAGGGGGCCCTGACCAAATACTTTAGTCCTCCTCCTCCCTGATGGGCTCCTTCTGGGTCAGGGCCCCAAAGCTGCAGCTTCCCCTGCTTCCCCTATAGCTACGCCCCTGGTCTGCATTAATCTGCAGGTGACTGTGATACAGCTCCACAGAATTCTTTCCATCTACATCTTTCTAAACAATCTGTAGCCTTAGGCCTCTTTTACACGGGCGTTGCGGGAAAATGTGCGGGTGCGTTGCGGGAGCAATTTTTCCGCGCGAGTGCAAAACATTGTAATGCATTTTGCCATCGCGTGAGAAAAATCGGGCTTGGGATCGGTGTTCTGTAGATTGTATTATTTTCCCTTATAACATGGTTATAAAGGGAAAATAATAGCATTCTGAATACAGAATGCATAGTAAAATAGTAAAATAGCGTTGGAGGGGTTAAAAAAAATAAAAAAATAATTTAACTCACCTTAGTCCACTTGATCGCGCTGCCGGCATCTCCTTCTGTCTCCTTCTTTGCTGATTGTAGGAACAGGACCTGTGGTGACGTCACTCCGGTCGTCACATGGTCCATCACCATGGTAAAAGATCATGTGATGGATCATGTGATGACCGGAGTGACGTCACCACAGGTCCTGTTCCTACAATCAGCAAAGAAGGAGACAGAAGGAGATGCCGGCAGCGCGATCAAGTGGACTAAGGTGAGTTAAATTATTTATTTATTTTAACCCCTCCAACACTATTTTACTATGCATTCTGTATTCAGAATGCTATTATTTTCCCTTATAACCATGTTATAAGGGGAAATAATAATGATCGGGTCTCCATCCCGATGGTCTCCTAGCAACCGTGCGTGAAAATCGCACTGCATCCGCACTTGCTTGCGGATACTTGCGATTTTCACGCAACCCTATTCACTTCTATGGGGCCTGCGTTGCGTGAAAAACGCAGAATATAGAGCATGCTGCGATTTTCACGCAACGCACAAGTGATGCGTGAAAATCACCGCTCATGTGAACAGCCCCATAGAAATGAATGGGTCGGTATTCAGTGCGGGTGCAATGCGTTCAACTCACACATCGCATCAGCGCGGAATACTCGCCCGTGTGAAAGGGGCCTTAGTCTTTTATCCATACTCAGCCATTGCGCCACTATGTGGCCTCCTCATGCTGCCATCTCCACACCATGTCACCTTGCCACTCACTTTTATCAACATGCTGATGCTACTAAAAGGCCTTATACTGATCAGCAGGCCCACAATCTAATTAAGCTTTTACGCACAAAACCAAAGTAAAAAATCGATTATATAGGAAAAATTGATTGAAAACATTCTTTCCTTTATATTTACTTGCATATAAAGTACAAGTGCTTCCAACAATTACAAGGAAGAGGCAATCCGATACAATCTGTGTATCACATAAAGGAGGGCCTCATTCACATTGAGTTGCAGGCCTGCAGATGAGCTGACCCTGTAAAACAGGCATCCTCAAACTGGGCCTCAAACTGCTGCCCTCCAGCTGTTGCAAAACTACAACTCCGAGCATGCCCGAACAGCCTACAGGTATCATCCTACAGCAGGGCATTGTGGGAGTTGTAGTTTTACAACAGCTGGAGGGCCGCAGTTTGAGGATGCCTGCTGTAAACGATTTGAGTTGCGGGCCTGCAGGTGAGCTGACCCTGTAAAAGATTTGATTTGCGGGCCTGCAGGTGAGCGGACCCTGTAAAAAATTATATGTGAGGGCCTGCTGGTGAGCGGACCCTCTAAAAAAAATAATATGTGAGGGCCTGCTGGTGAGCGGACCCTCTAAAAATTATATTCGAAGGACATATATGCGAGGGCATCATATGTGACGAATAAGCAATGCGCTGTTGATATGACAGAAGAGGAGGAGGAGGATGAGAAAGGAAGTTTCAACCATATACCCTTGTATGTGGTGGCAGGGGTGCATGGGAATACAGTCTATCAACTACATTAAAAACAACATATGCAAAGTGCCTTTATGTTCATCAGCATTACTCTGGTGGAGTCGAGAGGTCATGGTTAGAGTTGAGCGGACACCTGGATGTTCAGGTTCGACGGGCTCAGACGAACTTCGGAAAAAAGTTTGAGTTCGGGACCCGAACTTAACCCGAACTTGACCCCGAACCCCATTGAAGTCAATGGGGACCCGAACTTTTGACCACTAAAATGGCTGTAAAAATGTCATGGAAAGGGCTAGAGAGCTGCAAATGGCAGCAAAATGTGGTTAAGAGCATGGCAAGTGCTCTGCAAACAAATGTGGATAGGGAAATTACTTTAAATAACATAAAATACGTAAAAATAAAAAATAATAATCTTGATCTAGGAGGACGAGGTCCATATGGAGTAGGAGGTTAAGAAGGCAGTGGATGTGGCGGTGTAGGTGGAAGCGGCGGTGGAGGAGGAGGAGGTAGCCTACACTGGTTTTTGGTTTTAAATTTAATTTTTTTAAATTAGGGCACACCCCAAAACATTGGGAAATATTACCTGTGATAACCCCCTGCAGTCGTGCTAAACACACGTTCAGACAATACACTGGCTGCAAGGCAGGCCAGCACCTCCAAGGGGTAAAGGGCAAGCTTAGGCCATGTGCCCAATTTGGAGACCCAGAATTTGCAGGGGCTGACCCCTGTCAGTCAGTTCGTGTAGGCGCGTGCAAACTTACTGCCCCACCATGTCGCACGTCCCTGTTATGTTCACGATCCAATTTGATATCTGCTCTATCAACTTTCAATGTTCTTTTCTGCGCCTACCATGGTGATCACGGGTGGTGGCGAATCAGGGTTCCACGCCGGAGAGGGAGTGTGAGAAAGAGACCACATCCAAGGGAGGATTTATTTTTTTAAATGTAATATTATAGAGTTGAAATATGGGAGAAATTTTTAAAGCGTAAAAGTGACAACTTTTTTAAGTTTAAGCATTGAATGAAAGGATGTGGCGCGCATTAATTACTGAAGAATTTATTCAATTTTATTCCCTGTCACCGATGCAGAGCAGGGGTTTATTCAAGTCTAAAATTGTATAATGTCATCCCAAGAATGTAACAGAAAAATTTGTGAAATTTATTAACCTGTCTACTTGGTAGAGCAGGGGTCTATGACAGAAAAAAATTGTTTATTGTCACCCGAAAATGTTAAAGAAAAATTATTGAAATTTATTAAGCTGTCAACTAGGTAGAGGAAAAATGTAACAGACCAATTTTTTTTTTTTATCTGTCTACTCGGTATAGCAGTGGTACATCACACCAAAAATCGGTGAATTTCACCAGAAAATGTAACTGACAATTTTTTTTTTTAAACCTGTCTATTAGGTATAGCAGTGGTACATCACACCCAAAAATTTGTGAATTTCATCGGAAAATGAAACGGACTATTATTTTTTTTTTTTTACCGGTCTACTAGGTATAGCAGTGGAACTATACACCCAATAATTGGTGAATTTCACCCGAAAATGTAAGTGACAAGGAGTAGGAGTTTGAGGAGGCGTCGGACGTAGCAGTGTAGGTGGAAGCTGCGGTGGAGGACAAGGTAGCCAACACAGGTTTTTGGCTTTATTTTTATTTATTAAAATTAGTGTACACTCTAAAAGAGTGTGAAATATCCAAAATACAAGAATGAGCAATTGCGCTGCAGTATAACAATGGCTGGTTAGTGCCGATATATATGTCTATTCTGCACAAGGTACGGAAAAGTCCTGAGGGATCCATGCATGGTTCATTTTAATGAACGTGAGCTTGTCCACATTGGCTGTGGACAGACAGCTGCGCTTGTCCGTAATGACGCCCCCTGCAGTCGTGCTAAACACACGTTTAGATGATACACTGGCTGCAGGGCAGGCCAGCTCCTCCAAGGCGTAAAGGGCAAGCTCAGGCCATGTGCCCAATTTGAAGACCTAGAAGTTGAAGGGAGCAGACCCGTCATTCAGTACGTGTAGGCGTGTGCACACATACTGCTCCACCATGTTTGTGAAATGCTGCCTCCTGCTAAGATGTTCCATATCAGCCGGTGGTGCTGGCTGTGGTGGCGTGCTGACAAAGCTTTTCCACATTTCGGCCATGCTAGCCCTGCCTTTTGAGGTGCTGGCGGTGCCCCAGCTGCGTTGGCAACCTCTTCCTCCGCCTCTGCCTTGGCCTTGTGCTACCAGCGTGCGCTTGTACTCGCGCATCTTACAATCACGCTCCAGTGAGGGAATTAAGGATGGTACGTTGTCCTTGTAACGGGGATCCAGCAGCGTTGCCACCCAGTAATCAGGACAAGTTTGAATGTGGGCATCTCGGCGGTCGATGAGGAGACACTGCAGCATGTAATCGCTCATGTGTGCCCAGAGGCAACGAAAAGCTGTCCTCTGTGGGAGGTGTATCGTCTGTGTTCTCTGTATCCCCCCAGCCAAGCACCAGTGATGGCCATGAGCTGGTCTGGGTGCCACCCTGCTGTAAACATGGTTCCTCCTCCTCCATCTCCTCATCCTCATCCTCCACCTAGTCATCCCCCAGAACTGTGCCCGGCTGGACAATTGTGTACCTGGTGTTTGTGGGTGCAGGAACCCACCCTCGGAGCCAATTGGGAATGACTGGCCGGAAACCCTACAAAATGATCCCTCTTCCTCCTCCTCCTCCTGTGCCACATCCTTTTCCATCATCGCCAGCAGCGTTTTTTCAAGGAGGCATAGAAGTGAGATAGTTACGCTGAGAACGGAGTTATCGGCACTGGCCATGTTGGTGGATTACTCGAAACAGCGCAACAAGGAACACAGGTCTCGCATGGAGGCCCAGTCATTGGTAGTGAAGTGTTGCTGTTCCGCCGAGCGACTCACCCGTGCGAGCTGCAGCTGAAACTCCACTATCGCCTGCTACTGCTCGCACAGTCTGGCCATCAAGTGCAAGGTGGAGTTCCACCTTGTGGGAACGTCGCATATGAGGCGGTGAGCGGGAAGGCCGAAGTTACGCTGTAGTGCTGACAGGCGAGCAGCAGCAGGATAAGAACGCCGAAAGCGCGCACAGACGGCCCGCACTTTATGCAGCAGCTTTGACATATCGGGGTAATTTTTAAGGAATCTCTGCACCACCAAATTCAACACATGCGCCAGGTAAGGGATGTGCGTCAAACCGGCTAGTCCCAGAGCTGCTACGAGATTTTGCCCATTATCGCACACCACCAGGCCGGGCTTGAGGCTGACTGGCACCAATCACTCATCGGTCTGTTGTTCAAGGCCCGTCCACAGCTCCTGTGCGGTGTGGGGTTTGTCCCCCAAACAGATACTTTTTAAAACTGCCTGCTGTCATTTACCCCTGGCTGTGCTGAAGTTGGTGGTGAAGGTGTTACACTGACCGGATGAGGAGCTGGTAGAGGATGAGGAAGCGGAGTAGGAGGAGGAAGTGCTGTTATGGAGATATAACGTCCCTGACCGTGCTTACTGGTCCACGTATCTGTAGTGAGGCGCACCTTGCCACAGATGGAGTTGCGCAGAGCACACCTGATTTTGTCCCCTACTTGGTTGTGCAGGGAAGGGATGGCTCTCCTGGAAAAGTAGTGGCGGCTGGGCACGACGTACTGTTAAGTAGTACTATTCCTATCAGGGGACGTGTATATAGAATCGATTTTAAGAGCCGGGAGATGGAAAAAGATGCTTGGTCGGTCCTCCTACGTCCAATTTGGAGCACTGCGCATGCAATCTACTTTGCCACCAGATAGGAATAGTACTACTTAACACACCGCTCCTATCTGGTGGCACAGTAGATTGCACGCGCAGTGCCCCAAATTGGACGTAGGAGGACCGACCAAGCATATTTTTCCATCTCCCGGTTCCTAAAATCGATTCCATATACACGTCTCCTGATAGGAATAGTACTACTTAACACACCGCTCCTATCAGTTTAATGCCTGTTACGTCCACTAGTATTATTATAAGGTGTGTTAAGTAGTACTATTCCTATCAGTTTAATCCCTGTTACGTCAGGGGACGTGTATGGAATAGACTTTAGACAACCGCAAAGCGTTGTCAATATAGTTGACACACTCATGTGTAGTGATGACTGTGCTCGTGCGCACGTTTGGGAGATTGCAGGCAATGGGGGTTTTTCAAAGCCTATGGTCGTGCTATAGTAGTTCAGTGACAGTTAAGTGACCCAGAAAACAATGATTCTGCAGTGTGGGCCCATTGTTGGCCTAGTAGGATTTAATGATCACCTTAGATGATCACAAAGAAAATGTATGTTTTTTCTATGCAAATTTATCCAGCCGATCGCTTTTGGTCTGTTCACAATGAAGCAACGACCTTATCATCTGGGGTGTGCCAACATTGCCATTGCCAACACACTCATGTGGTTGCTTCATTGTGATACTGTAACATTCCTACAGGCTCACCTGAGTCAGAGGACCGCTGGCTGGAGGTAGGAGTGGAGCCCAGTGGCAAGGACCGCAGGCAGGTAGTAGGTGCAGGAAGTCTGGCAGAGGCGTAGTCAGTAGGCACGCGGTGGGTCAGGGCAGGCGGCAGTAAGCGTGGTCAGACAATCCGGATGGCAACGGTGGTAGCAGTTCAGTAGGTAGGGACAAAGCAGAAGAGTAGTCGGTAGGCAATTCCTGGTCAGCAGTGGACTTCCAGTAGTAGCAAGAGCAGCAGATGAGGAGAAGATTGATCAAGGCTCAGGAGCTCAATAATCAGCAAGCTAGAGTGCAAGGGGCTGGACTTTTATAGGGAAGTACCAGGTGTGGGGAATCAAGGGTGATGAGCAAGGCTTGGCAAGACTGAGGTTACATAATATTTTTCAGGGAGGAATGTCCAGAGAGGACGGTAGCCTAGTAAGCATGGCTACCGCCTGGGATGTGGCTGGTCACGGGTTCGAATCCCGACAGATACGCAAGCCCCTTCACCACAACAAGGTAACGATTACGAAGGGGAATTGACACATGTATGTGCCTTTTTTTTGTTTGGTTTTTGAAGCCACAGTGCAGCACCAGAGGCCAGAAAAATTAGGCATGTACACATGCCTGAAAAATTTGGTAATGTTGCAGCCGCTGCTGTAGCAGTGGCCAGAAAAATTGATGTTTCCCAGGCAGAAAGTGCCCTAAAACATTGCGGCTTGAACCCTAGTTGGTGGCGGATAAGTCACGCAAGTCATCCGGCATTCAGAGATAAAATACAGCCGCGTGTGGACCATTTTTAGCCCAAGGCAGCTCATCTCATCAGGTCTTTTTTAGTCGAATGTCAGTCCCTTCGAGATCCATCCCTCATTCATCTTAATAAAGGTGAGGTAATCTAGACTTTTTTGACCTAGGCGACTTCTCTTCTCAGTGACAATACCTCCTGCTACACTGAAGGTCCTTTCTGACAGGACACTTGAAGCGGGGCAGGCCAGAAGTTCTATCGCAAATTGGGATAGCTCAGGCCACAGGTCAAGCCTGCACACCCAGTAGTCAAGGGGTTCATTGCTCCTCAGAGTGTTGATATCTGCAGTTAAGGCGAAGTAGTCTGCTACCTGTCGGTCGAGTCATTCTCTGAGGGTGGACCCCGAAGGGCTGTGGCGATGTGTAGGACCTAAAAAGGTCTGCATGTCCTACAATTAACAACACGTCTGTAAAGCGTCCTGTCCTTTCCGGCATGGTCGTGGTAGGAGGAGGATTACTTTCACCTTTTCCCCTGTTAGATTCCCGTTGTGCTGTGACATCACCCCTATATGCTGTGTAAAGCATACTTTTTAACTTGTTTTGGAACTGCTGCATCCTTTCCGACTTGCGTTAATTCGCAAAACATTTTGCAAATCAAGCGCCTCACTGGCATGTTGTTTCGCCGCTGGATATCTGAAAAGTGCGCCATGGCCGTGTAGGAACGCCTGAAATGGCCACACACCTTCCTGGCCTGCTTGAGGACGTCCTGTAAGCCTGGGTACTTATGCACAAAGCGTTGTACAATCAGATTACACACATGTGCCATGCACGGCACATGTGTCAACTTGCCCAAATTCAATGCCGCTAACAAATTGCTTCCGTTGTCACACACCACTTTGCCGATCTCCAGTTGGTGCTGAGTCAGCCACTGATCCACCTGTGCGTTCAGGGCGGACAGGAGTGCTGGTCCGGTGTGACTCTCTGCTTTCAGGCAAGTCAACCCCAAGACGGCGTGACACTGTCGTATCCGGGATGTGGAATAGCCCCTGGGGAGCTGGGGGGTGCAGTTGATGTGGAGCAAGACGCAGCAGCAGAAGAGGACTCAGCCGAGGAAGTTATGGAAGAGGATGGAGTAGGAGGAGTAGAGGAGGTGGCAGCAGGCCTGCCTGCAAGTCGTGGCGGTGTCACCAACTCCTCTGCAGAGCCACGCATTCCATGCTTGTCAGCCGTCAGCAGGTTTACCCAATGTGCAGTGTAGGTGATATACCTGCCCTGACCGTGCTTTGCAGACTAGGTATCAGTGGTCAGATTGACCCTTGCCCCAACACTGTGTGCCAGACATGCCATTACTTCCTTTTGCACAATCGAGTACAGGTTGGGGATTGCCTTTTGTGCAAAGAAATTTCGGCCGGGTACCTTCCACTGCGGAGTCCCAATAGCTACAAATTTTTGGAAGGCCTCAGACTCCACCAGCTTGTATGGTAAAAGCTGGCTGGCGGGTAAGAGTTCCGACAAGCAAGCTGTCAGATGCCAGGCAAGGGGGTGACTTTGTGACATTGGCTTCTTACGCTCAAACATGTCCTTGACAGACACCTGACTGTGGGCAGATGAGCAGGAACTGCTCAAGGCGAGAGACGGAGTGGCGGATGGTTGAGAGGGAGCAAGGACGACAGCAGTGTTTGACGTGGCTGAAGATGCTGGACCAGGAGGAGAATGGCGGCTTTGAGTTTGTGTGCTGCTTGTACTGATGTGTTGATCCCATAGGCGTTTGTGATGTGCGATCATGTGCCTTCGCAAAGCAGTTGTACCTAGGTGGGTGTTGGACTTCCCACGACTCAGTTTCTTTTGGCACAGGTTGCAAATGGCATCGCTGTTGTCAGAGGCAGACACACAAAAAAAATGCCACACTGCTGAACTCTGCAATGACGGCATTCTGGTGGTGGCAACAGCATGCGTTGATTGGCGTGCTGTCTGGCTGACCCCGGGTGCTGATGCATGCTGTCTGACTGTGCCACTAGCTCCTTGCGACGACCTCCCCCTGCTTCCAACTCGTCTCCTCCTTCTCTCTGTCTCCCCATCTGAACTTTCCCCCTGTTCTTCTTCTCTTCGCGCAGGCACCCACGTGACATCCACGGACACATCGTCATCATCAACCGTTTCATTTGTATCTGACAACTCAGCAAAGGAAGCAGCAGCGGGTACAACATCATCATCACACCGTACGTCCATGTGTGTAATGCTGCCTGACTGAGACATACAGTGGGATGCGAAAGTTTGGGCAACCTTGTTAATCATCATGATTTTCCTGTATAAATCGTTGGTTGTTACGATAAAAAATGTCAGTTAAATATATCATATAGGAGACACACACAGTGATATTTGAGAAGTGAAATGAAGTTTATTGTATTTACAGAAAGTGTGCTATAATTGTTTAAACAAAATTAGGCAGGTGCATAAATTTGGGCACTGTTGTCATTTTATTGATTCCAAAACCTTTAGAACTAATTATTGGAACTCAAATTGGCTTGGTAAGCTCAGTGACCCCCGACCTACATACACAGGTGAATCCAATGAGAAAGAGTATTTAAGGGGGTCAATTGTAAGTTTCCCTCCTCTTTTAATTTTTTCTGAAGAGTAACAACATGGGGGTCTCAAAACAACTCTCAAATGACCTGAAGACAAAGATTGTTCACCATCATGGTTTAGGGGAAGGATACAGAAAGCTGTCTCAGAAATTTCAGCTGTCTGTTTCCACAGTTAGGAACATATTGAGGAAATGGAAGACCACAGGCTCAGTTCAAGTTAAGGCTCGAAGTGGCAGACCAAGAAAATTCTCGGTTAGACAGAAGCGACGAATGGTGAGAACAGTCAGAGTCAACCCACAGACCAGCACCAAAGACCTACAACATCATCTTGCTGCAGATGGAGTCACTGTGCATCGTTCAACCATTCGGCACACTTTACACAAGGAGATGCTGTATGCGAGAGTGATGCAGAGGAAGCCTTTTCTCCGCCCACAGCACAAAAAGTGCCGCTTGAGGTGGGCTAAAGCACATTTGGACAAGCCAGCTTCATTTTGGAATAAGGTGCTGTGGACTGATGAAACTAAAATTGAGTTATTTGGCCATAACAAGGGGCGTTATGCATGGCGGAAAATCGAACACAGCATTCCAAGAAAAACACCTGCTACCTACAGTAAAATATGGTGGTGGTTCCATCATGCTGTGGGGCTGTGTGGCCAGTGCAGGGACTGGGAATCTTGTCAAAGTTGAGGGACGCATGGATTCCACTCAGTATCAGCAGATTCTGGAGACCAATGTCCAGGAATCAGTGACAAAGCTGAAGCTGCACCGGGGCTGGATCTTTCAACAAGACAACGACCCTAAACACTGCTCAAAATCCACTAAGGAATTTATGCAGAGGAACGAGTACAACGTTCTGGAATGGCCATCTCAGTCCCCAGACCTGAATATAATTGAAAATCTGTGGTGTGACTTAAAGAGAGCTGTCCATGCTCGGAAGCCATCAAACCTGAATGAACTAAAGATGTTTTGTAAAGAGCAACGGTCCAAAATACCTTCAACCAGAATCCAGACTCTCATTGGAACCTACAGGAAGCGTTTAGAGGCTGTAATTTCTGCAAAATTTCTATTAAATATTGATTTCATTTCTTTTTTGTGGTGCCCAAATTTATGCACCTGCCTAATTTTGTTTAAGCAATTATAGCACACTTTCTGTAAATCCAATAAACTTCATTTCACTTCTCAAATATCACTGTGTGTGTCTCCTATATGATATATTTAACTGCCATTTTTTATCGTAACAACCAACGATTTAACAGGAAAATCATGACGATTAACAAGGTTGCCCAAACTTTCGCATCCCACTGTATCCCTGTTATCTACATCCTCTGGCAATAATGGTTGCGCATTAATCATTTCTTCCAACTGATGTGTAAATAACTCCTCTGACAGATCAAGTGAAGCGGCTGTGGTGCTAGTGTTGGTGGTGGCGGCAGGCGGGCGAGTGGTAACTTGAGAGTGCCCGAAGCTGAGCTGGAGGAGGATGGTGCGTCAAGGTTCTGAGCGGAAGCTGTAGAAGATTGGGTGTCCTGTGTTAGCCAGTCAACTATGTCCTCAGAACTTTTCGAGTTCAGGGTACGTTGCCTCTGAACACTGGGCATTATTCTAGGGCCAAAGGGAATTACAGCACCACGACCACGACGGCCCCTGCGGGGTGGCCTGCCTCTGCCTGTCATTTTTTTTTTGATTAGTTAAGTTGTACTATGCATGCAAGCTACTGTGACACCAGATATGAGTTGTGCTGAAGTGACACTATGCGCTTGCAGCTGGGCCTTAAACACACAAACACGTGTGTGCAACTGACTGCTATTTATTCACAGTCAAAATTGTTGTTTTTCTTTAAATGTAATCGAATGTGACACCAGAAATGAATGGCGCTGAAGTGCCACTATGCACTGGCAGCTAGGCCTTAAACACACAAACACGTGTGTGCAACTGACTGCTATTTATTCACAGTCAAAATTGTTGTTTTTCTTTAAATGTAATCGAATGGGACACCAAATATGAGTTGCACTGGTGACACTATGCACTTGCAGGGCATGAAACACACGCGCGTGCCGGCAACTGACTGCTATTATATTACAGTCAAAAAAGTTTTTTTAATTTTTTTATGCAAGCTACTGTGACACCAGATATGAGTGGTGGCACTGGGCAAGTGAGCACAGTATACGCTGTGAGCCTGACACACACGCTGGCAGGCAGGCAACTGCAATTAGATTACACAGGAAAAAAAAAAAGCAGAATGAGGTTCTAGCCCTAAAAAGGACTTTTTGGGGTGTTGTCCTTACAGCAGAGATCAGATGAGTCTTTGAGGACTGTAGTGGACACTGAATACACTAGCCTAGCTATCGATCTCCCTATTAAATCAGCAGCAGCTACACTGTTCCTCCTCTCACTCTGAATGCAGCTTCCGAATTAATCTAAAATGGATGCTGTCCAGGAGGTGGTAGGGTCTGGGAGGGAGGGTCTGCTGCTTATTGGCTGGAATGTGTCTGAGGACTATGAGGTACAGGGTCAAAGTTTACACAATGATGACGAATAGGGGGCGGACCGAACATCGCATATGTTCGCCCGCCACGGCGAACGCGAACAAGCTATGTTCGCCGGGAACTATTCGCTGGTGAATAGTTCGGGACATCTCTAGTTGTAAGGCACTGAGGGATCCTTGAGGACGCTGACACGGTCTGCTATGTACTCCTTCACCATCTTCCAAAATTTTTCTCTCCTTGTGGCTATAGGCCGCACATCAGGGTGAGGGCGCTTGTGGGGTGTCATGAAACTGTCCGAAGCTTTGGAGAGTGTTGCCCTGCCTCTGTTGGAACTGATGTGTGTTCCCCTTTTCTCCCCTCCTCGGATGGCCATGGTAGTATGGAATTTTGGAGCAATTTTCCAACAAGGATCTTCTGGTATTGCACTATTTTGCTTGTCCTGCCCACCAGAGGAATGAGAGATGAGAAAATCTCTTTGTAGCA
This sequence comes from Bufo bufo, assembly GCF_905171765.1. Classification (NCBI taxonomy): domain Eukaryota; kingdom Metazoa; phylum Chordata; class Amphibia; order Anura; family Bufonidae; genus Bufo; species Bufo bufo. The sequence goes on along the minus strand of NC_053392.1, from coordinate 469,247,720 downwards.
AGGGTCGAGAAGGGTGAACAACCAGTAATCCGTGCTGTTTAAAATGTGTATAACGTGCGGGTCGTGGGAACGGCAGCCTAACATGAAGTCAGCCATTCCTCCTATTCTGCCCACCCACGCAGAACAGATGGAATTTAACTTCCATGGGTACTACCCTCTGTAGCTGAGGCAACCCTCTCCTGCTCCTCCTCTTCTTCAGCCTCCAATTTGCGGTGAGAAGACGAACTGAGGGTGGTCTGGCTATCATCAACCTGTGTAATGTCTTCCCACATTTACACCTCTTCCACATGCACAGCGTCGTCCTTAATTATAAGCAGCGAGCGTTTGAGAAGACACAGAAGTGGGTTGGTGACGCTGATAATAGCGTTATCGCTGCTCACCATCTGTGTTGATTCCTCAAAGTTGCGTAAAACCTCACAGAGGTCAGACATCCATGCCCACTCCTTGCTTGTAAAAAGCAGAAGCTGACTGGAAAGGCGACAACAATGTGACAGCTGGTATTCCACAACTGCCCTCTGCTGCTCACAAAGCCTGGCCAACATGTGGAACGTGGAGTTCTAGCGCATGCTCATGTCGCACAACAGCCGGTGAGCTGGCAATTTCAAGCCCTGCTGCAACATTGACAGACCGGCTGAAGCTATCAATGACTTGCAGAAATGTGCACACACGCGGCGCACCTTCACCAATAACTCAGGCAAATTGGAGTATGTTTTTAGAAACCGCTGAACCACAAGGTTGAATACGTGGGCAAGGCATGGGATGTGTCTAAGGTTGCCCAGCTCCAAAGCCACCACCAAGTTACGGCCATTATCAGACATAACCATGCCTGATTCTAGATTGAGTGCCGAGAGAGACAGCTCAGTCTGGTCTCTTATCCCCTGCCACAGCTCTGCGGTGGTGTGCTGTTTTTCACCTAGGCAGATCAGCTTCAGCACGGCCTGTTGCCGCTTCAACACTGCAGTGCTACACTGCTTCCAGGTATCAACGGAATACTGACTGGTGCTGCACGCAGATAATTCGGAGGTAGAAGTGGAGGAGAAGGAGGCGGATAAGTGGGGGTTGGAGCCACTAACATAGGTGCTGGCGGAAAACCCTGATCGACATACAGTAGGGCCCGCAATCCTTGGGGCTGGTAGCACCTGTGCCATTCTAGGGTACGAGTCGCTCACGGCTTGACACAACATTCACCCAGTGTGCTGTCAGGGAAATGTAGCGTCCCTGGCCGAAAGCACTTGTCCATGTGTTCGTGGTTAAGTGGACCTTCCCAGTAACTACCTTGGTCAGGGCTTGTGCGATGTTAAGGGACACATGTTGGTGTAAGGCTGGCACGGCACACCTTAAAAAATAGTGGCGGCTGTGGACTGCATAACGAGAGATGGCCACCGACATCAGACTGCGGAAGGCCTCAGTGTACACAAGCCTAAATGGCAACATTTCCAGGGCCAGTAAATTGTAAAGCTGCACATTTACAGCTATGGCCTGTGGGTGGGTGGCAGGGTATTTGCGCTTGCGTTCAAATGCCTGGGGTAATGACATTTGGATGCTGTGCTGGGACAGGGAAGTGGATGTGGTCGCTAATGGTGCTTGCAAAGGTCCAGGTGCAGGGTGGGAGGCATCCTGCGTCTTGGACAGGGGATTGGCCAGCACATAACACAGGGGAAGAGGAGGCAGTGGTGTGACCCACAGACACAGATTGTGGACCCAGGCGTTTGGCCCACCTATTAGGGTGCTTTGATGACATGTGGCGGATCATGCTGGTGGTGGTGAGGTTGCTAGTTTTCACGCCCCGGCTCATTTTGGTGTGGCACAGGTTTCAAACTACTATTATTTTGTTGTCCACACTTTCCTCAAAAAAGCGCCATACTGCCGAACACCTAGCCCTTGGCAAGGGAGATTTACGCAAGGGGGTGCTCCGTGGAACAGTTGGGGGCCTGTTCGTTGGTGCCCGCCTTCTACCTTTTGCCACCCCACTGCCTCTTCCAGCCTGTTGCAGTGCTGAAGATCCCTCCCCCTCTGTACTGCTGTCCTCGCTCGGCTTGTTGCCACCTTCCCAGGTTGGGTCAGTGACCTCATCATCCAGCACCTCCTCTTTCACTTCCTCACTCTGATCATCCTTCTAATTTGTTGACCTAACCACAACCTCAGTGATTGACAACTGTGTGTCATCCTCTTCCTCAACCTCTTGAGACAGTATTTGAGGTTGAGTCATTGTCAACTGTGTCATCATCATCCACCTCATTAAACACTAATTTCTGTTCCCCAACGTCATGTTCTTGTGACTCTGTATGCTCAAGAGGTTGGGAATCGGAGCCCAAGATCTCAGGTCCCTCTTCAAGCATGCTTGGCGAGAGGGCCAAATGAATTCATTGCGATGCAAAGAGGTTCTCAGAATATCCGAGTGTGGGATCACTTGTTTGGCCAGACTGTAAATGGTGGGAGGAAGGAGGATCAGGGTGAGGATTGTGTGGACCAGACTCCTGGCTACTGAGACTGAACTTGGTGGAAGACAGGGAGGTGCTTAACCGACTGGAAGCACTATCTGCTGCAATCCAACCGACCACCTGCTTGCACTGGGCTGACTTCAAACATGGTGTCCTGCGCCGCACTGCAAACTATGACAAGAAGCTGGGTGTCTTGGATGATTGTTTTTCTTGTGCTCTGGCAGCAAGCAGTTTCACCGCACCCAGGGCCATGGCCTCTTTGTTCACCATCAGCCTCACGGCCACTTCCCTGTCCCTTAATGCTCGCCTTCTTCATATTAAATGTTATATGTTATAAGGGACCGTTTATAGGAAAAATGTGGATAAATGATGGAAAAAATAGAATTGTTTTCACAAATATTTTTTCCAATATCTGGCCCTGACACACGCTATTGCAGCACAGATGTGACAATTCACTGCAGACACAGTTTATAGGCAAAGTGTGGATAAATTATGGAAAATATATTTGTTGTCAGTAATATTTTTCTCAATATGTGGCCCTGACACACGCTATTACAGCGCAGATGTGAAAATTCACTGCAGACACCGTTTACAGGCTAAGTGTGGATAAATTATGGAAAAAAAATATTTGTTGTCAGTAATATTTTTCCTAATATCTGGCCCTGACACACACACACGCTATTGCAGTGAAGATGTGACAATTCACTGCAGACACCGTTTTTAGGCAAAGTGTTGATAAATTATAGAAAAAATATATTTGTTGTCAGTAATATTTTTCACAATATCTGGCCCTGACACACACACACGCGCTATTGCAGCGCAGATGTGACAATTCACTGCAGACACCTTTTATAAGCAAAGTGTGGATAAATTATGGAAAAAATATATTTGTTGTCAGTAATATTTTTTTTTTTATATCTGGCCCTGACACACACACACACACACGCTATTGCAGCGCAGATGTGACAATTCACTGCAGACACTGTTTATAGGCAAAGTATGGATAAATTATGGAAAAATATATTTGTTGTCAGTAATATTTTTACCAATATCTGGCCCTGACATACGCTATTGCAGCACAGATGTAACAATTCACTGCAGACAATGTTTATATGCAAAGTGTGGATAAATTATGGAAAAAAAATATATTTGTTGTCAGTAGGGATGAGCGAACCCGAACTGTATAGTTCGGGTTCGTATCGAATTTTGGGGTGTTCGTGACACGGACCCGAACATTTACGTAAAAGTTCGGGTTCGGCGCTTTCTTGCCGCTTTTTGAAAGGCTGCAAAGCAGCCAATCAACAATCGTCATACTACTTGCCCCAAGAGGCCATCACAGCCATGCCTACTATTGCCATGGCTGTGATTGGCCAGTGCAGCATGTGACCCAGCCTCTATTTAAGCTGGAGTCACGTAGCACCGCACGTCACTCTGCTCTGATCAGTGTAGGGAGAGGATGCAGCTGCTGTCAGGGCGAGATTAGGCAGGCATTAACTCAGCAAAAACACTTAATGAAGTGATCGATCTACAGCTGTGAATCATTCAACTTCTGCTAGTTAATTGCTCACTGTTTTTAGGCTGCCCAGAGCGTTTTTCTGTCACTTTCTTCTGGCGGATCGGCGGCCATTTTGTGTCTTGTGGTGCACCAGCACAAGCTGCCACCAAGTCCATTTAACCATCAATAGTATTTTTTATTTTTTTTGCTATATCCTACATCAGGGGCTTGGCTGTGCTTATTGTCACCCCTAGAAACTCAGGATAGAATTTTCTATATTTTATTGAGGGGTGAAATTCACTTGCAAAAATAGTAATCCCCTAAATCTGGTGTTCCAGCTGTGGCTAGCCATGTGTAATACTGTCTGCTGTCTGGCAAAGGATATATTTTTTTCTGGGGTGAAATTCAATTGCCAAAATAGCAATACCCTAAATCAGTGGTTTCTGTTGTTGCAGGCCAAGTGTAAATCTGTCCGTAAAAGGGTATATTACACTCAGCGTGCATCTCCAAGTGTATTTTTTTCCGTAAAAGGGTTTATTACACAAAGTGTTAAATTACAAGTGCTCAAAGCATAATCCTATATATTTTTTTCACGCTACTGTGAATCTCCAAGTGTAATTCTGTCCGTAAAAGGATACCTTTCATCCAGGGCCTAAATACTAGGCCTACAATTGATATTACCTTAAATCTGTGGTTACTGCTGTGCCTGTATTAGTGTAATACGGTACATAAATAGATTGCCAGATAGTGTTAGGTGCCTGTAAAAAAGGCCTGAATTTTAATTCAATACATTGGGCCAAATAATTTTTTTCTTATTGTGGTGAACGGTAACTATGAGGAAAACATCTAGTAAGGGATGCGGACACGGACATGGTCGTGGTGGTGTTAGTGGACCCTCTGGTGCTGGGAGAGGACGTGGCTGTTCTGCCACAGCCACACATCCTAGTGTACCAACTACCTCAGGTCCCAGTAGACGCCAGAATTTACAGCCATATTTGGTGGGGCCCAATGCCGTTCTAAGGATGGTAAGGCCTGAGCAAGTAATTTAATCCGTGAGAAAAAGATGGCGTCGGACGCCGACTCTGTTTGCAGTAGTAGGGGCGGCAAGGTGGGAGTGTCTGAAAAGCCGCACAAGCTGGTGCCGATAGCGAGTGAAGGGGGGGCGTGGCTGCATCGGGTGTGGCCCCGCCCACCGCCGCTGCCTCCCCCGGGACGCTAGATAAATGTTCGGTGGGGGTGCGGCGGTGTGACGATTTGGTCGCCCCCCCTCCTGCCTTGGATGGTGGTGTGGTCCTTGCTTCCTCTGCCCCCGTTGGACCCCGTGCGTGTCACGGATGGTGTACAGGAAACAAGACAATACCATATAAACAATGTCTCTCTGGATACACAACTAAGGAACAAAGGGAGACCCCTGCAATAGACCTGCCGCTCTCCCTCACTGCTCAGCCTATGCGAACACCCCAAAGGTGGATGGCCGCATATCCACGTTCCTCGGCTATCTATTACCTGAAGACCCTACAATAGTGAAGGGACACGACCACCGGCTCCCTACACTGACACGGAGGGAGTCAGGGTCACCTGCATCCAGAAAAGACAAAATCATAAATACATAAACAGCACTTATCTTGCAGACGACTGACGACTGAGGACTGGGGACTGGGGACTGGGAACTGGGAACTGGGAACAGCATGCACACACACTCCAGGAAGTTGTATCAGCCGCACACTACTGCATTATGGGGAGGAACTTAAAGGGTAGCAATCAGTCCAACTGCATGACAGCTGAGATAGACTAACGAGATGAAAAACTAAACCAAAACAAAGAAATTCAAGGAAGAGGATCTGAGAAGCTCCTGTGAGCGCTTCTCAGCTGTCTGGCTGTGACAGAACCCCTCCCTCTAGGAGTGGACTCCGGACACTCAGAGCCCACCTTCTCAGGATGGGACCTATGGAAAGCCCTGATGAGACGAGAGGCCTTAATGTCCGTCACTGGGACCCACATCCTCTCCTCAGGACCATAACCCTCCCAATGAACGAGGTACTGGAGGGAACCGCGGACAAGACGAGAATCCACAATCCTAGAGACCTGAAATTCAAGATTTCCATCAACCATAATCGGAGGAGGAGGCAAAGGCGAGGGTACAATAGGTTGAACATAAGGTTTCAATAAGGACTTATGAAAAACATTATGGATCTTCCAAGTCTGAGGAAGATCAAGACGGTAGGCAACAGGATTGATGACAGACAGGATCTTGTAAGGCCCAATAAACCTAGGACCCAACTTCCAGGAGGGAACCTTCAATTTGATATTCTTGGTAGACAACCACACCAGATCACCAACATTCAGGTCCGGACCAGGCACACGTCTCTTATCCGCCACACGCTTATATCTCTCACTCATGCTCTTTAGATTATCCTGAATCTTTTGCCAAATAGATGACAAAGACGAGGAGAATCTGTCCTCATCAGGCAAACCAGAAGAGCCCTCTCCCGAGAAAGTCCCAAACTGCGGATGGAACCCATATGCACCAAAAAATGGTGACTTATCAGAGGACTCCTGACAACGGTTATTTAAAGCAAACTCAGCAAGGGACAAAAAAGAACACCAATCCTCCTGATTCTCCGCCACAAAACAGCGCAGATATGTCTCCAGATTCTGATTGACGTGCTCTGTCTGGCCATTCGACTGCGGATGGAAAGCAGAAGAGAATGACAACCGAACCCCCAAGCGAGAACAGAAAGCCTTCCAGAATCTGGAAACAAACTGCGTGCCCCTATCAGAGACTATGTCTGAAGGAATCCCATGCAATTTGACAATGTGGTCAATAAATGCCTGCGCCAGCGTCTTAGCATTGGGCAAACCAGGAAAAGGGATAAAATGCACCATTTTGCTAAAACGGTCCACCACCACCAGAATCACAGACTTCCCCGAGGAACGAGGCAAGTCCGTTATGAAGTCCATGGACAGATGTGTCCAAGGACGGGAAGGAATGGGCAAAGGAAGGAGAGGACCTGATGGCCGTGAATGAGGGACCTTGGCATGAGCGCAAGTCTCGCAAGCTGCCACAAAACCCTCAACCGACTTACGAAGCGCAGGCCACCAGAATCTCCGAGCGATGAGATCCAGTGTGGCTCTTGCCCCCGGGTGCCCAGTAAGGACCGTGTCGTGGTGTTCTTTAAAAATCTTGTGTCTCAAAGCGAGAGGCACAAACAACCTCCCAGGAGGACAAAGATCAGGAGCTTCTGACTGGGCTGCCTGCACCTCTGCCTCCAATTCAGGAAAAAGAGCAGAGACCACCACACCTTCAGCCAAAATGGGACCCAGGTCTTCAAAATTCCCACCTCCCGGAAAACAACGTGACAGGGCATCTGCCTTCACATTCTTAACTCCAGGGCGGAACGTAACAACAAAATTAAACCTTGAAAAGAACAAAGACCATCTGGCCTGTCTCGGGTTCAGACGCTTGGCTGACTCCAAGTAGGCCAGATTTTTATGGTCAGTAAACACGGTAATAGGGTGTCTGGCTCCCTCTAGCCAATGGCGCCATTCCTCAAAAGCCAACTTGATGGCCAACAATTCCCTATCTCCCACATCATAATTTCTCTTTGCGGAGGAGAGTTTCTTTGAGAAAAAGGCACACGGTTGCCATTTGGCAGGAGAGGAACCCTGAGACAAGACCGCACCCACCCCTACCTCAGAAGCATCAACCTCAACTATGAAGGGTAATGAAATATCAGGTTGTACTAGGATGGGAGCGGAAGCAAAACTCTCCTTGATATTAGAAAAGGCCTTACGCGCCTCTACCGACCAGGAAGAAAAATCTACCCCCTTTCTGGTCATATCAGTGAGTGGTTTAACAACAGAGGAATAATTCAAAATAAATTTCCTGTAATAATTGGCAAAGCCCAAAAAACGCATCAGCGCCTTCTGATTCTCAGGAAGCTCCCACTCAAGCACAGCGCGGACCTTCTCGGGGTCCATGCGAAAACCAGAAGCGGAGACAAGAAACCCCAGAAATTGGATTTCTGGAACCGCAAACACACATTTTTCCAGTTTCGCGTATAATTTATTCTCCCGCAGGATAAGCAAGACCTGACGTAAGTGTTCCTTATGAGTCTTGAAATCAGGAGAAAAAATCAAAATGTCATCCAAATACACTAATACAAATTTTCCCATTAAATGATAAAAAATGCTGTTGACGAAATGCTGAAAAACGGCTGGGGCATTCATCAAACCAAAAGGCATAACCAAATTCTCAAAATGGCCCTCAGGGGTATTGAAAGCCGTCTTCCATTCGTCTCCTTCTCTGACCCTAACCAGGTTGTATGCCCCTCTTAGGTCTAATTTGGAAAAGACTTTAGCCCCAACAACCTGGTTAAACAGGTCCGGGATCAGAGGAAGCAGATAAGGATCACGAATAGTGATACTGTTCAGCTTCGTGAAATCCAGACAAGGTCTTAAAGAACCATCTTTCTTCTTAACAAAGAAAAAAACAGCGGCAACAGGTGACTTCGAGGGTCGTATGTGTCCTTTTCTCAGACTCTCAGAGATATAAGCCCACATAGCGACCCTCTCAGGTTGGGAGAGATTGTATAAACGAGATTTAGGCAGCTTGGCGCCTGGGATGAGATTAATAGGGCAATCATACTCCCTGTGCGGAGGTAAACCCTGAACTCCACTCTCAGAGAAGACATCCAAAAATTCAGAGAGGAAAGGTGGTACAGTCTTAGTAGAAACCTCAGAAACAGATGTTATGAGGCAATTCTCTCTGCAAAAGTTACTCCAACCATTTATTTGCCTCGCTTGCCAATCAATGGTGGGGTTATGTTTAGTGAGCCAGGGTAGCCCCAACACTAGAGGAGTAGGCAAACCGCTAAGGACGAAACATGACACATCCTCAACATGAGCATCACTCATAATTAAACGGATATTGTGAACTATGCCCTTTAATGATTTCTGAGAAAGTGGAGCTGAATCAATAGCAAAAACAGGAATATCCTTTCCCAAATTGCATACCTGGAAACCATGAGTTATTGCAAATTGATTATCAATGAGGTTGACAGCTGCTCCACTATCCACAAAAATCTCACAAAAAATGCTCTTGCTCTCTAGCGCCACCCTAGCAGGCAGGACAAAACAGGAACTACAAGCAAACGGAAAACCTTCAATTTCCGCCTCAACCCTGCCAATAGTAACAGACGGAACATTTTTAAAAGATTTTTTCCTTTTTGTCTCTTTATTACTCCCAGAAAACTGCCTGAATCTCTTAGAGGGACAAACATTTGCCAGATGATTTATACCTCCACAACAAAAACAAACCCTCCCCTGCGGGCTGAATCTTCTATTGTCAGAGGCAATCAACCCCAGCTGCATGGACTCCTGATGAGAAGGGGCTGACAGCGACTGAGACCCCTGTGCACATAATGAGACCGCTGCACTGTCCCGGAACTGAGTATGACAGGAAGGAGAGATCTCTCCTCTCTCTCTAAGACGCCTGTCAATACGAACAGCCTCAGACATAGCAGAATCCAAGGAGGTAGGTCTTTCATGAAAGGCAAATGCATCTTTCAATCCCTCTGAAAGACCATAGCAAAATTGACTTCGGAGTGCAGCATCATTCCAACCCGAATCTGCTGCCCATCTCCGAAATTCTGAACAGTATATCTCTGCGGATTGTTTACCCTGGCATAACAGACGTAGTCTAGACTCAGCCAGAGCAATACGATCCGGATCATCATATATCTGACCCAGGGCTAAAAAGAATTCATCCACTGAACGAAGGGGCCGTGCCCCCTCCGGCAGCGAAAAGGCCCAGGACTGAGCGTTACACCTGAGCAGCGATATAATGATCCCCACCCTCCGTTCTTCATCACCAGAAGAATGGGGAAGAAGGCGAAAATTGAGTTTGCAAGCCTCTCTAAAACGCACAAAATTCTCACTACCCCCGGAGAACGTATCCGGGAGCGAGATCTTAGGCTCAGCACAAACTCCATGAACGCAAGCTGAACCGGTCACTTGAAACTGAGAAAAAGTCTTACGGAGATCAGCTACCTCCAAAGAAAGACCCTGAAAGCGTTCAGCCAAAAGTGAAACCGGATCCATGCTTGAGACGGTTTTGGCGGCTGATAATGTCACGGATGGTGTACAGGAAACAAGACAATACCATATAAACAATGTCTCTCTGGATCCACAACTAAGGAACAAAGGGAGACCCCTGCAATAGACCTGCCGCTCTCCCTCACTGCTCAGCCTATGCGAACACCCCAAAGGTGGATGGCCGCATATCCACGTTCCTCGGCTATCTATTACCTGAAGACCCTACAATAGTGAAGGGACACGACCACCGGCTCCCTACACTGACACGGAGGGAGTCAGGGTCACCTGGATCCAGAAAAGACAAAATCATAAATACATAAACAGCACTTATCTTGCAGACGACTGACGACTGACGACTGACGACTGGGGACTGGGAACTGGGAACTGCATGCACACACACTCCAGGAAGTTGTATCAGCCGCACACTACTGCATTATGGGGAGGAACTTAAAGGGTAGCAATCAGTCCAACTGCATGACAGCTGAGATAGACTAACGAGATGAAAAACTAAACAAAAACAAAGATATTCAAGGAGGAGGATCTGAGAAGCTCCTGTGAGCGCTTCTCAGCTGTCTGGCTGTGACAGTGCGCCTGTGTCTCCCGCCGCCCCCTCCGCCTGTGTTAGTGCATCGGCGGTGGAGGGGGCGGGGCCAGGGCGGGGGGGGACATCTGCGGTCGCGCCTCTGGGTGTACCTGGAGGCGTGTCTGTGGGCGGGGGGGCGGGGTCCATACATCCGTCACCATGTGCGGGGTGATGGGTGCCGGGGGTCCTGCTGCTTCCTTCTCTGCCCCTGCCTCTTCTGCTGCTCATGCGCTCTTTGCTCTTTCCCCTGCTGGTGTCATTTTGCCGGGGGCGGGGGGGGGGGGGGGGGGCCTGGGTGGTGGGGGATTCTGCGGACATGCCCCTGGGAGTGCCTGCGGGCGTGTCCATTGGCGGGGATGGGGGGGCGGGGCTCCTGCGGCCGTGGCTGCTACCTTATGTTGGGCTGGCATGGCTGGGGGCAGTAGTGCCACAGGGTGCCTGCTCCAGCCAAATCCTCTGTGGAGAGGGAGCCCCAGTGAAGTTGGTATAGATACAAGCAATGCAGAAGGACGTTGTGTGGACATTAAAGTAAATAAAGAAAAAAAAGTTGCAAAGACTGTACATAGGGTGCACAGGGCGATGGATGTCGCCGCGTCCTCTCTGTCCTCCTCAGAAGAGGGGGGGATGGGGAGGATAGTGGCAGAGGTCGCGGTCCACCATGAAAACGCCTATGAAGCCGGAGATGTGGTGGTAGGGACCACTGAGGCGGAGGCGCATGTGTATAAAAAGAGGAATGTTAATGTCATTGGCCCAGCTGTGTGTTTGGGGGCAGGTGAAAATTCAGGGGTCGTTCAGGGTCCTGGTGGGGGGGTGGATGCGGGGGTTGGTCCTGCTACTGGAAAAGTGGCGGGCCCCCCCTGCGTGCCCCCCTCGGGGGGATCTGGTGCAACACTTGTGACAGGTAGGGGGGGGGAACTCGTTCTGCTGCCCCTCCTGCGTCCGTGGCGCCTGGCAGAAGTTATGCCAGTGTGGCTGCGGCTGTAGGGGGGGAGGGGCTGACTTCTTTGGCTTTCTCACTCTCAGGGTCTGGTAATGGCGACTTGCAGCGGCGACTGCTGGAGGCCCTCAAAAAGGGGAGAGCTCCTTTTCCGTAGAGGGGAAGAAGGTGGACTTGTCATTCTGGTTCAACAGACATGGCGTTCGGACCTTCCGAGAACAGAAAGGGGGCGTGACCACCTGGTCTTCACCCACAACCGGCCCTGGAGCCAGACGGAATGTGGTCTGTCTCAAGTGGAGTAGCGATGAAGCCTGCCCTACTAGAAAGAGGGTAGTGGAGCTCCTGCTTGGGATGGGTTTCAGGGCAACTGACATCTTTGCCTTGATCCATCCTTTTGGCTCCAAGGAGTTTGACATCAGCTTTGTCCGGCCGGAGGGGCTTGAGCTATTCTGGTCCGGATATGAGCTGGTGAAGAACATGCCGGACTGGCGTGGTTTCGTTGCAAAAGCGATAACCCGCCAGAGTGAGATCAAGAGAGTGACCGTGCTGACCCGTAACGAGTCGCTCTCTTGTATTGACATCATGACCTGGCTGGGAAGGTACGGAGAGGTCCAGGGAATACCAGCTAAAAACCTGGACCAGTTTGGCATTTGGTCGGGTGCCTGGACGTTTAATATCAAGCTTAAGCGTCTGGGTAGTACAGTTTCCCACATTCCATCATTTGCTTTTATCGGCCGAGACAGGATCTTGGTTTTCTACAGGGGGCAGCCTAAGCTCTGTCACAAGTGCGGCAGCCCCACACACTTCAGCGCCAGCTGCCAAGTGCAGAAGTGCGCGTTGTGTGGGGGGACAGGTCATCTTGCTGCATCTTGTGAGGAGATTAGATGCAACCTGTGTGGGGAGCTCGGGCACCCCTTCAGTCGCTGTCCTCTCTCTGAGCTCATGCAGGAGCGGGCCGGGAGGTCCCTTCGGCTGAGGCGGGTACTGGAAAAGGCAGTGGAGTTAAGGGGTCAGTGAGGAACCGGAACAACCCGTCCCGGCAGAGGCGGAGAGAGAGGCGTCAGGCGGAGAGGGAGGGGGAGGAACCCCGTCCTGGGGTGATGCTTGCTCCTTCCCAAACGACTGCCCCTCCTGAATCTGAGACCCTAGGGGGCAGCGAGCTGGAGGAGGAGATTGAGAGACTGGATCGGGCCGAAGAGACTCTGTCCTCGCACTACGAAAGTTCTGCAGAGGGTAGTGGGGCAGAGTCCCAAAGTAGACGGAAACGGCGTACTAAAAAAAGATCTAGCCCGACCAAAGTTGCCAGGGAAGGTGTAACCGGCTCCCCTCTGGAGCTCTCCAACCGGTACCTCATCTTGGATGAGACCTCTGCCTCCTCTGTTGAGGAGGGGGTTGAAGGTGAGGGGCCGGGGGCGAAGGAGGGAGAGCCTTCAGGGGGCCCCGCGCCCCCCTCTGGTGGGGATGCAAGGTCCTCAGGAGGGGTGGCAAAACCGGGCCCTGAGACTGAGAAAGCCAGGAGTGGTGCGCAGAGGGAGGTGGTGGTGGCAGAGATGGATACCACTATCTCCCTCAAGAGAGGTCGTGCTGCTCTAGAAGGCAGCCCCGGGAGGGGGGAGAAGGATGGGAAGAAGGCCGTCTAATTTAACTACTCTTTATGGCCGTACCCGCTCTGCTGACTCTGGCGACCATTAATGTCGCCAGCATTAAGTCAGATGCGGCTCGTTTCACAGCCTTCGATTTTCTCAGCCATGTTGAAGCTGACATTTTGTTTTTGCAAGAGACCAGGCTGCCAGATTTGGCAGTGATTTATAAAGCCAAGAGGGAGTGGAGACCAGGGCCCTCCTACTGGTCTCTTGCGGCTGAGCCGTATAGCGGAGTGGCGGTCCTTTTTACCGCACCGGTAGAATGCCGACGAGTAATTGAATTAGAAATGGGGAGGTGTTTGATCTTGGATGTCCTCATGAAGGGTCAGGAACTGCGCCTGATTAATATCTACGGGCCCCAGTCCAGGTGGGACAGGAAATGTCTCTTTATGAGGATTAAGCCTTTCCTTTTTACAAGCCGGCAGGTGGTTTTTGGTGGGGACTTTAATACTGTCACAAGGCCCCAAGACAGGGGAGGCACCAGAAACCGGCTGACTTATGATAGTATTTTTCTGAATAGAGTAGCTAGTGAGGCTCGTCTGGAGGATGTCCACATTAGGCATACCCCAGGCCACGGGGGTTTCACTTTCTATAGAGGTAGTCAGATCAGGTCTAGAATAGATAGGTTTTATTTGAAGGAGGAGGCTACCTTTTCGCCCTTAAGGGTTGTGGAGGTGGAATTCTCCGATCACTGTTTGATTATGTTTTCTCTGAATATTTCAGAATCCCCCCAAATGGGAAGGGGTTATTGGAAGCTGAATTTGGGTGTCTTGGAGGAAGCAGAGGTGAGACAATCCTTTGAGGACTTCCTTCAGAGTCAGGTACCTTTACTGGATCTCTGTGTTACTAAGTCAGAGTGGTGGGAGATATTCAAAGATCGGGCTGCAAAGTTCTTCCGTTGGCTCTCGAGCCTCAGGGCCCTGGACAGCTACCGCCTGTATCAGGGTCTGAGGAGGAAACTCGAGCATCTGGTCTCGACTGGTGGTAGCCGCGAGGATATCTCCAGGGTGAAATCTTTGCTCAAGAGGTGCCAGTATGATAGGCACACATCTTTAGTTTTTGAGAGGGACTTCGGGAGGTACCGCTCGCCCGACCCCTACAGAAATTGTAAGATGTCAGTGAAGAGTAAGTTAATAACAGGACTGGTCGATAGTACGGGATCTCTGAGCAGGTCCAGATCAGGGAACCTGGAAGTCGTTAGATCCTTCTACTCGTGCCTCTTGGGGAGGAGGGATCTGGATCGGCACAGGATGTCCGCTTTCCTGGCTGGGGTCACCCCTGAGTCAGGAGCTCACCTCTCTTTTGACGGTTTGGTAGAAGAAATCAGGAAGGAGGAAGTTATCCTGGCGGTGGAAGGGTTAGCTCTGAAGAAGTCGCCAGGCCCAAATGGCTTAACATCCGAGTTTTATAAGACCTTTAAGGACTCTTTATGTCCCCTCTTGACTGAGGTATTCAATGAGTGTTTATCCTCGGGCACTCTGCATCTGTCAATGAGGAGGTCAGCTCTGATCCTTCTATCAAAGGGTAAAGATCCGAGCCGTATTGAGAACTGGCATCCCATAGCACTTCTTAATACGGACAGAAAGATTCTGGCCAAGATACTTTTTAATAGGCTGGCAAAATTTGCACCCCAACTCCTTTCGGTGGCTCAGCATTGCTCGGTTCCAGGCCGCAGCACTTTTAGTGCTGTACTCGGTGTCCGAGAGGCAGTGGAGCAGAGTAGAGCAGGCTACTGAAGGGGGTACATGCTGTCCCTAGATCAAGCAAAGGCGTTTGATCGGGTGAACCATGAGTACCTCTGGTCGGTCCTTCTGAAGTATGGCCTGCCGGGGGGGTTTGTCGATTGGTTAAAGATCTTGTATGCAGGGGCAGAGAGTTTCCCGCTTGTGAACGGTTGGTCTGGCTGCTCTTTTGAGGTTGGGTCTGGCGTCCGCCGGGGTTGTCCTTTGAGCCCGCTTTTATACGTGTTTGCGATTGATCCCTTTCTTAAGCGGATTGATCGTGTACCGTTGACGGGAGTCGGTATGGATCGGGCGGCGCCGGAAGCCACTCTGAGGGTAGTAGCGTACGCTGACGATGTCACCATTTTGGTATCCTCGAGAGGGGAGGCGGAGTACGTGATGTCTGAAGTGGATCGCTACTCGGAGGCATTCGGGTCCATGATCAATCGGGATAAGTGTGAGAGTCTCTGGCTGGGAGGGGGTGATCCAGTTTTTGATCTCCCGGACACCCTCCCAGGGCCCAAGTCGTCAGCCAAAGTCCTAGGCATCCATTTTGGCCATGGGGATTATCCCACTCAAAATTGGGACGACAGGCTTAAGATCGCCGCTCAGAAGGTCGACCAGTGGAAGGGTTGGTCTTTGACCCTTAGGGAAAGGGTAAACCTGATCAAGACCTACTTACTCCCTTTGCTTATCTATTTGGGTAGCGTGTGTATCTTGCCAGAGCCTCTCTGGACTCGGACTTATAGTCTGTTCTTCCAGCTCTTATGGGGGAATAGACTGAACCTGATCAAGAGAGAAGTGACTTACCGCACGAGGAGACTAGGTGGGTTATCTATGGTCAACCCCGTGGTGTTTCTTGTAAACACCTTTGTTAAAACGAATCTGGCAAACCTCTGGCTGGAGAGGGCTTCTCCGTGGGTAGTCTCCTGCCGGGGGTGGTTTCGGCCTTTCTTCCAGGAATGGGAGACAGGAGGGCAAGTGAAGGACTTACGTACGCCTCACGGATATCTTCCAAATTACGTCACCCGATTCTGAAGGTGATCCGCCGTTGGGGTTTGGAGGTGAGGGAGATCAGGACTCTGTCAAGGAGGTCCCTTGACGAGAGGGTCTTGTTGTCCCACTTCCAGAAGCACCTGGCCCTCAGGGATTGCCCAAGCCAAGATCTAGACAGGGGGTTACAGTTGCTAAATTCTGCAAGGATCCCCTTGAAGTTTTGGGACTTGGCTTGGCGCTGCTTTCACGGGAGGCTGTATGTGAGGGACAACTTGAAGTACAGGAACTCTAATGAAAGGGGTTGTCCCCGGGAGGAGTGTGGCTCCATACTGGAAAGTATGGATCACTTCCTGCTTAGGTGTCCCTTTAATACAGAGGTATACCAACGGGTGGGAGCTTCCATTGGCTGGCCTAGGCTAGCCAGCCTCTCTTACGCGGAGTGGGCTTATGGAGTGCTCAGAGACATTGGTAGAAGGGACCTGTGCACATGTTTTTTAGTCAGTATAGTGGTTAGGTTCTACACGTGGAATGCACGGTGCTTAGTTTCAACGCAGCAGAAAGTCCTCCCAGTGGACGAGGTATGTAGGAACATTCTGGGTGACCTGGTGAAGGTGCGTTCTTTGGAGTATGAGAGACTGGGTACCAGTAGGGCCTCTCTCCTCTGGAGAGGCTTTGCTTTTAGCGTACCCTAGCCTAGTCATACGTTTCCTGGTGGTGGGCTGATGCTTTCACCGTAGATTTTTGTTTTGTGAGATGTTGAGCTTTGAAGAAAGGCTTACAGAGACCGAGCTTGGGCCTTCGGGTAGTTCTGTATTTTAGAATAGTTTGCAGTGAGTGTTAAATAGTTATATTGTTTATGTTATTTATTAGGATAGAATGAGTTGGGGCTAAATAGGTTGGGTGGGTGAGGGAAGGGGTCTTATGTGTTTTATGTGTGTATTGAAGTGGGAGGCCTGCATCTAGCCCTGGACTATGCGGACATGGGAGGACATGGGGCGAGGGGCTAGATGCGGGTGGTGGAGGTAGGGCTGGCCTCAGACTATGCGGACACGAGAGAGACGTGAGGCGGAGGTCAGCCTTGGGTGATGGGTGATGGGTGAAGGGTGATGGAGTAGGTAGTGGGGGTTAGGGCTAGATTAGGGAGGTAAATAGGTTTTGCTTTATGTGTTATATTAGTATAAAAAAAAAAATTGTCTGTAAAGTTTTGTATTTTTATAATAAAAAGAGTTCCCATAGCAGAGAATCAGGCTTCATGTCATAGCAGAGAATCAGGCTTCATGTCATAGCAGAGAATCAGGCTTCACGTCACCCACCACTGGAACAGGCCATTGTCAGATATTTAGGCCCCGGCACCCAGACAGAGGAGAGAGGTCCCATAGCAGAGAATCAGGCTTCATGGCATAGCAGAGAATCAGGCTTCGAGTCATAGCAGAGAATCAGGCTTCAAGTCATAGCAGAGAATCAGGCTTCAAGTCATAGCAGAGAATCAGGCTTCACGTCACCCACCACTGGAACAGGCCATTGTCAGATATTTAGGCCCCGGCACCCAGACAGAGGAGAGAGGTCCCATAGCAGAGAATCAGGCTTCATGGCATAGCAGAGAATCAGGCTTCGAGTCATAGAAGAGAATCAGGCTTCAAGTCATAGCAGAGAATCAGGCTTCATGTCATAGCAGAGAATCAGGCTTCACGTCACCCACCACTGGAACAGGCCATTGTCAGATATTTAGGCCCCGGCACCCAGACAGAGGAGAGAGGTCCCATAGCAGAGAATCAGGCTTCATGGCATAGCAGAGAATCAGGCTTCAAGTCATAGCAGAGAATCAGGCTTAATGTCACCCAACACTGGAACAGGCCACTGTCAGATATTTTTAGGCCCCAGCACCCAGACAGAGGAGAGAGGTCCCATAGCAGAGATTCAGGCTTCATGTCATAGCAGAGAATCAGGCTTAATGTCACCCAACACTGGAACAGCCCACTGTCAGATATTTTTAGGCCCCGGCACCCAGACAGAGGAGAGGTTCATTCAACTTTGGGTTGCCCCGCAATATAATGGTAAAATGAAAATAAAAAAAGGATTGAATGAGGAAGTGCCCTGGAGTACAAGAATATATGGTTAAGGGGAGGTAGTTATAAATGTCTAATCTGCACAAGGGATGGACAGGTCCTGTGGGATCCATGCTTGGTTTATTTTTATGAACGTCAGCTTGTCCACATTGGCTGTAGACAGGCGGCTGCGTTTGTCTGTAATGACTCCCCCTGCCGTACTGAATACACGTTCAGACAAAACGCTGGCCAGCACCTCCAAGGCATAAAAGGCTAGCTCTGGCGACGTGGACAATTTGGAGACCCAGAAGTTCAATGGGGCCGAACCATCAGTCAGTACGTGGAGGGGTGTGCACACGTACTGTTCCACCATGTTAGTGAAATGTTGCCTCCTGCTAACACGTTCCGTATCAGGTGGTGGTGCAGTTAGCTGTGGCGTGGTGACAAAACCTTTCCACATCTCTGCCATGCCCTCAGAGGATCTGGCCGAGACACAGCTGCGTTGGCGACCTCTTGCTCCTCCTCTGCCTTCGCCTTGGGTTTCCACTTGTTCCCCTGTGAAATTTGTGAATGCTCTCAGTAGCGCGTCTACCACTGTGCGCTTGTACTCGCGCATCTTCCTATCACGCTCCAGTGCAGGAAGTAAGGTGGGCACATTGTCTTTGTACCGGGGATCCAGCAGGGTGGCAACCCAGTAGTCCGCACACGTTAAAATGTGGTCAACTCTGCTGTCGTTGCGCAGGCACTGCAGCATGTAGTTGCTCATGTGTGCCAGGCTGCCCAGAGGTAAGGACAAGCTGTCCTCTGTGGGAGGCGTATCGTCATCGTCCTGCGTTTCCCCCTAGCCACGCACCAGTGATGGGCCCGAGCTGTGTTGGGTGCCACCCCGCTGTGAACATGCTTCATACTCATCCTCCTCCACCTCATCCTCGTCCTCCAGTAGTGGGCCCTGGCTGGCCACATTTGCACCTGGCCTCTGCTGTTGCAAAAAACCTCCCTCTGAGTCACTTCGAAGAGACTGGCCTGAAAGTGCTAAAAATTACCCCTCTTCCTCCTCCTCCTCCTGGGCCACCTCCTCTTCCATCATCACCCTAAGTGTTTTCTCAAGGAGACATAGAAGTGGTATTGTAACGCTGATAACGGCGTCATCGCCACTGGCCATGTTGGTGGAGTACTCGAAAAAGCGCAACAGGGCACACAGGTCTCGCATGGAGGCCCAGTCATTGGTGGTGAAGTGGTGCTGTTCCGCAGTGCGACTGACTCGTGCGTGCTGCAGCTGAAACTCCACTATGGCCTGCTGCTGCTTGTACAGTCTGTCCAGCATGTGCAAGGTGGAGTTCCACCTGGTGGGCACGTCGCATTTGAGGCGGTGAGCGGGAAGGCCGAAGTTACGCTGTAGCGCAGACAGGCGAGCAGCGGCAGGATGTGAACGCCAGAAGCGCGCACAGACGGCCCGCACTTTATGCAGCAGCTCTGACATGTCGGGGTAGTTGTGAATGAACTTCTGCACCACCAAATTCAGCACATGCGCCAGGCAAGGGATGTGCGTTAAACCGGCTAGTCCCAGAGCTGCAACGAGATTTCGCCCATTATTGCACACCACCAGGCCGGGCTTGAGGCTCACCGGCAGCAACCACTCGTCGGTCTGTTGTTCTATACCCCGCCACAACTCCTGTGCGGTGTGGGACCTGTCCCCCAAACATATGAGTTTCAGAATGGCCTGCTGACGTTTACCCCAGGCTGTGCTGAAGTTGGTGGTGAAGGTGTGTGGCTGACTGGATGAGCAGGTGGAAGAAGAGGAGGAGGAAGCCGAGTAGGAGGAGGAGGCAACAGGAGGCAAAGAATGTTGCCCTGCGATCCTTGGCGGCGGAAGGACGTGCGCCAAACAGCTCTCCGCCTGGGGCCCAGCCGCCACTACATTTACCCAGTGTGCAGTTAGGGAGATATAGCGTCCCTGGCCTTGCTTACTGGTCCACTTATCTATGGTTAGGTGGACCTTGCCACAGATGGCGTTGCGCAGTGCACACTTGATTTTATCGGATACTTGGTTGTGCAGGGAAGGCACGGCTCTCTTGGAGAAGTAGTGCCGGCTGGGAACAACATACTGTGGGACAGCAAGCGACATGAGCTGTTTGAAGCTGTCTGTGTCCACCAGCCTGAATGACAGCATTTCATAGGCCAGTAGTTTAGAAATGCTGGCATTCAGGGCCAGGGATCGAGGGTGGCTAGGTGGGAATTTACGCTTTCTCTCAAATGTTTGTGAGATGGAGAGCTGAACGCTGCGGTGTGACATGGTTGAGATGCTTGGTGACGGAGGTGGTGGTGTTGGTGGTACATTCTCCGTTTGCTGGGCGGCAGGTGCCAACGTTCCTCCAGAGGCAGAAGAAGAGGCCGAGGCAGCAGCAGAAGTGGTAGCAGGGGGAGCCTGAGTGAGTTCCTTGTTTTAAAGGTGTTTACTCCACTGCAGTTCATGCTTTGCATGCAGGTGCCTGGTCATGCAGGTTGTGCTAAGGTTCAGAACGTTAATGCCTCGCTTCAGG
This sequence comes from Bufo bufo, assembly GCF_905171765.1. Classification (NCBI taxonomy): domain Eukaryota; kingdom Metazoa; phylum Chordata; class Amphibia; order Anura; family Bufonidae; genus Bufo; species Bufo bufo. The sequence continues at coordinate 469,227,223 of NC_053392.1, read as the reverse complement.
CTCTGATGGCACAGCGTGCAAACCACTCGGGTCTTGTCGTCAGCACATTGTTTGAAGAACTGCCACACCAGGGAACTCCTTGAAGCTGCCTTTGGGGTGCTCGGTCCCAGATGGCGGTGGCCAATAGCAGGCGGACTCTCTTGGTGGCGGGTGTTCTGCTTTTGCCCACTGCTCCCTCTTTTGCTACGCTGTTGGCTCGGTCTCACCACTGCCTCTTCCTCCGAACTGTGAAAGTCAGTGGCACGACCTTCATTCTATGTGGGGTCTAGGACCTCATCGTCCCCTGCATCGTCTTCCACCCAGTCTTCCTCCCTGACCTCCTGTTCAGTCTGCACACTGCAGAAAGACGCAGCAGTTGGCAACTGTGTTTCGTCATCAGAGACGTGCTGAGGTGGTATTCCCATGTCCTCATCATCAGGAAACATAAGTGGTTGTGCGTCAGTGCATTCTATGTCTTCCACAGCTGGGGAAGGGCTAGGTGGATGCCCTTGGGAAACCCTGCCAGCAGAGTCTTCAAACAGCATAAGAGACTGCTGCATAAGTTGAGGCTCAGACAGTTTCCCTGATATGCATGGGGGTGATGTGACAGACTGATGGGCTTGGTTTTCAGGCGCCATCTGTGCGCTTTCTGCAGAAGACTGGGTGGGAGATAATGTGAACGTGCTGGATCCACTGTCGGCCACCCAATTGACTAATGCCTGTACCTGCTCAGGCTTTACCATCCTTAGAATGGCATTGGGCCCCACCAAATATCACTGTAAATTCTGGCAACTACTGGGACCTGAGGTAGTTAGTTCACTAGGACGTGTGTCTGTGGCAGAACGGCCACGTCCTCTCCCAGCACCAGGGGGTCCACTAACACCACCACGACCATGTCCACGTCCGCGTCCCTTACTAGATGTTTTCCTCATTGTTACCGTTCACCACAATAAGAAAAAAAAATTTGGGCCCAATGTATTGAATTCAAATTCAGGCCTTTTTTACAGGCACCTAACACTATCTACTTAGGTACCGTATTACACTAATACAGGCACAACAGTAACGACAGATTTAGCTGAATATAAATTGTAGGCCTATTATTTAGGCGCTGGATGACAGGTATACGTTTACGGACAGAATTAGACTTGGTGATGCACGGTAGCGTGTGAAGTTATTGAGAATGACACTATCAGCACCTTCAATCTAATATACCCTTTTATGGATAGATTTAAACTTGGCCTGATACAGCAGAAAACAATTATTTAGGGAATTGCTAAGTTGGGAATTGTATTCAACCCAGAACAAATACTGTGCTTTGGCAGACACTAAATAACTTTGCCAGGCACAGCAGTAACCACAGATTTAGCTGAGTATAAATTGTAGGCCTAGTATTTAGGCGGTGGATGACAAGTATACGTTTACGGACAGAATTAGACTTGGTGATGCATGGAAGCGTGTGAAGTTATTGAGAATGACCCTATCCGCACCTTCAATCTAATATACCTTTTTATGGATAGATTTAATCTTGGCCTGATACAGCAGAAAACAATTATTTAGGGAATTGCTAAGTTGGGAATTGTATTCAACCCAGAACAAAAACTGTGCTTTGGCAGACAGCAGACAGTATTACAATTGGCTAGCCACAGCTGAAACACCAGATTTAGGGTACTGCTATTTTGGCAATTGTATTTTACCCCTCAATAAAATAGCAAGCACAGCCAAGCCCCTGCTGTAGGATATAGCAAAAAAAAAACACACTATTGATGGTTAAAAATGGACTAGGTGGCAGCTTGTGCTGGCGCACCACAAGGCACAAAATGGCCGCCGATCACCCCAGAAAAAAGTGACTGAAAAACGCTCTGGGCAGCCTTAAAGGGAGTCTGTCACCACATTTGGGCATATTAGACCGATCAAATAGGGTTATATGATCCACCCAGAACTTAAAAACGGTACCTTTGTTGTAGAAAACGGACTTTTCTTTTAGCCGAAAATGAACTTATAAGGTTATGTTAATGAGCCCTCTCAAGTGCCCAGGGCGGTCTCTCAATCCTCGGAGCCCCAGGCAGCACCTCCTAAAGGGCTCATAACCCCGCCCTCCGTGTGCCTCTGCCCGCCCGTTTACTCCCCTCCCCTGTCCGTTTCCACTGCGGCTGTGCGGTCCAAATCGTAGCGGGCGCATGCGCAGTAGGTATTGCGATGCCCTTCCAGGAGTGGGCATCGCATGCGCCCGCTACGATTTGGACTGCACAGCCGCAGTGGAAAAGGACAGGGGAGGGGAGTAAACGGGCGGGCAGAGGCGCACGGAGGGCGGGGTTATGAGCCGTTTAGGAGGTGCTGCCTGGGGCTCCGAGGATTGAGAGACCGCCCTGGGCACTTGAGAGGGCTCATTAACATAACATTATAAGTTCATTTTCGGCTAAAAGAAAAGTCTGTTTTCTACAACAAAGGTACCGTTTTTAAGTTCTGGGTGGATCATATAACCCTATTTGATCGGTCTAATATGCCCAAATGTGGTGACAGACTCCCTTTAAAACAGTGAGCAATTGAATTGCAGAGGTTGTATGATACACAGCTGTACATCGATCACTTCAGTAAGAAAATCCCTGCCTAATCTCGACCTAACAGCAGCAGCTGCATCCTCTCCCTACACTGATCAGAGCAGAGTGACGTGCGGCGCTACGTGACTCCAGCTTAAATAGAGGCTGGGTCACATGCTGCACTGGCCAATCACAGCCATGCCAATAGTAGGCATGGCTGTGATGTCCTCTTGGGGCAAGTAGTATGACACTTGTTGATTGGCTGCTTTGCAGTCTTTCAAAAAGCGCCAAGAAAGCGACGAACCCGAACCCAGACTTTTACGAAAATGTTCGGGTTCGGGTCCGTGTCACGAACACCCCAAAATTTATATTTATATATGTATATATACAGTTCGGGTACGCTCATCTCTACTCATGTCGCTTGCTGTCCCACAGTATGTTGTTCCCAGCAGCCACTACTTCTCCAAGAGAGCCGTGCCTTCCCTTCACAACCAAGTATCCGATAAAATCAAGTGTGCACTGCGCAACGCCATCTGTGGCAAGGTCCACCTAACCACAGATACGTGGACCAGTAAGCACGGCCAGGGACGCTATATATCCCTAACTGCACACTGGGTAAATGTAGTGGCGGCTGGGCCCCATGCGGAGAGCTGTTTGGCGCCGCCAAGGATCGCAGGGAAACATTCTTTGCCTCCTGCAGCCTCCTCCTCCTACTCGGCTTCCTCCTCCTCTTCTTCCACCTGCTCATCCAGTCAGCCACACAGCTTCACCACCAACTTCAGCACAGCCCGGGGTAAACGTCAGCAGGACATTCTGAAACTCATATGTTTGGGAGACAGGCCCCACACCGCGCAGGAGTTGTGGCGGGGTATTGAATAACAGACCGATGAGTGGTTGCTGCCGGTGAGCCTCAAGCCCGGCCTGGTGGTGTGCGATAATGGGCAAAATCTCGTCGCAGCTCTGGGACTAGCCGGTTTGACACACATCCCTTGCCTGGCGCATGTGCTGAATTTGGTGGTGCAGAAGTTCATTCACAACTACCCCGACATGTCAGAGCTGCTGCATAAAGTGCGGGCCGTCTGTGCGCGCTTCCGGCGTTCACATCCTGCCGCTGCTCGCCTGTCTGCGCTACAGCGTAAGTTCGGCCTTCCCGCTCACTGCCTCATATGCGACGTGCCCACCAGGTGGAACTCCACCTTGCACATGCTGGACAGACTGTGCGAGCATCAGCAGGCCATAGTGGAGTTTCAGCTGCAGCACGCACGGGTCAGTCGCACTGCAGAACAGCACCACTTCACCACCAATGACTGGGCCTCCATGCGAGACCTGTGTGCCCTGTTGCGCTGTTTCGAGTACTCCACCAACATGGCCAGTGGCGATGACGCCGTTATCAGCGTTACAATACCACTTCTATGTCTCCTTGAGAAAACACTTAGGGTGATGATGGAAGAGGAGGTGGCCCAGGAGGAGGAGGAGGAAGAGGGGTAATTTTTAGCACTTTCAGGCCAGTCTCTTCGAAGTGACTCAGAGGGAGGTTTTTTGCAACAGCAGAGGCCAGGTGCAAATGTGGCCAGCCAGGGCCCACTACTGGAGGACGAGGATGAGGTGGAGGAGGATGAGTATGAAGCATGTTCACAGCGGGGTGGCACCCAACACAGCTCGGGCCCATCACTGGTGCGTGGCTGGGGGGAAACGCAGGACGATAACGATACGCCTCCCACAGAGGACAGCTTGTCCTTACCTCTGGGCAGCCTGGCACACATGAGCGACTACATGCTGCAGTGCCTGCGCAACGACAGCAGAGTTGCCCACATTTTAACGTGTGCAGACTACTGGGTTGCCACCCTGCTGGATCCCCGGTACAAAGACAATGTGCCCACCTTACTTCCTGCACTGGAGCGTGATAGGAAGATGCGCGAGTACAAACGCACATTGGTAGATGCGCTACTGAGAGCATTTCCAAATGTCACAAGGGAACAAATGGAAGCCCAAGGCGAAGGCAGAGGAGGAGCAAGAGGTCGCCAACGCAGCTGTGTCTCGGCCAGCTCCTCTGAGGGTTAGCATGGCAGAGATGTGGAAAAGTTTTGTCACCATGCCACAGCTAACTGCACAACCACCTGATACGGAACGTGTTAGCAGGAGGCAACATTTCACTAACATGGTGGAACAGTACATGTGCAAACCCCTTCACGTACTGACTGATGGTTTGGCCCCATTCAACTTCTGGGTCTCCAAATTGTCCACGTGGCCAGAACTAGCCTTTTATGCCTTGGAGGTGCTGGCCTGCCCGGCGGCCAGCGTTTTGTCTGAACGTGTATTCAGCACGGCAGGGGGCGTCATTACAGACAAACGCAGCCGCCTGTCTACAGCCAATGTGGACAAGCTGACGTTCATAAAAATGAACCAAGCATGGATCCCACAGGACCTGTCCATCCCTTGTGCAGATTAGACATTTATAACTACCTCCCCTTAACCATATATTCTTGTACTCCAGGGCACTTCCTCATTCAATCCTCTTTTTCTTTTAATTTTACCATTATATTGCGGGGCAACCCAAGGTTGAATGAACCTCTCCTCTGTCTGGGTGCCGGGGCCTAAAAATATCTGACAGTGGCCTGTTCCAGTGTTGGGTGACATGAAGCCTGACTCTCTGCTATGACATGAAGCCTGATTCTCTGCTATGGGACCTCTCTCCTCTGTCTGGGTGCCGGGGCCTAAAAATATCTGACAGTGGCCTGTTCCAGTGTTGGGTGACATGAAGCCTGATTCTCTGCTATGACATGAAGCCTGATTCTCTGCTACGGGACCTCTCTCCTCTGTCTGGGTGCCGGGGCCTAAAAATATCTGACAGTGGCCTGTTCCAGTGTTGGGTGACATGAAGCCTGATTCTCTGCTATGACATGAAGCCTGAATCTCTGCTATGGGACCTCTCTCCTCTGTCTGGGTGCCAGGGCCTAAAAATATCTGACAATGGCCTGTTCAAGTGGTGGGTGACATGAAGCCTGATTCTCTGCTATGACATGAAGCCTGATTCTCTGCTATGGGACCTCTCTCCTCTGTCTGGGTGCCGGGGCCTAAATATCTCACAGGCCTGTTCCAGTGGTGGGTGACATGAAGCCTGATTCTCTGCTATGGGACCTCTCTCCAATTGATATTGGTTAATTTTTAAATTTTTTTAAATTCATTTCCCTATCCACATTTGTTTGCAGGGGATTTACCCACATGTTGCTGCCTTTTGCAGCCCTCTAGCCCTTTCCTGGGCTTTTTTACAGCCTTTTTAGTGCCGAAAAGTTTGGGTCCCCATTGACTTCAAAGGGGTTCGGGGCGAAGTTCGGGTCGAGTTCAGATCCCGAACATTTTCGGGAAGTTCGGCCGAACTTCTCGAACCCGAACATCCAGGTGTTCGCTCAACTCTACCCACCACACCTACCAAACACACCTTAACCCCGTGCACACCAAATCAGGGAAAACACCATAACAAATACACGTTGCCGGAGGCAATAACATGCAAGGCAACCATGTCACGGCACACACCACAAAGGTTGTGACACTGCCCCCGCATGCAGACACAGCAACACGTTGCCGCAGGCAACAGCAAGCGTGGCCAAGTGTCACAGCGCACATCAAAGGCCGTGACATTCCCACCCCTCAAAGCCCCCTCCCAACAATAAAAGGGGAAGTTGATGGGGCACAACAAACAATGGGAGGGGGGGGGGAGGGGAATAAAAGGTCAGTGTTAGCATGTCCCTCCGAGACTGCCGCCAGCAAGCCAGGACCATCACCTAGGTCCCTGGCCGCCAGCCAGCTAAGCAGTCTGAAGGATATACTGAACACTGCGTCCGACTCAATAAAATGCTCCCACTTCAGGTCGCTGCCAGCAACCACTCCCCAACCAGCACACCGCCGGAACACCAAAGGAATGCTGCCAGCAGACGACCAGAGATAAGAACAAAGAGAGGGACGAGGGGGCACCAACACAGACAATGGTAAAAGCGAATGGCGGGGAAAAAGACACTCACCGCGCCGTTAACGGTGAACCCCCATAACGCTCTCCCTCCGGAGAACGCGCATGTACACCAAAAAGATGGCGATCCATGCTGCACCCTCTTTCGAAGGTGGGGGACTGCGGAGCCATTATTTGTTATAATGTCACGGCTGGGCGTGGGGGAAACCCCCCGCCGTGCAATGGCGGTGGCCGCTAGCCAGGTAGCAGGGAACAGGGAGCAAGTCACCTCCTAATGCAACCCTAGGTTCTCCCTAGACTCATAGCGCATGAGCCGCCTCAGATGGTAAGGGGGCTCCTGCTCACCGACCTAGGACCCTGGGAATCCCTGCTGTGTCCTAATCCTGAAGACAGGGCAGAGACCACCCATTCATCCTTCACCACGGATGAATGGTGTCTCCTGAAGCCCAGCAACTGACCACCAACTAGACAGGGCCACAGCCGAACGAAAGGTAAGTACATAAGACAACAATCAACAAAAGTTATCAGGACTTACCTGTCGCCGACGAGATGGACTGGAAACTCACAGTCTAGCTGTTTGCTTAAACCCCTCCAGGAAAGCAAGCCCCATTAGGAGCACACACACCAGCAAACAAGGCCCACACCATACAACATACACCACAGGTGGGGAAGGGTAAACAGAAGCAAGCAGGAGGGAAAGAAAGGGAAAACAATATAACAAATAACGGTGGCTCACACAGACATAATCACAACAGCCCAGGAGCAGAGCTCCACACCAAGCTGACAACAAAATACAAACTGACCTCAGGCTCCACCACGCCAACATATAAGGAGGCCTGAGGTCACACCCACCACACCTACCAAACACACCTTAACCCCGTGCACATCAAAGCAGGGAAAACACCATAACAAATACACGTTGCCGGAGGCAACAACATGCAAGTCAACCATGTCACGGCACACACCACAAAGGCCGTGACACTGCCCCCTGCATGCAGACACAACAAGGCAACAGCAAGTGTGGCCAAGTGTCACAGCGCACACCAAAGGCCGTGACAGTAGGGCACCCTGGCACTCAAAATATGCCAGGTAGCCATCGATTTTGCTTTCGTTTTTCGTTAAAGCTTTTGAATGCGCTGAAGGGAATCTTCCACAAATAAACTGTGCTGTTCGGTAGAATTGCCGCTGATCGCTGGTTTTCAGCCAGCCTCATTTGTAGCTCTGGCTGTTCCCTTTGGTTCGCATGCTCTGTCACACTATTGATCACCTGTAGGATGATTTTGGTAGTTGGGTTTGGCCCGAACAGTGCCACTCGTTCCCTAAGTTCTGTCTCCCGACCGGTCGGGTTGCCGCAGCCAAGTTCTCCAGGTATAGCTCCATTAATTCAGCAATTATGACCCGCTTGGCTTTGTTGCTGGCAATCCCTCCACGAACTCCCAACAGTTCCTTTAGTGTGCTGCACTTAAACTGTGTGTACCAGCCTTCCATTCACTGTACACCAGTGCCTTCCTTGGATTCTCAGTGCAGGGAAAAGGGATGATACCACTGCTTGCCAACAGTTGTGACGGTCTAAATATTAGTTACCATCTGTCATTCCCTTATTCACATGAAATAATATCGCCAAGAATAATATCGCTGGTGTTGCATAATAATCCACACTGGAGCAAAAGCTTCATGCTGGAACAAAGCACGTTTAATGGAAAGCAAGGGCATTCAATTTAACCTCTTAGGGACACATGGCGTACCGGTACGCCCTGATGTCCCAGTACTTAAGGACACAGGGCATACACGTAAGTCCTGTGTATTTCCGATCACCGCCACACAGCGAGTGATGGGGAGGGAGGTCAAGAATCAGGGGCTGAAACGGCACAGCAGCCCCCGATGGGAAAGGGAGGGAGCTCCCTCCCTGTTAACCCCTTCCATACAGCGGTCCCTATGGAAATGAGAGAGGGGGCGGCAGATGATCGCCCCTCCTCACAGCCAGCTGGCGCATAACAATGAGGGCTGCAGGGGGGGTTAAAAATGAAAGGCATTGTCACAGAGTGCCTGCTGAATGATTTCAGGCGCATTGAGGATGGAGCGGTCGAGCAATCGTCCGCCTCTCAGTGCGCCTGCGCCGACTGAAGACAGGTACGGCGCAGGCGCCAGATTTTGAATGCAAACAAGGCTAGCAGAGAGAGATCCCGTCCGCTGGCCCTGTCAATCAACATGCGGAGGGGGCGTCTTTAGGATAGGAGGATGCGGCTGCTACCAGCAAGTAGCCGTCCTACTTGCTGGTATCAAGGTAATTTGCATATTTTAAAAGTAAGTTTTTAACATAATCTGCTGAACCAAAATGATTAATTACAGTATGTATGCATAAATCGCAGTATAGGCATTATAAGTAACCAAAAAAAAATAAAAAATGTTTAGTGGGGTGACAGAAGCTCTTTAAGATGTAAAAAACCACTAGTCACATTTAAAAAGTGCCATACGATCAGGGACAAATTGGTGAGGAGTAGACTGAGGGAAACAAAAACAAAAAATTGGCTCACTGAACGGATACCAGTAGGGGGTTATAAATGTGGCGAGTGCTCCTTCTGTCAGTATGCTCTACAGGGCAAATACATCTTCTTTGCAGGCATTAAACATAGGGTACAACAATTCACTACATGTAAAACAAAATATGTAGTCTATTTAATATTATGCTCCTGTGGATCTTTCTACATAGGGAAGACTATCCGCCCTATGTATGAGAGGTGCAGCTTCTCTTGACAGCGTCGATGGTTGCCAAGGCAACATAGACGCTATTAAAAGGGAGCGCACAGGTAGTGTGATTAGGTCAGAGGAAGCGCAAGTGCGTGAAACGGCCATCGCCAGCTGATCACTCAGCAGAGACACGCTCATGTCCGCCCCAGCCCGCTGAATCTTGTATTGTAACTAATACGAATAAAGACACAACTTGCAACATTTGGGTGAGTGCCGCTATTCATTCTACTACACCGCATGACCATTTAACTACTGTTGGCATTATTTTTTACTGTGAGCCTACAAGTTTGTATTTTTGTCACAACAAACTCAAAATGAAGTATAAAAAAAACATGGTGGAAATGTAGAAGGAAGTGGGAAAGCTGTATTCAGTCTGAGAGGAATAAGTTGCCAGAAATCTCATTCAAAATTCAAATTTTTATCGGGATTCATCCATCATCCTTTATTTCACCCTTCAACTTTTATTTTCTTCCTGTACAATACCTGAATATGTAAAAAGATTTCATCAGCAGAATTCATTATAATTACTGTTTCAAATACACAGTAAAGTTATGGCTGCACTTTTTCCACCTCTAAAGTAGTTTCTCAGCATATTAAGCATACATCTTTTAGAGACTTTTAAACCAATGACTTTGGCATACAAATATTCAGTACAGATAGTCCCAGATTTAAATGAATGTCCAGGATTATGAACTATTCCTGACTAACTATCTACTTTTGGGAAGGGAATAGTATAAAACATAACTTTTATTGAATCTGTTTAAAATAACATAGCCTATCAATAATTGCATAATATGCATAGTGCCTTAGGGTTTAGGCACAAGAGCCGGATGGTGTTGCTGTTCTAATGGCGAGTGATCTGCTATGCCACTGTTGAGGGCAGTTGATAGCAAGAAGCAATATTGATGAGATTAGAACAGGGAAAGAGAGACCCCATCCATGTAACAAAAACACACCTTTGTGTTCTTAAGCATATCTGGATGCACTACACATATGCTTTATGTATTTAATGATAGATGTTGTTATTTTAAACAGATTCAATAAAAGTTATGTTTTATAGTATTCCCTATCCTATACTCTTTGACAAGTTTCTAATTTAAACATTCAAAGGGGTCTGTCAGCAGGAAACGTACTTTAAAGCCAGGTATAACCCCTGGTAGGGTTAAGCTCAACATAATATAATAATTAAGGATGAGCAAATCTTTCTATCTTCCTCTCTTTCTACATTGACAGAGCATAGCTACTCATGATGCAGTGTCCTGCAAGGCACTTGAAAGTGTTAGGTCCCTTTCACACGAGCGAGTTTTCCGCACGGGTGCAATGCGTGACGTGAACGCATAGCACCAGCACTGAATCCTGACCAATTCATTTCTATGGTGCTTTGTACATGAGCGTTGTTTTTCACGCATCAGTTCTGCGTTGCGTGAAAATCGCAGCATGTTCTATATTCTAACGGAGAATACAAATGTGATCGCACTCTATATCCAGCATTCTGCCCTGCCTCCAGGCTGGACGAGACATTGGTGTACATTTTGGCCAAAGTGTAATAAGCCACTCACCGCGTCAAGGTTGCCTCCATTTGAGTGGTCCCTAACTCTGTTCCCACCTGTTCATGGGCCATGACAGCCACACAAAATCCAGGGAATGCAGGTCAGCGTGCACGCCAAGCACACTCTGCTTTTAACCCCGTCCGGTGCCATTACAGCTTTCATCGGATCCAAGGATGCAAGTACCAACATGCACGCTGAGCCCACCATATACTTCTCCTGGAGCCAAATGGCCACTGGTAGGCTCTATATAAGCAGACTCAGTTATATACTGACTTTAAAACCAGCCTCCAGGACAGATTGTCTGGCCAGGTGTGCATGACTCAAAGGAGATCGCCACGCCTCCAATACATACTACAAAGAAAAATTTTTGGGGAATTGAGTCAGCACAACCTGCATATGTTCTATATTCTGCGTTTTTCACGCAGCCCTGGCCCCATAGAAGTGAATGGGGCTGCGTGAAAAACGCATCAAAATGCATTGCACCCGCGCGGAAAAAACTGAACAACTAAACGCAACCGCAGACAAAACTGACTGAACTTGCTTGCAAAATAGTGCGAGTTTCACTGAACGCATCCGGCCCCAATACGCAACGTGTGAAACCAGCCTTAATGTCATTGGATTTCATGTATAATTGCATGTACTACATATCCCATATAGATGTATAGGGAGCGGGAGGTCCCCCGAGGCTAGTCAGGGCTGGTTTCACCCTTCCTCTCTCCAGGAGGAAGATTCTGGAGTTAATCGCTAACTGCTGAGGAGTGAACATCTCAGAGCAGCAAGGAGCAGCTCCTGTAGGGAGATACATTCCCCTATAACCCACAAGCAACTTATGTTTTTCCCCTTATAGGGGAAATCAACAGAAGGTTTAGCAGACAGATTGCGGACTTTGGCAATGAAGGTAATCGGCACTAATGTGGCTACAGCCGCCTCTGCATGTGGTTGAGGGCCCCTGTTCACAGACTGTATTCCTCTAAGGATACTGACGATATCATATACCGATGTAGTAGAGTTAACACTCATGCTTTCTGAGATTTCTGAGTTGTGTTATCTAATATAAGCAAACACCTTCAATTGCTTTTCAATGGCTTTCGTTTCAAGATAACTCTGATTTTTTCCATCTGAAGTCATGATTCCTCCCTGCTTCTTGCTTGTGGGCCAATAAGTCATTGGCCCACAAACAACTTAAGCAGGGAGGAATCATGACTTCAGATGGAAGAAAATGACAAATATTCTAAAAAAGAATATATAGCACTATATTCTATAGTTCTATATATTAGTTTTTGACCCCCGCCTGTATTGATTGCGTAATATTTGCATATTACACGATCATTACCCTGACGATTTTTGAGTAAAAAAAAAAAATAATGTAGAATATAACGAATATTCGAATTCGTGAATATTCGATGAATTCGAATATGACCCCTGCCGTTCATCACTAGTGAATAGTGTTTGTGTGGATCACCTTCTGACCGTCTTCAGTAAAGTACTGTGGATTTGTAATGCCAAAACCGGTCTCATCATTATACCACACTACATTTGCATTGCAAGGTGCTGGCATCACAACAACTGGGATCCTGCATCACACCTTAAAACAGCAACATCAAGGGCACCTCAACCTCCATCAGGCAGGAGAACCCTAAGGCCTCTTTCACACGGGCGAGATTTCTGCGCGGGTGAAATGCGTGAGTTGAACGCATTGCACCCGCACTTAATCCGGACCAATTCATTTCTATGGGGCTGTGCACATGAGCGGTGATTTTCACGCATCACTTGTGCGTTGCGTGAAAATTGCAGCATGCTCTATATTGTGCGTTTTTCATGCAACGCAAGCCCCATAGAAGTGAATGGAGCTGCGTGAAAATCGCAAGCATCCGCAAACGAGTGCGGATGCGGTGCGATTTTCATGCATGGTTGCTAGGAGATGATCGGGATGGGGAGCCTATCATTATTGTTTTCCCTTTTAACCCATCCATCCCTATTTTACTAAGCATTTTGTATTAAGAATGCAAAAATTTTCCCTTATAAAATCTACACAATATCTAACCCAAACCTGAATTTCTGTGAAGAAGTCCGGGTTCGGGTACCAAACATGCCAATTTTTCTCACACGCGTTCAAAACGCATTAAAACGCTTTGCACTTGCACGGAAAAATCGTGCATTTTTCCACCACGCACCCGCATCTTATCTGGCCCTCACACGCGACGCCCGTGTGAAAGAGGCCTAACACCAGAGTGTGCCCTGAAAGAAATAACCAGTGCACCCTTCCCGTCACTGCACGATGGCACAGGGAGCTTCAGGGAACCGTGAGTATGACTACTGCACCATCTGGCCACCAACATTCACACATTTACCTGCAGCCCGGTCACTGCAATCTTACCTTGCCTTGAAATTGTGGGCATGTACAGTAGAGATTTTTGTTGACAGCTCAGGACACAGTATTTCTAATCCCTGTAGGCTACTTTCACACTAGCGTTTTAGCTTTCCGGTTTTGAGATCCGTTATAGGCCTCATGCACACGACCGTTGTGTGCATCCGTGGCCGTTGTGCCGTTTTCCGGGTTTCTTTCGCTGACCCATTGACTTTCAATGGGTCCGTGGAAAAATCGGAAAATGCACCGTTTTGCAGCCGCATCCGTGATCCGTGTTTCCTGTCCGTCAAAAAAATAAGACCTGTCCTATTTTTTTGACGGACAACGGTTCACGGACCCATTCAAGTCAATGGGTCCGTGAAAAATCACGGATGCACACAAGATTGGCATCCGCGTCCGTGGTCCGTGGCCTTAGGCTACTTTCACACCGACGGATCCGCAGATCGGTCTGCATTAAAGCTGTGCGTATTATAGCCCCCTGTAAGAGATGATGTGCTGCCAGGCAGGAGGGGGCACCCCCCCCTTCCTCCCCAGTTTTAAATTCATTGGTGGCCAGTGGGCCCCCCCTCCCTCCCCTGTAGTACTGTCCATTCATTGGTGGCCAGTGGGCCCCCCCTCCCTCCCCTGTAGTACTGTCCATTCATTGGTGGCCAGTGGGCCCCCCCTCCCTCCCCTGTATTACTGTCCATTCATTGGTGGCCAGTGGGCACCCCCCTCCCTCCTAATTAAAATCTCCCCCCCCTATCATTGGTGGCAGCGCAGAGTTCCGATCGGAGTCCCAGTTTAATCGCTGGGGCTCCGATCGGTAACCATGGCAACCAGGACGCTACTGCAGTCCTGGTTGCCATGGTTACTTAGCAATTTTTAGAAGCATTATATTTACCTGCGAGCTGCGATGTCTGTGACCGACCGGGCGCTCCTCCTACTGGTAAGTGAAAGGTCTGTGCGGTGCATTGCTTATAGCACAGACCTGTCACTTACCAGTAGGAGGAGCGCCCGGCCGGTCACAGACATCGCAGGTAAGTATAATGCTTCTAAAAATTGATAAGTAACCATGGCAACCAGGACTCTCCGCTGCAACCAATGATGGGGGGGTCACCAATGAGTTAAATACAGGGGAGGGAGCGGGGGCCGCACTGGCCACCACTGAGTTAAATACAGGGGGGGGAGTGGGGGAGATCTGCCCCCTGCTGCCTGGCAGCACCTGCCAGGCAGCAAGGGGCAGTCATGTACACAGTTCTTTTAGTATATTCTAACCTGAAGCGTCCCCATCACCATGGGAACGCCTCTGTGTTAGAATATACTGTCGGATCTGAGTTTCACGATCTAACTCAAATCCGATGGTATATTCTAACATAGAGGCGTTCCCATGGTGATGGGGACGCTTCAAGTTAAAATATACCATCGAATTGGAGAAAACTCTAATCCGATGGTATAAAAGGGACTCCTGACTTTACATTGAAAGTCAATGGGGGACGGATCCGTTTGCAATTGCACCATATTGTGTCAACGTCAAACGGATCCGTCCCCATTGACTTGCATTGTAATTCAGGACGGATCCGTTTGGCTCCGCACGGCCAGGCGGACACCAAAGCGACATTTTTTTCATGTCCGTGGATCATCCAAAAATCAAGGAAGACCCACGGATGAAAAAACGGTCACGGACCACGGACCTACGGACCCCGTTTTTGCGGACCTTAAAAAAAAACGGTCGTGTGCATGAGGCCATAGGTAGTGATGGTCGAGCATGCTCGGCCGAATACCTGTTCGACTCAAGCATCTCGATGCTCGGCAAATGGCGGTGCTCGCCGACTCCCGCATGTGCTCGAGCGCCATGCTCGAGTCTTCTCCCCGCACGTTTCTTGGCTGCTAAGCAGCCAATAAACGTGTAGGTAAGTACTGCCCTCACTGCAATGCTTCTAATGTTGGCTACTGGCATTACAGTGAATGGCTGTCCAGAACGCGTCATTGGGTGCTATATAGCACCCGATGACGCATGTGCAACACGCCAGACCTGCAGGGTATAACGAAGTGAGGTCACGGTTATGGGCAATCGAGGGTGGCTCACTGTATTGGAGAACCCTGGGCAGGCATGCGGCAGTGAAGGAGAGGTAGACACAGTTCCTCTGGGGCACACTCGGTATGTAGGGACCAGGCCTGATGGTGGATGAGGTGCCCTGGATGTTGCGGGTATTTTGAGTGCCTGAAGCAAGGTCCCTTTTGGATTGGTGACGCCAGTGCCTGTAACGGTGGCACACCGATTTATAGTTGGAATAAGTGAGGTACACAGGTGGTATAGTGAACCAAACGTTGATTTACTTAAACAGTCCAACTTTGTACATCAAGATAGTAATACAGTCCTTTAGATCACAAGCTTCACAAGCAGGCTTATTTCACAAGATGGCAGGTATTGATCATGCAAGATACTCAGAGGGTAAATCCACAACACACTCAGAATCAGGTTGTACCTTTCCTCAGAAATAGTGTACGCTGTTCTTTTAGAACTCCTGTCTGGTTTCTATCCCAAGGCCCGGATGCCTAAATGGTGGCTTAAATCCTTGGTAAAATATATCTTCCTCCCGTATTAATCCTTGCTTTGCTTTATAGTTCCTCTGCCTAATAGTGTTACTTATCTTGGCTGTAAATATCCTTCCTTGACTTGTGAATGACTGCAGGTTTCTCCCAGGAGGTTCTGTCCTTCTACTGGGGTGTCTTCTGAGCTAACTAAGGCTCTTTGGATCTTCAGGCAGGCTAGGATTCTTCACTAGCCTCCTGGTCATGGCTAGCAGCCAGGGCTCTCAAGCTGCATGTAAGGAGGAGGCCCTCAGCATATCTCTGGCTGGTGCCTTCTTACTTCTGTCTCCACAGACTCCTGACTCTGAACTCCCTCTCCGTGTCTGGGCCTGGACATTTATACTAGGGGCTCCCTATCTCCCTCTAGTGTCTAGGATGTCTAACTACACCCTAACTAGGCCTGCTAAGCATTTACACAGGGGAACATTGCACATAAAAACACATTAGAAGATACATTAAATGCATAATAAAATATAACATTTCTGTCCTTTGTGAGTAGAAGTAACACGCACACCAATTGACCCTTGTGTAGTGCCCACGCCTATCTAGTGGGACACTACACATGTGCAACTCATTCAGAGTCAGGGAGAGCTGAGGATAGGAAGGGACAGAGAGTGTAGGGACTGTAATTGAATATGTTTTTTGTACAAAAACGTTTCAGAGACCCAAAAGTCCTTGTAAGGACTATTGTGTGTTACAGTAGCAATATATGTTTGTAGCGCATCCTGCGCTAAATTGCTCAGTTTTAGGGAGAGCTGTGCATAGGAAGGGATAGACAGTGTAGGGAGTGTAATAAGAAGATTTTTATACAAAAAAACTTTTCAGAAACCCAAAAGTTCTTTTAAGAACTATTATGTGTGACAGCAGCAATATATATTTTTAGTGCATCCTGTGCTAAATACCATGTAATAGGCCGCTGCGGACAGTTAAATTATTCTCGCCACATCTCCTATGTAAAGTGTGCGCATCCCTAAAATATCAGTGACATTCAGTGTACTTTTTCCGTAGATGGTGTCCGCTGTGGACAGTTAAATTATCCGCGCCACATCTCCTGTGTAAAGTGTGTGCATCCAAAAATTATCTGTGACATCCAGTGTACTTAATTTTCAATAGACGGTGTCCGCTACGGACAGTTAAATTATCCGCACCACATCTCCTGTGTATAGTGTGCGCATCCCTAAAATATCAGTGACATCCAGTGTACTTTTTCCATAGACGGTGTCCGCTGCGGACAGTTAAATTATCCGTGCCACATGTCCTGTGTAAAGTGTGCGCATCCAAAAAATATCTGTGACATCCAGTGTACGTCTACTTTCACACTGGCATTTTGATTTCTGTTTGTGAGATCCATTCAGGGATCTCACAAGCGGTCCAAAACGGATCAGTTTTGCCCTAATGCATTCTGAATGGATAAGAATCCGCTCAGAATGCATTAGTTTGGCTCAGTTTGGCCTCCGTTCCGCCTCCATTCCGCTTTGGAGTCGGACACCAAAATGCTGCTTGCAGCGTTTTGATGTCCGTCTGACGAAACTAAGCCAAACAGATCCATCCTGACACACAATGTAAGCCAATGTGGACGGATCCGCTTTCACTGACACAATATTGCACAATAGAAAACGGATCTGTCCCCCATTGACTTTCAATGGTGTTCAAGACGGAACCGTTTTGGCTATGTTAAAGATAATACAAACTGATCCGTTCTGAATGGATGCATGCGGTTGTATTATCTGAACGGATGCATTTGTGCAGATCCATGATGGATCCGCACCAAACGCGAGTGAGAAAGTAGCCTACTTTTTCAATAGATGGTGTCCGCTACGGACAGTGAGATTAGGTGCGCCACATCTTCAGTGTAATGTGTGCGCATCTAAAAAATTTCTGTGACATCCAGTGTACTTTTTTAATAGACGGTGTCCGCTGCGGACAGTGACCTTACCAGGGCCACATCTGCAGTGTAACGTGTGCGCTTCAAAAATTTATCTGTGACAAACATTGTGCTTTTTCCGTAGACAGTGTCCGCTTCTGACAGTGACCTTACCAGGGCCACATCTGCAGTGTAACGTGTGCACTTTAAAAATGTATCTGTGACATACAGTGTAATTTTTCCGTAGACAGTGTCCGCTTCTGACATTGACTATACCAGGGCCACATCTGCAGTGTAACGTGTGTGCTTCAAAAATGTATCTCTGACATACAATGTAATTTTTCTGCAGATGGTGTCTGCTTCTGACAGTGAGCTTACCAGGGCCACATCTGCAGTGTAACATGTGTGCTTCCAAAATGTATCTGTGACATACAGTGTACTTTGTCAGCTTTGAAACCATACTCCCCCGGAACACAAAAGACTTTGATTTCCCGGAAGCAGCTCGGCGGGTCATGAGAATAATGCCGCCAGATGTCATCGTTTATAGTCGGAACTACGACTGTATCTGATTGTCTTCGAACCTCCGACTTTCGTTTTTGATTAATGAAAGCATTCTTGGCAAATGCTTTTCCTTTGGTTCGTCTTGCGCCGGTCCAAGAATTACACCTCTAGTGGTGCAATACGGATGCATGCCCCGGCCGTCCCTCTTAATCATGGCCCCAGCTCCAAAAACCAACTAAATAGAACCGGAGTCCTATTCCATTATTCCTAGCTGAAGTATTCAGGTGACCCGGCCTGCTTTGAACACTATACATTTTTTCAAGCAGCAGGCACTCTCTTATAATTTTTTAAATGGTCAGCTCAGCAGCAGGCCCTCAACCATAATGTTTTAGAGGGTCAGCTCAGCAGCAGACCCTTGCAAATTATTTTTTAGAGGGTCAGATCACCTGCAGGCCCTCGCCTACAATCTTTTAGAGGATCAGCTCACCAGCAGGCCCTCACCTATAATATTTTACAGGGTGAGCTCACCAGCAGGCCCTTAACTAATTATACCCAATAGGTAATTTGTGCGCATGCTGCCTTGCTTGGATGTGGTAGTCATAGCCGTTTCTCAGGCTCCCTCTCCGGAATCGAACACTGATTCCCCCTTACCCATGGTCACTGTGGTTGGAGCTGAAAATAACATTGACAGTTGATGGGGTAGACATCCGAATGGATCGTCACCGTCACGGGGACATGCGATCGGCTCCAGGCTATCTAGAGTCACCAAAGCGGGCAGCAGGTCCTCTCCCATAATGTTTTTGAGGGTCACCAGAAGGCCATCCATCATAATTTTTCAAGGCTGTGTATGATGCCCTCTTTTATGTGTAACAAGGGTGTATTGGAGTACCGGTTCCTTGTAATTTTTGGCAGCCCTTTCACTTAGTGCATAGGCTTCATGAGTGTAGGAGTCCCACTACCTGAACAATTGTACCACAATGAGAATGATGCCCTCCTTTATGTGATATACAGGTTGTATCGGAGTGCCTCTTCCGTGTAATTTTTGGCAGCACTTGCACTTTATATACAAGTAAATATACAGGAAAGAATGTTTTCTAACAATGTTTCCTCTAAACTTGATTTTATCTTCGGTTTCGTGAGCCCCCGAGCACCCGAGCACTATGGTGCTTCATCAACTGTAGTCATAGGGGCTCAATACCGGAAAAAAACGCTTTATTGTCAATGAAACTGAACTGAACAGAATGGAATGCACCAAAATGCATTCTGTTTTCGTTTAGTTGTGTTCCCATACCAGAGAGCAAACCGCAACATGTTGTAGTTTGCTTTCCGTCCTGGGATGCGGAGCAAGACGTTTTCTCTAACACAATCTGCCACAATTGAAAACGGATCGGTCCTCCATTGACTTTCAATGGAGTTCATGATGGATCCGTCTTGACAATGTTAAAGATAATACAACTGGATCCATTCATAACAGATGCAGATGGTTGTATTATCAGTAATGGAAGTGTTTTTGCGGAACCCTGATGGATCCAGTGAAAACGCTAGTGTGAAAGTAGCCTTAAATTATTTTGTTTCTTTACTAGTAAAATAATAGAATTCTCTGTTTGACAATGTTACTACTAATTTCTGTAGCTTTTCATATTCAATCTTGTATCACCTTACAAATAATTATTGGTCCTTGAAAATTATTTTGGGTCCTTAAAAATTATTTAAGGAACTTAGGTTTCATACTCAGGGCAAGGACCTAAAAGTTAATATTTTCTGAAATACTACCTATACCACAAGCCACATCACAAAGGTATTGGAAGATTACAAAGATAAACAAATGGCTCAACAACTTCTCTGTCACCTAAAGGCTCTATAGAAGGCAAATGGGCTTCACCTCGGTGGGGAAAGTGAAGCTGTTTTGAGGTAGACGATGGCTGGAAAGTTTTTTAAACTAAGGACTGGGTGGGATGACATATACCTTATGGAAGGTGAAGATAGTGCTGATAGTGACCTGGACCTAAGTAATGGAAGTGGGGTGGGATAGAGGGAGGAGTTAGATCAGTTCATAAGGAAAGATGTAGGGTAAAATATATCCCAAAAAAACCTCTAAGGCCTCTTTCACACAGGCGTTGCGGGAAAAGGTGCGGGTGCGTTGCGGGAACATGCATGATTTTTCAGCGCGAGTGCAAAACATAGTAATGCGTTTTGCACTTGCATGAGAAAAATCGCCCATGTTTGGTACCCAAACCCGAACTTCTTCACAGAAGTTCGGGCTTGGGATCGGTGTTCTGTAGATTGTATTATTTTCCCTTATAACATGGTTATAAGGGAAAATAATAGCATTCTGAATACAGAATGCATAGTAAAATAGGGCTGGAGGGGTTAAAAACAAATAAAAAATAATTAAACTCACCTTAGTCCACTTGATCGCGCAGCCGGCATCTCTTCTGTCTCCTTCTTTGCTGATTGCAGGAAAAGGACCTGTGGTGACGTCACTCCGGTCATCACATGGTCCATCACATTATCCATCACCATGGTAAAAGATCATGTGACGGATCATGTGATGACCGGAGTGACGTAACCACAGGTCCTTTTCCTGCAATCAGCAAAGGAGACAGAAGAGATGCCGGCTGCGCGATCAAGTGGACTAAGGTGAGTTTAATTTAATTTAATTTTTTTTAACCCCTCCAGCGCTATTTTACTATGCATTCTGTATTCAGAATGCTATTATTTTCCCTTATAACCATGTTATAAGGGAAAATAATAATGATCGGGTCTCCATCCCGATCATCTCCTAGCAACCGTGCATGAAAATCACACCGCATCCGCACTTGCTTGCGGATGCTTGTGATTTTCACGCAACCCCATTCATTTCTATGGGGCCTGCGTTACGTGAAAAACGCACAAAGAGGAGCATGCTGCGATTTTCACGCAACGCACAAGTGATGCGTGAAAATCACCGCTCGTGTGCACAGCCCCATAGAAATGAATGGGTCAGGATTCAGTGCGGGTGCAATGCGTTCAACTCGCGCATCGCATCGGCGCGGAATACTCGCCCGTGTGAAAGGGGCCTAAATTGTATGTATACTAATGCCACGAGCCTGATTATTAAAACTGGTGAAATGGAATTAGTAATGTCAGAAGAGGACGATGACAAAATTGAGACATGGCTGGATGATGGCTATGAATATAGTAGCGCTATATTAATACGTATAAATATGTAAAATGAGTATGACTGGACAAATAACTTATACTGTTAAAGTCTGTTTAGAAAGGATTATTAAAAATGGAGATGGGAACGGGTTTCCCTTTATGTACCAGCCTGTCTAAAGTTAACACTCTGGGAAGATATAAGTGGGGCTAATGAACATGTGGAGTCACTGTGGGTAGAAATACATTGTGGGAAAAACAATAATAAAATGTTGATAGAGGTTTGTTATAAGTAACATAGTTAGGCCAAAAAAAAAAAACATCCATCCAGTTCAGCTTGTTATCCTGCAAGCTGATCCAGAGGAAGGCAAAAACCCTCCCCTTGAGGTAGAAGCCAATTTTCTTCATTTAAAGGGAAAAAAGATTCCTTCCTGACTTCAATCAGGCAGTCAGAATAACTCCCTGGATCAACGACCCTTGTCCGGAAACCTAATAATTATAGCCTGTAATATTATTACACTCCAGAAATACATCCAGGCCCCTCTTGAACTCTTTTAGTGAATTCACCATCACCACCTCTTCAAGCAGACAGTTCCATAGTCTCACTGCTATTACTGTAAAGAATCCTCTTAGTATAGAAATCTTCTTTCCTCTAGACGTGGGGGATGTCCCAGCTACAGTCCTGGGCATTTATAGATCATGGGAGAGATTTCTGTGCTGCCACTGATGTATTTATAAATAGTTATTACAACTCCCCTAAGTAGTCTTTCTTCTAAATTGAATAACCCTATTATTAATAATCTTTCTGGGTACTGTAGTTCACTCACTCCAGTTATCACTTTAGTTGCCCTCCTCTGAAACCTCTCCAGCTCTGCTATGTGCTTTGTTCATGAAAATCTACTGCCAAGGGTAATAGATGAGACAGCAAATCATAATGAGGTCATTATTATGGGGGACTTCAACTACCCAAATATATATTGGAAAAACTGAAACCTATGGATCTCAAAAAGGAAACAGGTTCTTGTCAATAACTAAAGACAATTTCCTTTCCCAACTGGTTCTCGATCCAACTACAGGGACGGCCATACTAGACTTATATCAATCAATAGACCTGACAGAACAGGTGTGCAGGTTGGGGGACACCTGGGAAATATAAATATAATAAACTTCCATTTGTCATTCAAAAGAGTGTTTTCTTCAGGGAGGCACACAAACGCTGAACTTCCGAAAAACACATCAGCTTAGAGAGGCCATTAGCTTCACTAACTGGGACAATGTTCTCAAAAATAAAAATACAGACACAAAATTGGATATTTTCAAAAGCATCTTAAACTTTCTTTGCGAGAGGTACATACCTAATAGGAATAAGGATCAGGAACAGAAAAAAAAAAAACAATGTGGATAAATAGAAATGTAAAGGAAGGCAGATGTTGTAGAGAGCAATGAGGAGAAAGCAAAAGGAACTGTCAGATGAAATGCAGAGCATCAAAGTAAACTCCCCATTAAAAGTGGCCTGCCTGATGGAGGAAGGAGTGCAGCTGCATCTTAAAAAGATTAAAATATACAAATCATCTGGTCCAGATGGAATACATCCCGTATCCCAAGAGAATGAAGTAATATAATAGAAAGATCCTTATTTCTGATATTTAATGACAGGGTTTGCTCCATAGGATAGTTACTTAGCAAATGTAGTGCCATAAGAGGTCAAAAACTGAGGCTGGAAACTATAGACCCCTAAATTTCACATCTGTTGTGGGTAAACTGTTTAAGAGTTTTCTAAGAGATGCTATACTGGAGTATCTAAATAAAAAAATAACATAAGGAGAGAGAGAAAAAAAAAATATGAGACCACACTATAAACTTTTATTGTCCTGATGAAAGGGACTGTTCGCCCCTGAAAGGCGTTGACTGGAATAAAATGATTTTTTTCATCATCACCATCCTGGTCCTTAGTCCATCTGCTTCAGCCCCGAAAAAAAGGTCCGATCTTCTACTCCACTGACGCATCTAAATAAAAAAATAAGCAAATAAGGCTACTTTCACACTAGCGGCAGGACAGATCCGACAGGCTGTTCACCCTGTCGTATCCGTCCTGCCGCTATTTCACCGTGCCGCCGGACTGCCGCTCAGTCCCCATTGACTATAATGGGGACAGGGGGCGGAGCTCCGGCGCAGCACGGCAGTGCGCGGCGAGAGGCCGCTGGACTAAAAGTTCTGCATGTCCGACTTTTTAGTCCGGCGGCCTCTCGACGCGCACTGCCATGCTGCGCCGGAGCTCCGCCCCCGTACACATTATAGTTAATGGGGGCAGAGCGGCAGTCAGGCGGCACAGCGAAATAGCGGCAGGATGGATCCGACAGGGTGAACAGCCTGTCGGATCCATCCTGCCGCTAGTGTGAAAGTACCCTAACCTTGCATCAGCACAGCTTCATGAGGGAGTGGTCCTTTCAAACTAATCTAATTAGTTTCTATGAGGAGGTAAATTTTAGACTGGACTGGAGTGAGTCAATGGATGTCATATATTTTAACTTCTTCAAAGAATTTAATACTGTGCCACATGAAAGATTTGGGTCATAAAATGAGAATGTTCGGACTGGGGAAAATGTGGTAAAGTAAGGCCCCTTTCACACGGGCGAGTATTCCGCGCGGATACGATACGTGAGGTGAACGCATTGCACCCGCACTGAATACCGTCCCATTCATTTCTATGGGGATGTTCAGATGAGCGGTGATTTTCTCGCATCACTTATGCGTTGCGTGAAAATCGCAGCATGCTCTATATTCTGCGTTTTTCACGCAACGCAGGCCCCATAGTAGTGAATGGGGTTGCGTGAAAATCGCAAGCATCCGCAAGCAAGTGCGGATGCGGTGCGATTTTCACGCACGGTTGCTAGGAGACGATCGGGATGGAGACCCGATCATTATTATTTTCCCTTATAACATGGTTATAAGGGAAAATAATAGCATTCTGAATACAGAATGCAAAGTAAAATAGGGCTGGAGGGGTTAAAAAAAATAAAATAATAATTGAACTCATACCATAGTCCACTTGATCGCGTAGCCCGGCATCTCCTTGTGTCTCCTTTGTTGAATAGGACCTGTGGTGACCATAAATACAGTTACAGGACCTTTGATGACGTCACTCCGGTCATCACATGATCTTTTACCATGGTGATGGATCATGTGATGACCGGAGTGACATCATCAAAGGTCCTGTAACTGTATTTAATGCTCACCACAGGTCCTATTCAACAAAGGAGACAGAAGTAGATGCCGGGCCGCGATCAAGTGGACTAAGGTGAGTTAAATTTTTATTTTATTTTTTTACCCCTCCAGCGCTGTTTTACTTTGCATTCTGTATTCAGAATTCTATTATTTTCCCTTATAACCATGTTATAAGGGAAAATAATACAATCTACAGAACACCGATCTCAAGCCCGAACTTCTGTGAAGAAGTTCGGGTTTGGGTACCAAACATGCACAATTTTTCTTACGCGCGTGCAAAACGCATTGCAATGTTTTTCAGCGCGAGTGTTCCCGCAACGCACCCGCACATTTTCCCGCAACGCCCGTGTGAAACCAGCCTAACAGGCTCAGTGATAGAAAAGAGAGGGTGGCCAGTATACTAATATAGATTGATCTGGGCAGATTGCAAGCTTGGGAAGGGAAATGCAATTCAGATTAAAAACGGATAAATATAGGGCTATGCACATGGGAAGGAAAAAATACCAAATGGTAAAACATTGGGTGACACTGACAGAGAAAAGGACTTAAAAATTTTAGTTGACAGTAAACTTAACTGTAGCAACCTGTGTCAGGCATCTGCTGCCATGGCCAATAAGATTTTAGGTTGCACAAAAAGTGGTATAGATGCACGTGACTCAAGCAATGTTCTGCCACTTTAAAAATCATTGGTCAGACCCCACATGGAGTATTGTACAATTGTGTACAATCCTGGGCTCCTGTGCACAAGACAGACATAGAGCTAGAAACGGTTCAGAGGAGGGGAGCTAAATTAATAACTAGAATGGGTGGACTACAATACCCAGAAAGACTATCAAAATTGGGTAATTTACAGTTGCAAGAAAAAGTATGTGAACCCTTTGGAATGATATGGATTTCTGCACAAATTGGTCATAAAATGTGATCTGATCTTCATCTAAGTCACAACAATAGACAATCACAGTCTGCTTAAACTAATAACACACAAAGAATTAAATGTTACCATGTTTTTATTGAACACACCATGTAAACATTCACAGTCTATAGTTTTGTTCGCGATGCTAATTGCAGCGTGCGCAGGGTACTGTCACAGGGTCCTCTAAGATGTTATAACTCACGCCCCAGGTTAGGCATGCCAGAGTGGTGTAATGTCTCTGTATGGTAGTGGTAATAGTGTCAATGGTGTCTCCTACCTGGGTACGGCTGGACTCCTGGATCCTGGCTCACTTGCAATAAAATGAGTGTAGTGCTAGTAGGAGTAATAGAGGGATTTGCAGCAGTAATTGAGATCCAGACCTTGGGTAAAGTTCAAACTTGTCTTTACTGGTTGTAGCTTTCATCCAAGCAAGATGCAGCTTTAGTCTGAAGTCCCAGCAGGTATTGGCAATGGTTGGCAGGAATTTATCTTCTGCTCTCTCATGTACCTGGAGCTTGCAGGAAAGGACGTCTGCTTTGTAGCTCTAAAATGCGGCAGGAATTTGGCTTCTGCACTTTCTATCTTCTGCTGTCTGGGGACTGACTAGCTGAGGAGGAATATGTCTTCTCCTGGGTCTCTGGACTTTACTCACAGGGTATGCTTTCTTCCTGTAACTGGAGTTGTCTGCTTGCTTCTTTCAGCTGAGGCTGCAGAGCTCAAGCTGGGGATGATGATCAATGTCTCAGCCGAGACAAGATCCTGGCTTGGATCCCTATCTCAGGAAGCTCCTACACGCACAGCCTTCCCCTAGCAGGGGTGACTGGCACACTGACTCTAACTTCCTTCTCCACCCATGAGGCAGGATGTGGGAGCAACCCACTCTGCTCACAGAAAAGGGAGCTAAACTGGAATGAACTATTCTAGCCTAGGAACACTAAACTGAAACTTATGTCCTTGCCAGAACATTGCTGCCACCTGCTGGTGAACATGAAATTGCAACAATTATACCTTTGACAATGTTTAGAATGCACAGTTGTGAGGATATTATGTGAAATTACATGAGATGACAAGGTTAAAGGTAGAAGAGTTTAGAGTTTAGATTTCTGGACAGAGTTCGTTGATTCAGGGAGTTATTTGGAATTCCTAATTTGAGTTTTTGTTGTTTTTTTTTTCCTTTGTTTTTTTTTCCTTTCTCCGGATCAACTTTCGAGGATAACAGACCTAACTAGATGAACAGGTCATATGTCTTTTTTCAGCTTTACAAACTAACTATATTTATATTCTATCCACACAGTTTAGTGTTTGCATCATATACAGTATGCTTCATGTAGATAGTCTCAATCTGCTTGAGTATATAATTTTGCTCTTTCTCTTCTTTTCCATTTTATTGTCGATTTGTCCACAGAGAAACAAAGTTCTATAAAGTGTCCTACTTTACCTCTAAATAGATAAGATCACTTTGCTGTTTTAATGAAAGTTTAAAGGGGTTCTGCAGTTAGTTTAAACTGATGATCTATCCTCTGGATAGATCATCAGCATCTGATTGCCGATCAGCTGTTTGAGAAGGCAGCGGCGCTCCAGCAGTGTTTACCACTGGCCCAGTGATGTCACGACTAGTATCAACTTGCCTGGTCGGGGCTAAGCTCTGTTTACTTGAATGGAGCTTAGCCCCGCCCAGGCAACTTGATACTAGTTGTGACGTCACTGGGCCAGCGGTAAACAGTGAGAAGGCCACGGTGTTGCTGGAGTGCCGCTGCCTTCTCAAACAGCTGATCGGCAGGGGTCCCAGGTGTCGGAGGATAGATCATCAGTTTAAACAAACTTCAGAACCCCTTTAAACATGTAGCTTTAGGTCAAGTCCAAAACAATTGATTACTATTCGCCATGGCATGAATAAACAGAAGAACTCCCTGGGTGGCAAGTAAACACAAGATCACACTGATTAAATTCTGATTAGGGTCCATTCACACATCCGTGTGTATTTTGCGGGTCCGCAATCCACGGAAACCGGCAATGTGCGGACCACACATCGCCGACACTAATAGAATATGCCTATGCCAAAATGCGGAACGGAACTGCGGATGTGTGAATGGAGCTTTAACAGAAGCTAGCTACATTTATAATTAGGAGTATTTAAAGGCATCCCTATATATTACTATGTTCATTCAATTGCTACTAAAGTATAGACTTGCTTCTTTGCTAGTTAATCATTATGTTAACCACTTCCCCACCTCCCATTGACTATAAACATCCTTGGGCGGTTGGTTTATCTCTGACTGGACGTTCCGGAAAGTCCTTTCAGAGATGGCAGCTGCACGCTAATCGTCAGTGACAGCAGGGTACCCTAGAGAGAGAGAAGGCAGGGACTGTTCCTGGGTGTCCCTGCCTTCTAGATCGCTGTATGCACAGCGCTCAACAAGCGCTGTGTATACAGCTGAGGAAGCGACGTGACGCTTCCTGTCCCGGCATGGTGATCATGTGATCGCAGGGGCCGGGTGAGTGCAGAAGCTGTCGGGTTTCCATACACCACGATCAGCCCTGCACTTAGGCTGCACAGTGCTGTAATATTCTGTACAGACTCTCTGGGGGGTGTATTTCCCCTGTAACTGGGGCTACTATGTCAGCCCCAGTTACAGGAGAAACCAATAGTTAAAAAAAAAATTAAATGTCCCAGAGGTCTTGTATGACCTTATGGAGGACACAAAGTGTAAAATACAACATTTAAAAAGTAAAAAAATTTTGTTTAAAAAAATAAATAAAAATAATTTCCCCCAAATCCGTTATTTTAAAAATGTTAAAAAATAGAAGAAACATGATAAAATAGACATATTTGGTATTGCTGCATCCGCAATGACCGGCTCTATAATAATATCATATGATCTACCCCATCAGGTAAACGCCATAAAAAAATATATATATAAACATTGCACCAAAAGAGATTTTTAGAGAGCTCATCTCCCAAAAAACATAATGTTAATTAATCAAGAAGTTGTATGTACCCCAAAATTGTAGCAATAAAAACATCACCTCATCCTGCATAAAATAAGCCCCCGCACAGGACCATAGACAGAAAAATAAAAAGTTGTAAAAAACGTTAACATTCTAAAAAATAAAATTACATTACTAAAATGATGTCAAAATAAAGTTGACATATGGGCAATGTTAATTAATAAAAAATTTATGGGGCATCACTATCTGTCTTAAAAGCAGAGAGATTCAAATTTAGAAAACAAATTTAACATTAACATAAAGTACATTGTGTAACGAGAAAACAGAAGTAAAAGTGTTCCAAAGATATTACCACTAGAGTTGAGCGGACACCTGGATGTTCGGGTACGACGGGTTCGGCCGAACTTGACAAAAAAGTTTGAGTTTGTTTCCCGAACTTGACCCCGAACCCAAACCCCATTGAAGTCAATGGGGATCCGAACTTTGGAGCACTAAAATGGCTCTAAAAAAAGTCATGGAAAGGACTAGAGGGCTGCAAAGGCAGCAAAATGTGGTTAAGAGCATGACAAGTGCTCTGCAAACAAATGTAGATAGGGAAATGACTTCAAATAACATAAAGTATGTAAAAAAAAGTAATAATAATTCTGATCTAGGAAGAGGAGATCCATATGGAGTAGGTGGTTGAGGAGCCGGTGGATGTGGCGGTGTAGGTGGAAGCGGCGGTTGAGGAGGAGGTAGCAAACACTGGTTTTTGGTTTTGTTTTTTATTTTTTGTTCAAATTTTGGTAGACTCCTAAACATTGGGAAACATAAAAAATAAAACAAAGAGAAAGTGCCCTGGAGTACAACAATGGCTGGGTGAGGCCGGTATACATGTCTATTCTGCACAAGGTACGGACAAGTCCTGTGGGATCCCTGCCTGGTTCATTTTAATGAACGTAAGCTTGTCCACATTGGCTGTGGACAGGCGGCTGCACTTCTCTTTGATAAACCCCTCCTGCCATGCTAAACAAACCTTCAGACAATACACTGGCTGCAGGGCAGGCCAGCACCTCCAAGGCGTAAAGGGCAAGCTCAGGCCATGTGTCCAATTTGGAGACCCAGAAGTTGAAGGGAGCAGACCCATCAGTCAGTACGTGTAGGCATGTGCACACATACTGCTCCACCATGTCGCACGTCCCTGTGATGTCCACGATCCAATTGGATATCATCCCTATCAACTTTCAATGTTCTTTTATGCACCTACCATGGTGATCACAGGTAATGGGGAATCAGGGTTCCATGCCGGAGAGGGAGCCTGAGAAAGGGATACCACATCCAAGGGAGGTCAATTAGTGAAATGTGATCGAACGGAAATATGGGACAAGTTGTTAAAGCGGAAGCATCCAAGTAAAGGAGGGGGCGCGTGGCAATTACCCACTCCCGACTCGGGGCGGTAGTGACGATAAATAACAATACAGGACCCTTAAGATGCCCTGTTATTGAGGGGGCGGAGCTAGCGCCAGACCGAGATGGACGCATATCGCTTTACTCCGTCTGGAAGATCGTCCCTAACACCAGCTTACTGTAGCCCACGAAAGCAAAGATGGTAAAAATCGGGAACCCCAGGCAAGGAGAGCACCCTGCGATTCTTAAGGGCCAACTACCCAGTGGCGATATGGATAAATTCCTTAAAAAGGCAGCCGCAACGATCGCATCGCGGGAACCTAAAATGGCGCCGGCTCAACAGGCCAAAGCCCTGAAGCGCGCCCCGGCACTTTCTGATGGAGAAAGCGAATCGGAGGACCGCCAAGCCAACTCAGACTTACCGCTCACCAGGAAATATTTGGATAGAGCCCTCAGCAGAATCATGGAGCTCATCATGGCGGAACTATCGGCTTGCAGACAGGAGGTGAGACACATCGGGGAGCGGGTGGAAACCTTAGAATCCCACCAAACTGCTACATTAAATCACCAAGCTGCGGTAGCGATTTCCCTCAACCGATGCACTGCCCAACTTAATGAGCTACATAACGCTCTTGAAGACCAGGAAAATAGAGGGCGTTGCAATAATCTGAGGTTCAGAGGGATCCCTGAGTCTGTCCCTCCTGGCGATATTAACACGGTCATCCTCAACATATGTGCCTCCCTGCTGGGTCCTGATTATCCTTAAGAAGTTGTGATAGAATGCGCTCATAGGGCACTGCGTCCTAAGCCCAAGCCATCTGAGCCACCTCGAGACATCATAAGCAAGTTTCTCAACTTCCCTGTCAAATCAGCCATCTTAGAAGCGGCACACAATCACACTGATCTCACTTATGAAGACTCCAAGTTAGAGATATACCAGGACTTAGATCCCTCTACTCTCAAAAAACGCAGGGCCTTGAAGCCTCTGACCGACTGGCTACGGTCAACCAAGGTTTTATACCGCTGGTCCTACCCATTTGGACTCGCTTTCACATATGCCGGCAAGCGTTTTAACATATCATTATACGCTGAGCTCCCTGAATGATCATCTGAATGTTTGTTTCCCCTTTGCCCATTGAAAACGGGGAACTTTATCAAGATCTAGGCGACCTGCTCAAGATGAACCCATTTGAAATGCAGAGGACCCCGAAGTCTTCAAGATCTAAGAAGAGAGTGCATCAACTTACTCCCAGGAGCCTTTCCCAAGAGTCCTAGATTATTCCAAACTCAGGTTCCTGTGTTAATTGGACCTTCCTTTTAGCCAATATGACGTTTCTGTAATCACCTGCAACATGCGGACTTTTGACAGATATGGCGGCTTGTCCTTTTATTATTATTCCTTTTATTATTATGCCTTTTTCTTAATATTCCTTTTATTAATGTTCCTTACACCATACTACGCCCATCCTTGCCTCCTTTCAAGGCACTCCTGGGTGTTATACGATCTTTTAACCGGTCGTTTGACCACTTACCCCCCAAATGTCAAAGGCCAGTTCTGCCTTTTACGTTCCCCATCATTTTGTGGTTCTAATTTGTTATTTACTTGTTTTCCATCCTATTTTTCTCCCAAGGTATCTGTTCCCTGCTTCGTTACAATGCGAGACATTTAAACACCTGGTCCAGACCCGGAACCAGAAAGCGGGACCCCACATCGTTAATGCATTCTCCTGGAGGACACAACAATGGCCACAAGGTAACTACACACATACTTCCTTTCATGGCTGATCTACACATAGCCTCCTATAATGTTAAAGGCTTTCACTCCCCCTCAAAGCGGAGTCAAATCTTTACCATTCTAAGGAAGAACGGTGCTGGAGTTGTGTTCCTCCAGGAGACGCATTTCCGCTTCAATCATTACCCCAACATGCAATTTTCCTACTTTTCTAACTGGTACCACTGTGGGGGTAACTCATCAGCTTCAGGTGGGGTCAGTATAGGATTTCAAAGGAGGATCCCTTTCCTATACATCTCTCACGTCCAAGACCCAGAAGGTAGATTTATTTTAGTTAAAGGTACCATATGCCCACAAACATATACCTTCATAAATCTCTATGCCCCCAACTCCAACCAACTTCATTGGTTCTCAACCATTTTTCCAATCATTGAATCCTTCAAGGAGGGGATTGTGATTCTAGGAGGAGATCTGAACATTGCCCTATTTCCACACATCGACACCTCAGCTCATAAGTCTAACCACTCCAGCAAGTCCCTTAGGGCCCTACGTAATATCTTCTGGAACTTACAACTGATAGATGTTTGGCATTCTCACCATCCTAGTACCCAAGACTATACGTTCTACGCCCCAATGCATGGCACCTATCACCGCTTAGACTACTTGTTCATCTCAAAGGAACACCTACATCTCTGTAGCAAGGCCCTAATAGGCTCCATGCATTTGTCGGACCATTCCCCTATCTTCCTTTCAGTAGCAGCCCCTAATAGTAATCCCCATAGTTTCAATTGGCGTTTAAACAAATCTCTCCTGGGATTCCAAGACACAGTAGATCTGGTCTCCAAACACATCACAGAATACTTCTCCATGAACAAATCCCCTGATCTTTCTGTTAACACCCTGTGGGATGCACATAAGCCTGTCATCAGAGGCCAATTTATTAACATTGGATCCTATCGAAAGAGACTGAAGGAAAAAGAAATAGACGAAACACTTAAGCACATAAGGAAACTTGAATCGAGCCACAAAACAAACCCGTCTGATCCTCAGCTGCGGGAACTATCGGAATACAGAGCAAAACTTAAATCCCTTTTAATAACTAAGACAGCCAAATATTACATGAATACACAACACAAATTTTATGCGCACGGAGACAAGGCCACTAAATTTTTAATGAGCAGGATTAAGGGGAGGAGATCAGCTAATTATATCCACCAACTGTCCTCACATGAGGGCAAATCAATTTTCTCCGTTCACCAGATTGCTGCCCAATTCCGCTCCTTTTACGAAAAGTTATATAATCTTACCCCCTCTACAACCCCTGAAATGCGTGCCTCCAGCATCTCAGCTTTTTTTGAATCGTCTAATGTTCCTTCCATTTCTCCTGAACAGAAATGTAGGCTAGAAGCCCCCTCACCTTAACAGAACTTAACAAGGCTTTGCGCCAATTGCCAACAGGGAAGAGCCCAGGACCAGATGGTCTTCCGGTTTCATACTATAAGACCTTCCACAACCTCCTGCTTCCATACCTCCTTGACGTCTGTAACTCCACTCTGTTTGGAATTCCGCTCTCTAGGGACATGACAGTGGCCCACATCACACTTATACCCAAAGAAGGGAAAGACCTTAAACAATGTTCTAATTACAGGCCTATATCCCTCCTAAACATAGACCTCAAACTTCTAGCCAAAATGCTATCTAATAGACTGGCGGCCCTTCTCCCTCAACTTGTTCATGGGGACCAGGTTGGCTTTATCTGCAGTAGAGAGGGTAAAGATAACACTACCAGAGTAATCAACACTCTTTGCCATGCCAAGTGTACCTCCTCCCCCCTGCTCCTTCTCAGTACGGATGCTGAGAAAGCATTTGACAGGGTCAACTGGACGTACTTAAAGCAGGTGATGTTGAGATTTGGCCTTCCTGGTCCCTTTGTTCAAGCCACATTTGCCATGTACAACCAAGCTTCAGCCCGAGTACTAGTTAATGGAAATTTATCCTCTCCATTCGCTATAAGCAATGGGACCCGCCAAGGCTGCCCCCTCTCCCAACTCTTATTCATCCTAGCTTTGGAACCACTCCTTTCTATCATAAGGTTGAATAGGGAGATCAGGGGTCTATGTTTGGGAGGTAGGGAACAAAAAATCGCAGCATTTGCTGATGATGTTCTCATTATGACGGTTAACCCAGCGGTCTCTTTGCCTCGTATACAGACTTATCTTGACTTCTTCAGTACTATTTCAGACTTTAAAATTAATGCCAACAAGTCTTTAGTCCTATGCTCGGGTATTCCCAACTCAACTATGCAGCAATTAATGGTAGATTACCCCTTCAACTGGACCTCTCCCTCCATTACATATCTTGGAGTTAAAATTAGCCCCAAAATATCAGACCTCTTTTCACTAAACTACATACCTCTTAGAGCCTCAATCTTTAAATGCAATAGATAACCTTGCCCGGGCTAATCCTACAATGTCTTGGTTCAGCCCCAAAAATCTACTTACATTCCTTATACTCCCTCGTCTCACCTACTTGCAACAAACCCTACCGATCCCCATTCCCAAAGCTTACTATTCCTCACTAATAGAAAAATTTAGATCATTCATTTGGAGCGGGAGAAAAGCAAGACTTTCATTCTCCCTCCTTACAAAATCCCAACATGCAGGAGGCATAGGTCTTCCGAACCCTGAGCTATATGGCAAAGCCATACTCATATCCCGTGCGGTAGCATGGCTGCGTTCCCCTACGCAATCATCAGCAGGAGAATTGGAAATTGACTTACTGAACAGACCGGTTAGGGCCCTCCTGCTCGGTCATCAAACCGTCCTTCCTGGTTCGATGTCCCATTACCCAATTATCAAAGCCACTCTAGGGGCTTGGAAATGGCTCTCCTCTTCACATTGTTCTATACCCTTCCCCTCTCCACGTCTAACAATAAAAGATATTATTGAGACGCCCCTCCCCCTCCCGAAAGGTCATCGACCTCCCCAGGTTTGAAGGCCTCACAGACTTCGCTAATTTGACTGATGCAACCTGACGGAGAAATTTTAGATTTAGTAGCCACAAATACTCTACTGAATCCCCACCCCTGTGACCTCTTCCCAATTTCATACCTCAGATCCTACATAAAACACCACATTCACTTGAGTGATTTACTTCGCCCCATGGTATGGTTTGAATCTAATATAATATCCCAGTCCACCACTCCTAATAGAATGATTTCACAAATCTACAGTAGACTACTTTATACACCTTTCTTAACAAAACCTCCCTTGGTGAAACAATGGGAAACGGATTTGAATATCACACTCCCATTCACCTCCTTACATAGGCTCCTCCAGTCTCCCCACAGGGCCTCCCGCTGTGTGCGAATCCAAGAGAACGGTTACAAGATCCTCACCAGATGGTATATTACGCCAGATAAAACATCTCTTTTCACTGATACTGCTTCGGACACTTGCTGGAGGTGCCTTGGGGAGAGGGGAACCTTCCTTCATATTTGGTGGACCTGCCCCATCATCCACAAATGGTGGTATGAGATTTTCTCATTAGCAAACAAGATTTGCCATACCAACATCCAGCCCTCCCCCAATTAGCTTTCTTATCTCTGCCTCAAGAGGATAGCCTTACCCAACCACCATTTATCTTCTCACAGTTACTGTTAGCTGCACGTCTTCTCTGACCCAAATTCTGGTTGCAGCCTTTAGCCCCACCGATGGAACAATGGATCCAAAAAATGGATCAATTGCACAGGTTCGAAGAGTTGTCCTCTTGGGAAATGCGTTCCCACTTGGCATTCCTCAAAAAATGGTCCTTATGGTCAACCTTTAGGTCCCCACGTGACACAAAAAGTCTCACTGGACACTCTCCCAATGTAAGCTAGAATTCAACTTACTGGAGCGAAGTCGGGCCTTAAGGTTTTTCTACTGGTTCTTACTTTTCCTCTAGTAGCAGACAGAGGCCACGGAGCAAATTATCACCCATCTGCCCTTAGATTCTGGTACTAGACCAGGCTTTTGGAGCAAGTCTGCTCTCCAACATCGACAAGTGGTTCGAGCCTATAGGGCAACCTGTATATGCTGCTCTTCTAGTCATCTAATCCATCTCTCCCCTGGTTGTGTGTCTTTCTCCCTCACACTGAATATACTATGCCCTGTTCCTACTTTGATCAAACCGATTGTCAGATTTATGCCTGCATTGTACTCTTTATTACTTCAGCTTGGCCTGCATGCCTATACCTTGGTACCCTGTTACCCCTTTTGTTATTTGTTGTACAAAACCTACAATAAAAATATAAATAAAAAAATAAAAAATAAAAAAAGATGCCCTGTTATTGGAATGATTAATAAAAAATTACAGGGAATGTCACTGCAGTATTTTGGATTAGGAAACATTAGACAGGAGAGGCCCTGCTGCAGGAGAGGCCATGCGCCTACCATGGTGATCATGGGTAATGGGGAATCAGGGTTCCATGCCGGAGAGGGAGCCTGAGAAAGGGAGGTCAATGGCTGAAATGTGATCGAGCAGAAATGTGGGACAATTTGTTAAAGCGGAAGGATCGAATGAAAGGAGGACGCGGGTCAATTAAAGACAAATTTTAAAAATTTAAGTCCCTGTCACCTATGCAGAGCAGGTTTTTTTTTTTTTTATAGTGTTTATTTATCTCTTTTGAAAAGATATAAAATACAACAGTCCCCAAGGGGGAAAACAATTACATGGAAAGGCACACACGCCAATCTCCTAGAAGTTCAGCAGATACATTGTTCGCCTGTAATGGGCAAGACCCATTAATACAGTCATGTACATATATAATCCAATGTACGATCTCCCCAGTTCATATAGACGGTACTGGATTCCAGTCACAACACGCACTCACTCACTCATTCATACGTCTGAGCAATCCGTTGTCCCACTCGGATTTGTCCTCAAGCCGTACCCTGGGCATACACCCACACTCCCCAAATCTTATCGAAACTATCGGGCACTCCTCTGGCCACGTACAGTACAGACCAAAAGTTTGGACACACCTTCTCATTCAAAGAGTTTTCTTTATTTTCATGACTATGAAAATTGTAGATTCACACTGATGGCATCAAAACTATGAATTAACACATGTGGAATTATATACATAACAAACAAGTGTGAACCAACTGAAAATATGTCATATTCTAGGTTCTTCAAAGTAGCCACCTTTTGCTTTGATTACTGCTTTGCACACTCTTGGCATTCTCTTGATCAGCTTCAAGAGGTAGTCCCCTGAAATGGTTTTCACTTCACAGGTGTGCCCTGTCAGGTTTAATAAGTGGGATTTCTTGCCTTATAAATGGGGTTGGGACCATCAGTTGCGTTGAGGAGAAGTCAGGTGGATACACAGCTGATAGTCCTACTGAATAGACTGTTAGAATTTGTATCATGGCAAGAAAAAAGCAGCTAAGTAAAGAAAAACGAGTGGCCATCATTACTTTAAGAAATGAAGGTCAGTCAGTCAGCCGAAAAAATGGGAAAACTTTGAAAGTAAGGGCTATTTGACCATGAAGGAGAGTGATGGGGTGCTGCGCCAGATGACCTGGCCTCCACAGTCACCGGACCTGAACCCAATCGAGATGGTTTGGGGTGAGCTGGACCGCAGAGTGAAGGCAAAATGACCAAAAAGTGCTAAGCATCTCTGGGAACTCCTTCAAGACTGTTGGAAGACCATTTCAGGGGACTACCTCTTGAAGCGCATCAAGAAAATGCCAAGAGTGTGCAAAGCAGTAATCAAAGCAAAAGGTGGCTACTTTGAAGAACCTAGAATATGACATATTTTCAGTTGTTTCACACTTGTTTGTTATGTATACAGTGGGGGAAATAATTATTTGACCCCTCACTGATTTTGTAAGTTTGTCCAATGACAAAGAAATGAAAAGTCTCAGAACAGTATCATTTCAATGGTAGGTTTATTGTAACAGTGGCAGATAGCACATCAAAAGGAAAATCGAAAAAATAACTTTAAATAAAAGATAGCAACTGATTTGCATTTCATTGAGTGAAATAAGTATTTGAACCCTCTAACAAAAAAAGACTTAATACTTGGTGGAAAAACCCTTGTTTGCAAGCACAGAGGTCAAACGTTTCTTGTAATTGATGACCAAGTTTGCGCACATTTTAGGAGGAATGTTGGTCCACTCCTCTTTGCAGATCATCTCTAAATCCCTAAGGTTTCGAGGCTGTCTCTGTGCAACTCTGAGCTTGAGCTCCCTCCATAGGTTTTCGATTGGATTAAGGTCCGGAGACTGACTAGGCCACTCCATGACCTTAATGTGCTTCTTCTTGAGCCACTCCTTTGTTGCCTTTGCTGTATGTTTTGGGTCATTGTCGTGCTGGAACACCCATCCACGACCCATTTTCAGTTTCCTGGCAGAGGGAAGGAGGTTGTCGCTCAGGATTTCACGATACATGGCTCCGTCCATTTTCCCGTTTATGCGAATAAGTTGTCCTGTGCCCTTAGCAGAAAAACACCCCCAAAGCAAAATGTTTCCACCCCCATGCTTGACGGTGGGGACGGTGTTTTGGGGGTCATAGGCAGCATTTTTCTTCCTCCAAACACAGCGAGTTGAGTTAATGCCAAAGAGCTCTATTTTGGTCTCATCAGACCACAGCACCTTCTCCCAGTCACTCTCTGAATCATTCAGGTGTTCATTGGCAAACTTCAGACGGGCCTGCACATGTGCCTTCCTGAGCAGGGGGACCTTGCGAGCCCTGCAGGATTTTAATCCATTGCGGTGTAATGTGTTTCCAATGGTTTTCTTGGTGACTGTGGTCCCTGCTAATTTGAGGTCATTAACTAACTCCTCCCGTGTAGTTCTAGGATGCTTTTTCACCTTTCTCAGAACCATTGACACCCCACGAGGTAAGATCTTGCGTGGAGCCCCAGAGCGAGGTCGATTGATGGTCATTTTGTGCTCCTTCCATTTTCGAACAATCGCACCAACAGTTGTCACCTTCTCTCCCAGCTTCTTGCTAATGGTTTTGTAGCCCATTCCAGCCTTGTGCAGGTCTACAATTTTGTCTCTGACATCCTTGGACAGCTCTTTGGTCTTTCCCATGTTGGAGAGTTTGGAGTCTGCTTGATTGATTGATTCTGTGGACAGGTGTCTTTTATACAGGTGACTAGTTAAGACAGGTGTCCTTAATGAGGGTGACTAATTGAGTAGAAGTGTCTAACCACTCTGTGGGAGCCAGAACTCTTAATGGTTGGTAGGGGTTCAAATACTTATTTCACTCAATGAAATGCAAATCAGTTGCTATCTTTTATTTAAAGTTTTTTTTTCGATTTTCCTTTTGATGTGCTATCTGCCACTGTTACAATAAACCTACCATTGAAATGATACTGTTCTGAGACTTTTCATTTCTTTGTCATTGGACAAACTTACAAAATCAGTGAGGGGTCAAATAATTATTTCCCCCACTGTATAATTCCACATGTGTTAATTCATAGTTTTGATGCCTTCATAGTCATGAAAATAAAGAAAACTCTTTGAATGAGAAGGTGTGTCCAAACTTTTGGTCTGTACTCTATGTCAGTTTATACGTCTGAAGATCCTTATTTATAAGTTGTGACCACTTTTCAATTGTCAGGAGCTTAGGAGGTTTCCAATTCAACAGAATTGGTTTCCTACCATAAAATATCAACAGCTGGAGCAATTTCCTGACGTATTTAGTGGGAATCACCTCTGATACCAGGCCCAACAAGCATATCATGGGTGCGCATATCCCCAGGAGACCCAATTTTGTGTTAATGAACCGACATATCCCACCCCAGTACGACTGCACAACAGGGCAAAGCTATATCATATGGTATGGGGACCCTCTTAGTTCCCCGCAGCGCGAGCATGAAGGATCAGGTATTTGACGCATGTCGTACTAGCGCACTGGGGTCAGGTATACTCTGTGTATCCACTTGATTTAGATAAGCTGGTCCCGGGCGCTTATAACTAGACATGTCCCGAACTATTTGCCGGCGAACAGTTCCCGGCGAACATCGCTTGTTCGCGTTCGCCGCGGCAGACGAACATATGCGATGTTCGGTCCGCGCCTATACGTCATCATTGAGCAAACTTTGACCCTGTACCTCACAGTCAGCAGACACATTCCAGCCAATCAGCAGCATACCCTCCCTCCCAGACTCTCCCACCTCCTATCAAAAAGCAAGGACAGCATCCATCTTAGATTCATTCGGAAGCTGCAGTGTTAGTGAGAGCAGGGAGAGTGCAGCTGCTGCTGATTTAATAGGGAAATCGTTAGCTAGGCCAGAGTTCTGTGTCCACTCCAGTCCTCAAAGACTCATCTGATCTGCTGTAAGAACAGCGTCCTGACAGCACCCCAAAAAACCCTTTTTAGGGCTAGTACATCAGTCTGCTTTTTTTTTTCTTTGTAATCTAATTGCAGTTGCCTGCAAGCGTGTGTGTCAGGCCCACAGCATGTACTGTGCCCACTACTGCCAGTGCCCAGTGCCACCACTCATATCTGGTGTCACAGTAGCTTGCATTTAAAAAAAAACTAAAATTTTTTCACTGTAATATAATTGCAGTTGCCTGCAAGTGTGTGTGTCAGGCCCACAGCGTGTACTGTGCCCACTACTGCCAGTGCCCAGTTGCACCACTCATATCTGGTGTCACAGTAGCTTGCACGCATAGTACAACTAATTGAAAAAAAAATGACAGGCAGAGGCAGGCCACCCCGCAGCGGCCATTGTGGTCGTGGTGCTGTGATTTCCTTTGGCCCTAGAATAATGCCCAGTGAGTGATGCGCAACCATTATTGCCAGAGGATGTAGATAACAGGGATATGTCTCAGTCAGGCAGCATTACACACATGGACGTACGGTGTGATGATGATGATGTTGTACCCGCTGCTGCTTCCTTTGCTGAGTTGTCAGATACAAGTTAAGCGGTTGATGATGACGATTTGTCCGTGGATGTCATGTGGGTGCCCGCTCGAAGAGAAGAAGAACAGGGGGAAAGTTCAGATGGGGAGACAGAGAGGAGGAGGAGACGAGTTGGAAGCAGGGGGAGGTCGTCGCAAGGATCTAGTGGCACAGTCAGACAGCATGTATCGGCACCCGGGGTCAGCCAGACAACACGCCAATCAACGCAAGCTGTTGCCACCACCAGAATGCCATCATTGCAAAGCTCAGCAGTGAAGCATTTTTTTTGTGTGTCTGCCTCTGATAACAGCGATGCCATTTGCAACCTGTGCCAAAATAAACTGAGTTGTGGGAAGTCCAACACCCACCTAGGTACAACTGCTTTGCGAAGGCACATGATCGCACATCACAAATGCCTATGGGATCAACACATGATAAGTACACGCAGCACACAAACTCAAAGCCACCATCCTCCTCCTGGTCCAGCATCTTCAGCCACGTCAACCACTGCTGTCCTCCTTGCCCCCTCTCAACCATCCGCCACTCCGCCTCTCACCTTCAGCAGTTCCTGCTTATCTGCCTACAGTCAGGTGTCTGTCAAGGAAATGTTTGAGCGTAAGAAGCCAATGTCACAGAGTCACCCCCTTGCCCGGCGTCTGACAGCTGGCTTGTCGGAACTCTTAGCCCGCCAGCTTTTACCATAAAAGCTGGTGGAGTCTGAGGCCTTCAAAAAATTTGTAGCTATTGGGACACCACAGTGGAAGGTACCCGGCCGAATTTTTTTTTCAAAAAAGGCAATCCCCAACCTGTACTCTATTGTGGAAAAGGAAGTCATGGCATGTCTGGCACACAGTGTTGGAGCAAGGGTCCATCTGACCACTGATACCTGGTCTGCAAAGCACGGTCAGGGCAGGTATATCACATACACTGCGCATTGGGTAAACCTGATGACTGCTGCCAAGCATGGAATGCGTGGCTCTGCAGAGGAGTTGGTGACACCGCCACGACTTGCAGGAAGGCCTGCTGACACCTCCTCTACTCCTCCTACTCCATCCTCTTCGCTAACCTCCTCGGCTGAGTCCTCTTCTGCTGCTGCGTCTTGCTCCACATCAACTGCACCCCCCAGCTCCCCAGGGGCTATTACACATCCCGGATACGACAGTGTCACGCTGTCTTGGGGTTGACTTGCCTGAAAGCAGAGAGACACACCGGACCAGCACTCCTGTCCACCCTGAACACACAGGTGGATCAGTGGCTGACTCCGCACCAACTGGAGATCGGCAAAGTGGTGTGTGACAACGGAAGCAATTTGTTGGCGGCATTGAATTTGGGCAAGTTGACACATGTGCCGTGCATGGCACATGTGTTGAATCTGATCGTACAACGCTTTGTGCATAAGTACCCAGGCTTACAGGATGTCCTCAAGCAGGCCAGGAAGGTGTGTGGCCATTTCAGGCGTTCCTACACAGCCATGGCGCACTTTTCAGATATCCAGCGGCGAAACAACATGCCAGTGAGGCGCTTTATTTGCGACAGCCCGACACGTTGGAATTCAACAATCCTAATGTTCGACCGCCTGCTCCAACAAGAAAAAGCCGTCAACGAGTATTTGTATGACCGGGGTGCTAGGACAGCCTCTGCGGAGTTGGGTATTTTTTTGCCACGTTACTGGACGCTCATGCGCAATGCCTGTAGGCTCATGCG
Organism: Bufo bufo; assembly: GCF_905171765.1. Classification (NCBI taxonomy): domain Eukaryota; kingdom Metazoa; phylum Chordata; class Amphibia; order Anura; family Bufonidae; genus Bufo; species Bufo bufo. The sequence continues at coordinate 469,185,190 of NC_053392.1, read as the reverse complement.
TCCTTTTGAGGAGGTGACAAACCAAGTCAGTCGCACCGAAGGCACCATCAGCGACATCATCCCATTTGTTTTCTTCCTGGAGCGTGCCCTGCGAAGAGTGCTGGATCAGGCCGTAGATGAGCGTGGAGAGGAAGAGTTGTGGTCACCATCACAACCAGAAACAGCCTTATCAGCATCGCTTGCTGGACCTGCGGCAACGCTGGAAGAGGAGTCTGAGGAAGAGGAGTCAGATGAGGAATGTTGCTTTGAGGAGGAGGAAGACGAACCACAGCAGGCATCCCACGGTGCTCGTTGTCACCTATCTGCTGTTGTACACGGCTGGGGGGAAGAACAGACCTTCAATGAGATCAGTGAGGACGAGGAAAGGGACATGAGTAGCTCGGCATCCAACCCTCGGGACCCTCGTATAAAATGGCTGAAGGAGAACGACCTGTACTGGGTGACCACGCTACTAGACCCCCGGTATAAGCAGAAAGTGCCTGAAATGTTACCGAATTACCGGAAGTCGGAAAGGATGCAGCAGTTCCAAAACAAGTTAAAAAGTATGCTTTACACAGCGTATAAGGGTGATGTCACAGCACAACAAGAATCTAACAGGGGAAGAGGTGAAAGTAATCCTCCTCCTACCATGATCACGCCGGCAAGGACAGGACGCTTTACAGATGTGTTGTTGATGGAGGACATGCAGAGCTTTTTAAGTCCTACGCATCGCCACAGCCCTTCGGGGTTCACCTTCAGAGAACGACTCGACCGACAGGTAGCAGACTACCTCGCCTTAACTGCAGATATTTCGACACTCTGAGGAGCAATGAACCCCTTGACTACTGGGTGTGCAGGCTTGACCTGTGGCCTGAGCTATCCCAATTTGCGATAGAACTTCTGGCCTGTCCTGCTTCAAGTGTCCTGTCAGAAAGGACCTTCAGTGCAGCAGGAGGTATTGTCACTAAGAAGAGAAGTCTCCTAGGTCAAAAAAGTCTAGATTACCTCACCTTTATTAAGATGAATGAGGCATGGATCCCGAAGGGACTGACAGTGGGCGATACATTAGACTAACAAAGGCCTGATGAGATGAGCTGCCTTGGGCTAAAAATGGTCCACACGCTGCTGTATTTTATCTCTGAATGCCGGATGAGTTGCGTGACTTATCCGCCACCAACTAGGGTTCAAGCCGCAATGTTTTAGGGCACTTTCTGCCTGGGAAACATCAATTTTTCAGGCATGTGTACATGCCTAATTTTTCTGGCCTCTGGTGCTGCACTGTGGCTGCAAAAACAAGACAAAAAAAAAGGCACATACATGTGTCAATTCCCCTTCGTGATCGTTACCTTGTTGTGGTGAAGGGGCTTGCGTATGACAATGAAGTGACCACCTCTATGAGTGTGTTGGCAATGTTGGCACACCCCAGATGATAAGGTCGTTGCTTCATTGTGAACAGACCAAAAGCGATCGGCTGGATAATTTTGCATAGAAAAAACATAAATTTTCTTTGTGATCATCTAAGGTGATCATTAAAGCCTACTAGGCCAACAATGGGCCCACACTGCAGAATCATTGTTTTCTGGGTCACTTAACTGTCACTCAACTACCTCAGCACGACCATAGGCTTTGAAAAACCCCCATCGCCTGCAATCTCCCAAACGTGCACACGAGCACAGTCATCACTACACCAAGATTGACACAAATAAAATTTGTCATGAGTGTGGTTGTCTAAAATCTATTCCATACATGTCCCCTGATAGGGGACGTAACAGGGATTAAACTGATAGGAGTGGTGTGTTAAGTAGTACTATTCCTATCTGGTGGCACAGTACTGTATTCTACTGTGTGGCGCCTGAAGTAACAGAGACTAGCCTAGGCCTTATAGTAGTTAGATAGTTATGGTTATATGTTTTGCTAGGCCTTACTGTACTGGACTGCGGCGCAGTATTTGACTTGCAGGCTCTGCTGCGTCCGCCACCGGCTAGGTGTGTCCTCTTTAGCGGAACAGCACGACTTGCACGCTCTGCTGTGTGCGCCATCGGGCTAGGCCTTTCCCTCGGGCAGGGACATTGACTGTGGGTCTGGGATATAGTGTTTTCTATGCGTATTTGTATTGTTTTGGTTATGCCTGTGTTATTACTTTTTGCCTAAGTAAAGTTTCTGTTCTTGCATATTAAGCTGGTGTCAGTGTCGCTTTCCTTGTCTGTGACTTCGCTGTATCCTGGGAAGCCCACCCCGGTACACGGCTTACAACTTGGCGTAGTCAGCAGGATACAGCGACCATTATGGACGGGGATGCGACGGGAGATCGTCCCCCGGCGCCGGTGGTGCCGGATCAGGACCCAGCCCAGGGTTCACAGGCGCAAGTCCAGCTTGCCCCCAACCATATGGCTACCCCAGTAGGATACATCCCTGTAGGGGCGCTGCTGCGTCAACTGCAAAAGTATGACGGTAACAACATGACATTGCAGGACTGGACTGAAAGGGTGCGAAGTGCAGCTAAAATGTGTAACCTGACTTCCGAACTGCGGGCCGAGGTTGCGTTGGGAGCCCTAGAGGGTGACGTCAGGCGGACAGTGATGGTAAGGCCTGACTCCGAGAGAGATACCCTAGAGAAGATATTCTCCCTGCTAGAGAGAGCCCAAGGGGGGCGGGCCAAACTGGTACAGTTACGGAGTCACTTCTTTAACTGACCCCAGCGAGAGGGCGAAACCCTGATGCAATATCCCATACTCTACAGGAGACACTGAATGAGATACAACGACGAGACCCTGAGGCTATGGGCACCTTCCGGGAGGTGGACTGGCTCCTACGAGATCAGTTCATAGTGGGGCTCTCCAATAAATTCTTACAAGATAAATTACAAGAGATGACTCGAACAATGGCCGATATAACATTCTACAGTGTCTACTTAGCCGCCGTAGAGAGAGAGGAAGAACCCATACCTGCAGCAGCAAGAGTGGTGAATAGCACGCATGTTACAAGGGACCGGCCGGGGTCTGAAGAATCAGAGTCCTTGAAGGATGTGGTCCAGGCCCTGTGGATGGAATTGAAAGAGCTTCGGCTGGAAGTGTCCCAGATGAAGGCAGAACCATCCCGGCATCTGGAAACGGTCCCCGCACCTCGTGCCACTCCACCCAGAACAACCCCAGTGAGGGAGCCGGTCAGAAGAGGGCCCCTCTGTTGGGCTTGCCGAAAGTATGGCTATATGGCCAGAGAGTGCCCAGAACAGGTAGCGTCTGAGCCAATGTTAAACTTCCAACCACTGCAGTAGCTGGGCGACCTGTGGCGGTGCACCAGTAGTTAAGCCCTCTGCGTAAAGAACGTGACTTGTATGCCAGCAGCCCCGTATTAGAAGCCAAGTTGGAAGGCCGAAAGGTCTGCTGCCTAGTTGATACAGGGTCAGAGTGTACCTTAATGCCTCTGGAGTTCTTTGAGAGGCACTTCGGGCATATGATGGAGCCCGAAGACGGGAGCGTCATCAGGCTGACGGATGCCGATAATAGAGAGATGGATGTCCGAGGGATAGTCTGGATGCGGGTCCGACTGCTTGGGCAAGACATCGGCAAGAAAGGGGTCGTGCTGGTGGACCATTCGTCCCGGAAAGGAATGGACGTGACCCTGGGCATGAATATACTGAGAGACCTAGACCATCAACTCTATGCCAAGGAAGGGCCGAAGTACTGGCAACGGGGCACCGCACACCGGCCTACCCAGAAGGTCTTACAACAGATGGTGAGGAGCTGTAGCCTGCAAAAGAGTAACCTGTCCGGTCGGGCCATTGGAGACGTGAGGGTGCTCCGGAGGACCCCGCTGAAGATCTTACCTCGACAAGAGCGAATATTGATGCTGTCAGTGGGGGCTGGACGACGATTGAATGGACTGGAGGTCCTAATCGAACCCGCTTATCAAGAAGAAACGCAGATTCGCCCATTAGTAGCCAGGGCCCTTGTCATTGTGAAGGATGGATGTGTGCCTATACGCTGCTGTAATGTTGAGGACTGCAAGTTAACCGTCCCCGCAAACACCCTGCTGGCCAAAGTTTATGTGTCCGAAGGGGGTATCGCTCGACGGAGGGGCTTCACGCTGCAGCCGGATAGGAGATCAGCCTGGATCTATGCTGTGGTGATCCATTCAAGGGAAACCCCGACAGCGGAGTGGAACGGTCGAGTGATCATGGCTCGTATGGGGGTGGACTGCAGAACCCTGGCCCCGGGGGAACAAAAGCTGCTGGAAGACACCCACTGGGAATTTCAGGAGGCCTTCTCAAGACATGATGAGGACTTTGGGTGTGTTACTGCTATCTAACATGAAATCCCAACCGGCGATGTTGCGCCGATCAGGGAACGTTACCGGCAGATCCCACCTAAGATGTATCAGGAGGTGAAAGATATGGTGGCCAGCATGTTGGAGAACCGGGTGATCCAGGAGAGTCAAAGTCCGTGGGCTGCTCTGGTAGTCTTGGTGCGGAAGAAAGACGGGAGTCTCCGGTTCTGCGTGGATTATCGGAAGCTGAATGCTCAGACCGTCCGGGATGCCTACCCCCTTCTGCGGATTGAGGAGTCATTATCAGCCCTAAGCCAAGCAAAGTTATTCTCAACTCTTGACCTGGCTAGTGGGTACTGGCAGGTGCCGGTGGCCAAGAAGGACAAAGCCAAGACGGCCTACATTCTACCTATGGGACTCTACGAGTTCAACCGGATGCCCTTCGGCCATTCCAGCAATTGATGGAACACTGTCTGGGGGACCTCAACTTCGAATCACTATTGAGCCGTTGAGGAGTTAGAGGATACTGAAACTCCTGACCTTGGTTATTTACCTCTGTTCCCGGATGTGGCACATTCAAGTGGGGTGGCGTCTGGAATGACGCTAGTGCTGGGGAAAACGTTGACTCATTGGGAGAGAGTCCAGGATAGTTGCCGGGATTTGTGGAAAGTGAAAGAACGGGTTTGGAGCAAGATCTGGCCTCGGCCAGAAGAACGAGCCCGCCTGACCCCAGAGGGTCAGAAGTTGTTAAGGCAGTGAGACAAGCTGACAATTACCCTGGGCCTCCTGTGCCGGATCATATACTTACAGTCAGAGCTGCAGTTCCGGCAACAGATTGTCATTCCCATGTCATTGGGACCAGAGGCCGCCAGGGAAGCTCTTGAAAAGGGAGTTCATTTTGGGAGCGACAAAACGTTCAAGTGGCTCCAAGGGCTGGTATACTGTCCAGATCTGGCCGACATGGTGGCCGCGGCATGTCTCAAGTATTGATCCTGTGGGTTGAGTAAGAGTACTGAACAGCGGGCTCCTGTGCAGACCATCCGCACCTCAGCGCCCTTAGAACTGATGATCGATTATGTACAGATAGGGTATTCTACCTCGGGACACTCGTACTGTCTAGTAATGACAGATCACTTTACCAAGTATGCGGTGGCTGTGTCCACCAGAGACCAAACCGCAGAGTCGGCCGCCGAAGCTGTCTGTAAACACTTTATACAGGTGTTCGGGTGTCCACGGAGGATACATTCTGATCAGGGAGCATTCTTTCAGGGTACTCTAACTCTGTATCAACTGTATGGGATTGAACGCTCCCGCACCACTCCGTATCACCCACAAGGAAACGGGGCGTGCAAATGCTTCAATCGTACATTGCTGCGGACTCTGGAAGACAGTCAAAAAGCCCAGTGGCCCACGTACCTACCTGAGTTGATGTGGGCCTATAACAACAGAGAATACATTACCACCGGATACTCTCCACATATGCTCATGTTTGGGACCCTCACGGAACTTACACCGTAATATGTTGAGACGTTGCAATTTTGATGAGCCGGTGTGCGTGGAGGGGGTGCATCCTCACGCTCCGAGTATGGAGGAAAGTCCCTCAGATGAGGAAGAGGAGGAATGGTGGGTTGTCCCTGCCCGGGTGTCCACCGAGGTTCAGGCTGTGACAGGTTTGCCACCCAGGTGCAATGCTGAACAGTCAACATCTCCTCTCTTGCCTGATGTCCCCAGTACTTCTGAAACCTTCAATCTGAGAAGGTCAGCAAGGCCCAATGCTGGTGTGCCTCCACAGTGCTATGCTCAGGAAGAGTTTGTATGGGGAGAGTTGCCTAGGACGACAACTTTGAGTGGGGTGGCATGTGAGATTGTGGATAAACTCTGCCTGTATAATGTTCATGTTTAATTTGTATTGGAGCTGTCATTTGGCATTCCGGGCACTAGAGGCCACTGTTTTGCAGCACAGGCAGCACACTCTGGGATCTGCATATGTAAAGCAGATGATGACTCATGCTTGCTGCTTCTAAAACCAGGAAGTGCTGATCTGACATGGTGGAAGCACTGCTCTTTGAGAGACTGAATCCGATTCCATCCTTGCTTGCGGAAGTCCGGGAGTGAATGGACATGCAGAGGAAGGAGATTAGCTGTTGTCCCCTTACTGGATCCGACTCTTTGAAAGAGAGATTGTTCCAGGAAGACAGTGTACAGTGTGGGCAGTTTTATTATCAAGCAAGGACGCACGGTTGCTGAGAGGTTGGTGGCCATCCCGGGTAAGCGGCATCCTCTGGCCCAGAACGGACGCAGGTCAGTACACCTAGTATTATAAGCCTAGGCCTTATAATAGTTAGATAGTTAGGGTTATATGTTTTGCTAGGCCTTACTGTACTGGACTGCAGCGCAGTATTTGACTTGCAGGCTCTGCTGCATCCGCCACCGGCTAGGTGTGTCCTCTTTAGCGGCACAGCATGACTTGCAGGCTCTGCTGTGTGCGCCATTGGGCTAGGCCTGTCTCTCGGGCAGGGACATTGACTGTGGGTCCGGGATATAGTGTTTTCTATGCGTATTTGTATTGTTTTGGTTATGCCTGTGTTATTACTTTTTGCCTAAGTAAAGTTTCTGTTCTTGCATATTAAGCTGGTGTCAGTGTCGCTTTCCTTGTCTGTGACTTCGCTGTATCCTGGGGAGCCCACCCCGGTACACGGCTTATAGCACCACCATCTGCACCTGAAATACGCCTAATTTAGGTGTATTTCAGATTAGTAAATGACCCTTTATCTTACTATGTTGTAGTCTAATCCTGCGGTTCTACCTTATATCTATCTTTTGCTTTTTGCTTACATACATAGTTCAGCAATAAGAGCAGGGCTGGTTTTAGACAAAATGTGGCCCTGGGCAAAATCAAAAGTGTAATAATGTACCAACAATACAGTCACATTCTGTTGATTCCGACCCTCCCTCACAGATTTACACCCCATAAAGGTGTCACACAGATCTGCATCCTCATGGACCCAGAATATGCCACGTGCCCCCTCCCCTCGAAGGAGTGACTTTCCCTCCCTCACAAAAAGCTACAGCAATGGAGCGGGTCGTCATACAGCATGTGCCCCAGGATTGTACTGCACACCACTAGACCCTCGCTCACCCAGCCGCTTGCAGGAATACACAACCCCTCTCAAAGTACCTCCACGAGTTCCAGTGTCCATGCAAAAATAAAGTTCTGTCCTATACACATTTAGTCATGTGACCAATAACCTCTTTCCCTCATCCTGGAGCATGTCAGGTCTTTAAAGATGGTACCAGCTCTGGAGAGGAGCGGGTGCCATAGCCACCGGGTGCCTGCTGTTTCATGAACTGCGGTAATGCTGACCTGGACATTCAACCACTCAGATGCCATGGTCAAATGTCACCACAGCATCTAAGTGTTAAAAACCGAAAGAGCAGGCTTCCTGTTCAGGTGTGCTTTCCCCCCACGGAGATCGGGGAAAGCACACTGTTCTAATGATGAGCCACAGTCTGTACTAGGCTTCGAGGCTCATTATTGGTATATCCCAGTTCAGGCCACTAGGTGGCAGCACTGAACAGTGATATAGTTATTTCTATGCAGAATAAATGGAGCAGTTTCCATTATTCTGTATAAGCAGCAATCTGATGATTGCAAATTGTGGTCTACTTGCTAACCCATACACCGATCACGTGCCTCGTCCCTGGCTTGCCCTGAAATAAGCCCTAGGTAGGGAATAGGGTGGTGGGAGCACTAATCCTCACCACTGACACTTAGGGTAACAACAGGGAAAGTCCAAACACCCCAAACAATCCCCAAACGGAGACAATAAACAGGAGAGAACCGGAGATCTGGTAGCACCAATTCCAACAGCTCCACAGCAACTCCAACTCCAACTCCAACAGAGGTCAGACTAGAAGATCTGGAAAGAAGGTCTATATCTGGCAACAAGGAAAGCAGAAAGAGAGAATATATAGTACCTGGGAGTGCCTGACAGAGAACAGCTGAAAGGAAAAGCTACAGATTCCTAAATGGGACAAAAAGGATCACAAACCTAAGAAGGAAAACCTGGACTGGAATCCATTCCCACCACTACATAGTAACATAGTAACATAGTACATAAGGCCGAAAAAAGACATTTGTCCATCCAGTTCGGCCTGTTATCCTGCAAGTTGATCCAGAGGAAGGCAAAAAAAAAACCTGTGAGGTAGAAGCCAATTTTCCCCACTTTAGGGGAATAAAAAATTCCTTCCCGACTCCAATCAGGCAATCAGAATAACTCCCTGGATCAACGACCCCTCTCTAGTAGCCATAGCCTGTAATATTATTATGCTCCAGAAATACATCCAGGCCCCTCTTGAATTTCTTTATTGTACTCACCATCACCACCTCCTCAGGCAGAGAGTTCCATAGTCTCACTGCTCTTACCGTAAAGAATCCTTTTCTATGTTTGTGTACAAACCTTCTTTCCTCCAGACGCAGAGGATGTCCCCTCGTCACAGTTCTGGGGATAAATAGATGATGGGATAGATCTCTATACTGACCCCTGATATATTTATACATATTAATTAGATCTCCCCTCAGTCGTCTTTTTTCTAAAGTGAATAACCCTAATTTTGATAATCTTTCAGGGTACTGTAGTTGCCCCATTCAAGTTATTACTTAAGTTGCCCTCCTCTGGACCCTCTCCAGCTCTGCTATGTCTGCCTTGTTTACAGGAACCCAGAACTGTACACAGTACTCCATGTGTGGTCTGACTAGCGATTTGTAAAGTGGTAGGACTATGTTCTTATCACGGGCATCTATGCCCCTTCTGATGCAACCCATTATCTTATTGGCCTTGGCAGCAGCTGCCTGACACTGGTTTTTGCAGCTTTTTTTAAAATTCCTAGATCCTTTTCCATGTCAGTGTTACCGAGTGTTTATCATTTAGTATGTACGGGTGACTTGCATTATTCCTTCCCATGTGCATAACTTTACATTTGTCAGTGTTAAACCTCATCTGCCACTTTTCTGCCCAAGCATCCAATCTATCCAGATCCCTCTGTGGTAGTATACTGTCCTCTTCAGTGTAAATTACTTTACACAGTTTAGTGTCATCTGCGAAAATTTATACTTTACTATGCAAGCCTTCTACGAGATCATTAATAAATATATTGAAGAGAATATGGCCCAATACTGACCCCTGAGGTACCCCACTAGTGACAGTGACCCAATCTGAGTGTGTACCGTTAATAACCACCCTCTGTTTTCTATCATTGAGCCAGTTACTTACCCACATACAGACGTTTTCTCCCAGTCCGAGCATTCTCATTTTATATACTAACGTTTTATGTGGTACAGTGTCAAATGCTTTGGAGAAGTCCAGATATACGACATCCATTGATTCACCGCTGTCAAGTCTAGAACTTACCTCCTCATAGAAACTGATTCAATTAGTTTGGCATGACCGATCCCTCACGAAGCCATGCTGATATGTCGTTATTTGCTTATTTCCGTTGAGATGCTCTAAGATAGCATCTCTCAGAAAACCTTCAAACAGTTTACCCACAACAGATGTTAAACTTACCAGCCTATAGTTTCCAGGCTCTGTTTTTGGACCCTTTTTAAATATTGGCACCACATTTGCCATGCGCCAATCCTGTGGAACATTCCCTGTCAGTATAGAGTCCGCAAATATCAGAAATAAGGGTCTGGCTATGACATTACTTAATTCCCTTAGGATACGGGGGTGTATGCCATCCGGTCCTGGCGATTTGTCTATTTTAATCTTTTTAAGTCGCTGATGTACTTCTTCCTGGGTCAGACAGGACACTTTTAATGGGGAATTTATTTTTACAATCTGCATGTCATCTGACAGTTTATTTTCCTCAGTGAATACACTGGAGAAAAAAATATTTAACAGTTTTGCTTTCTCCTCGTCGCTCTCTGCGACTCCCCCCTCATTACTCTTTAAAGGGCCGACACCTTCAGATTTATACTTTTTAACATTTATATAATTGAAGAACATTTTAGGGTTAGTTTTACTCTCTTTGGCAATTATTCTCTCGGTCTCTAGTTTGGCTGCTTTTATTTGTTTTTTACATGTTCTATTTTTTTCCTTATAGTTTTTCAGTGCTTCCGTGCTACCCTCCTGTTTTAGTGATTTATATGCTTTCTTTTTGTCATTTATTGCTTACTTTACAGTTCTATTTATCCACATTGGTTTCTTTTTGTTCCTTAACCTTTTATTCCCATACGGTATGTACCTCCCACAATGAGATTTTAGGATGTTTTTAAAGATATCCCATTTTGTGGCTGTATTTTTATTTTTGAGAACTTTGTCCCAGTTAGTTAGGCCTAAGGCCTCTCTAAGTTGGCTAAATTTAGCTTTTTTGAAGTTTGGTATTTTTGTTCCTCCCTGTAGAAACGCTCTTTTGAATGATAATTGGAAGGTTATTACTTTATGGTCACTATTTCCCAGGTGTCCACCAACCTGCACGTCTGTTGTTCTGTCAGGCCTATTCGTTAATACTAAGTCCAGTATGGCCGTCCCTCTAGTCGGGTCCTGAACCAGTTGGCAGAGGTAATTGTCTTTGGTTATTGCCAAGAACCTGTTTCCCTTATGAGGTATACAAAATTCAGTTTCCCAGTCTATATCTGGGTAGTTGAAGTCCCCCATAATAACCACCTCATTATGATTTGCCGCCTTGTCTATCTCATTTAGTAGTAGATTTTCTGTGGACTCTCGTATATTAGGTGGTTTATAGTAAACTCCTATTAGTAATTTATTGTTGTTTTTAGCTCCATGTATCTCTACCCACAGTGACTCCACATGTTCATGTCCCTCACTTATATATTCACAGAGTGTGGGCTTTAGACAAGACTTTACATAAAGACAAACCCATCCCCCTCTCCGGTTTTGACAATCCTTTCTAAACAGACTGTAACCTTGTACATTAACTGCCCAGTCATAGCTATCATCCAGCCATGTCTCAGTTTTCCCACTATTTCATAGTCCTCCTCACACATCACTAATTCCAGCTCCCCAGTTTTATTAGTCAGGCTTCTGGCATTAGTATACATACATTTGAGATGTTTATGTATATTTTTTACCCTACACCTTTTTCTTCTGAACTGTTCTAGTCCCTTCTTCCATTCCAACCCCAGTCCCACTACTTTGCCCCCGGTCTCTATCTGCACTATCTTCCCCTCCTATAGTGTAATTACCCTCCCCCCCAGTCCCTAGTTTAAACACTCCTCCAACCTTCTAGCCATCTTTCTCCCCAGCACAGCTGCCCCTTCCCCATTGAGGTGCAGCCCGTCCCTACGATAGAGCCTGTAGCCGATAGAGAAGTCGGCCCAGTTCTCCAGGAACCCAAACCCCTCCTTCCTACACCAGTTCTTGAGCCACTTGTTAATTTCCCTAATCTCCCATTGCCTTTCTTGTGTGGCTCGTGGTACAGGCAGTATTTTGGAAAATACTACCTTTGAGGTCCTTGCCCTAAGCTTTTGACCTAAATCCCTGAAATCATTTTTAAGGACTCTCCACCTACCTCTAACTTTGTCATTGGTTCCGATATGGACCATGACCGCTGGATCTTCTCCAGCCCCTCCGAGTAATCTGTCAACCCGATCCGCGATGTGTCGAACGCTAGCGCCAGGAAGACAGCACACTGTTCGGCGATCACGGTCTTTGTGACAGATTTCCCTATCTGTTCCCCTAATAATGGAGTCTCCCACTACCAGCACCTGTCTGGCCTGCCCTGCTCTCCTGATTCCCTGCTTACTGGAGCTGACATTCCCCTGACTGGCAGAGGAAGTGTCCGGCTGCAGCAGTGCTGTCCCTGGACTGACATCCCCCTCATCTGCCAAACGTGCAAACTTGTTGGGGTGTGTCAGATCAGGGCTAGCCTCCCTGGCACTCTTCCCTCTACCCTGCTTTCTAACTGTTACCCAGCTAGCTACCTCACTTTCCTCAGCCTCCTCTCTGTCACCCTCCCCCTCATCTACCCCAAAGAGTGCTTGCTCGGTGAGAAGCAAACTCTTTTGCAAGTTGTCAATGCCTCTCAGTGTTGCAACTTGCCCATTTAGAGACTCGATTAGCGATTTAAAACGGTTAATTTGCTCACATCTTGAACAAAGATATACACCCTTGAACGGCTGTTCCAGGACTGCATACATCATGCAAGATGTGCACTGGACTAGGTCATGGAGCGATCTCTTGAGCAATGGAGTGATCTCTTGTTTTCACTAGGTCATGGAGCGATCTCTTGAGCAACTTAGAAAGTAGCCACCCGCAGCAACATTCTGACCCCAGGCACAACAGGGTCAGCAATAGGTCATGACACCCTCGTGACAACATTGCCGCATGCGAAAACACCCATACTATTACAATATTAAAAAGTTAGTCCATAAAGCGAATGACATAATGACCAAAAAAAAAAAAAGGCTGATTCCAAAAATTTTCATCACTTTAATTGAATAAAAAGTGATCAAGTCATACACCCCCCCAAATAGTATTGTCAAAAACTACAGATCATCCTGCAAAAAAGGAGCTCCCACACATCTCCGTAGACATAAGTTATGGGGATCAGAATATAGTGATAAAAAGAAAAAAAAAAATTTTTTTCCAAAGTAAGTCCTGATGTTTATAGCACTGACTAAGGCTAGGCTTGCTGCAGTGAGTGGACCTATAGAAGGTTGCCTCCTTTCCTAACAAAAAATACTGGCCAAGTAAAAAAGGTTGGTGTTGATTATAGGGAACCTGTCACCTCCCATAAACATCCCAAGCCGCCAGAAGTACCTGCATGTAGCCAGCAGTGTGTTTATGATGATGCCTTTCTTCCTGAAGGCAGATGCAGCAAAAGTACTAACAACTTTGTTTTATCCCCTGCCCGGCGCGCTTCTCCACACATGCTTGAAGTCAAGAAGGCAGCGGCCTCCTTGCTTCAAGTCACAGTAACCACGCCCCCTTCCCTCCTCCTTTGCTGTGACTGACAGCTGGCAGTTCGGCTGGCTTTGCCAAACTCTCTGCATAAGCGCTGTCAGTCAAAGCGAAGAGGCAGGGAAGGGGGCGTGGTTATCCTAACTTGAAGCAAGGAGGCCGCTGCCTCTGTGACTTCAAGCCTGACTAGAGAAGTGCGCCGGGCAGGGGATAAAACATCAGAAACACACTGCTGGCGGCTTGAGATGGTTTTGGGAGGTAACAGGTTCCCTTTAAGACTGGTGTTATTTGCTCATATTTTATGTTTTGCTCCATTTTTTTTTTCTTCAATGAAATCAAATCTTTCACTGTTGGGGACACCCAGTGTATTTAAAGGGAACCTGTCATGTGGATATTTGATTATAATCTAACTAATAATATACAATCATTAACTACTAAAATGTACCTTAGATGTATTCACTTACTGGTGTGACAGATGGTTACCTCATAATATACAGACAAAGATGCCACATGCCGCATGCCAATGAGCTGATTTGAGTCCGGCGTGATGTCAGTGAGTCCAGCGTATATTTAATTCAGAGCTATAGCCACTCCCCTGCCGACCTGCTGCTGATTCATATGGAAAAAAACTGTCATTCAGCAGCAGGTGGGCGGGGAGAGTCAGGAGCTCATGAATATTCAGGACTCATCATTATCAGCTGGAGCTTTTCAATACAAGATGTTGGCAGATTGACTGGGTCAATTAAAGAAAGTGACCCAGCATTTTGCTAAGATAATCAGTCACTTATGTATGTTGCCCTTAGTTAGGACACCATAAAACTGGTGACAGGTTCCCTTTAAGCTTTATTTAGCCTCGATTATTTAAATTTTTCTGCAGGATTCAAACTTACAAGTACCTTAACCACTGAGCTATAGAGCTCTATGTAAAATTGCTGTAAATATATTGTGGCTAAAAACCTCAGTAGTAGTTTCCAATGTATTATATATTTAAATATATCAGAGGTATCATTTTATAAATATTTTTGTAGTAATTACATGTTTTTTAACGCCATACATTTTTTTTACAATTACTAAAAAAATATATCAAATTATAATTCTGCTGTTTATTAATACCTAATATATGAGAAACTACTATGATGTTTTTCTGCAACAGTTTAATAGAGCTCTATAGCTCAGTGGTTAATGTTTTGCCTTTAATGTAGATGGTTGTGAGTTCAAATCCTGGTAGAAACATTTCAGAAATAAAGGCTAAATGCACAGGGTATCCCCAAGCATTGTCAGTATGCTCCCCTTCATGTTCATAGCACTGACTATATATGGCCACAGCCATATATGTAGTTAGAGCAGGGACTGCCCAAGAGTTAGTAACACTGCCAAGTCCCTTAGAGGATTGGGGTCCTGGACAATTGCCCAGCCCCCCCAAGGCTGGCCCTGAATAAGAGAACTTCTAAAAGAGAACAAGGCTGCAGGATCAGACCACACAGGGTTTGTTTGTAGTGTGTCATAATGGAAACACATACTATTATTCATAATACACTACCTGAAAAAAAAAAAAAGAACACTTGGAAAACGTAATGTGATTTAGCTGAGATTTGACAAAGTATAAACTGTTTTTGGCACTTGGTAAGTGATCAAGCTGGGCAGGAGAGCTTCTGGATACCCTGAAGAGCCGATTGTGTAGCATGGACAGGCTTATCCCATTAAAAGACCAACAAAGTTTTTAAAAAAAGCAGTACGACTTGTTCTACAAAGTTCTAGACATACTAAAGGCTGGTCAATGGTACCTCTACAGTCGTGGCAAAAAGTTTTGAGAATGACAAAAATATTAGTTTTCACAAAGTTTGCTACTAAACTGCTTTTAGATCTTTGTTTCAGTTGTTTCTGTGATGTGGTAAAATATAATTACACGCACTTCATACGTTTCAAAGGCTTTTATTGACAATTACATGACATTTATGCAAAGAGTCAGTATTTGCAGTGTTGGCCCTTCTTTTTCAGGACCTCTGCAATTCGACTGGGCATGCTCTCAATCAACTTCTGGTCCAATTCCTGACTGATAGCAACCCATTCTTTCATAATCACTTCTTAGAGTTTGTCAGAATTAGTGGGTTTTGACCACAAGTTCTCAATGGGAATAAGATCTGGGGAGTTTCCAGGTCATGGACCCAAAATGTCAACGTTTTGGTCCCCAAGCCACTTAGTTATCACTTTTGCCTTATGGCACGGTGCTCCATCGTGCTGGAAAATGCATTGTTCTTCACCAGACTGTTGTTGGATTGTTGGAAGAAGTTGCTGTTGGAGGGTGTTTTGGTACCATTCTTTATTCATGGCTGTGTTTTTGGGCAAAATTGTGAGTGAGCCCACTCCCTTGGATGAGAAGCAACCCCACACATGAATGGTCTCAGGATGCTTTACTGTTGGCATGACACAGGACTGATGGTAGCGCTCACCTTTTCTTCTCCGGACAAGCCTTTTTCCAGATGCCCCAAACAATCGGAAAGAGGCTTCATCGGAGGATATGACTTTGCCCCAGTCCTCAGCAGTCCATTCACCATACTTTCTGCAGAAGATCAATTTGTCCCTGATGTTTATTTTGGAGGGAAGTGGCTTCTTTGCTGCCCTTCTTGACACCAGGCCATCCTCCAAAAGTCTTCGCCTCACTGTGCATGCAGATGCGCTCACACCTGCCTGCTGCCATTCCTGAGCAAGCACTGCACTGGTGACACTCCGATCCCGCAGCTGAATCCTCTTTAGGAGACAATCCTGGCGCTTGCTGGACTTTCTTGGACGCCCTGAAGCCTTCTCAACAAGAATTGAACCTCTTTCCTTGAAGTTCTTGATGATCCTATAAATTGTTGATTGAGGTGCAATCTTAGTAGCCACAATATCCTTGCCTGTGAAGCCATTTTTATGCCACGCAATGATGGGTGCACGCGTTTCTTTGCAGGTCACCATGGTTAACAATGGAAGAACAATGATTTCAAGCATCACCCTCCTTTTAACATGTCAAGTCTGCCATTTTAACCTAATCAGCCTGACATAATGATCTCCAGCCTTGTGCTCGTCAACATTCTCACCTGAGTTAACAAGACGATTACTGAAATGATCTCAGCAGGTCCTTTAATGACAGCAATGAAATGCAGTGGAAAGGTTTTTTTGGGATTAAGTTAATTTTCATGGCAAAGAAGGACTATGCCATTCATCTGATCACTCTTCATAACATTCGGGAGTATATGCAAATTGCTATTATAAAAACTTAAGCAGCAACTTTTCCAATATTTATGTAATTCTCAAAACTTTTGGCCACGACTGTACAAATACCATGATAGCTGAGGGCACCCAAACCATGAATTGTGGTGTTAGTCCTATGTATCACTGCACGATGCATGGTGGCAGTAGACTTCCTGCAAGCTCTGATGTGGCTATCAATGGCAAAATAAAGTATCCAGTGATAAATGCAATTTCTGTCTTTGAACTGATGATGGGTGCATCAGAGTTCATCAGCTCGCCCTATTATGTTACATTTATGGTGGATTTCAGTACTTTTTTCTGATAATATCATAACCCTTTCCTATTACATTGACACTGCAATATTAGAGGGAAAAAAACATTCTTAAAATAGTCATTTTATATGGCCTAAATTTCAGGCAGCATAAATACTTAAAAGCTTGTGGCTATTATTATTGTAGAGTCTATATATTGTGAACTATGTATACCTCCCACCAGGCAGCAAAGAATATGTATTAAATCTCCCATTGAGAAATCACGTAAAACATTAGTCAATGTGAAGTTGAAAGCAGAAGAAAATCAAGCATATACTGTATTTGTATGAAGCAGGTGCGAGCTGAATATTGGTTTGGCAAAAAGCTTGTCACATCAGTGAAACCTGTCATCTATATTATGCAACCTCATGATCACTGCTGGTAGAGTATGCTCTATGATTATGTCTATGGTTGTTCCAGTAATTAAAACAGCAGGTGGCCACAACGAGAAATGTATTGACTCATGAAAAGTACACATTTCATTTGTGGTGACAGGCATCATTTTTTCTTTTGCAGACTGGGAAACAATTGGTACTGTACCTTGCATGATATTAAAGACTATGAACAATTTTTATTTTTCATTATTGCACTTTACTCATTTTGGCCTAAAAAAACAACAATTTTTATTTATTGTTTTTTAAATATTTTCAACTGTTTTTCTGTAGTTTCTTGTTCTGTTCCTGTGCAGACTAGCAGGCTCTCCCTTCTCAGTAAATTCCATCATAGAACTCCTCTGACAGCTCAGACTGTAGCCATTATCTCTGGACTGCTGACAGCTCATAAACACACACTATAGCTAAACCCTTATCAGTTTAATATAGCGCTACCTGGTGGATTTAATGTAAAACAGAAAGCAAATCAGTCTCCAGATATACTGAAAGTAAAGGATGTATGACAAAAACTGTTGCACATTTTTTATAAAGACCTATTAAAAGAAATTATTTCAGCCCATAATTAGTGATGAGTGAGCACTAGGGATGAGCGAACCCGAACTGTATAGTTCAGGTTCGTACCGAATTTTGGGGTGTCCGTGACACGGACACGAACCCGAACATTTTCGTAAAAGTCTGGGTTCTGGTTCGGTGTTCGTCGCTTTCTTGGCGCTTTTTGAAAGGCTGCAAAGCAGCCAATCAACAAGCGTCATGCTACTTGCCCCAAGAGGCCATCACAGCCATGCCTACTATTGGCATGGCTGTGATTGGCCAGTGCAGCATGTGACCCAGCCTCTATTTAAGCTGGAGTCACGTAGCGCCGCACGTCACTCTGCTCTGATCAGTGTAGGGAGAGGTTGCAGCTGCTGTTAGGGCGAGATTAGGCAGTGATTAACTCAGCAAAAACACTTAATTCAGTGATCGATCTACAGCTGTGGATCATTGAACTGCTGCTATTTAATTGCTCACTGTTTTTAGGCTGCCCAGAGCGTTTTTATGTCACTTTTTTCTTGGGTCATCGGCGGCCATTTTGTGTCTTGTGGTGCGCCAGCACAAGCTGCCACCAAGTCCATTTAACCATCAATAGTGTGGTTATTTTTTTGCTATATCCTACATCAGGGGCTTGGCTGTGCTTGCTATTTTAGTGAGGGGTGAAATACAATTGCCAAAATAGCAGTACCCTAAATCTGGTGTTTCAGCTGTGGCTAGCCAATTGTAATACTGTCTGCTGTCTGGCAAAGGATATATTTTTGTTCTGGGTTGAAATACATTTCCCAAGTTAGCAATTCCCTAAATCAGTGGTTTCTGCTGTATCAGGCCAACTTTAAATCTATCCATAAAAGGGTATATTAGATTGAAGGTGTGGATAGGGTCATTCTCAATAACTTCACACGCTACAGTGCATTTCCAAGTCTAATTCTGTCCGTAAACGTATACCTGTCATCCAGCGCCTAAATAATAGGCCTAAAATTTATATTCAGCTAAATCTGTGTTTATTGCTGAGGCTGGTCAATTCATTTAGTGTCCGCCAAAGCACAGTTTTTGTTCTGGGTTGAAATACAATTCCCAACTTAGCAATTCCCTAAATCAGTGGTTTCTGCTGTATCAGGCCTACTTTAAATCTATCCATAAAAGGGTATATTAGATTGAAGGTGCGGATAGGGTCATTCTCAATAACTTCACACGCTACTGTGCATTTCCAAGTCTAATTCTGTCCGTAAACGTATACCGGTCATCCAGCGCCTAAATAATAGGCCTAAAATTTATATTCAGCTAAATCTGTGTTTATTGCTGAGGCTGGTCAATTCATTTAGTGTCCGCCAAAGCACAGTTTTTGTTCTGGGTTGAAATACAATTCCCAACTTAGCAATTCCCTAAATCAGTGGTTTCTGCTGTATCAGGCCAACTTTAAATCTATCCGAAAAAGGGTATATTAGATTGAAGGTGCGGATAGGGTCATCCTCAATAACTTCACACGCTACCGTGCATTTCCAAGTCTAATTCTGTCCGTAAACGTATACCTGTCATTCAGGGCCTAAACACAAGGCCTACAATTTATATTCAGCTAAATCTGTCGTTACTGCTGTGCCTGTATTAGTGTAATACGGTACCTAAATAGATAGCCAGATAGTGTTAGGTGTCTGTAAAAAAAAGGCCTGAATTTGAATTCAATACATTGGGCCAAATAATTTTTTTCTTATTGTGGTGAACAGTAACAATGAGGAAAACATCTAGTAAGGGACGCGGACGCGGACATGGTCGTGGTGGTGTTAGTGGACCCTCTGGTGCTGGGAGAGGACGTGGCCGTTCTGCCACAGCCACATGTCATAGTGAACCAACTACCTCAGGTCCCAGTAGCCGCCAGAATTTACAGTGATATTTGGTGGGGCCCAATGCCGTTCTAAGGATGGTAAGGCCTGAGCAGGTACAGTACAGGTATTAGTCAATTGGGTGGCCGACAGTGGATCCAGCACGTTCACATTATCTCCCAGCCAGTCTTCTGCAGAAAGCGCACAGCTGGCGCCTGAAAACCAAGCCCATCAGTCTGTCACATCACCCCCATGCATATCAGGGAAACTGTCTGAGCCTCAAGTTATGCAGCAGTCTCTTATGCTGTTTGAAGACTCTGCTGCCAGGGTTTCCCAAGGGCATCCACCTAGCCCTTCCCCAGCGGTGGAAGACATAGAATGCACTGACGCACAACCACTTATGTTTCCTGATGATAAGGACATGGGAATACCAACTCAGCACGTCTCTGATGATGACGAAACACAGGTGCCAACTGCTGCGTCTTTCTGCAGTGTGCAGACTGAACAGGAGGTCAGGGAGGAAGACTGGGTGGAAGACGATGCAGGGGACGATGTGGTCCTAGACCCCACATGGAATAAAGGTCGTGCCACTGACTTTTACAGTTCGGAGGAAGAGGCAGCAATGGGACCGAGCCAACAGCGTAGCAAAAGAGGGAGCAGTGGGCAAAATCAGAACACCCGCCGCCAAGAGACTCCGCCTGCTACTGACTGCCGCCATCTGGGACTGAGCACCCCAAAGGCAGCTTCAAGGAGTTCCCTGGCATGGCACTTCTTCAAACAATGTGCTGACGACAAGACCCGAGTGGTTTGCACGCTGTGCCATCAGAGCCTGAAGCGAGGCATTAACGTTCTGAACCTTAGCACAACCTGCATGACCAGGCACCTGCATGCAAAGCATGAACTGCAGTGGAGTAAACACCTTAAAAACAAGGAAGACACTCAGGCTCCCCCTGCTACCTCTTCTGCTGCTGCCGCCTCGGCCTCTTCCTCTGCCTCTGGAGGAACGTTGGCACCTGCCGCCCAGCAAACAGGGGATGTACCACCAACACCACCACCTCCGTCACCAAGCATCTCAACCATGTCACACGGCAGCGTTCAGCTCTCCATCTCACAAACATTTGAGAGAAAGCGTAAATTCCCACCTAGCCACCCTCGATCACTGGCCCTGAATGCCAGCATTTCTAAACTACTGGCCTATGAAATGCTGTCATTCAGGCTGGTGGACACAGACAGCTTCAAACAGCTCATGTCGCTTGCTGTCCTACAGTATGTTGTTCCCAGCCGCCACTACTTCTCCAAGAGAGCCGTGCCTTCCCTGCACAACCAAGTATCCGATAAAATCAAGTGTGCACTGCGCAACGCCATCTGTGGCAAGGTCGACCTAACCACAGATACGTGGACCAGTAAGCACGGCCAGGGACGCTATATCTCCCTAACTGCACACTGGGTAAAAGTAGTGGTGGCTGGGCCCCAGGCGGAGAGCTGTTTGGCGCACATCCTTCCGCCGCCAAGGATCGCAGGGCAACATTCTTTGCCTCCTGTTGCCTCCTCCTCCTACTCGGCTTCCTCCTCCTCTTCTTCCACCTGCTCATCCAGTCAGCCACACACCTTCACCACCAACTTCAGCACAGCCCGGGGTAAACGTCAGCAGGCCATTCTGAAACTCATATGTTTGGGGGACAGGCCCCACACAGCATAGGAGTTGTGGCGGGGTATAGAACAACAGACCGACGAGTGGTTGCTGCCGGTGAGCCTCAAGCCCGGCCTGGTGGTGTACGATAATGGGCGAAATCTCGTTGCAGCTCTGGGACTAGCCGGTTTGACGCACATCCCTTGCCTGGCGCATGTGCTGAATTTAGTGGTGCAGAAGTTCATTCACAACTACCTCGACATGTCAGAGCTGCTGCATAAAGTGCGGGCCGTCTGTGCACGCTTCCGGCATTCACATCCATCCGCTGCTCACCTGTCTGCGCTACAGCGTAACTTCGGCCTTCCCGCTCACCGCCTCATATGCGACGTGCCCACCAGGTTGAACTCCACCTTGCACATGCTGGACAGACTGTGCGAGCAGCAGCAGGCCATAGTGGGGTTTCAGCTGCAGCACGCACGAGTCAGTCGCACTGCGGAACAGCACCACTTCACCACCAATGACTGGGCCTCCATGCGAGAGTTTCGAGTTGCGCTGTTTCGAGTACTCCACCAACATGGCCAGTGGCGATGACGCCGTTATCAGCGTTACAATACCACTTCTATGTCTCCTTGAGAAAACACTTAGGGCGATGATGGAAGAGGAGGTCGCCCAGGAGGAGGAGGAGGAGGAGGAAGAGGGGTCATTTTTAGCACTTTCAGGCCAGTCTCTTAGAAGTGACTCAGAGGGAGGTTTTTTGCTACAGCAGAGGCCAGGTACAAATGTGGCCAGCCAGGGCCCACTACTGGAGGATGAGGAGGACGAGGATGAGGAGGAGGTGGAGGAGGATGAGGATGAAACATGTTCACAGCGGGGTGGCACCCAACGCAGCTCGGGCCCATCACTGATGCGTGGCTGGGGGGAAACGCAGGACGATGATGATACGCCTCCCACAGAGGACAGCTTGTCCTTACCTCTGGGCAGCCTGGCACACATGAGCGACTACATGCTGCAGTGCCTGCACAACGACAGCAGAGTTGCCCACATTTTAACGTGTGCGGACTACTGGGTTGCCACCCTGCTGGATCCACGGTACAAAGACAGTGTGCCCACCTTACTTCCTGCACTGGAGCGTGATAGGAAGATGCGCGAGTACAAGCGCACATTGGTAGACGCGCTACTGAAAGCATTCCCAAATGTCACAGGGGAACAAGTGGAAGCACAAGTCGACGGCAGAGGAGGAGCAAGAGGTCGCCAACGCAGCTGTGTCACGGCCAGCTCCTCTGAGGGCAGGGTTAGCATGGCAGAGATGTGGAAAAGTTTTGTCACCACGCCACAGCTAACTGCACCACCACCTGATACGGAACGTGTTTGCAGGAAGCAAAATTTCACTAACATGGTGGAACAGTACGTGTGCACACCCCTCCACGTACTGAGTGATGGTTCGGCCTCATTCAACTTCTGGGTCTCCAAATTGTCCACATGGTCAGAGCTAGCCTTTTATGCCTTGGAGGTGCTGGCCTGCCCGGCGGCCACCGTTTTGTCTGAACGTGTATTCAGCACGGCAGGGGGCTTCATTACAGACAAACGCAGCCGCCTGTCTACAGCCAATGTGTACAAGCTGACGTTCATAAAAATGAACCAGGCATGGATCCAACAGGACCTGTCCATCCCTTGTGCAGATTAGACATTAACTACCTCCCCTTAACCATATATTATTGTACTCCAGGGCACTTCCTCATTCAATCCTATTTTTATTTTCATTTTACCATTATATTGCGGGGCAACCCAAAGTTGAATGAAACTCTCCTCTGTCTGGGTGTCGGGGCCTAAAAATATCTGACAGTGGCCTGTTCCAGTGTTGGGTGACGTGAAGCATGATTCTCTGCTATGACATGAAGCCTGAATCTCTGCTATGGGACTGCTCTCCTCTGTCTGGGTGCCGGGGCCTAAATATATGACAATGGACTGTTCCAGTTTTGGCTGACGTGAAGCCTGATTCTCTGATTTGACATGAAGACTGATTCTCTGCTGACATGAAGCCTGAATCTCTGCTCTGGGACCTCTCTCCTCTGTCTGGGTGCCGGGGCCTAAATATCTGACAATGGACTGTTCCAGTTTTGGGTGACGTGAAGCCTGATTCTCTGCTATGACATGAAGACTGATTCTCTGCTGACATGAAGCCTGAATCTCTGTTATGGGACCTCTCTCCTCTGTCTGGGTGCCGGGACCTAAATATATGACAATGGACTGTTCCAGTTTTGGCTGACGTGAAGCCTGATTCTCTGCTGACATGAAGCCTGATTCTCTGCTATGGGACCTCTCTCCAATTGATATTGGTTAATTTGTATTTATTTTATTTTTATTTTATTCATTTCCCTATCCACATTTGTTTGCAGGGGATTTAACTACATTTTGCTGCCTTTTGCAGCCCTGTAGCCCTTTCCTGGGCTGTTTTACAGCCTTTTTAGTGCCGAAAAGTTAGGCTCCCCATTGACTTCAATGGGGTTCGGGTTCGGGACGGAGTTCGGGTCTGGTTCGGATCCCGAACCCGAACATTTCCGGGAAGTTCGGCCGAACTTCTCGAACCCGAACATCCAGGTGTTCGCTCAACTCTAGTGAGCACCAAAGTATTCGGCCCGGACACATTGCTATATTCGTGTGCTTGGCCGAGCACCCGAGTATAATGGAAGTCAATGGGAGACAACCATGCACCCCCTGCTAGGAAGAGAAAAGGGTATCTGGTTCATAAAAAAAAGGTTAGAAATTGATGGAAACCCCATCAAAAAGGTTTGGCAACAGGATTAAGAGGATAGCTGGATACATCTTAGACTCCTATTATGTATGACATTTAATAGACAATCAAACAAAGGCTATATGCCAAAAGCCAGGTATGTACAAGCCATCCATCTATCCATGAGACGGATAACAGCCAGCATACCTTACAATGGCAGCCTTGTGCACTATGAGATATTCCAAACCAGCTCTCATCTGACTGAGAACCAGTATACCTCAAAGTTATTTTGCATCTGTTAGATGGCTTGGGTGGACCTGCACACTTAGTTCAATATCATTAGGGCGACAAAAAGCTTTCTGATTGTCCTAACATAATATTCAATAACCTTTCTATACAGTTTGGCATGTAAAAACTCATTTGCATAAACATGGGCATATGGGAAAGACATACAAATTAGCAGAATTTGCCTTGTTTTTCAGCTGTCATAAGACTATGAAAACCAATAGATGGTGCTATTGAGTTATGAACAGCACCATCTATTAGTTTCACAGTCTTATGACAAGACAAATATTATTGTCAGAAGACTATGAAACCAATAGAGGGCGCTGTTCATAACTCAACAGCGCCATCTATTGGTTTCATAGTTCTCTGACAAGTATATTAGACTTAGTCTTATGACAAGCTTATTAGTGTAGCCTTTTGCATGGAAAATTCACTATAAAAATTTGCTGTTAGAATATTCACGATCTACTCTATGATAATATCTGACACTGGGAAAGCTGGGTAATAACTCAGTGATAAAATATGACACTGGGAAAGCTGGGTAATAACTCGCAATCTATACTGAGTTATTACCCAGCTTTTCCCGTTTCAGATATTATCACTGACTTACTACATAATTATTACATAATATTCGCTATATTGCTATATATTCATTTTTTAGAATATTACAAATATTCTAATCGCAAATTTTTATTGCAAAATTTCCATGCAAAAGGCTACACTAATAAGCTTGTCATAAGACTCAGTCTAATATTCTTGTCAGAACACTATGAAACCAATAGATGGTGCTGTTGAGTTATGAACAGCGCCCTCTATTGGTTTCATAGTCTTCTGACAAGAATATTTGTCTTGTCATAAGACTGTGAAACCAATAGAGGGTGCTGTTCATAACTCAATAGCATTGGTTTTCATAGTCTTATGACAGCTGAAAAACAAAGCAGATTCTGCTCATTTGCATGTCTTTCCCATATGTCCATGTTTATGCAAATGAGTTTTTACATTACAAAACTATATAGAAAGGTTATTGAATATTATGTTAGGACAATCAGAAAACTTTTTGTCGCCTAATGATATTGATCTAGGTGTGCAGGTCCACCCAAGCCATCCAACAGATGCAAAATAACTTTGAGGTTTAATGGTTCTCAGTCAGATGAGAGCTGGTTTGGAATATCTCATAGTGCACAAGGCTGCCATTGTAAGGTATGCTGGCTGTTATCTGTTTCATGGATAGATGGGTGGCTTGTACAAACCTGGCTTTTGGCATATAGCCTTTGTGTGGTTGTCTATTGTATGTCGTACATAATAGGAGTCTAAGAGCATCCAGCTATCCTCTTAATGCTGTTTCCAAACAATTTTGATGGGGTTTCCATCAATTTCTAACCTTTTTTTTATGAACCAGACACCCTTTTCTCTTCCGAGCGGGGGGGGGCCTGGGGTTCTCCCATTGACTTCCATTGTATTAAATTGTATTCGAGCACCCGAATTATTCGGCCGAGCACTCGGAACTGCGATTCTCGAGCCGAACGGCAGTTCGGCCAAGCATGCTCGCTCATCACTACCCATAATGAGTATAATACAATGGAAAACAAATTACTCCCAAATGTGTTGATATAGCCTTTAAATGTGAAGCAACATTTCCTTCCAACATTAAAATTTTACTATTATTTTCAATATAGGCCAAACATTGAGTAATTTTTGAAAGGATGAATGCACCTATTATGACATCTGTTCATGTGTTCTATTGTATGTGTGCCATGTGGGCTGATTGCCATATACTGGTTGTGTGTATCTAGGGCCATGTGTTGGTGTGGCAATGCACCCCTACCTTCTTCTCGTGTGTACTGGCTGTGGATACGCCCCATTGTTTCCATGTGGGCTTGTTGTAGGCTTGATGTATCTGGGGCTATGTGTCGTGACAGTGCATATTGACCTCTGTGTTGTGCGTACTGGCAGTGGATACTTTGTGCTGTGAACATGTCCATTGTGTAGGTATGTCTCTCCTCTTAGTTCTGGTCAGCAGGGCAGGGGTTAATTGCCCTTGCTTGCTGTGCGTTCTCTGTTTCATGTAGAGGTTAATGAGCTCAGCAATATGTTTTGTTTGTGTATTCCTGTCCTTTGCTGAACAACAGCAATAGTTTCTGTATCCGAGTCTGTTGTTCTGTTTGTCTGTCCAGTCTTCGCCAGTCTCACCTGTGCCCATTTTCATGTGTGCATTTCCCCGTTTGTTTGATCACCGTACAGTTCTGTTCATGTTTTGTCATCCAGTCTGGTGTTCTGCTCTTGTTCCAATATGCCTGTTGTGATGCTCCAGAGACCTTTGTTTTAGTCTTCGTTCATGTTCAAACTGTGCCTGTGGTTTTGTGCGATTCCTGATCCTGCCTGTGTTCCTGAGGTCTCCTGTACACGACCGTAGGTGTCCTGTTGTCGTATTGTGGACTGTATTTGCGGATCCGCAGTACACGGGCACCGTTCCGTGTGCATTCCGCATCATGGATGGTGTGGAACAGAAGTACAGAACGGAACCCTACGGAGTGCTTCCATAGGGTTTTGTCCCGTACTATGTCCTATCTTTTTGCGGAACTGCTGCGGCTGCCCCACGGTCGGTGTTTGTGCATTGTGGGCCACAATTTATGGGCCGCAGCACGGCCACGGGAATCACAAGTTCGTGTGCAGGAGGCCTGAGTCTGCCAAGGACATACATTGGGACTATTCCAGTAGCTAGAGATCTGGTTGCTAACCCGCAGCAAAGTCCACATCTCTGTATATAGGTTAAAGTGTGAACACCGAGGAATTTCCAGAATAACACCCTTGGGTTTGGCCCAATGTGAAACCAGTAACTTGGCACAGTGGTTCCGATGTGATCTGCAATCAGTGGATCACCAGTACCTCTGTTTCTTGCCCAGCTTCAGTAGTAATTATGCTCAGTGGGGCAGAAGTGCTAATCCTACAGCGTAAAATTAGACAACCTGTCTAGACATGCACCAAATTTATCACAGTGGCTCATGCAGGATACATGTGGTGCATTGCTAGACACTTTTAACAATATATATCAACTATTGCTTGGCTTAATTTTCAACCTACTTTCATGCCACAATTTTGGTACAGTTTTACACAAAACATCACATCTTAGGCTATGGCCCCACATCCCTCTTTCAAGGAAGCCACCCCTCTTTTTGGGCTAGGTGCAGGTATTTTGTATAAAGCTAAATGCGCAAAATTATTCCACATTGCTCCACCTTTTGGCACATTGATGGTTTACAATTGGATCATTTTAAATCTGTAGAACATTTTTATACAGTTACCATATTTTTTATTTATTATACAGTTACCTAGAAGACACACTTTTTTCCTCCAAAACTGTGGGGGCTATGGCAGTGGGTCTTAAAGGGCAAATACTAATGAGCGCTTCCATTATGGAAGCACTAGTTAGTACAGTAGGACCAGGGAGTGGTGAATTCAAAGCCTCTGTGCTGGCTGAGTTCTGACTGGGGCTCTGATTAACATTGGGGGTCTGATCTGAGGTCTTTTTGGGGGTCTGATCTAAGGCCAAATTAACATTGGGGGTCTGAGCTGACGTCTAATTAACATTGAGGGTCTGAGACGGGGTCAGATTAACACTGGGGGTCTGAGTTGAGATCTGATTAACCAATTGCCGACCGCCCAAAGACTATAAACGTCCTGGGTGTTTCTGAAAGTCCTTTCAGAGATGCAGCTGCCCGCTAATCGTGCAGCTGCCGAGCAGGGGGCCCACTGTCAGTGACAGCAGGGCACACCAGAGAGAAGGCAGGGAACGTTCCTGGGTGTCCCTGCCTTCTGGATCGCTGTATACACAGCGCTGAAGGAGCGCTGTTTAAAGTGATGGATGAACATCGGCCAGGAATGTTTGCGAACAGCACGTTCGCGGCGGGCCCCATTGACTTTGATTGCATGCTAACTTGAAAAACCTTCAGGTCATATTTGCAGCTACCAAATACTTACTAGAAGTGCACAAATAATTCCACAACATGGACAGTGACATACCAGAGGGGGATCATTGGCAAAAATTCCCACAAAAAATATGCATTTTAATCAGGGGCCATTTGTATGCGTCTTAAAGGCAAACTCTCAAAAATGTGCCCTGCTGGAGACTAGAAATTTTTTATTTTAGGCCACGGGAGTACAGGTCCCAAAAATTAGGCATTCACCTGACAGAAAATAACTTGTGATTATGTGGCTGGAGGTACATTAGGCGGTCACTGGATAAAATTTTTAATGTAGGCCACTGGAGTACAGGCCCCAAAAATTAGGCATTCATTTGACAGAAAAAAACTTGTGATGATGTGGCTGGAGGTACATTAGGATATCACTGGATGAAAATTTCACTGTAGGCAAGTACAGGCCCCAAAAATTAGGCATTCACCTGAAAGAAAAGAACTTGTGATGATGTGGCTAGATTTACATTAGGCGGTTACTGGATACAAATTTTACTGTAGGCCACTGGAGTACAGGCCCAAAAATTAGGCATTCACCTGACAGAAAATAACTTGTGATGATGTGGCTGGAGGTACTGTACATTAGGCGGTCACTGGATAAAATTTTTACTGTAGGCCAGTGCAAGCCCCAAAAATTAGGCATTAACCTGACAGAAAAGAACTTGTGATTATGTTGCTGGAGGTACATTAGGCGGTCACTGGATACAAATGTTCGTGTAAGACACTGGAGTACAGGCCCCAAAAATTAGGCATTTACCTGACAGAAAAGAACTTGTGATTATGTGGCTGGAGGTACATTAGGCGGTAACTGGATAACATTTTTATTGAAAGCCAGTACAGGTCCCAAAAATTAGGCATTCACGTGACAGAAAAGAACTTTTGATGATGTGGCTGGAGGTACATCAGGTGGTCACTGGATAAAATTTTTACTGTAGGCCACTGGAGTACAGGCCCCAAAAATTAGGCATTCATCTGACAGAAAAAAACTTGTGATGATGTGGCTGGAGGTACATTAGGATATCACTGGATGAAAATTTTACTGTAGGCCACTGGAGTATAGACCCCAAAATTAGGCATTCACCTGACAGAAAAGAACTTGTGATTATGTGGCTGGATTTACATTAGGCGGTTACTGAATACAAATTTTACTGTAGGCCACTGGAGTACAGGCCAAAAAATGTAGTCATTAACCTG
Organism: Bufo bufo; assembly: GCF_905171765.1. NCBI lineage: Eukaryota > Metazoa > Chordata > Amphibia > Anura > Bufonidae > Bufo > Bufo bufo. Next base: position 469,155,928 of record NC_053392.1, on the reverse strand, counting down.
ACAGAAAAGAACATGTGATTATGTGGCTGGAGGTACATTAGGCAGTCACTACACTTCTGGATAGCAGCACACAAACAGCTGCTGGCTGCTGCTACAGTAGCGGAAGCAGAGACTCTGCACTTGTGCCACTAATCAGACTAGCAATGCAGACACAAAAGTGTCAGGGTTGGCCAAGATGTCCTGCCTTGTCTATCAAGCAGCAGGGGGAACATAATCAGCTTCACTCATTAGCTATAATATTCCTGTGTGAAGATGCCACCGATTAAAGGGCTTCTATCACTTCGTATCACATATTTAGGTGTCAGACACTAGCGATCCGCTAGTGTCTGCTCTAACAAACCATCCTAATATGATAGGTTTTGGGGCAGCCATTTTGCTAAAATAACAACTTATATCTATATGCTAATGAGCCTCTAGGTGCTATGGGGGCGTCATTAGCACCTAGAGGCTCCGTCTACTTTCATAAACTGCCGTCCCCCAGCGCGTCCCTCCAGCCCGCCCATCTCCTGCTGAATGCGATCCTCTCCGTGCGCGTCTCTGTTCTGCGCATGCGCAGTGAATGTCTGACCGCTTCCCTGCTCAGACATCTCCACTGCGCCTGCGCCGATGACATCATAGTGCTCCGAGGAACAGGCGCAGTGGAGATGTCTGAGCAGGGAAGCGGTCAGACATTCACTGCGCATGCGCAGAACAGAGACTCGCACGGAGAGGATCGCATTCAGCAGGAGATGGGCGGGCTGGAGGGACGCGCTGGGCGGCGGCAGTTTATGAAGGTAGACGGAGCCTCTAGGTGCTAATGACGCCCCCATAGCACCTAGAGGCTCATTAGCATATAGATATAAGTTGTTATTTTAGCAAAACGGCTGCCCCAAAACCTATCATATTAGGATGGTTTGTTAGAGCAGACACTAGCGGATCGCTAGTGTCTGACACCTAAATATGTGATACGAAGTGATAGAAACCCTTTAACCAATGAACAAGTGAAATGCTCATTCATTGGTTAATAGAAGCGTTCATGATGTTGCTTAAATTGTTGTTTGCTGGCAACAGATCGTGGTGTCTAAACAGTACTATTGGCTAACAATTCTGTCTGGGGACCAGCAATGGCGTTAACAATCTCTCCTTCCCATACTGTGGAGGAGATGCATGTAAATTTAGCTGTTACCTCCACGGATGAGCAAGCGATTGTCAGAAAGGCACGCTTCCTTCCTGACAATCGCTTGCTACATTGGGCCATCAGGGCCGTCTTTAATATTGATTGGACCCTGGGCAAAATTTTACTTGGGCCCCCTGGATCCCGCCTTCCCACACCTTAGCAGGCAATCACGCCCTCCACCACAACACACACACAAAAAATCCACACATCTGGTAGAGTACAGTGAATGACTGTAAAAACTTCCAGTTCTGAAGACTCCAGTGACTCAGGATCAGTGCTCTGGGCAGCTGGGCTCAGGCTGGAAGTGGGTACCGCTCTGCAGGAAGGAGACCAGGCTCGGCTCACCCTAGTGTTACAGTGCACCCCAGCACCCCACAGTATGCAGTATAGCACCCTATAGTATACAGCAACCCACAGTATGCAGTATAGCACCCTATAGTATACAGCACCACACAGTATGCAGTATAGCACCCCACACTATACAGTACCCTACAGTATATAGTAGAGCAGTATAGCAGCCCACAGTATACAGCACCCCACAGTATACAACACCTCACAGAATACAGTAGAGCAGTATAGCACCTCACCGTATACAGCACCCCAAACTATACACGATACAGCACCCCACACTATACAGCCCCCCACACTATACAGTACAGCAGTATAGCACTCCACAATATACAGTACCCACAGTATACAGTATACAGCACAGTATACAGCCCCCCCCCCACAGTATACAGTACAGCAGTATAGCACTCCACAATATACAGCACCCACAGTATACAGTATACAGCCCCCCACAGTATACAGCCCCCCCACAGTATACAGTACAGCAGTATAGCACTCCACAATAACAGCACCCACAGTAAACAGTATACAGCCCCCCACACTATACAGTACAGCAGTATAGCACTCCACAATATACAGCACCCACAGTATACTGTATACTGTGGGTGCTGTACAGTATACAGCCCCCCACACTATACAGCCCCCCACACTATACAGGTTCCCACAGTATACAGGCCCCCACAGTAAGCAGCCCCCCACAGTATACATGCCCCCACACTATACAGCACCCCACTATACAGTAGTTTACAGTATATTAGCATAACAGCCCCTGTCGCCTTTTTCTGATGTAATCTTCACAAAAAAAAGCTCCAAAGTTAAGGCAAACTTCTACAGCAACACTCCTGGTAGGACATATGACCAGTAATATTGCTAGGTTACTGGTCACATGGTGATGATGTCATCTAAGGTCCTAGAGAATCACAGCTCTCACAGTACGCTGCCTGGAGTGCCAGCAGGCATGGCATGGCAGCACCCCCTGTGTAGCTGACAGCCTGACACCCGGGGAAGTGGCTAGCAGGGCTCAAGAGGCAGCTGCCTTGGGCCCCTGGGCCCGGGGCAGCTGCCCCTTTTGCCCCTTGTTAAAGACGGCCCTGTGGGCCATGTATTATTGGCCTTTATTATAAGTTAACTCTCTGTTTGATAAGAATTTAGCTTAAAGGCTATGTACACCTTTTGAGGCAATTTGAAAATAATGAAAATATTTTTTTTTAAATAATTTTAAATATGGCATCCTTTTTTCTGTACAGGAATGACATGCTCTAGTAGCACCATTTAGATTTTATGTATTTTCCATCAGAACATGAGCAGACGGACTCCTTATCTCTGCTCTTTGACCTACTTAACAGTTATTAGAGCTCAGTTCTTATCTTTCTGCTAAGAATGTGGCTTAGAAAAACAGTTAACCCTTTGTAACAGAAAAGCTCAATATTTTTAATAAAGGCCAATTAACAAAAAAACGATTTTTAGCCAAAAATGAGTAACATGCATTCATTTAAAAAAATGCCTCCGAAGTTGTACATAGCCTTTAACTCCTTTAGGACACAGCCTTATTTCACCTTAACCCCTTCCCGACTGCAATCCGTTTATATACGTGATATTTGCACATGCCCCATGCAGCTACCACGTGTATAAAGTGCCTCAGCCTCCCTCAATGTTGGCCGTACCCCCCCCCTTTCCAGCGCTGCCCTCAGCCTCCGATGCGGTCCCCCTGCTGTGTGTGATGGCGGCGGCTCCATTCCTGAGCCGCCGCCATAAGCAGAGAGTGTCAGCTCTATACTGACACTCTGCTGTAACCCCATAGATGCCGCGGCAGCGGCATCCATGGGGTTAATAGAGGGAGGGGGGTCCCTCTCTCCACCATCGGGGCTGCCGCACTGCGATGGCAGCGCCCGATGGTTGCCATGGCAACCGGACGCTTTGGAAAAGCGTCCAGTGTTGCCACCTACAGGGCATCTGATAGTACAGCCATCAGCCCCGCTGGATTTTCAAGATCCAAGAGGGACTTGATAAAAAAAATGTGAAAATAATAAAAGTAAAAATAAAGAAATAAATAAAAATTTAAAATTGAAAAAATAAATTGCCTTTTCCTATAAAAAAATGAAGAAAAAAAACCTACACATATTAGGTATCACCGCGTCCATAACGACACTAAAACATAATTTTTTTATTTCAAATATGCTATTATTGTGTTAAAGTGAAAAAAAAAAAAAAAGTGTACATATTAGGTATCCCTGCATCCGTAATAACCTGCTCGATAAAAATATCACATGACCTAACCCCTCAGGTGAACACCGTAAAAAAAAAAAAAAAAAAAAAACAGTGGCAAAAAAGCCATTTTTGTCACCTTACCTCACAAAAAGTGCAACAGCAAGCAATCAAAAAGGCTTATGACCCCCAAAATAGTACCAATAAAACCGTCACCTCATCCTGCAAAAAATGATACCCTATTTAAGACAATTGCCCAAAAAATAAAAAAGCTATGGCTCTCAGACTATGGAGACACTAAAACCTAATTTCTTTGGTTTCAGAAATGCTATTATTGTGTAAAACTTAAATAAATAATAAAAAGTATACATATTAGGTATTTCCACGTCTGTAACGATCTGCTCTATAAAACTGTCACATGACCTAACCTCTCAGATAAACGCTGTAAAAATAAATAAATAAAAACTGTTCCAAAACAGCCAATTTTTTGGTCACCTTGCCCCATAAAGTGTAATAATGAATGATCAAAAAATTCTATGTACCCAAAAATGGTACCAATAAAAAGCTCAACTCTTTCTGCAAATAACGAGCCCCTGCACAAGACGATCGGCAGAAAAATAAAAAACATATGGCATTCAGAAAATGGACACACAAAAACATAATTTATTTTTCAAAAATGCTTTATTATGTAAAACTGAAACAAACAAAGAAAGTAGACATATTTGATATCATTGCGTCCGTAACAACCTGCTCTATAAAAATAGCACATGATCTACCCTGTCAGATGTAAAAAAATAAAAAAACTGTGCAAAAACAGCCATTTTTCAGTTACCTTGCCTCACAAAAAACTTAATATAGAGCAATTAAAAATCATATGTACCCCAAAATAGTACCAATAAAACTGGCACCTTATCCCCTAGTTTCCAAAATAGGGTCACTTTTTTCGGAGTTTCTACTGTATGGGTGCATCAGGGGGGCTTTAAATGGGTGTAATGACCGGCGTCACGCACAGGGAGGGAAAACGGAAAGCCCTGCCCAAGGGAGAGGGAAAGGTGGTGACCCCTGACTCACCTTGCGGCTGGCACCTGACTGCCCTGACGTCCCTAGACGGGTTCCTCACCCGTGCGGCGATCACGTGCCTAAACCCTGGCTTTCCCTAAAATGAGCCCTAGATAGTGAACGGGCCGGTGGGATCGCTAGTCCGCACCACTGACACTAAGAGGGAAACACCAGGGAGAGGACAGACAATACAGACAAACACATACACCCAGAGGGGCGACCACAGCAGACCACAAAGGTCCAACAGGTTTCGGAGGGTAGCATTCTGGACCAACAACCAGAGAACGCAGCAACACAGCTCCAGAGGGTCAGAATAGATGTCCAGGCAGGAAGCTCTATATCTGGCAACCAGAGAAGTGTGAGAGGGGAATATAAGGAGGTTGGGAGTGCTGGACAAGGAACAGCTGAGGAGAAGGAGCTACGGATCCCTGAGTGAGCCAAAAAGGGTAACAAAGCAAACCCAGAAAGCTACCATAAGGAAACAGCCCTATCTTACATAGAGCGCGCAGCCAACCGCTGCGACCCCGGGTATAACGGAGTCAGGCGTGGTTCTTGACACCCTCGTGACAATGGGACATTGCATCTAAAACCAGTCCAGCAAAATCTGCCTTCCAAAAACCATACAGCGTTCCTTTCCTTCTGCGCCCTGCCATGCGCCCTTACATCAGTTTACGACCACATGTGGGGTGTTTCTGTAAACCGCAGAATCAGGATAATAAATATTCAGTTTTGTTTGGCTGTTAACCCTCAATGTGTTAAAGAAAAAAATGTAATAAAATGGAAAATCTGCCAAAAATGTAAAATTTAGAAATTTCATCTCTATTTTCCTTTAATTCTTGTGGAACACCTAAAGGGTTAACAAAGTTTGTAAAAATCAGTTTTGAGTAACTTGAGGGGTGTAGTTTCTACAATGGGGTCATTTATGGGGGGTTTCCACTTTGTAAGCCCCACAAAGTGACTTTAGACCTGAACTGGTCCTTAAAAAGTGGGTTTTGGAGATTTTCTTAAATAGTTTAAGAATTGCTTCTAAACTTCTAAGCCTTCTAACGTCCTAAAAAAATAAAATGACATTTCCAAAATGATGCCAACATAAAGTAGACATATGGAAAATGTTAAGTAATAAATATTTGATTAGGTATGACTTTCTGTTTTAGAAGCAGAGAAATAGAAATTTTGAAAATTGGGAATTTTTCTAAATTTTGGTAAATTTGGGATTTTTTCATAACTAAAGGTGAAATATATTGACTCAAATTTATGACTATCATGAAGCACAATATGTCACGAGAAAACAATCTCAGAATGGCTTGAATAAATAAAAGTGTTCCAAAGCAATTACAACATAAAGTGACGCATGTCAGATTTGTACATTTTGACCTGGACACTGGGGCAGCAATGACCCTTGGTCATGAAAGGGTTAAGGACCAGGCCATTTTTTGCAAATCTGAAAAGTGTCACTTTAAGTGGTGATAACTTTAAAACGCTTTGACTTATCCAGGCCATTCTGAGATTGTTTTTTCGTCACATATTGTACTTTATGACACTGGTAAAATGGAGTAAAAAAAAAATCTTTTTTATTTATGAAAAAATACAAAATTTTCCAAAAGTTTGGAAAAATTTGCAAATTTACAAGTTTCAATTTCTCTACTTCTATAATACATAGTAATACCTCCAAAAATAGTTATTACTTTACATTCCCCATATGTCTACTTCATGTTAGGATCATTTTGGGAATGGGTTTTATTTTTGGGGAAACGTTACAAGGTTTAGAAGTTTAGAAGTAAATCTTGAAATTTCTCAGAAATTTTCAAAAAACAACTTTTTAAGGACCAGTTCAGGTCTGAAGTCACTTTGTGAGGCTTACATAATAGAAACCACCCAAAAATGACCCCATTCTAGAAACTACACCCCTAACTTTATTTAAAACTGATTTTACAAATGTTGTTATCCCTTTAGGTGTTCCACAAGAATTAATGGAAAATAGAGATACAATTTCCAAATTTCACTTTTTTGGCAGATTTTGAATTTTTTTTTTTTCCAGTTACAAAGCAAGGGTTAACAGCCAAACAAAACTCAATATTTATGGCCCTGATTCTGTAGTTTACAGAAACACCCCATATGTGGTTGTAAACTGCTATACAGGCACACGGTAGGGCGCAGAAGGAAAGGAATGCCATACGGTTTTTGGAAGGCAGATTTTGCTGTACTGATTTTTTGGACACCATGTTCGATTTGAAGCCCCCCTGATGCACCCTTAGAGTAGAAACTCTAAAAAAGTGACCCCATTTTAGAAACTACGGGATAGGGTGGAAGTTTTGTTTGTACTACTTTAGGGTACATATGATTTTTGGTTGCTCTATATTACACTTTTTGTGAGACTAGCTGCTTTGGTATCGTTATTTTTTAAATTTCTTATCTTGGGTAGGGTCTAATTGTTTACGGGATGAGATGACTGGCACTATTTTGGGGTGATTATGACTTTTTGATCGCTTGCTATTACACTTTTTGTAATGTAAGATGACAAAAATTGCTTTTTTTACACAGTTATTTTTTTTTTTACGGTGTTCACCTGAGGTGTTAAGTCATGTGATATTTTTATAGAGCCGGTCAATACTGACACGGCGATACCTAATATATATACTTTTTTTTAGTTATGTAAGTCGTACACAATGATTTCATTTTTGAAACAAAAAAAATCATGTTTTAGTGTCTCCATAGTCTGAGAGCCATAGTTTTTTCAGTTTTTGGGCAATTATCTTGGGTTGGGTATAATTTTTGCGGGATGAGATGACGGTTTGATTGGCGCTATTTTGGGGTGCGTATGACTTTTTGATCGCTTGCTATTACACTTTTTGTGATGTAAGGTGACAAAAAATTGCTTTTTTTGCACCGTTTTTTTTTTACGGTGTTCACCTGAGGGTTTAGGTCATGTGAAATTTTTATAGAGCAGGTAATTATGGAAGCGGCGATACCTATTAAGTATACTTTTGTTATTTATGTAAGTTTTAAACAATAATATCATTTTTGAAACAAAAAATAAATCATGTTTTAGTGTCTCTAAATCATGTTTTAGTGTCTGAGAGCCATAGTTTTTTCAGTTTTTGGGCGATCAGCTTAGCTAGGGTCTCGTTTTTTGTGGGATGAGATGATTGTTTGATTGGCACTATCTTGGGGTGCATATGACTTCTTTATATCTTGCTATTACACTTTTTGTGATGTAAGATGACAAAAAATTGCTTTTTTTACACCGTTTTTTTTTTTTTTTTACGGTGTTTACCTGAGGGGTCAGGTCATGTGATATTTTTATAGAGCAGGTCGATACGGACGCGGCAATACCTAATGTATACTTTTTTAAATTTACTTAAGTTTTACACAATAACAGCTTTTTTAAAACAAAAAACAGGTTTTAGTTTCTCCATATTCTGAGCCATAGTTTTTTTTATTTTTTGGGCGATTGTCTTAGGGAGGGGCTCATTTTTTGCGGGATGAGGTGCCGGTTAGATTGGTACTATTTTGGTGTTCATACGCCTTTTTTATTGCTTACTGTTGTACTTTTTGTGATGTAAGGTGACAAAAAAATGGTTTATTTAGCACAGTTTTTATTTTTTACGGTGTTCATTTGAGGGGTTAGGTCATGTGATATTTTTATAGAGCCGGTCGATACGGACGTGGCGATACCGAATTCCCATTTTTTACAATTTTTTTTTTTACTTTATTTGGGGAAAATGACATTTTTGTTTATTTTTACTTGAAACTTTTACTTTTTTTGGGGGAAAACTTTATTTTCTCAACTTTTTTTTACTTTATTTTTTGTACTACTTTGGGACTTCAACTTTTAATGAGAGTCTGGATAGAGAAATTCAACATTTTTCGAAATACCCTGTGGGTTCCACTTTTCGTATCTTTCAATTTATTGTTATTTTCAATATTGAAATTTTTAAACTTCACATATTCTAGCTTATCAATGTTATTATTATTTTTGATGGATGTAACATACAGGGATTATTTTGTATGCTTTTATCCATAAAAGCCCAATAAAACTAAATTTACAAGAAATCTAGGGCAGCTAGGAGGCTACTGTAGATTTTACACTGTCAAACCGAAGGATGAAATAAATCTTTAAGAGGTCTACGTACGCCTCGCCTCTACATAAATTTGGCACATTCTTTGGATATGCAGGGGGAATCGAGACCTGTGTGGATAGTAATAGAGAATAGTGTTTTTTTTTTTCACTTCTAAGCAGTAAGGGGGTGGGGGAGAGAGGGGGGCAAGCAGGCGTACTTGCCGGGCAGTTTATTTAGATGATGAAGCAGGGAGTAAAAAAATCTGGTGCAGCGCACATCTCTGAAGTTTTGCCTTTTTATGTACACTTGGGTGCCAAGTGCGGAGGGTTTGGGCACAATGCTAAATCCTTGCCACAAGTGCTGGAAATCCTAGCTACACGTCTACTTAAATGGATTTTCTGAGTTTTTAATACTGATGATTGGGTCGGGTCTGACACCCGGGATGCCCGCTGATCAGCTGTTTGAGAAAGCACTGGTACTCCTGTGCCTCTTCTCTCTGCTTTTCCTAGGCAGTAACGACACATTCATTGGTCACATGTCCTAGATGCATCTGAGCCCCATTCAAGTGAGTAGGGCTGAGCTTCGATACCAAGCACAGCCGCTATACAATGTACAATGCTGTACTTGGTGAACAGAGAAAAGGCAGCGGTGCTCACAGGAGGATTGGTGCCTTCTCAAAACATTTAATTGGCAGGGGTCCCAGGTGTCGGACTCCCATTGATCAGATACTGATGACCTATCCAGAGGAAAACCCTTTTAACCTTTAGGCTTATTCCTCAGAATTTGCTTGATAATAATGCAGTCCCTCTGGAGAAGGCCCCTATACAGTTTCTTGCCACTCAGTGACAAATGGGATTAGTCCAAACAGGGCTGGGCCCCCATACATCAAGGTCCCATAGCAACCATATGGTCTGGCACTATGGTACATACTGTATATCTTCACTGATAAATCCACTGACTAATGTGCTTCTTCATTGGTCAGGCAACCCAGTAGTCCCTGATAGTTGCTTGACTAATTAACATACTTTATAAATGTATATTAAAAGGTCTAAAATGCAAAAATAATACTGTCTGAAAATATCAGATCTAAGAGTAACATGGAAATCCATGAAATTTGTGATAGTATTATAAAGCAATATTCCATTGCTGAGGAGAGGTCAGCTCTGAGTTTGTGTTTAACATGTGCTAAACTGACAGGATATGTGAAATATATGGCATAATGATTAATGGGACCTGGTTACAAATCATTGCATATTGCAAATAAGTGAAGAAATGTAATTTGATTTATGGATATAAAGCACAATGCAAGTGGTAAAATGTGCACGAGAACCATAAATCCAATTATAATGTGATCTCAAATTTATGAGGACACAGGATTAGTTTGTTTTATAAAATGTCTGATTCTGTTCCATCCTTAACCCTTCTGCTGCCAGGGGTGTTTTTGCACCACTGGTAGCCAGAACAATATTCTCAATATTTACATGTACAAATAAAATCTAAATTACGAAATAAAACAATCATAGTAACACCCCCTCATACTCTTATGTTTTTCTGAAGTAGACACCCAGCACATTGCCAAAATGCCACTCAGCAGTTTAAAAACACAGACACCTTTAGTGCATTTTGCATCAAAATGTAATTTTAAACAAAAAAAAATCACAGAAAAAACTAAGATAAAAACATCCTGCACGGTATGAAAATCACATAAATAAGGTAATAATGCACTTAATAAAGTACATGCAAGCATTATATATGGACAAAGTCCTCACTCTGATATGATAAAATCTGAGACACTTAGCCAATATATGTATTTTTTATCTTAGTTTTTTCTGTGATTTTTTTTTGTTTATTTAGTATATGCTCGAGGGAGTGTCACCTTCAAGTGTGAATGCGCTCCTACTTTATCTCGGGAGTAGCATTCCTCTGCACTTTTGCCCTTCCTATGTCATAGACCGCCTTGATTAGGTGGTACATATAGGTGTGCCATCTCCTCCTCCCATTGGTTGCTTGATGCACATGGAGGTGACTAGGAGCAGCACACCATATGTGTGGGGTCTTCGCTCCTGAACATAGAAGCCCAATGGCTTAGGTAGTTTTAGCGTAGGACCCGCCTGACCTGAGACTACCTTGGCGCTTGGTAGGCGGGCACAGATGTGTTTTGATCAAAATATATTGGCTAAGTGTCTCAGATTTTATCATATCAGAGTGAGGACTTTGTCCATATATAATGCTTGCATCTACTTTATTAAAATGTAATTTTATATTTAAAAAATTGCATAAAAGTTTATATTAGTGGGTAAAAGTGCAACCCAAGGAGAAAGTGAGATGGACCACATCTCCTAAAAATAAATGTTCAACATATTCAGAGTGCATAAATTTACATACACATCTTCTGGAAAGACCAAAAATCTGGTTTTAAGCTGGAAATTTTGAAAAACAAATTTATAGAATCCAGGGATTACCTTTCTTTAAAAAAGTAAGTGCAGTTGCCTTGACAGACCATTGACAACCATGTCCATCTTCAAGTAACTTTGACAAACAGGAACCATGCATCAAAACAAGCATTTGCACCTACAACTTACAAATTAAAACAATGTTAATGTAATATATTAAGATCTTCAACACTCAAATATGCCACACGTGTATGTATCAACAAGAGTTTGTTAAAACTTAAAAACACTGGAACAGAGGCCATGTAATATTTGGTCATCATCCACTTATGTGTTAAAAATGTATACTGTAAATAGCAAACTATGATACCAAAATTTACATTTTCTGAGAGCACACAACATACTATGAATAGAATGCTAACCTTATAATTAATACACCAGACCACCTTCATGCAAAAATTGGCCAAAAATACATGTGTGACTCAAAGGGGCACTGTAATCCTTATGCAGTAAAATATAGTCTGCTAAAAACTGTAAGCTGTGAGGAGATCTTACATACCACTAGTGTTGAGCAAATCAAAATCTAAATTGAAAGTGGGCTTAGATCGTATGACATCACCACGCCGGCCAGCGTAATGATGTCATCACTAGGGATGAGCGAATCGAAGTCTGCTAAGTGGATTTCAATGTGAATTTCAGGATAAATTGTTTCGCCACAAAGCCAAATTTCCTTGTGCTTCGTAGTAGCAAATCGATTTAACCTGAAATAGTGTAAAAAAAACCATAAAAATAATACTTTTCTTGTTTGAAGATCTGGGCTGAAATCCCATGTGTGGCGATGTATGACATCACCACTCCAGCCACCCTGATAAAGTCATCTCAGGCCATGCGAGATTTTGCGCCAGACCTTCAAGCAAGATGGTGGCGGCTGGCCCGTAGTGAGCAAATGGATCCAGTAAGTTTTTTTTATATTTTTTTTATTTTACACTCTTTTATGTATATCAGATGCCGCGATCATGTATGAATGTGGCATCTCAGGGGTACAACGATGGGGAGTAGCGCAATCGCAGCTGCCTGTCATTGCACCTACTACTTACAAAGAAATTTGCTTCGTGACAAAGTAATTTGAATAGAAGTAATGACGAAATAAACTTCGCTCATCTCTAGTCATCATGCACTGCGCAACATTTCACATGGAAATTTCAATCAAGATGGCCACGATGGCTTCTTTGCTCTCAAATGGAGTATTTTTTTAACCAATTAACCACTGAAAGCCCTAATTTTTTACCTCAAATGCCACAATCAGCGATGAACGTGGCATCTGAGGGGTTCAATGATGGTGATGGCGCAATCGCAGTGCCCTGTCATAGTGCCCGCTGCTTACAAAGAAATGCGCATCATAATTCTGATTTTTATGAAACTTGGGAGGTCTGAGTTTTGCATCCATAAAATGTTTTTTTTATGGGATTACACATCTGAAAAGCACCTGAATAGTTTTTTTTTTTTTTAAACCTAGCGTAATTGAAAATGGTTTATAGCATAATTCAGTGAGCGAAAATGTCTTTCCTGACTGATGAAAATCTTTTCCATCTGTCAGAAGTATATTAGAGTTCACTCTAGTGATAATCGTTATTGCTATTACTGCAGTATGTAATTAGTATCGCTAGAGAAGTGCTCTGTATATTTTATTCCACAGATTGGGTATGGACAGGGTAGGGACAGTGTAAAATGAAACTTTACTGATGTTTATGTGTTTGTGGTGTGTTTGATGGAACTTGTTTGGTGCTGTGATCTGGCCACTGAACTGAAGACATCCTGATGCATCCTGAACTGATTGTTCTACATTCAGAATGCATTAGGATAAAACTGATCAGTTCTTGCCCTTTTCCGGCATTGAGTTCCGTCCTAGGGGCTCAATACCAGAAAATAACTGATCAGTTTTATCCTAATGCATTCTCAATGGAGAGCAATCCGAGCAGTATGTATCAGGATGTCTTCAGTTCAGTCTTTTTGCCATTTCAGGATGGAGAAAATACTGCAGCATGCTGAAGTTTTCTCTCCAGCCAAAAAGACTGAACACTTGCCGGAATGCCAGTTTCAGCATTAATTTACATTGAAGTGTATTAGTGCCGGATCCGTCATTAATTGTTCCGGCAAAACGGATCTGGCATGCGCAGACTGAAAAAAATGCATCCGGAACGTCTGACAAATGCCATCAGTTTGCATCCGTTTTGCCGGATCCAGAAGGCAGTTACGGCGACGGAACTGTATGCCGGAATCCTCTGCTGCAAGTGTGAAAGTACCCTTAGCAACATGATCCAGTTGTTCTTAGCAGTTCCACTGCAGTGTTTTAAGCCTGTTGTATGTATTACTTGACAGGAGCTAATAATTTTCCTATATATAATATAGGAATTGTGCTGGAGTGACTGATTAAGAGTGTTAATTGTTTATGGAGAATGTAGGAAAAACACTTTTTCATTTCATGCTGTATCACAAAAGTACTTGTAAACGAAACAGCACCCTCATAATAAAATAGCATATTGTAATCCAAGATAACAATGGATAACATGGTTTTAATTATCAAATGCACAGTTTTTCTTCTCAGCACTCGATGAACATCTCTACAGTTGATTCTTATTGCAGAAATATGCTATAATAATAAGTATTCTACCTGACCATAGTAAATATTAACATTGGTATGATGTAAGAATGGACCAAACCGGGCTCGGTCTGAACTTTGTGATTTTTCGGACGGCAGATGAACCCATAAATTTTGAGGTTCCTTTTGAATGAATACAATAAAATGGCCCGTAGCACCATTTTAATGCACCTGGCGACAGGAAAAAAGCACTAGGAAGGAAGATGAATGGGTCTTACATGACACTGAGAGGAAGTGAGGGGTGGCTGACCTGATTGGCTCCTAGGCTGACAGACTGATTGGCTCCTAGGCTGACAGACAGCCTGGATGAGCCAATCAATACTGCAGCAGGCAGGGAGATGCCTAGCATAGCAGGTAGAATGTCATTCTGCACTGGGCTCTGAATGAGGGTGGTTGGGTCTTACAGTGTCTACCATAAAAACAATCTTAGGGAGTCAGAGACAGTCAGAAATCAATCAAGCTTGTATCATAGTGGCAGGAAGAGTGAAGGGAAAGGCTAGGATTACAAAGAAGGATTAGAATTGTGTGTGTAGAATAGGTAGGCAGAGAAGCTAACAGCCAGAGCAGAAGGAGTGAGGAGCTGTGGCCGCTATGCCTCCTAGCAGAACTGCAGCAGATGTAGTGCAGACCTCAAAAGCAGCTACTTGCAAGTAATTTTCTTTTTCTTCTCCCATTTTCGCAGACATCCTTTCTTTTTTTTTTTTTCTTTTTTTTTTGTGGGGGGGGCAGTTTAATTAAACAGCATATATACAGCAAGGCAGAAAGTAGAGCAACAATCTACTTGTAATTGTTAACGTGAAATTGAGCGTCAAACCACAATCGTCCATTTACATTTATTCAGTTTCCATGCATTTGCAATTGTCAGAACTATTGGATCTAATAGGAATCAATCTTATGAAGGCTTATACAGATTACAATATGGACTGATATATGTGCTGTATAGGAGCCATCTTGGCTGGTCTTTAACCCCTTTGGGACCGGGCTCATTTTCACCTTAAGGACCAGGACATTTTTTGCAAATCTGACCAGTGTCACTTTAAGTGGTGATAACTTTAAAACGCTTTAACTTATCCAGGCCATTCTGAGACAGTTTTTTCATCACATATTGTACTTCATGACACTGGTAATATGTAGTCAAAAAAAATATTTTTTATTTATAAAAAAAAATGCCAAATTGAAAAAAAAATGGAAAAATTTACAAATTTTTAAGTTTCAATTTCTCTACTTCTATCATAGATAGTAATACCTCCAAAAGTAGTTATTATTTTACATTCCCCATATGTCTACTTCATGTTTGGATCATTTTGGGAATGACATCTTATTTTTTGGGGATGTTACAAGGCTTAGAAGTTTGGAAGCAAATTTTGAAATTTTTCAGAAATTTTCAAAAACCCACTTTTTAAGGACCAGTTCAGGTCTGAAGTCACTTTGTGAGGCTTACATAATAGAAACCACCCAAAAATGACCCCATTCTAGAAACTACACCCCTCAAGGTATTCAAAACTGATTTTACAAACGTTGTTAACCCTTTCGGTGTTCCACAAGAGTTATTGGCAAATGGAGATGAAATTTAAGAATTAAAATTTTTGGGCAAATTTTCCATTTTAATCAATTTTTTCCAGTTATAAAGCAAGGGTTAAGAGCCAAACAAAACTCAATATTTATTTTGGCGATTCTGTCATTTTCAGAAACACCCCATATGTGGCCGTAAACTACTGTACGGTCATGGGGTATTTTTATAGAGCAGATTCTTACGGATGCGGTGATACCTAATATGTCTACTTTTTTAAAATGTATTTATGTTTTACACTATTATCCTTTTATAAACAAAAAAAAAAAACATTTTAATATCTCCATAGTCTAAGAGTCCGTTTTTCCTTTTTGTTTTTAGCCGATTATCTTAGGTAGGGGCTATTTTTTTGAGGGATGAGAGGACGGTTTTAATGGCACTATTTTTCGTGCATATGACTTTTTGATCGCTTGCTATTACACTATTTGTGATGTAATGGAAAAAAATACCTTTTTTGGCACATTTTATTTTATTTTTTATACCGTGTTCATCTGAGGGGTTAGATCATGGGGTATTTTTATAGAGAAGATTCTTACGGACGCGGCAATACCTAATATGTCTACTTTTTTTTTATTTTATTTAGGTTTTACACTATATTATCCTTTTATAAACAAAACAAAAAACATTTTAGTATCTCCATAGTCTAAGAGTCAGTTTTTTTTTAGTTTTTTAGCTGATTATCTTAGGTAGGGGATCATTTTTGGTGGGATGAGAGGACAGTTTTATTGGCACTATTTTGGGGGGCATATGACTTTTTGATCGCTTGCTATTACACTATTTGTGATGTAAGGTGACGAAAAATACCTTTTTATTACTTTTTTTTTTTTTTTACCGTGTTCATCTGAGGGGTTAGGTAATGGGGTATTTTTATAGAGCATATTCTTACGGATGCGGCGACACCTAATATGTCTACTTTTTTAAATTTATTTAGGTTTTACACTATATTATCCTTTTATAAACAAAAAAAAAAAAATCATTTTAGTATCTCCATAGTCTAAAAGTCATTTTTTTTTGTTTTTAGCTGATTATCTTAGGTAGGGGCTAATTTTTTGCGGGATGAGAGGACGGTTTTATTGGCACTATTTATTGGCACTATTTGTGAAATAAGGTGACA
Organism: Bufo bufo; assembly: GCF_905171765.1. NCBI lineage: Eukaryota > Metazoa > Chordata > Amphibia > Anura > Bufonidae > Bufo > Bufo bufo. The sequence goes on along the minus strand of NC_053392.1, from coordinate 469,139,366 downwards.
AAAAAATACCTTTTTTTGCACCGTTTTTATTTTATTTTTTTAACCGTGTTCATCTGAGAGGTTAGGTCATGAGGTATTTTGTAGAGCAGATTCTTACGGACACGGCAATACCTAATATGTCTACTTTTTTTAATTTATTTTATGGTAGTTTTACAAAATAATATTTGAAAAAAAATAAAAATAAATTGTTTTAGTGTCTCAAGTCTGAGAACCATAGTTTTTTTTTCCGATTGTCAGTGGCTAAATTTGGGAAGGGGAATACAGGGAGTGCAGAATTATTAGGCAAATAAGTATTTTGACCACATCATCCTCTTTATGCATGTTGTCTTACTCCAAGCTGTATAGGCTCGAAAGCCTACTACCAATTAAGCATATTAGGTGATGTGCATCTCTGTAATGAGAAGGGGTGTGGTCTAATGACATCAACACCCTATATTAGGTGTGCATAATTATTAGGCAACTTCCTTTCCTTTGGCAAAATGGGTCAAAAGAAGGACTTGACAGGCTCAGAAAAGTCAAAAATAGTGAGATATCTTGCAGAGGGATGCAGCACTCTTAAAATTGCAAAGCTTCTGAAGCGTGATCATCGAACAATCAAGCGTTTCATTTAAAATAGTCAACAGGGTCGCAAGAAGCGTGTGGAAAAACCAAGGCGCAAAATAACTGCCCATGAACTGAGAAAAGTCAAGCGTGCAGCTGCCAAGATGCCACTTGCCACCAGTTTGGCCATATTTCAGAGCTGCAACATCACTGGAGTGCCCAAAAGCACAAGGTGTGCAATACTCAGAGACATGGCCAAGGTAAGAAAGGCTGAAAGACGACCACCACTGAACAAGACACACAAGCTGAAACGTCAAGACTGGGCCAAGAAATATCTCAAGACTGATTTTTCTAAGGTTTTATGGACTGATGAAATGAGAGTGAGTCTTGATGGGCCAGATGGATGGGCCCGTGGCTGGATTGGTAAAGGGCAGAGAGCTCCAGTCCGACTCAGACGCCAGCAAGGTGGAGGTGGAGTACTGGTTTGGGCTGGTATCATCAAAGATGAGCTTGTGGGACCTTTTCGGGTTGAGGATGGAGTCAAGCTCAACTCCCAGTCCTACTGCCAGTTTCTGGAAGACACCTTCTTCAAGCAGTGGTACAGGAAGAAGTCTGCATCCTTCAAGAAAAACATGATTTTCATGCAGGACAATGCTCCATCACACGCGTCCAAGTACTCCACAGCGTGGCTGGCAAGAAAGGGTATAAAAGAAGAAAATCTAATGACATGGCCTCCTTGTTCACCTGATCTGAACCCCATTGAGAACCTGTGGTCCATCATCAAATGTGAGATTTACAAGGAGGGAAAACAGTACACCTCTCTGAACAGTGTCTGGGAGGCTGTGGTTGCTGCTGCACGCAATGTTGATGGTGAACAGATCAAAACACTGACAGAATCCATGGATGGCAGGCTTTTGAGTGTCCTTGCAAAGAAAGGTGGCTATATTGGTCACTGATTTGTTTTTGTTTTGTTTTTGAATGTCAGAAATGTATATTTGTGAATGTTGAGATGTTATATTGGTTTCACTGGTAAAAATAAATAATTGAAATGGGTATATATTTGTTTTTTGTTAAGTTGCCTAATAATTATGCACAGTAATAGTCACCTGCACACACAGATATCCCCCTAAAATAGCTAAAACTAAAAACAAACTAAAAACTACTTCCAAAAATATTCAGCTTTGATATTAATGAGTTTTTTGGGTTCATTGAGAACATGGTTGTTGTTCAATAATAAAATTAATCCTCAAAAATACAACTTGCCTAATAATTGTGCACACAGTGTATACATTTAGAACTCCATTGAAGTGTGATACTTCCTGAAGCAACCAATAATGCAGAGGCCCGGATGATCGGGGCACGTGTCACACTGAGTGGTGGTGTCCTTCCGTATCCCCCTCCTGTGACACACTCTGCACCGGGTGTTGAGCAACGAACTGTTGGGCGTACAGGTTCATTTGTCCACCATCAGATTTACAAAATAGTCACTGAAAAAAAAGACTAAAGTAGTCATATTCAGTGAAGCCCACTGTGGAAATCTGGATTCCTGGTTGGCCTACAAAATCAGGAATCGTGGGCTCAAAATGCTCTGGGGTACACCATGCAAGTTCACCAGTAGGGGGCTATGGTGGACTTAACTGGTGGGCCGGAAAACTAGTACGAGCCCCAGAGCTGCTCGTACTAGTGTGGGCCACAGGGTCCCTAGCATGGCGGTTCCCTTGCTCCGCCTGGCGGCATCTCCGCTGCCTTGGAGGCTCATCATCATTGCTAGATGATGAGGAGGACGCGGATGACAAAAGGAAAGTGGGGCCATCCTCGTCCTCACTGGGGCTTTCGGACTCGGAGGCAAGCTGGGTGTATGCCTCCTCGGCCGAGAACATCTGGCGGGCCATAGGGAAGTGTGTGTGTGTGTGTGTGCGTGCGTGGAAATCTGGGGTCACGGGTGTTCGCAAACTCACCCTAAACCTGACACTAGGACAGTTAGACAAAATAAAAAAAGGCCAAAAAATTTGATTTTTTTTTTTTTACTAAAATTCAAACTCGCTGATCATTCGTCCGAAGTTGATCAGCGGTGGGGTGTGCGATGCGCTAACAGTGGCCGTACGCTAAGAGTACCGGCCACAGTCAGTGTACGCAGAAAAAAATATAAATAACTGCTTGCGCCCAAAAAAAAGTTGTGGGGGGTAGGGGGCAAGCTGCAGCACCCCTGGGAGGGTCTAGGGTCAACAGCTGTGCTGTGGACACCAGACGCATGATTTAGGGTGATTCAACCAAAAACATTATTTTTTTTTTCCAACTAACTTTCCCTGAATATCCCTGCCTAACCTAAGCTGTCCCTAACCTTTCCCTAAATACCTTTTAGTGAAGGTGAAGGGGGTGCTGGGCACAGATGGGGGTGCTGGGGTGCTGGCTCTGGAGATCCGTGCAGCGCTCCTCTCTCCTCAGCTCCCGGACACAAAAGGAGGAGGAGAGGAGCGCTGCAATGATTTGAACTGCCCGCCCGCCCCTGCAGCCAATCAGAGCCGATCCTGAGAGGTGATTACCATCCTATTCCGGATTATCCCCAGAGACCCGAATAACCCGGAAACGGGGCAAAACGCATGTCTGAATTGACCTGCGGTTTGCTGCGATCGCCGACACGGGGGGTCACAGGACCCCCCCGGCGCATTTTCCCAAATTATTGAGCAGGCACTCAGATCCGATCACCGCCCGCAGCGTGTCCTTAAGTATCGGGACATCATGCCGTACCGGTACGTCATGTGTCCCCAACAGGTTAAAAGGGCAAGATGAGTTCAAACTTTTTGAGACTAAAAATCCCTAACTCCCAGATTAAGGATCTGTGCAGAATTGTTTGTATAAGTATTCTATTGAGAGAAGGGGGTTTAACACGTATCATGAAAGACTTCATGCCTTTACAGAGACATATAAAAAGCTGTCTGTAGATAGGTAACCAAGTAGAAATGTGCAGAGTTTTAGTTTATTCTCAGTGAATAGAAAGAGGATCAAATTTTACTATTCTTTGTAATTTCATATTAATCATGTGAATGGAATGGTGTAGAGTTAATTAGGTGCACATTCTTAGAAGATCTCTTGAAGGGAGATTTTGGACATATGTGTTATTAGCATATAAGGTATCTTCACAGAGACAATTAGTAAAGTGTCACATAAATCTGTTTTTATCCCAATGAATAGAGTAGGAGTTTTATGGTGTGGTCTTGATTCAATTGGTTAGTTTTGTATTTAGAAATAGACTGAATGTCTGGTGGTGTGTATACATAAATGTCTTTTAGGATTAGGAGTCTAGTCATTGATACACATAAATGATTGCGTTCCATTGTTAAGAATTGTTATTCAAGGTTTTGGATAAAAATGATCTTGTTGGAGAAATTAAAAGGATCAAGTCATGGATCTTGACTGAATTGGGGTGATTGTACCTGCAGTGTCAATGGTACCCTCTTTAGTCTAGGGAGATAGATATATACTGTTGATATATATTTACATATCACTGTATCATCTCTCAAGTACTGATTTTAGTTCTAGTCATTTATATGGTTGAAAAAAAAAAAAAAAAATATATATATATATATATATATATATATAAATGAAATATAGTGAAAATCTAACTCAGTTTTAATCTGAAACATCTGTCGGCTGGGAGAAATCAGGTGTAATTTTTTTTTTTATTCATGTATTCATTATTTTTATATTCTCTAGGTTATTGGGTTTTTCTTATCTGCATATCATTGTTTATTACCATTTTAATGTCACTGATTTAATATTTTATTCTATTTGCACTGAATTATTAATAAATAAATAAATATATATATATATATATATATATTTTGTATACCTGTTTCCTTTTGTCTTCAACTCAGCGCAGATAAAAGAGCTCTACTTACTCTTGTTTTGTTTATGAAAATAAGTTGGAATCTCCTTGACTTGTTTACATAAATAAAAGACAGTTTTTCAGAAGCAGTATAAATACTGACACAATAAAAATAAAAAAAACTTTGAGGGGGTGGGTTTCAATTTAAATTACCAGCATATATGTGATTACTGCAGCAATCTACCTGTGAGTGTTAATGTTTTTAATGTGAAATTGAGCGTCAAGCCACAATCGTTTACATTTATTCAGTTTCGACGCGGTTGAAATAAAACATTTTGCCAAAGGGTTCAGTTTAATTAACCAGTGTATATACATCATTAATGCTGCAAAACACATGGTATATCAGCAATCTACCTGTGGAGTGATAATGGGAAATTTAGCTTAAGGCCTCAATCGTCGGTTTCCATGAATTTATTTTGTACACGGTTGCAATGTAAATTTTTTTTGGGGGGTTAAATTTAATTAACCAGCATACATATGTGATTACTACAGCAAAATACAAGGTATAGTATCAATCTACCTTAGAGTGTTAATGCGAAATTGAGCGCCAAGCCTCAATCACCCATTTCCATGAATTCCATTTGCACATGGTTGCAATTTAATTATTTGGGGAGGGGATTCAATTTAATTAACCAGTATATATATGTGATTACTGCAGCAAAACACATGGTATAGTGGCAATCTAACTGTGAATGTTAACATGATATTGAGCATCAAGCCTCAATTGCCCGTTTCCATGAATTCCATTTGCACATGGTTGCAATTTCATTTTATTTTTTTATTTTTTTGAGGGGGGGTCAATTTAATTAACCAACATATATAAATAATTATTGCAGCAAAACATATGGTATAGCAGCAATCTACCTGTGAGTGTAGTGTAATTGAGCATCAAGCCTCAGTCATCTGTTTCTGTCCATTAGAGCTTGGTTGCTATTTACCTGGGAGTGCTAACACAATATTAAGAGTCAGGCCTCAATTGTCTGTTTTCGTATATTCAGCTTCCACATGGTTCGAATAATTAATTTTTTTGGACTTGTTTAATTTAATTAAACCAGCATATACAGGTGAAACTCGAAAAATTATGTTATTGTGCAAAAGTCCATTTATTTCATTAATTCAAATTAAAAGGAATTGCATAAATGCAGCTTAAAATTAGAATTTTGTGAAAAGGTTCAATATTCTAGGCTTAATCCATATCCCCTGAGCAAAGGGTACCTCAAAATTGTGACTTTGGGGTTGCATAAGCTGTAAGCCATAATGATCCAAATTATAACAAATGAAGGCTGGAAATATCTCGCTTTGCATGTAATAGGTCTATCTCATATATTAGTTTCACCTTTTAAGTTGCATTACTGAAATAAATGAACTTTGCACGATATTCAACTTTTTCGAGTTTCACCTGTATACGTGATTATTGCAGCTAAACACAAGCTGCAATCTACTTGAGAGTTATTAACGGGAAATTGAGGTGTGAGAGATCTCCATTAATCATTTATTTCTACACACAATTGAAATTTAATTTTTTGGGAACTTTCCCTTTATTTCTGTGTTCACAAACACATTTCCAATATATATATATTTTTTATTGGGGTTGTTGATTATATTTAAACTAACTAGCAGCAAATACACGTGATTACTACACCAATACACAGGGTAGCACCCAAAGGTAGGAGTGATAAATTTAGGACTAAATCCATTTCCCATTTTTTCATATGTTTTTTTTTTTTTTTTGGGGGGGGGGGGGGGGATTATATTCAAACTAGCAGCATATATACGTGATTACTACACAGGGTAGTGTACAACATTGTCTGTGCTCTCTCCCCAAATACTATATTTCAGAAAATTATGGCAACATACAGATAGTCCCCATAAAGTAATGTAAAAGTCAAACCAATAGAAATAGTTTTCTCCCAGAGTGACCTCATTAGTAATAATACTCCCTACAATGACCACAATATTGATAAAGCTCCCTAAGAGTCCTATTTTAGTAGTGGCTCCCTCCATATTTTACCAAATAATAATGCCCACCATAGTGCACCAATAAGGTCTGTCTATGGTGCCCCTAGTATTAATAAGGTCTCCTTGTAGTGCCCTATTATAGTACCACAGTAGTTATAATAACCCATATAGTACCTCCAGTATTTTCTATATAATGCCTCTCTATAGTGCCCCAGTAGTTATAATGCCCCCTCTAGTTCCCCACTATTTATAATGCTACACTATAGTGCAACAGTAGCTAAAACGCCGACCTAGTGACCCAGTAGTTTAAATTCCTCTTGTAGTGCCCCAGTGGTGATAATGCCCATCACATTGAAGTCATCACAAAGCCTGTGCCATTGATACATCCTCTAATAGGCCTCTTGCCTAGTGGACTGAGGCCTGTAAGAGTGCTTTTTCACCATCTTGAGGACAGAAATACAATTGAATATCTGGTTTGGAATATTTGGCTTTAGCCCCTAGCAACTCCTCTGCTGATGTGATATACAGAAGTGCCTGGCTGAGCCTCATTGCCAGTGTTTATTCAGAGCATGCAGAAAGCAATTAAGATTGCTGGGAGATTGAGAGACAGCTGACTACTGCATAATAGGTAGCTAGCTCACAAATTGGCATACTGCCTCATGGCCTAGAGGGGGTTAAGCAGCTGTGCACTCCAGTGGAGAGGGTCACCTGTTGCAAAGAAGTAGCCATAGTACTACCTTGTTCCCATACTCTAGAGTAGCAGAGGACCTGTGGAAGAGCCAGTTCAGATAGAAAGACCATTCAGCTTATGACAATTAACCTCTGTGTAAGTTGTGGCTTGTGGGCTGTGTGCACAAGGTACATCACAAGGAGAGAAATCACAACCTGAAGAAACAACGGTACAGAGTGTACATTAGTTTGTCACAAGGAGAGATACTGACACCTCGGTAGACGTCTGTGTACAATGTGCAAAATGTAAAACAAGATGAGAGTGCCGTGGTCATCAAAGCAGCAAAATTCCATCTTTATTGCTGTCAACCAGAAGGAGACTTCAAGAGTTTTCACCTAGGTAAGTTGGGTGCAATGCCTGCTGACCGAGAAGATATGTTGCATCTTAAAGAGACCTGTGTACTGTTGTCACCCACTAAGCCTGTGTCCACTATGAGTAATCATTTTATCTTGTTGCCCCATGTAAGACTGCAGCCAATAAGCTTGTCAAAACTCTTTAAGCGTGAAGCTTGTTTCCCCATGTGAGTTCAATAAAGGCCTTTGTTCCACTTGATTCCTTCTGCCACCCTTTGGTCAGGAGACACATATACTGCTCAGAAGCTATAAATGTCCTCTAAAAGATTTGACCCCCTTACAAATATACAGTTTATAGATGACAGTTTGATACATACAGTTCAAACAGAGTTCAGTATATTTCATACAAGGAGGAGCACAAGACATGTAGTACTGGAAGAAAGCAGTACAGTACCATATAAAACTGTTCAATATTAAAGGGCATCTGTCAGCAGATTTGTACCTATTAAAATGGCTGACCTGTTGCATGGGCGCTTGGCTGCTGAAGGCCTCTGTGTTGGTCCCATCTTAATATGTACCCACATTGCTAAGAAATATGATGTTTAAATATATGCAAATCAGCCTCTATGAGTAACGGGGGCATTGCCATTACACCTAGAGGTTCTGCCCTCTCTGCAACTGCTGTGCCCACTCCACTTTAATTAACAGGGTCAGTTGTGATGATATTTTCACTGCCTGGCCCTGTTAATCAATGTGGAGAGATGAGAGTTGCAGAGAGAGCAGAGCCTCTAGGTGAAACAGCCACACACACCATTGCTCCTAGAGACTCATTTGCATATATTAAAACATCATTTTTCTCAGCAATGCGGTCACATATGAACATTAGACCAACACAGATGTCTTCAGCTGCCAGGTGCACATGCAACAGGTCAGCCAGTTTCATATGTACAAATCTGCTGACAGATACCCCAAGTGCCCCCAAATGTAATAAAACAACAAAATAATGCTGTATATACTTGCCAATCAATCCCTGGCCTTTCTAGTGCTACAGCGCCAATCCTTTTTTTGTTTTAGACAGCAGTGGTGATGTAGCTGTATACAGCACATGGCAACTGCAGTCAACTAATGGCCTCAGTTATCAATAGCCGTTTACCGCTGAGGCCATTCATTGTCTGCATCAGTCACATGCTGTATTTAGAGTTATGTCACTGCCAGGGCCGCTGATAGAAATCATGGGGCCCCGTACAGCATACATGACGGGGCCCCCTTCAGCTCCACCCCCTGATCCCTCCTTCAGCCACACCCCTGGCCCCGCCCTTGGCCCCTCCCCAGACGCCGCCTTGAAACAACATGCAGATTTGTCTACAAGTGATATTTATGGCGCTGGGGGGTCGTCTGTGAATGGCGCTGTTATGGAGGGGATCTGTGAATGGCACTGTTATGGAGGGGATCTGTGAATGGCACTGTTATGGAGGGGATCTGTGAATGGCACTGTTATGGAGGGGATCTGTGGATGGCACTGTTATGGAGGGGATCTGTGGATGGCACTGTTATGGAGGGGATCTGTGGATGGCACTGTTATGGAGGGGATCTGTGGATGGCACTGTTATGGAGGGGATCTGTGGATGGCACTGTTATGGAGGGGATCTGTGGATAGCACTGTTATGGAGGGGATCTGTGGATGGCACTGTTATGGAGGGGATCTGTGGATGGCACTGTTATGGGGGGATCTGTGGATGGCACTGTTATGGAGGGGATCTGTGGATGGCACTGTTATGGGGGGATCTGTGGATGGCACTGTTATAGAGGGGGATCTGTGGATGACACATACCGTATATAGCATCTTATGCTATGTGTCATCCACAGATACCCCTCCATAACAGTGCCATTCACAGATACCCTCCATAACAGTGCCATCCACAGATCCCCCCCATAACAGTCATCCACAGATCCCCCCATAACAGTGTCATCCACAGATCCCCCCATAACAGTGTCATCCACAGATCCCCCCCATAACAGTGTCATCCACAGATCCCCCTCCATAATGGTGCCATCCACAGATCCCCCCCATAAGTGTCATCCACAGACCCCCCGGCCCCCCCCATAAGTGTCATCCACATGACAGACCCCCCCCCCATAACAGTGCCATCCACGGATCCCCCGCCCTCCCTATAACAGTGCCGTCATGACGTCATCCATATAGATCCCCCCCCCGCCACTCACAGTAGTATACATTAATAAATCGGTGCAGCCGTGCAGGCTGCAGACAGTAACTTTAATTTTAGCACAGGCACAGCGCTCATCTCTTTACTAAAATACTACCTTACATTCAGCTCCTGCCTCCTCCCTCCACCCTCCAGTAACAAGTGCGGGCGGCAGCGCTCACTCACTGACGTCACGCGCCTGCGCCGCCTAGTGGGAGGAGCAGGCGTGTGACGTCAGTGAGTGAGCGCCGCCCCCACACTGCCTGCTGTTACTGGAGCCAGCCCACTGACAGCAAAAAAATTAAAATGGCTCGGGAGTAGGGTTGCCACCTTTTCTTCAAGCCAAACCCGAACAGAAGGGAGGGAGGGCCCCCTTCCAGGCCCCGCCTCCAGCCACGCCCATGTCCCGCCTCCAACCATGTCCCGTCTCCACCCTTGGTCGCTGTCGCACCGCGATCGTTACGCCCCTGATCCCACGCCTGCGCCGTCCCGTTTAGTATTCGGCGCAGGCGCGGGATTTGCGGGACGAAGAGGAGAACTCGGACGTCAATCAACTGGACATGGGCGTGCCACTGCCAAAGGGTGAATAGACGGAGCCTCTAGGTGCTGCAGGAACGCCCTCATAGCACCTAGAGGCTCATTAGCATATGATAAGTCTTTATTTTAAGAGAACGGCGGCGGCGGCAGGCAGGGAGTTATGTACTGCTGACATCAGCACATCGCTAATGTCAGTCAGCTACATAACATAACGTTTTTTCTGATGATTGACAGATTCAGAAACCTGTTTAAAGGGCTTCTGTCACCCCACTAAACTCTTTATTTTTTTTTTTTTCGGCTTCTTATAATCCCTATACTGCGATATATGAATACATAATGTTATTAGTCATTTTGGTTCAGTAGATAATGAATAAAACAGATTTTTATAATATGTAAATTACCTCTCTACCAGCAGGCAGGGCGGTTACTTGCTGGTAGCATCCGCATCCTCCTATCATAATGACGCCCCCTCCTCATGTTGATTGACAGGGCCAGCGAACGCGATCGTCCTCTGGCTGGCCCTGTCTGCTATCAAGTTATTGCGCCTGCGCCGTAGCGGTCTTCAGTCGGCACAGGCGCACTGAGAGGAGGACGCTCGCTCGGCCGCTCCTTCCTCAGTGCGCCTGCGCCGGGTGTAGATGTGACGTCATTGGTGTAGGCGCACTGAGGAAGGAGCGGCCGAGCGAGCGTCCTCCTCTCAGTGCGCCTGTGCCGACTGAAGACCGCTACGGCGCAGGCGCAATAACTTGATAGCAGACAGGGCCAGCCAGAGGACGATCGCGTTCGCTGGCCCTGTCAATCAACATGAGGAGGGGGCGTCATTATGATAGGAGGATGCGGATGCTACCAGCAAGTAACCGCCCTGCCTGCTGGTAGACAGGTAATTTACATATTATAAAAATCTGTTTTATTCATTATCTACTGAACCAAAATGACTAATAACATTATGTATTCATATATCGCAGTATAGGGATTATAAGAAGGCAAAAAAAAAGAGTTTAGTGGGGTGACAGAAGCCCACACTGTTACATACAATTACACAATTCAAATGTTTTATATTTCTACCTTTTTAGAAGTGAGTGACAGACTAGGACAGGTGTCAGGACTCAGGAGTCAGGACTGTCTTGGTCAGGTTGTCTGCAGGCAGGGCACAGTGGGCACTACATGGGCAGGCTGCTGGAGCTGGACTGGAGAGGAGAAGAAGAATGATTTCTCCCACGGAGCTCCCTCTGCCTCTCTCTCTGATGTCATCACTTCCTTATCAGAGAGAGGGAGGGAGGGACTAGGAGGCAGGGGAGGAGCGAGGGGAGGAGCCTGAACAGTGAGTGAACACAGCGCTGCCTGGCATCACTGTACTGTAGTGTGTAGACTGGAGGAGGGAGGAGGGAGGAGGGAGGAGGGGAGGCTCGGGAGCGCTGCGCTCAGCTGATCACCCGGAGTGACAGCTTAAATATGCGATCGGAGTCTCGGTCGGACCACACTGCAGTTTGAATGAATAATCCTGTGCCCGGGTCTAAGAAAGGCTTGTACCCGGGCACAGGATTACAAACCCGGACTGTCCGGGTGAATCCCGGACGGGTGGCAACCCTACGAGTCGGGAGTCGGCAGCCCAGGCCCCCCTGCCAGCCGGGCCCGGTACAACTGGGCCAGCTGTACTGGCCTATCAGCGGCCCTGGTCACTGCTGCAGTCTGTATACAGAAATGGAGATGAGGAATGGTGCTGCAAGTACTGTATTGAATATATATATATATATATATATATATATATATCTGAGATAATGCTAAGTGACTGTTCACGGGCTTGGTGAAACACGCTTGATGAAGTTTTTGAGAAAATTACTGTTGCATTTTGCATTGTAAATTGTATGTGGTTTTAGGTACCAATGACCTAAGAGAGGCCGTTGTAAGTTAAAAGTATTGTAACTTGAAGTCACTTAAATTTGAGGGACAACTAAACTGTTTCTTAAATGCATAGTAATTTGTATTCAGTAGTCTAATATGTATTGTCAAAACGGTGCAGTATTAAAATAAATAATGTTACATTCTGTATCAACACGCCATATACAAATCATTATGTAATAATTTGTTTTGGTATTGTTCAATATGTTCTAATTAGTTTTTCAGTTTTTTTGGTTTAGTTTTGGCATTTAAAATTAAGTGGATGGCAGAAAAGCAATGAATTACATTTGAAACAAAGCTTGCTGCTTCTGTTCTGGTTAAAGCCTGCCAAAAACATATCCCCGTGGAGTGAATATTTTATCAAAATAAATAGAACAAACAAGCATGTAACATTGAATATCAAAAGGAAAATGTGAAAGGGCTGTGAAACAGCATAGTGATAAACAACTAGGGTACGCTGCTAGCAGGCCACCAGCACTGTGCCTGCATACTAATCCCAAAGTATATTACAAGCATGGACAATTATAAAAAAATATATATATATATATATATATATATATATATAAATTACATTAGACTGACACACACCTGAAGTGTTTATTAACCACTTAAGGACCACAGGTTTATACCCCCCTAAAGACCAGGCCCTTTTTTACAAATCGGCACTACACTACTTTCACCGTTTATTGCTCGGTCATGCAACTTACCACCCAAATGAATTTTACCTCCTTTTCTTCTCACTAATAGAGCTTTCATTTGGTGGTATTTCATTGCTGCTGACATTTTTACTTTTTTTGTTATTAATCGAAATTTAACGATTTTTTTGCAAAAAAATGACATTTTTCACTTTCAGTTGTAAAATTTTGCAAAAAAAAACGAGATCCATATAGAAATTTTGCTCTAAATTTATAGTTCTACATGTCTTTGATAAAAAAAAAATGTTTGGGTAAAAAAAAAAAATGGTTTGGGTAAAAGTTATAGCGTTTACAAACTATGGTACAAAAATGTGAATTTCCGCTTTTTGAAGCAGCTCTGACTTTCTGAGCACCTGTCATGTTTCCTGAGGTTCTACAATGGCCAGACAGTACAAACACCCCACAAATGACCCCATTTCGGAAAGTACACACCCTAAGGTATTCGCTGATGGGCATAGTGAGTTCATAGAACTTTTTATTTTTTGTCACAAGTTAGCGGAAAATGATGATTTTTTTTTTTTTTTTTTTTTCTTACAAAGTCTCATATTCCACTAACTTGTGACAAAAAATAAAAACTTCTATGAACTCACTATGCCCATCACGAAATACCTTGGGGTCTCTTCTTTCCAAAATGGGGTCACTTGTGGGGTAGTTATACTGCCCTGGCATTCTAGGGGCCCAAATGTGTGGTAAGGAGTTTGAAATCAAATTCTGTAAAAAATGACCTGTGAAATCCGAAAGGTGCTCTTTGGAATATGGGCCCCTTTGCCCACCTAGGCTGCAAAAAAGTGTCACACATCTGGTATCTCTGTATTCAGGAGAAGTTGAGGAATGTGTTTTGGGGTGTCTTTTTACATATACCCATGCTGGGTGGGATAAATATCTTGGTCAAATGCCAACTTTGTATAAAAAAATGGGAAAAGTTGTCTTTTGCCAAGATATTTCTCTCACCCAGCATGGGTATATGTAAAATGACACCCCAAAACACATTCCCCACCTTCTCCTGAGTACGGCAATACCAGATGTGTGACACTTTTTTGCAGCCTAGGTGGGCAAAGGGGCCCATATTCCAAAGAGCACCTTTCGGATTTCACAGGTCATTTGTTACAGAATTTGATTTCAAACTCCTTACCACACATTCGGGCCCCTAGAATGCCAGGGCAGTATAACTACCCCACAAGTGACCCCATTTTGGAAAGAAGACACCCCAAGGTATTCCGTGAGGGGCATGGCAAGTTCCTAGAATTTTTTATTTTTTGTCACAAGTTAGTGGAAAATGATGATTTTTTTTTTTTTTTTTTTTTTCATACAAAGTCTCATATTCCACTAACTTGTGACAAAAAATAAAAACTTCCATGAACTCACTATGCCCATCAGCGAATACCTTGGGGTCTCTTCTTTCCAAAATGGGGTCACTTGTGGGGTAGTTATACTGCCCTGGCATTCTAGGGGCCCGAATGTGTGGTAAGGAGTTTGAAATCAAATTCTGCAAAAAATGACCAGTGAAATCCGAAAGGTGCTCTTTGGAATATGGGCCCCTTTGCCCACCTAGGCTGCAAAAACGTGTCACACATCTGGTATCTCTGTATTCAGGAGAAGTTGAGGAATGTGTTTTGGGGTGTCTTTTTACATATACCCATGCTGGGTGAGATAAATATCTTGGTCAAATGCCAACTTTGTATAAAAAAAATGGGAAAAGTTGTCTTTTGCCAAGATATTTCTCTCACCCAGCATGGGTATATGTAAAATGACACCCCAAAACACATTCCCCACCTTCTCCTGAGTACGGGGATACCAGATGTGTGACACGTTTTTGCAGCCTAGGTGGGCAAAGGGGCCCATATTCCAAAGAGCACCTTTCGGATTTCACAGGTCATTTTTTACAGAATTTGATTTCAAACTCCTTACCACACATTTGGGCCCCTAGAATGCCAGGGCAGTATAACTACCCCACAAGTGACCCCATTTTGGAAAGAAGAGACCCCAAGGTATTCGCTGATGGGCATAGTGAGTTCATGGAAGTTTTTATTTTTTGTCACAAGTTAGTGGAATATGAGACTTTGTATGAAAAAAAAAAAAAAAAAAAAAATCATCATTTTCCACTAACTTGTGACAAAAAATAAAAAATTCTAGGAACTCGCCATGCCCCTCACGGAATACCTTGGGGTGTCTTCTTTCCAAAATGGGGTCACTTGTTGGGTAGTTATACTGCCCTGGCATTTTCCAGGGGCACTAATGTGTGGTAAGTAGGTAAATGACCTGTGAAATCCTAAAGGTGCTCTTTGGAATGTGGGCCCCTTTGCCCACCTAGGCTGCAAAAAAGTGTCACACATGTGGTATCGCCGTATTCAGGAGAAGTTGGGGAATGTGTTTTGGGGTGTCATTTTACATATACCCATGCTGGGTGAGAGAAATATCTTGGCAAAAGACAACTTTTCCCATTTTTTTATACAAAGTTGGCATTTGACCAAGATATTTCTCTCACCCAGCATGGGTATATGTAAAATGACACCCCAAAACACATTCCCCAACTTCTCCTGAGTACGGCGATACCAGATGTGTGACACTTTTTTGCAGCCTAGATGCGCAAAGGTGCCCAAATTCCTTTTAGGAGGGCATTTTTAGACATTTGGATACCAGACTTCTTCTCACGCTTTGGGGCCCCTAGAATGCCAGGGCAGTATAAATACCCCACATGTGACCCCATTTTGGAAAGAAGACACCCCAAGGTATTCAATGAGGGGCATGGCGAGTTCATAGAAATTTTTTTTTTTTGGCACAAGTTAGCGGAAATTGATATTTTTAATTTTTTTCTCACAAAGTCTCCCGTTCCGCTAACTTGGGACAAAAATTTCAATCTTTCATGGACTCAATATGCCCCTCACGGAATACCTGGGGGTGTCTTCTTTCCGAAATGGGGTCACATGTGGGGTATTTATACTGCCCTGGCATTCTAGGGGCCCTAAAGCGTGAGAAGAAGTCTGGAATATAAATGTCTAAAAAATTTTACGCATTTGGTTTCCGTGAGGGGTATGGTGAGTTCATGTGAGATTTTATTTTTTGACACAAGTTAGTGGAATATGAGACTTTGTAAGAAAAAAATAATAATAATTCCGCTAACTTGGGCCAAAAAAATGTCTGAATGGAGCCTTACAGGGGGGTGATCAATGACAGGGGGGTGATCAATGACAGGGGGGTGATCAATGACAGGGGGGTGATCAATGACAGGGGGGGTGATCAATGACAGGGGGGTGATCAGGGAGTCTATATGGGGTGATCACCACAGTCATTGATCACGCCCCTGTAAGGCTTCATTCAGACGTCCGGATGCGTTTTGCGGATCCGATCCATCTATCAGTGCATCCGTAAAAATCATGCGGACGTCTGAATGGAGCTTTACAGGGGGGTAATCAATGACAGGGGGGTAATCAATGACAGGGGGGGTGATCAGGGAGTCTATATGGGGTGATCACCACAGTCATTGATCACGCCCCTGTAAGGCTTCATTCAGACGTCCGGATGCGTTTTGCGGATCCGATCCATCTATCAGTGCATCCGTAAAAATCATGCGGACATCTGAATGGAGCTTTACAGGGGGGTAATCACCACAGTCATTGATCATGCCCCTGTAAGGCTTCATTCAGACGTCCGGATGCGTTTTGCGGATCCGATCCATCTATCAGTGCATCCGTAAAAATCATGCGGACATCTGAATGGAGCTTTACAGGGGGGTGATCAGGGAGTCTATATGGGGTGATCACCACAGTCATTGATCATGCCCCTGTAAGGCTTCATTCAGACGTCCGGATGCGTTTTGCGGATCGGATCCATCTATCAGTGCATCCGTAAAAATCATGCGGACATCTGAATGGAGCTTTACAGGGGGGTGATCAGGGAGTCTATATGGGGTGATCACCACAGTCATTGATCACGCCCCTGTAAGGCTTCATTCAGACGTCCGGATGCGTTTTGCGGATCCGATCCATCTATCAGTGCATCCGTAAAAATCATGCGGACGTCTGAATGGAGCTTTACAGGGGGGTAATCAATGACAGGGGGGTAATCAATGACAGGGGGGGTGATCAGGGAGTCTATATGGGGTGATCACCACAGTCATTGATCACGCCCCTGTAAGGCTTCATTCAGACGTCCGGATGCGTTTTGCGGATCCGATCCATCTATCAGTGCATCCGTAAAAATCATGCGGACATCTGAATGGAGCTTTACAGGGGGGTAATCACCACAGTCATTGATCATGCCCCTGTAAGGCTTCATTCAGACGTCCGGATGCGTTTTGCGGATCCGATCCATCTATCAGTGCATCCGTAAAAATCATGCGGACATCTGAATGGAGCTTTACAGGGGGGTGATCAGGGAGTCTATATGGGGTGATCACCACAGTCATTGATCATGCCCCTGTAAGGCTTCATTCAGACGTCCGGATGCGTTTTGCGGATCGGATCCATCTATCAGTGCATCCGTAAAAATCATGCGGACATCTGAATGGAGCTTTACAGGGGGGTGATCAGGGAGTCTATATGGGGTGATCACCACAGTCATTGATCATGCCCCTGTAAGGCTTCATTCAGACGTCCGGATGCGTTTTGCGGATCGGATCCATCTATCAGTGCATCCGTAAAAATCATGCGGACGTCTGAATGGAGCTTTACAGGGGGGTGATCAATGACAGGGGTGTAATCAATGACAGGGGGGTGATCAGGGAGTCTATATGGGGTGATCACCACAGTCATTGATCACGCCCCTGTAAGGCTTCATTCAGACGTCCGGATGCGTTTTGCGGATCCGATCCATCTATCAGTGGATCCGTAAAAATCATGCGGACGTCTGAATGGAGCTTTACAGGGGGGTAATCAATGACAGGGGGGTAATCAATGACAGGGGGGTAATCAGGGAGTCTATATGGGGTGATCAGGGGCTAATAAGGGGTTAATAAGTGACGGGGGGGGGGGGTGTAGTGTAGTGTAGTGGTGCTTGGTGCTACTTTACTGAGCTACCTGTGTCCTCTGGTGGTCGATCCAAACAAAGGGGACCACCAGAGGACCAGGTAGCAGGTATATTAGACGCTGTTATCAAAACAGCGTCTAATATACCTGTTAGGGGTTAAAAAAAACACATCTCCAGCCTGCCAGCGAACGATCGCCGCTGGCAGGCTGGAGATCAACTCTCTTACCTTCCGTTCCTGTGAGCGCGCGCGCCTGTGTGCGCGCGTTCACAGGAAATCTCGGCTCACGCGAGATGACGCCTATTGGCGTTAGTGTGACCTGGGAGCGCCGCAGAAATGACGCCTTTCGGCGTTAGCGTGGCGGGAAGTGGTTAACATAGAGTAAAAAAAAAACTCAAGGCAAAATGCCTACAATACCTACTTAGAGATGTTCTAGCACAGTGATGGCGAACCTATGGCACGGGTGCCAGAGGCGGCACTCAGAGCCCTCTCTGTGGGCACCCGCACCCTGGAGAAAGTCTATGGTGCACCAATATGCCTTTCATCAGTGCAGGACGCGCTATTTACAGCGCAGGCAGTGCATTGAATGTAGGCAGGTTATTATAGCTAAATGATAAAGTACATGGAAGATATATGATATTGGTGTTCAGGTTAAATTGCCGTGTTGGCACTTTGCAATAAATAAGTGGGTTTTGGGTTGCAGTTTGGGCACTCTGTCTCTAAGAGGTTCACCATCACTGCTCTAGCATATGTAAGGTGCAGTTCCAGTGAGTTTGGAACATCGAGGATCAAGCAGCATAATGTTTAGGAGAGAATTTCTTGCCACATTAGAATGGCTAAAATGCAAGGACAGTCTCCTAGACATTGCCAGCAACCTCCGCAAGCCACTGTATTTATTTCAAAAAGCATTGCACGACTAGATTTTAACGTGCACAATGCAGAAAGCATGTATTCTTTCCCCCAAAAGCAGTGCATCTATTATGTTCCTGCCATTGATGCTGACCCCCTTGCCCAGTTGGGGTGAAAAGCCATGAGAGGGGAGACTGCCATGAAAGACATATACTGTCTTTGCCTGGTATAACTTCTTCAGATGTCCACCATAGTGTGCACCTTGCCGCACAGAGAGAATTTCAAGGACTGGCCCATGTTCTCTGTCACCTGACAGTACAACACAGGGATGGCTTTTTTTTGGAAAAACAATGGTGGCTAGATATCTTCCAGCAAGTCTGAGAATATGTAATCAGTTGCCTAAAGGCAGCAGAAGCCACTAAATGGTATGGCATTGTCGTGACAGAGGAGGCGCTGTGGGAGTTCGGTGGTGTCTGGACGGGTGAGAGCGAACTGGTATCATGGCGCGCAGGCAGCAGAAGATCCAGGCACAACAGAAGAACGCCAAGAAGCAGGCAGAGAAGAAGAAACACGGAAGTGACCACTGCTTGACCCCCAACACGGAGCCTCGTCTCGTTTATTGGGGGGATTCACTGTATGCTGTTAGAGACTGATTGCTAGGAGTTTAAGCCGCTTGGGTGCGTTTCCTATTCGTCTGCTAGCAGCTATTCGTGAGGTTCCGTTCGGAGTTTGGAGCATTCCCTTGTATGCCGTTACAGGCATTGACTTGGCCACAGTTGTGCATCAGTGGATTGCTAGGCGCATACAATTGTTTCATGGTCACACATTCCGTTATTAATGGCTCATGATAAAGCAAAGTAGAGGGAGGAAGAGGCATCTGAGTGGAAAAAACAGTAATTGAAGATAATGACAAAGACACTGTCCTTCATATGGATGCAGCCTAGCTACTGCAAAGGAGACCAGGACAAGGAGAACACTCCTGATCCCATTGCTGGCGAGCAGTTCTATTTTCCCACTGATTAGGGTGATGCTGCTTCTTGTGCTACAATAGAGCCATGGTGCCTACAGCTTATTTCACTCCTGCATATCTTACACACAGTAATGCTTTCTGGCACTATAGAGAAAAACTGTCAGATGGGACATACTTGCACAGAGCTAGCGGCGGCCGAGTTTAACTTAGGTCTGGCACATTTTGAGCCTGCATCCACAGTATCAGTGGCATCACTGATCGTGAGATGACCACAGGAGAAGCAGATATGGCCCTGGCAGTTGTTTGGGAGGGTCTAGCCATATGTTGCCTTGGCTCTTTATTGCCGCAGCCGCCATGGCCACTCTCCTCTTCTAATGTCACCTCATCAGCACCCTGATCCAGCTCCCTGATCCAGCTCACAGGTCCTGTCCTACACATAGTCATTGCCATCATGATCCTCACCCTCTCCACCACTTTTATCATACTGTGATATGTCATTGTGGGCTCTTTGGCCCACTCCTGATTCCCTATTTTGCATTTGCCCTCAGAGATACTCTCACTACCACTTCCCCTTCAGCCACCACAGTGGCTACAAGTGACACCATTAACAACTTAAGAACCTAGGACAAGAACGTTCATCCTAAACTGTGGGCACCAGGACGAGCATTCTCATCCTGCGGTCATCCCCTGCCCCACACGCACTGTCTTCATCAGAAGCAGGGGCCCAACTGTTACTGACAGCTGGGCCTCTGGTGCACCCACCAGCATTGGTGACAACACCAAGTTCAGTGGACTAACCCGTCATATGTCACGGTTAGCGCTGACAACGGCATATGGGAGGTTCGTATTCCCTCTCCTGATCCATCGGGTACCCGCGCTGCAGTGAATGGGACTTGATTTGTGTCATGGCAGTCCCAAGCCTTTCAAAGGCCTTGGGACCCGGCAGCTACAGAGACCTATGAGGCTCAGCCCCCAAGCAGTGTCTCATAGGAAAACTGTCAGTGTATTACACTGTGTAATATATTGATAGTCAATGCAGTACAATACAGATGTGTTGTATTGCATTAAAACAGGAATCAGACCCTGCAATATTATAGTCTCACAGTGGGCCAAAAATACATATCAGGTATTGTCGCGTCTGTAACAACTGGCTCTATAAAAATATCACATGATCTACCCATCAAGTAAACTCCATAAATAAATAAAAACTGAGAAAAAAATTAAATTTTTTGGTCATCTTACATCACAAAAAGTGTAATACAAAGCGATCAAAAAGTTGTAAGTATCTCAAAATAGCACCAATAAAACTGTCACCTCATCCCACAAAAAAATTTGACTCCATGTAAGACAATGGCCTGAAAAAGTTTAACAAATATAGCATTCAGAAAATGGAGACACAAAAACATGACTTTTATTGTGTAAAACAAAAATAAATATAAAAAATAGACAAATTAGGTATCAACGCATCTGTTACAACCTGCTCTATTAAAATATTACATGATCTACCCTGTACTGTCTTCTCTTCACTAACTATTGCATAGTTGTTAATGTGTGTGTTCATATGTGTGCCTTCAGTGCCATCTAGTGACCTTTAGCTGTAAGTGCATCTTCTGCCTTGCTAAACTATGCATATTCATTAGGTCACCTGACTTCCTGCTCACATTGCTTTCTGGGAAAGAGACAGGCACCTTCTTCCTTTTCCCTTCACCTCATGGAAGGAGCAGCTGCACATTGTGTGTCTCTTACTAAAGCATCGTCGGTAAGGGATTAATGTTTTTGCATAAGTTTTGTGTACATTGTGCTGTATATTCAGTTCTTTTATGTTCATTTTCTTATAGTTTACCTTATCTACTGCCGGTTAATAAAAACCACAGACTACAGAAACAAGTCTTATCTTATTAACTAGTAGAATGGTGATATCTGCCTGTTGAACTGCATACAGACCCCGGGGGTACATGTTGTGAGAACAGGACAGTAAACAACGACTTCTAGCGAGAGAGATGCACCTGACTACACAGAAGTCTGTTACGGTCCACGCAATATCTGCAAACGGACACCACAGCGACTTCTATACAGTCCAGTGCTGCAAGGGGATAGCCGCTTCAAGCAATGTAGACACATTTGATTGCATATTGTGACCGCTCTCTAAGCACGGCGACCGGCATTCCACAGCACAGTAGTCTCAACGCAGTTAAGTGTCTTCACCAACACCATGTCGCGAAGCACAGTATCCAGCTACAAGACAAGATCAGAGAAAGATGGTTCCACCAAGTCGTCTTCCGTTAGCAACGCTGCTGCCATTGCCTGCGCAAAAGCGGAAGCCGCAAAGGTCAAAGCAGCCTTTGCCGAACAAGAAATGAAGATGAAAGAAGAAAAGGCTGAGAAGGCACAGTTACAGGCTTCACTAGAAATACAAAAGGTCCTCTTAGATGCAAAGCTAGAGAAACTCGCCGTAGAGAAACAAACGGCAGCCGCCATAGCTGAAGCAGAGTTCTTGGAAGCAATGGAATACCTGAAAACCGAAAGTCACCACAGTGTGCTTAGCCCAGAATTCGGACAGCAAGATCCTGTACGACGCACTTCAGAGTACGTCCGTCAACACTCCAGACCAAACAGCAATGCTGATCCATTCCCTGGAACCAAAGATGTCACCTATGCCACAGAGGAATCATACCATCCAAAAGAAAGAGTCACACACGGAACCCAGTCCAGCAAACAAGAATGCACAGAGCCACGTGACAAAACTGTAGCTAACTTCCCTGCACACCAAGGAAGCCAGCTTCCAGTCCAGCCTGCAGAGCCACCTTATTCCACAAGACGGTATGACAGGGGCTGGCCTAAGTCAGAGACTCCATACAGGTATGATTACCCACCACACTCTCACTGTGACTTTCCACCTCCAACCAACCTTAGTAGTAACCAGAGCACAATAGACTTTGCCAGGTTCTTTACTAAAGGAGAGCTAGTTACAAAGGAACTGGTGAAGTTCAGCGATCGCCCTGAAAACTATAGAGCATGGCAGGCCTCCTTTTATAACATTACAAAAGACTTGGGTCTGTCATACAGTGAGGAGATAGACTTCCTCGTAGATCGGCTTGGAAAAGACTCTGTAGAACATGCCAAGAGAATAAGGGATATTAATATAAACTACCCAGAGATTGGCCTAAAAATGATCTGGGATAGACGTGATGAATGTTATGGTTCTGCAGAGGTCATAGAGGATGCCTTGTTTAAAAGAATTGACAAATTCCCTAAAATATCTAACAAAGGGTTCCAGAAACTTAGGGATTTAAGTGATCTACTGATGGAATTACAGGTTGCCAAAGCCGAAGGGGATTTTCCTCGACACTGCCAGAGGTGTCAAGCCTATTGTATTAAAGCTTCCCCACAACCTACAGGAGAAATGGGTCTCCCACGGGTCAAGGTACAAACATACCTACAATGTGCCATTCCCTCCCTTCAGTGTGTTTGTTGACTTTGTAAGGCTGGAGGCCAATATTCATAATGACCCTAGCTTTGATCTATCACAGTCTTGTGCCACTCACTATGTCCAAAGGCCACACAAAGGATCAGTGGCAGTGCACAAAACTAACATTTCACCTGCAGATTCTTACAGGCATTACAGCTCCGCCAGCTGCGAAACAGTCAAAGATCCTGGTAAGCAGTGCCCTCTACACAAGAAGCCACACCCTCTTCTGAAGTGCAGAGCCTTTAGAGAAATGTCCATAGGAGATCGCAAAGCCTTTGCATTTGCTACAAGTGCTGCTCATCAACATCACATATTGCCAAAGACTGTCAGGTTAGTGTAAAATGCACAGAATGCAACAACTCAGATCACAACACGGCCCTACAATCCTGGGCCTTTCCCATGGACCTCATCACAGAGTAACAGTGCCAGAGAGCATGGCGGGGAGGAAAGTAACTCTGAAGCTAACCCACCAGCAGTTACTTCACAATGCACTGAAGTCTGTAAAGGACTCATAGGCGGCAGGTCCTGCTCAAAAATCTGCCTAACAAAAGTATACCCAAAGGGCTGCAGAGACAAAGCCATCAATGTTTACGCTATCCTAGATGACCAAAGTAATGCGTCCCTAGCCAAATCTACTTTCTTTGACATTTTCAACATCAAAGGGCCCAACACTCCTTATTCCCTAAAGACCTGTGCAGGTACTGTAGAAACAGCGGGGAGGAGAGCTAGTGGCTACCTAATTGAATCCATAGATGGTAAAATGTGTCTTTCCTTACCAACTATTACTGAATGTAATCAAATCCCTGATAATAGACACTAGATCCCTACACCATAGGTAGCCATACATCACCCCCATTTACAGCGTATAGCCCATCTCTTTCCAAAACTCGATCCTAACGCTCAGATAATCCTACTCCTAGGGAGAGATGTCTTACAAGTTCATAAAACTAGAGAACAGATAATGGCCCACATCATGCTCCTTATGCCCAAAGGCATCCCCTAGTATGGGTTATAGTAGGAGATGTCTGCTTAGGAAGCATACACAAACCAACTTCCATTAATAGCATGCTTACAAGCACATTAGATAATGGACGTACCTCTATCTTCCAACCATGTAAAAACAACTTCCTCATAAAGGAATTGCCACATAGTACTGAACTACCTTGTTCTTTCATAGACTCTGTAGACCACAACATAGCTTGTGACAGTGACAAAGACCACTTAGGTTGCTCAGTGTTCCAAAGGACCAAGGAGGACAATCAGATAGCAATGTCCCATGAAGACAGATTATTCTTAGTGACCATGCAAAAGGAAATCACTAAGGATGAAACAAATAGTTGGGTCGCACCCCTTCCCTTCAGGCCTCAAAGGCAACGTTTGCCTAACAGAGAGCAAGTCTACAGACGTTTTGTCTCTCTAAGACGTAGCTTCCACAAGAAACCAGAAATGAAAGACCACTTCTTTACTTTCATGAGGAAAATATTTGAGAATGGTCATGCTGAGGTAGCTCCCACCCTTAAAAACTCGGAAGAATGTTTGTATTTACCCATATTTGGGGTTTACCATCCAAAGAAACCAGGTCAAATTAGAGTAGTGTTTGACTCTAGTGCAAAATATGAAGGCGTCTCCTTAAACGACATCCAGCTCTCAGGTCCAGATCTTAACAACAGGCTCCTAGGAGTACTGCTTCGTTTTCGCAAACACTCTGTTGCCTTCATGGCGGACATTCAGCACATGTTTCATTGTTTTCTCGTTAAAGAGGAACACAGAAACTTCTTAAGATTTCTTTGGTTTATTGACAATGACCCCACAAAAGATATTGCAGAGTACCACATGCGGGTACATATCTTTGGTAATAGCCCCTCCCCCGCAGTTGCAACTTATGGTCTCAGACACTCTGCTCAGGAAGGCGAACTAGAATATGGGTCAGACGTCAGACAATTCGTAGAAAGTTTTTTATGTAGATGACTGTCTAAAATCACTACCCACTGTTGAGGGTGCAATAAGTCTCCTTAAGAGAGCTCAAGAAATGCTCGCATGCTCAAACCTGAGACTCCACAAAATAGCCTCCAATAGTAAGCAGCTGATAGAAGCATTTCCCTCTCAAGACCACTCAAATGACCTACAGAGTTTAGACTTAGGGACTGACTCCGTTCCTATACAACGTAGACTTGGTCTCCTCTGGGATCTAAAATCAGATACGTTTACCTTCCAAGTCAGCCAGGAAGAGAAGCCCTTTACCTGTAGAGGTGTCCTGTCTGCCATAAACAGCCTTTATGATCCCTTGGAATTTACGGCCCCTGTTACAATCCAGGGCAAATCACTACTTAGAGATTTAACTTAGGAGACATTGGATTGGGATCACCCACTATCCCCTGAAAAAAGAAACATATGGATAGAGTGGAGAAACTCCCTAAAGACTTTATCTAACCTCCATGTTCCACGTTCTTATGCTCCTGTGCCATCCACAGAAGTAAAAACACAAAGACTTTACGTATTCTCTGACGCGTCCGTCAAAGCAATTGCCGCTGTAGCTTATCTTAAAACTGTAGACAACAAAGGTCAATGCCACGCAGGGTTTGTCATGGGCAAAGCGAAACTCGCACCACTTCTCGAACATACAATACCCAGGTTAGAACTCTGTGCCGCTGTACTAGCCGTTGAACTAGCTGAATTAATTACATCAGAGATAAACCTAGAGATTCGAGACACCGAGTTTTATACAGACAGTAAAGTGGTCCTGGGCTATATTTACAACCAAACTAGGCGTTTTTACGTTTACGTTAACAACCGAGTATTAAGAATCAGAAGGTCCACTTTCCTAAAACAATGGCACTTTGTACCTGCTGACCATAACCCAGCAGACTTAGCAACCAGGTCAGTTGCTGCCAGTCACCTTAAGGACACAGTTTGGTTCACGGGTCCTGCTTTTCTATACAACTCAGAACATTTTTCGGCCTGTGACTCATATGAGCTGTTAGATGCAGATTCTGACAAAGAAATCCGCCCCCCAGGTATCTGTGCTACTTACTGTAAATTCGTACAATCAACTCAGTAGCCACCGTTTCATCAGGTTTTCCACCTGGAAGTCACTTGTGCGAGCTATCACCTGCTTAGCACACATAGCCCACAGAATCTTGAACTCTATCTTCCTACAAGTAGGCAATGATAGACTCTCTCATGAATGCCTTACAACTTTTATGGCCGTAGCCATTATCAATGCTAGACCCTTGGCTCCGATATAAAATGACCCAGGAGATCCATTACTGCTTACGCCTGCCTCTCTACTTACCCAAAAGACTGGTATAGCGAATGCTCCTTCTGGAGAGTTTGGCACCAAAGATTTCTACAAACGCCAATGGAGACAAGTGCAAGGCCTTGCCGATACTTTCTGGAATAGGTGGAAGAAGCAATATCTTCCCACCTTACAGACAAGAACCAAATGGCACACAGTTAAGCCCAACCTGATACTGGATGACATTGTTCTTGTTAAAGACTCTAAGGCTCAAAGAAATCATTGGCCTTTGAGCCTCATTACTAAAGTGTTCCCAAGTGAAGACGGACATGTCCGTAAAGTTGAGGTCAAGGTTTTCAAACAAAATGAGACCACACTGTTTGTCAGACCTACTTCCAAACTAATCCTACTGTTATCTGTTGAGGACTCTAATAGTGACATCGGCTGATGTCAAGCGGGGAGTGTACTGTCTTCTCTTCACTAACTATTGCATAGTTGTTAATGTGTGTGTTCATATGTGTGCCTTCAGCGCCATCTAGTGACCTTTAGCTGTAAGTGCATCTTCTGCCTTGCTAAACTATGCATATTCATTAGGTCACCTGACTTCCTGCTCACAGTGCTTTCTGTGAAAGAGACAGGCAGGCTTCTTCCTTTTCCCTTCACCTCATGGAAGGAGCAGCTGCACATTGTGTGTCTCTTACTAAAGCATTGTCGGTAAGGGATTAATTAATGTTTTTGCATAAGTTTTGTGTACATTGTGCTGTATATTCAGTTCTTGTATGTTCATTTTCTTATAGTTTACCTTATCTACTGCCGGTTAATAAAAACCACAGACTACAGAAACAAGTCTCATCTTATTAACTAGTAGAATGGTGATATCTGCCTGTTGAACTGCATACAGACCCCGGGGGTACATGTTGTGAGAACAGGACAACCCCCCTAAGGTGAATCTTAAAAAAATAAATAAAAAATGTTCCAAAACAACCATCTTTTGGTTACCTTGCCTGAAAAAGTGTAATATTGACTGATCGAAAATTAATACGAACCCAAAAAATGATGGCAATAAAAATGTCAACTCTTCCTGCAAAAAAAAAGAGCCCCTACACATGATGATTGACAGAAAAATAAAAAAAACATGGCTTTCAGAAGACACAAAAAGACTCAAAAACATAAAAAAGACACAAACATTAAATAAAAAGGCTTTATTATGAAACAAAATAAAAATAAAAGTAGACATATTTTGTATTTTTATGTCTGTAACAACCTGCTCTATAAAAATAGCACATGTCAGGTAACCTGTCATTAAAACTGTGCTAGAACAGCCATTTTCTGTTACCTTGCCTCATAAAAAGTGTTGTATAGATCAAAAATTATATCTACCCCAAAATAGTACCAAAAAAAACTTTTCTTGTAATTTCTGAAATGGGATCACTTTTTGGAAGTTTCTACTCTAGGCGGACATCAGGGGGTCTTTAAATGTCTCATGGCAACTTAAAATTATCCTAGTAAAATCTGCCCTCCAAAATCCATATGGCGCTCCTTTCCTTCTGCATCCTGGCATGTCCATACAGAAGTTTACAACCACATATGGGGTGTTTCTTAAAACTGCAGTATCAGGGTAATAAACATACAATTTTCTTTGGCTGTTAACCCTTGATATGTTATAGGAAAAAAATGCATTCAAATGTAAAATCTGCCCAAAAAAATGTGAAATTTAAAAATGTCATTTCCTTTTTCCTTTAATTCTTGTGGAACACCTATAGAGTTAACAAAGTTTGTAAAATCAGTTTTGAATAACTTGAAGGGTGTAGTTTCTCAAAACTCATTTATATATAGTTTCCATTATGTAAGCCCCACAAAGTGACTTTATATCTGAATCGGTTCTTAACCCCTTCACGCAACATCACGTACATGTATGTGGGGGAATGTGGTGCCTCACCGCATCCCCACGTGCATGTACGTGATCGGCTTTCACTGTCAGCGCAGGGAGCGAAGCGCTGAAGCTTCAGTAAAGCCGGCGTGCTGGGGTTGCTAGGCAACCAGAGAAGCCGGCAGGAGCTGTATTGGAGCTCTGACCCGCCCACGATCGCTGTGATTGGTCCATTACTGCAGAGGGACCAATCGCAGCGCATCGGGGCAGGTAAGGGGGGGTTAGGGAGGGACTATGTGCTTCTCCTTCTCTGATCTCCCCAATTCCTGTCAGGGAAGCGATCAGAGAAGGAGAAAGTGTGAAAATCTTCCCGACCCATGACGAGTATACTCGTCATGGCGCACTGCTACTTAGCGCGCCATGATGAGTATACACGTCATGGCATAAACTGTCACCATGTCTGCAGACATGGTGACAGCGCTGAGATCCTGGCTGTTACACACAGCCGGGCACCTTGGGTCAATGCCGAGGGGGGTCCTGTGACCCCCCCCATCGGCGATCGCTGCAAACCGCAGGTCAATTCAGACCTGCGGTTTGTAGCGCTTTCTGCGGTTTCTGATCCCCGCGGTCCCTGACCGCGGGGATCAGAAACTTTAGTATGTCCAAAATAAAGCTTTTTCACCCCCCCTGCACCCCTGAATGATATTATGTGGGCGGGTGGTGCAGAGAGCCCCCCTCAGCCCTGTTCTTACCCTTCCCCGTCTGCGCAGTTCTGACCAGTACTGAGCAGACGGGGAAGGTTCCCATGGCAACAGGACGCCTCTCAGGCGTCCTGCTGTCCATGGTGCTGAACAGATCTATGCTAAAAGGCATAGATCTGTTCAGACAAGTGTAAAATACAGTACAGTGCAATATATATTGTACTGTACTGTATTATACAGACATCAGACCCACTGGATCTTCAAGAACCAAGTGGGTCTGGGTCAAAAAAAAAGTTTAAAAAAGTTAAAAAAGTAAAGTTTCAAAAAAACACATTTATCACTGAATAAAAAAAAAAAAAAAAAAATACACTACACATATTAGGTATCGCCGCGTCCGTAACGACCTGATCTATAAAACGGTCATGTTACTTTCCCCGCACGGTGAACGCCATAAAAATAAAAAAATACAAACTATGATGAAATTTAAATTTTGCCCACCTTACGTCCCAAAAAAGGTAATAAAAGTGATCAGAAAAGTCGCATGTACGCCAAAAAAGCCAATCCAATCAAACCGTCACCTCATCCCGCAAAAAATGAGCCCTTACATCAGACAATGGCCCAAAAAATAAAAAAAACTATGGGTCTCAGACTATGGAGATACTAAAACATGATTTTTTTTTGTTTCAAAAATGATATTATTGTGTAAAACCCTGACAAATTATAAAAAGGTAGACATATTAGGTATTGCCATGTCCGTAAGAACCTTATCTATAAAAATACCACATGACCTAACCCCTCAGGTGAACACTGTAAAAAAAAATTAAATAAAAACGGTGTCAAAAAAGCTATTTTTTTGTTACCTTACATCACAAAAAGTGTAATAGCAAGCGATCTAAAAGTCATATGCACCCCAAAATAGTACCAATCTAACCGTCATCTCATCCTGCAAAAATGATACCCAACCTGAGACAATCGCCAAAAAACTGAAAAAACTATGGCTCTCAGACAATGGAGACACTAAAACATGTTTTTTTTTTGTGTCAAAAATGATATTATTGTGTAAAACCTAAATAAATAAAAAAGTATACATATTAGGTATCGTCACATCCGTAAGAACCTGCTCTATAAAAATAGCACATGATCTAACCTGTGAGATGAACGTTGTAAATAATAAAAAATAAAAACAGTGCCAAAACAGCTATTTTTTGGCAAATTTTCCATTTTAATTCATTTTTTCCCATAACAAAGCAAGGGTTAACAGCCAAACAAAACTCAATATTTATTGCCCTGATTCTTTAGTTTATAGAAATGCCCCATATGTGGTCGTAAACTGCTGTATGGGCGCAGAAGGAAAGGAGCGCCATATGGTTTTTGGAAGGCAGTTTTTGCTGGACTGGTTTTTTGACACCATGTCCCATTTGAAGCCCCCCCGATGCACCCCTAGAGTATAAACTCCAAAAAATGACCCCATTTTGGAAACTACACCCATCAAGGTATTCAAAACTGATTTTACAAACTTTGTTAACCCTTTAAGTGTTCCACAAGAGTTAATGGCAAATGGAGATGAAATTTCTGAATTTCTATTTTTTGTTACTTTGCCTCACAAAAAGTGTAATATAGAGCAACAAAAAATCATATGTACCCTAAAATAGTACCAACAAAACTGCCACCTTATCCCGTAGTTTCCAAAATGGGGCCACTTTTTTGGAGTTTCTAACCTAGGGGTGCATCAGGGGGGCTTCAAATGGGACATGGTGTCTAAAAACAATCCAGCAAAATCTGCCTTCCAGAAACCATATGGTGTTCCTTTCCTTCTGCGCCCTGCCGTGTGCCCGTACAGCAGTTTACGACCACATATGGGGTGTTTCTGTAAACTACAGAATCAGGGCCATAAATAAAGAGTTTTGTTTGGCTGTTTACCCTTGCTTTGTAACTGGAAAAAATAATATTAAAATGGAAAATCTGCCAAAAATGTGAAATTTTGAAATTGTGTCTCTATTTTCCATTAAATCTTGTGCAACACCTAAAGGGTTAACAGTTTGTAAAATCAGTTTTGAATACCTTGAGGGGTGTAGTTTCCTAGATGGGGTCACTTTTATGGAGTTTCTACTCTAGGGGTGCATCAGGGGGGCTTCAAATGGGACATGGTGTAAAAAAAACAGTCCAGCAAAATTAGCCCTCCAAAAACCAAACGGCGCACCTTTCACTCTACGCCCCGCTGTGTGGCCATGCAGTAGTTTACGGCCACATATGGGGTGTTTCTGTGAACAGCAGAGTCAGGGCAATAAAGATACAGTCTTGTTTGGCTGTTAACCCTTGCTTTGTTAGTGGAAAAAATGGGTTAAAATGGAAAATTAGGCAAAAAAATGAAATTCTCAAATTTCATCTCCATTTGCCAATAACTCTTGTGCAACACCTAAAGGGTTAATGACGTATGTAAAATCAGTTTTGAATACCTTGAGGGGTGTAGTTTCTTAGATGGGGTCACTTTTATGGAGTTTCTACTCTAGGGGTGCATCAGGGGGCTTCAAATGGGACATGGTGTAAATAAACCAGTCCATAAAAATCAGCCTTCCTAAAACCAAACGGCGCACCTTTCACTCTACGCCCCGCTGTGTGGCCGTACAGTAGTTTACGGCCACATATTGGGTGTTTCTGTAAACGGCAGAGTCAGGGCAATAAATATACAGTCTTGTTTGGCTGTTAACCCTTGCTTTGTTAGTGGAAAAAATGGGTTAAAAGGAAAAATTTGACAAAAAAAATGAAATTCTCAAATTTCCTCCCCATTTGCCAATAACTCTTGTGCAACACCTAAAGGGTTAACAATGTATGCAAAATCAGTTTTGAATACCTTGAGGGGTGTAGTTTCTTAGATGGGGTCATTTTTGGGTGGTTTCTATTATGTAAGCCTCGCAAAGTGACTTCAGACCTGAACTGGTCCCTAAAAATTGAGTTTTTGTAATTTTCGGAAAAATTTCAAGATTTGCTTCTAAACTTCTAAGCCTTATAACATCCCCAAAAAATAAAATATCATTCCCAAAATAATTCAAGCATGAAGTAGACATATGGGAAATGTAAAGTCATCACAATTTTTTGGGGTATTACTATGTATTACAGAAGTAGAGAAACTGAAACTTTTAAATTTGCAAATTTTTCCAAATTTCTGGTAAATTAGGTATTTTTTCGTGCAAAAAAAATAATTTTTTGGACTTCATTTTACCAGTGTCATGAAGTACAATATGTGACTAAAAAACAATCTCAGAATGGCCTGGATAAGTCAAAGCGTTTTAAAGTTATTAGCACTTAAAGTGACACTGGTCAGATTTCCAAAAAATGGCCTGGTCCTTAAGGTGAAAATGAGCCCGGTCCTGAAGGGGTTAAAAAAACTAAATGTTCTTAAACATTAAAAAATTTGCTTCTAAAATTCAAAGCTTTATAACATCCTAAAAAAACAAATTATAAATATTTATAAATGATAAAATTACATTTACAAAATCATGCAAACCTGAAAGTGGATATATCGGAAATTTTTATAACTATTTGATGATGTATCACTATCTGCCTTAAAAACTGAAAAATGTCCCTGGGCGGCATACATCGTGTGCACAGGAGCGCACAGCATCATAGGTTACTATGATACTGTGCGCATCGGGCCGCCCGCAGGACTATTGTCCTGCACTCAGATGATCATATGAGTGCAGGACAGTAGTCTCGCAGGCAGCCGATGCGCACAGTATCATAGTAACCTATGATGCTGTGCGCTCCTGTGCACACGATGTATGCCGCTCCGGGACATATGGCCTGCTCACGGACCGTATGTCTCGGAGGGCATATGGTCTTGTGCATGAGCCCTAACTCAGGTTTAAGAATGCTATTTTTGCAGCAAAATGTCTTTAAACTACATGGTATGGTGCAGTAATGTGTTCACTAACATGGGTTTAACAATGACATTTTTGCAGTAAAATGTACTTTAACTATGCACTATGTTGCAATAATGTGTTTACTAGTGTTGGTTGCGCACCAAAGTGCTCGGGGGCTCAGGGGCTCGAGTAGAACACCTCGGGATGCTCGGGAGCACCCGAGCACAATGGAAGTCAATGGGAGAACCCGAGCTCTGAAGAGGGGAGGGTGTCTGGTTCATAGGAAAAAGTCAGAAATTGATGGAAACACCACTGAAATGGTTCGGGAACAGCATGAAGAGGATGCCTGGATGCATCTTGGACTCCCAGGTCACTGCTGGGAACTATGTTGTCCGAGTAGTACACCATTTTTACAGATTGACAATAATACGCACCAAACTGAAGATAAAATACATTTTAGAGGAAAAATTGTTAGGAAACATCCTTTCCTGTATATTTACTTGTATATAAAGTACAAGTGCTGGCAAAAATTACAAGGAAGAGGCACTCCAATACAACCTGTATATCACATAAAGCAGGGCCTCATTCACATTGTGGTACAATTGTTCAGGTAGTGGGACTCCTACACTCAAAAAGCCTATGCACTAAGGGAAAGGGCTGCCAAAAATTAAAAGGAACCAGCACTCTAATACACCCTTTATTACACATAAAGGAGGGCATCATACACACGCTTGAAAAATTATGATTGATGGCCTGCTGGTGAACCTCTAAAACATTAGGTGTGAGGGCCTGCTGCTGAGCTGACCATCTTAATAATTTTGTGGGTGAGGGCCTGCTGCCGAGCTGACCATCGAAAAAAAAATTGTTGGTGAGGGCCTGCTGCCGAGCTGACCATCTAAAAAAATTTGTGGGCGAGGGCCTGCTGCCGAGCTGACCATCTATAACATTATGGGCGAGGGCCTGCTGCCGAGATGACCATCTAAAAAATTTTGTGGGCGAGGGCCTGCTGCCAAGCTGACCATCTAATAAATCTTGTGGGCGGGGGCCTGCTGCCAAGCTGTCCATCTAATAAATTTTGTGGGCGAGGGCCTGCTGCCGAGTTGACCATCTGAAAAATGTTGTGGGCAAGGGCCTGCTGCCGAGCTAACCATCTAAATAAATTTGTGGGCGAGGGCCTGCTGCCGAGCTGACCATTTAAAACATTATGGGCAAGGGCCTGCAGCCAAGATGACCATCTAAAAAAATTTGTGGGCGAGGGCCTGCTGCCAAGCTGACCATCTAATAAATTTTGTGGGCAAGGGCCTGCTGCCGAGTTGACCATCTGAAAAATTTTGTGGGCAAGGGCCTGCTGCCGAGCTAACCATCTAAAAAAAATTGTGGGCGAGGGCCTGCTGCTGAGCTGCCATCTAAAAAATTTTGTGGGTGAGGGCCTGCTGCCGAGCTGACCATTTAAAACATTATGGGTGAGGGCCTGCAGCCAAGATGACCATCTAAAAAATTTTGTGGGCGAGGGCCTGCTGCCAAGCTGACCATCTAATACATTTTGTGGGCGAGGGCCTGCTGCCGAGTTGACCATCTGAAAAATTTTGTGGGCAAGGGTCTGCTGCCGAGCTAACCATCTAAAAAAATTTGTGGGCGACGGCCTGCTGTTGAGCTGACCATCTAAAAAAATTTGTGGGCGAGGGCCTGCTGCCGAGCTGACCATCTATAACATTATGGGCGATTTAAAAATTTTGCCGAGTTGACCATCTGAAAAATTTTGTGGGCAAGGGTCTGCTGCCGAGCTAACCATCTAAAAAAATTTGTGGGCGACGGCCTGCTGCCGAGCTGACCATTTAAAAAATTCAGTGGGCGAGGGCCTGCAGCCAAGCTGACCATCTAAAAAAAATTGTGGGCGAGGGCCTGATGCCGAGCTGACCATCTAAAAATTTAGGGGTGAGGGTCTGCTGCTGAGCTGACCCTTTAACACATTATGGTTGAGGGCCTGCTGGTGACCCTCTAAAACATTATGGGTGAGAGACCACTGCTGAGATGACCATCTAAAAAATTAGGAGCAAGGGCAGCCTAAAAAGCATGTTGATGATGGAGGAGGAGGACGAGAAAAGGGAAATTGAACCATATACCGTTTTTTGTGGTGGAAGGGGTGCATGGGAATACAGTGTATTCAATACACCATAAAAGCCACATTTAGAGTGCCTTTATGTTCAGCCACTTTCCTCTGGTGGAGTAGAGAAGTCAGGGGCAATTCAGGCCTTGTTCATTTTTATAAGAGTCAACTGGTCAGCATTTTCAGTTGACAGGCGGATACGCTTATCAGTTATTATGCCCCCAGCAGCACTAAATTCACGCTCTGACAAAACCCTGGCGGCGGGGCAGGCCAGCACCTCCAAGGCGTAGAGCAGCCTGTTGCCGCTTACCCACTGCAGTGCTACACTGCTTCCAGCTACTAAATGATAAAGATTGGATAGAACCGGCACTCAAACCATTCGGAATACACGTGGAAATCGAATAAAATATTTATTAACCCCTTAAGGACACAGCCTTTTTACACCTTAGGACCAGGCCATTTTTTGCAAATCTGACCAGAGTCCCTTTAAGTGCTGATAACTTTAAAACGCTTTGACTTATCCAGGCCGTTCTGAGATTGTTTTTTCGTCACATATTGTACTTCATGACACTGGTAAAATGATGTAAAAAAAAATATTTTTTTTGCGCCAAAAAATACCTAATTTAACAAAAATTTGGAAAAATTTGCAAATTTCAAAGTTTCAGTTTCTCTACTTCTGTAATACATAGTAATACCCCCAAAAATTGTGATGACTTTACATTCCCCATATGTCTACTTCATGTTTGAATTGTTTTGGGAATGATATTTTATTTTTTGGGGATGTTATAAGGCTTAGAAGTTTAGAAGCAAATCTTGAAATTTTTCAGAAATTTACAAAAACTCAATTTTTAGGGACCAGTTCAGGTCTCAAGTCACTTTGCGAGGCTTACATAATAGAAACCACCCAAAAATGACCCCATCTAAGAAACTACACCCCTCAAGGTATTCAAAACTGATTTTACAAACTTCGTTAACCCTTTAGGTGTTGCACAAGAGTTATTGGCAAATGGGGATGAAATTTGAGAATTTCATTTTTTTGCCTAATTTTCCATTTTAACCCATTTTTTCCACTAACAAAGCAAGGGTTAACAGCCAAACAAGACTGTATCTTTATTGGCCTGACTCTGCCGTTTACATAAACACCCAATATGTGGCTGTAAACTACTGTACGGCCACACAGCGGGGCGTAGATTGAAAGGTGCGCCGTTTGGTTTTTGGAAGACAGATTTTGCTGGACTGGTTTATTTACACCATGTCCCATTTGAAGCCCCCCTGATGCACCCCTAGAGAAGAAACTCCATAAAAGTGACCCCATCTAAGAAACTACACCCCTCAAGGTATTCAAAACTGATTTTACAAACGTTGTTAACCCTTTAGGTGTTGCACAAGCTTTAATGGAAAATAGAGATACAATTTCAAAATTTCACTTTTTTGGCAGATTTTCCATTTTAATATTTTTTTTCCAGTTACAAAGCAAGGGTTAACAGCCAAACAAAACTCATTATTTATGGCCCTGATTCTGTAGTTTACAGAAACACCCCATATGTGGTCGTAAACTGCTGTACGGGCACACGACAGGGCGCAGAAGGAAAGGAATGCCATACGGTTTTTGGAAGGCAGATTTTGCTGGACTGTTTTTTTTTTACACCATGTCCAATTTGAAGCCCCCCTGATGCACCCCTAGAGTAGAAACTCCAAAAAAGTGACCCCATTGTAGAAACTACGGGATAGGGTGGCAGTATTGTTGGTACTAGTTTAGGGTACATATGATTTTTGGTTGCTCTATATTACACTTTTTGTGAGGCAAGGTAACAAAAAATAGCACTGTTTTGTTTTTTTTGTTACTTACAACATTCATCTGACAGGTTAGATCATGTGGTAATTTTATAGAGCAGGTTGTCACGGACGCAGCGATACCTAATATGTATGCTTTTTTTTTATGTAAGTTTTACACAATGATTTCATTTTGAAAACAAAGAAAATGTTTTAGTGTCTCCATAGTCTAAGAGCCATAGTTTTTTCAGTTTTTGGGCGATTATCTTAAGTAGGGTCTCATTTTTTGCGGGATGAGATGACGGTTTGATTGGCACTATTGGGGTGCATATGACTTTTTGATCACTTGCTATTACACTTTTTGTGACGTAAGATGACAAAAAATTGCTTTTTTTACACCGTTTTTATTTTTAATTTTTTACGGTGGTCATCTGAGGGGTTAGACCCATTGTAGAAACTACGGGATAGGGTGGCAGTATTGTTGGTACTAGTTTAGGGTACATATGATTTTTGGTTGCTCTATATTACACTTTTTGTGAGGCAAGGTAACAAAAAATAGCACTGTTTTGTTTTTTTTGTTACTTACAACATTCATCTGACAGGTTAGATCATGTGATATTTTTATAGAGCCGGTCGATACGGACGCGGCGATACCTAATATGTATACTTTTTTTTATTTATGTAAGTTTTACACAAGGATTTCATTTTTGAAACAAAAAGAAACATGTTTTAGTGTTTTTCTTAGTCTAAGAGCCATAGTTTTTTCAGTTTTGGGGCGATTATCTTGGGTAGGGTATGATTTTTGTAGTATGAGATGACGGCTTGATTGTTACAATTTTGGCGTACATGCGACTTTTTTGATCACTTTTATTACCTTTTTTTGGGAAGTAAGGTGGGCAAAATTTCAATTTCATCATAGTTTTTTATTTTTTATTTTTATGGCGTTCACCGTTCGGGTAAAGTAACATGACCATTTTATAGATCAGGTCGTTACGGATGCGGCGATACCAAACATGTGTAGGGAATTTTATTTTTTTCATTTTTAATCAGTGATAAATGTGTTTTTTGATTTTTACTTTTTTTTCACTTTTTTTCACTTTTTTTTTTACCCAGACCCACTTGGTTCTTGAAGATCCAGTGGGTCTGATGTCTGTATAATACAGTACAGTACAATATATATTGTTCTGTACTGTATTTTACTTACACTGAACAGATCTATGCTTTTAGCACAGATCTGTTCAGCACCATGGACAGCAGGACGCCTGAGCAGGCGTCCTGTTGCCATGGGAACCTTCCCCGTCTGCTCAGAACTTCGCAGACGGGGAAGGGTAAGGAGGGGATCTGTCGGGGGGCTGTCTGGGGGCTCTCTCTCTCCCATTGGGGGGCTGCAAAGGCACTGCAGCCCCCCGATGGGAGAGGGAGGGAGCTCCCTCTTACTGTTAACTTTTTCCATACAGCGGTCCGTACGGACCGCTGTATGGAAAGGGTTAAACGGCTGACATCGCATCGCAGATGTCAGCCGTTTATACCAGGGTGCCAGCAATGTGCTGGCACCCTGGTATACCCACTAGAAGCCAACGATTATACAAGGGGAGGCGGGCGGGGGATCGCGATCCCGCCTGCCGCACCGCCCGCCTCCCGCACCGCCCCCACCACCCGCAACCCTCCCCCTGCACCTCCCACGGGGCCAAAATCACTCAGGGGTGCAGGGGGGGGGGATACAGATATAATTTGGACATTATAAAGTTTCTGATCCTCGCGGTCAGGGACCGCGGGGATCAGAAACTGCAAAAAGCGCATCAAACCGCAGGTCTGAATTGACCTGCGGTTTGTTGCGATCGCCGACATGGGGGGGTCACGGGACCCCCCCGCGCATTTAGCCTAGGTGCCTGCTCAATGATTTGAGCAGGCACCTTGTTCCGATCACTGCCGGCCGGGCGGCAGTGATCGGAACAACACATGACGTACTGGTACGTCATGTGTCCTTAAGTACCAGGACATCATGACGTACCGGTACGTCATGTGTCCTTAAAAGGTTAAACAATCAACGTTATATCCTGTGTACACCAGGGTAAAAATCATAAAATGACATAAAACGCATATATAACTTATGTGTAAGCCAGAGAGATGGATATCTCTAATGCATCAAGTTCTGACTGCTAGGCGCAGCAGGCTGCATCCGTGTCCCTCCTATTGGGTAGGGCTATTGGATCACAGTCGTCTGCGAAGCAAATCAGAGCTGATAGAGATTATACTCCAAATATA
The DNA here is from genome assembly GCF_905171765.1 of Bufo bufo. Taxonomy (NCBI): domain Eukaryota; kingdom Metazoa; phylum Chordata; class Amphibia; order Anura; family Bufonidae; genus Bufo; species Bufo bufo. The sequence goes on along the minus strand of NC_053392.1, from coordinate 469,100,561 downwards.
TTCAGTAGCATGTGTCCTCATGCGGTAGTGATTAACATGCTACAGGTGTGTTCAACAATTCATAGTCTCATGCAGAACAGATATGAAACCTTACAAGACAAGTATTTTTAAGACAGGACTCCACCACACCACAAACCACGGATAAGACACAGATCACCTTCACAAAACTAAATCAACACCCACAGACACCATTAAGGAACCATGCACGTCAAACTCCACCAGGTCACTCGTACAATTTGAGACAGCGGAATCCATCTCCAAAGTACCACCAACAATCATACAAACGACCATACAGGGGATATCATCACCAACACCAATACACAAAATCAGAGAAAGAAAGACAAGAAGAGGACAGAGGAAGAAGGGGGAGAGACAGAAGGAGAAATTAGCAATTGCACTGGATTCCATAGTAAATATAAGTTCCACAGCACTTACGAACACACAGATGAAACTTCTAGATAAAGGACTGAAATTCGCACCCACATCCAAACTCAATAAGTTTGACACTTACATAGGTCTTCAAAAATTTATGAGGAAACTATGTTTAAGGAAATATTTTCAAAAAAATCCCATAACAGTAGAACCTCCAATACGAGATGTCAATGAGAGTAGGGGTAGAATACAACATACCAACTTGAAGAATAAATCACGAAAATTTCCAAAAAATGAGATTGGCCATGATATGGCAACATTCCAAAGATCAGTTGAGAACGATCTGAGAAAGATCAAGGACAGGAATAGCCAAAGAAATAACCTAACAGGGGGAGAAATTCGGGCCATTAAAGAACTGCAGAAACAGGAAAACATCACAATACGCCCCGCAGATAAGGGAGGGGCTATAGTGGTCATGAACACCACACAGTATGTTGATGAGTGCCACAGACAACTGGGAGACATCACAACATACAAGAAATTAAAAGTAGACCCAAGACAAGAATTTAATAAAAGTCTCACAAATTATTGTGATGAAGGTGTAAGGGATAAGATATTGTCTGATCAAGAACGCAATTTTATTTTGGGCACGCAGGGAAGACTTCCAGTCTTCTACTGCCTGCCCAAAAATCCACAAAAGCTTAGAACAACCACCTGGACGTCCCATAATATCTGGGATAGGGTCATTGACCTCGAATCTCTCCCAGTACATTGATGCACTATTACAGCCTGTGGTGAGGAGGACTAAGTCATATATTCGAGATAACACAGATATTGTTGGGACGTTGGAGGGTCTTGATGTAGAACCAGGCTGGATTATTGGGACATTAGATGTCCAATCCCTCTATACCAGTATAAGACATGACCAAGGTATAGCAGCAGTTAAACTACAACTAGAAATGGATGGGACCTTATGCACCAAACAGATTGAATTCCTGATGGAAGGGATTCAATTTATACTCCATCACAACCATTTTTACTTTAAAGGCGAGCATTATTTACAGCTATGTGGGACGGCCATGGGGACCAGGTTCGCCCCCAGCTATGCTACTGTAATTTGTTTTTGGCATAGTGGGAGTATGAAACCATCACCCCCAAGCTGGGGACGGACCTGGCCCTATGGCGTCGCTACATAGACGACGTCTTGTTTATATGGAGAAAAGATGAGCATCAACTGCAAGAATTCCTAGAGGCCCTGAATCATAATGATAAAAATTTGATTTTTCTGTCCAAAATTAAGGAAACATCTATAGAGTTCCTGGACATTCAGATTGTACAGCGGGATAATAAATACAAGTGCAACACTTACTATAAACCAACAGCGAAAAACAGCTTTATTCCATTCATGAGCTGCCACTTACCTCAGTGGCTACTGAATATCCCCTCAGGTCAGTTCCGCCGTATAAAGCGAAACTGTACCGAGGAAGCGGATTTTGAAATTGAGGCCCTCAAAGTGAAAGAACAATTTGAATGTAAAGGTTACCCCGAAAAAGTCCTTACAGACGCTCTGGTAAAAATTAGAGAAACAGAGAGAGAGACCTTCTTTCGGCCAAATACTCACAAAAACACAAATAAGGAGGGTGAATTGAGATTAATCCTACCCTATAATTCACAATCAAAACAAATACGTCACATTATCAATCAACATTGGAACTTTTTATTAAGGGACAAGGTCATTGGACCTATGTTACACACTTCTCCACTAATCACTTTCACCAAGGCACCAAATTTAGGTTTAAAAATAGCACCTTCAATAATGAATCACAAGAAAAAAGAGGCACCTACACTTCAAAAATGGCTGAATATGAATGGGTTCTATAGATGTGGGAGGTGTTCGGGGTGTAAAAACTCAACATTCCCAAAAAAGACAAGTAGGGTCCAATCTACTCAAAATCAATTCACTTTGGATATTGAGGGTTGCCTGACATGTGACTCCTCCAGTGTCATCTACCTTTTCCAGTGCCCCTGCCAGAAACAGTACATTGGCAGAACCAAGAGACCCTTGAGAGTGAGGATTACGGAACATCTAAATAATATCAGAAAAGGATATGAAAACCACTCTCTATCCAAACACTTTAAAGTGTCACATAACAGTGACCCCAGGGGTTTCTCTTTTGTGGCCCTGGAAAAGGTAGACGTACACTGGAGAGGAGGTAACCACATTATGAGGATGTCACGGGCTGAGTCTAGAAGAATTTATGATTTTGGCAGCCTTCTCCCTGCGGGGTTAAATTCAGATTTGGAAATCTTTGGTTTTATTTAAATTGTAAGGCGAAATTCTCTTATAGTAGGACAGATGAAAATAAATATTGAGTATCAAGTTGAAAAATGAAATAAAGACCTTGATAATGAGAAAAATAGAAAAATAAAAGTAAAAAAGTAAAAATATAATAATACCTATTGAATTGAAAAACTCTTCTAAGTAGAAAGGAGATAAGATAACTCTATAAAAACACCAATAAAATAATAATAATTTTTTTTTAAAACTTTTGAAAATTTAAAAAAAAAACGCATCCCAAAAAAAAAAAAAAAAAAAAAAAGCAAAGAAAAAAAACGCAAGAAAAAACCCGCAATGAAAACGCAACATTTACAAAATTGCGAGATAGTTGCAGATATAAATAATATTGAAATTAAGAAATAAAGGTTATAGCAAAAGATACATATAGGAAAGAGAAATGTTAAAATTGCTATAGTATTTTAAGATCGAGTTAATCAGCCCTCAAGAGGATGGTGATCGATATAAACCCACAGCACTGATATGTAACAAATCCCTTATGAGATGACTGTGGATAGCTACATCTCAAAATTAGAGACCTGATATATATATTGGAATATGTGGGTGGATTATTATTTATCATATAAGACTGATAGAAAGATATTTCCCTATACCATAGGATATCAAATGTCTGATAATATATTTTATAATGTAATACTAATGAGAAGTGTCTGGATCGACACACCATTATTCTCATTTTCTATGTTTTAAATCTGTGCATTTATTTATTTATTTTTTTTTTTTTAAAATTTGAATATATAGCTGTTATATGTGCACATATATATATTCTAAGATATCTGAAACTATTATAACATTTTCCACTGAAAGAGGACTTTTGAAACAGAAACACTACATGGCAAAGAATAGGTTAATGAAAAGCAAAGTGTCCATTTTCCCACATAAACTTTGAAACAGGTGTAATTAATCAGCCAATTGAGATGAGAGCATATAAGATACGAGACTAGTATTCACAGGTTATACCCACTGAGGAAGAGATAAGGTATCTCGAAACGCGTCTGGACGTATTACCTGTGAAAAAATCATATCAGCGGTACATGGCCATGTACTAAAGGACGGAGAATATATCCACTTACTCACGAAAGATAACGAAGTGTTGGAAGGCTCACGCAAGCGCAATAGCCAATTCAGGTCTCTCACGAGAGTAGAGACGAGATCCAAGCAAAGACTGGACCCGAGACAAGCGTAGCGGAGAAAGGGTGAAGCGTGGGACGCCACGGCAGAAGTCCTCCCGCAGACCTGATCGAGTGAGCCTACACAGGACGCAGTGAGTAACACAAATACAAGTGGAAATATACCGAACCGCTACAGGAAAAGCGGCATCAGCACTGTGATAACAGACGTGCTGGACAATTGACTTTGTGCATCTAGCGTATTCAGACTCTGAGACCGCCATAGATGATGGACAATCTGATCTCGGTTTAAAATACAATCTATCCTAGACCATTCTATATCTTGTATCCTATACGGTGTTATAAGATCTTAATTGCACGCATTTAGGACTATGTGAGATTCTGCATGAGACTATGAATTGTTGAACACACCTGTAGCATGTTAATCACTACCGCATGAGGACACATGCTACTGAATATATTTGGAATATAATCTCTATCAGCTCTGATTTGCTTCGCAGACGACTGTGATCCAATAGCCCTACCCAATAGGAGGGACACGGATGCAGCCTGCTGCGCCTAACAGTCAGAACTTGATGCATTAGAGATATCCATCTCTCTGGCTTACACATAAGTTATATATGCGTTTTATGTCATTTTATGATTTTTACCCTGGTGTACACAGGATATAACGTTGATTGTTTAATAAATATTTTATTCGATTTCCACGTGTATTCCGAATGGTTTGAGTGCCGGTTCTATCCAATCTTTACTATATCTATTAGAATCAAGGGGGTGTTTCTTTGAACCTGTGCACCTGTCGTGACAAATCAGAGTGAGCCACCTGCTTACTACTTCTTGTATAGCTACTAAATGATGTCTGACTGGTGCTGCAAGAGCATAATTCAGAGGTGGAAGTGGAGGAGGAGGCGGAGGGGGAGAAGGGGGGGGTTGCAGCCACTAACGTAGGTGGCGGCGGAAACCCTGATGGAAGTAGGGCCCTCAATCCTTGGCGTCGGTAGCACCTATGCCATCCCAGGGTACGACTCTTTCCCGGCCTTCTCAACGTTTACCTAGTGTGCCGTCAGGGAAATGTAGCATCCCTGGCCAAAAGCACTTGTCCATGTATCAGTCGTTAAGTGGACCTTCCCAATAACAGCGTTGGTCAGGGCACGGGTGATGTTATGGGACAGATGCTGGTGTAAGGCTGGGACTGAACACTGTGAAAATTATTGACGGCTGGGGACTGAGTACTGAGGGACAACCGCCGCCATCAGGCTGTGGAAAGCCTTATTGTCCGCAAGCCTAAATGGCAACATTTCCAGGGCCAGCAATTTGAAAAGGTACGCATTTAGCACTATGGTCTGTGGGTGGGTGGGTTGCTGGGTATTTGCACTTTCATTCAAAGGCCTGGGGTATAGACATCTGTAAGCTGTGCTGGGACACATATGTGGATGTGCTAGCTGATGGTGCTTGCGAAGGTCCAGGTGCATGGCGGGAGGCATCTGGGCCTGTGTCTTGGACAGGGGATTGGCCAGCACGTAACACAGGGGAAGAGGAGGCAGTGGTGTGACCTGCAGGCGGGATTAGCCTCAGGGGGAGGGCAGTGGTGGCCATCTTAACTGAATAGTGAAATTGCAGTTTTATGCAGACTGGTTGCTAAGGGCTGAATCTTATTAAATATAGGGTAAGTCAGTCTAATAGTAATTGATTCTGAAATATCATGTTATTAGTAAATACATATATGAAAATTGAAATTAGGGTCTAAATGTGACAGTTATCCTTTAAGTAATGTGTTCACTAACACGGGCATGACTGCAATTTTTGCACTAAAATATCTTTGAACTACCTAGTAATGATTTCACTGATATGTTAAAAGAATGCAATTTTTGCAGTGAAATGTGTGATGATGTATGATGCAGTAAGGTATTCGTTAGCATGGGTATAACAATGCAATTTTTGCAGTAAAATGTTTTTGAAGTATACGGTATGATAAAGTGAAAGTGTTTAATAGCATGGGTATTTCAATGTAATTTTTGCATTAACTTCTTAAGGACCGGGCTCATTTTCACCTTGAGGACCAGGCCATTTTTTTGCAAATCTGACCAGTGTCACTTTATGTGGTGATAACTTTAAAACGCTTTGACTTATGCAAGCTATTCTGAGATTGTTTTTTCATCACACATTGTACTTCATGACACTGGTAAAATGGAGTAAAAAAAAAATCTTTTTTATTTATAAAAAAATACCAAATTTACCAACAATTTGCAAAAATTATCAAATTTCCAAGTTTAAATTTCTCTACTTCTATAATACATAGTAATACCTAAAAAATAGTAATTACTTTACATTCCCCATATGTCTGCTTCATGTTTGGATCATTTTGGGAATGACATTTTATTTTTTGGGGACGTTACAAGGCTTAGAAGTTTAGAAGCAAATCTTGAAATTATTCTGAAATTTTGAAAAACCCACTTTTTAAGGACCAGTTCAGGTCTGAAGTCACTTTGTGAGGCTTACATAATAGAAAACACCCAAAAATGACCCTATTCTAGAAACTACACCCCTCAAGGTATTCAAAACTGATTTTACAAACATCGTTAACCCTTTAGGTATTCAAGAGTTAATGGAAAATGGAGATAAAATTTCAGAATTTTGGCAAATTTTCCATTTTAATTATTATTATTATTATTTATTATTATTTATTATTAAAGCGCCATTCATTCCATAGAGCAGTACATATGATAAGAGGTATACATACATAATACAGACAATTGCACTAATCATAAACAAGACGAGTTACAAACTGGTACAGAAAGAGAGAGGGCACTGCCCGTGAGGGCTTACAATCTACATGATATGGGAGAAGGACACAGTAGGTGCGGGTGAAGTTGGTCATGGCGGTATAGAGGCAGCAGGGTCACTAGTTGTAGGCTTGTCTGAAGAGGTGGGTTTTCAGGTTTCTTTTGAAGGATTCCACTGTAGGCGAGAGTCTGATATGTTGGGGTAGCGAGTTCCTGAGTATGGGGGATGCACGGGAGAAATTTTGGAGTCTATTGTGGGAAGAGACGATAAGAGGAGAGGAGAGAAGGAGGCCTTGTAAGGATCGAAGAGTGTGTGTGGGGGTGTATCGGGAAAGTAGCTCAGAAATGTAGGGAGGGGACAGGTTATGGACGGCATTGTATGTATTTGTTAGTACTTTGAAGTGAATTTGCTGGTATGAGGGGTGGGCGGTGCAGATGCATGAGGGGGTGCTTCATTTTTTCCAGTAACAAAGCTAGGGATAACAGCCAAACAAAACTCAATATTTATTGCCCGGATTCTGTAGTTTGCAGAAACACCCCATGTGTGGCCGTAAACTACTGTACGGGCACACGGTAGGGCGTAGAGGGAAAGCTGCGCTGTGTGGTTTTTGGAAGGCAGATTTTGCTGGACTGGTTTATTTACACCATGTCCCATTTGAAGCCCCCCTGATGCACCCCTAGAGTAGAAACTCCATAAAAGTGACCCCATCTAAGAAACTACACCCCTCAAAGTATTCAGAACTGATTTTACAAACGTTGTTAACCCTTTAGGTGTTCCACAAGAGTTATTGGCAAATGTTGATGAAATTTCAGAATTTAAATTTTTGGGCAAATTTTCATTTTTAATAAATTTTTTCCAGTAACAAAGCAAGGGTTAACAGCCAAACAAAACTTAATATTTATTGCCAGGATTCTGTAGTTTGCAAAAACACCCGATATGTGGTCATAAACTACTGTACGGGCACACGGTAGGGCGTAGAGGGAAAGGTGCCCCGTGTGGATTTTGGAAGGCAGATTTTGCTGGACTGGTTTATTTTCACCATGTCCCATTTGAAGCCCCCCTGATGCACCCCTAGAGTAGAAACTCCATAAAAGTGACCCCATTTTGGAAACTACGGGATAAGGTGGAAGTTTTGTTGGGACATTTTTACGGTACATATGATTTTTGGTTGCTCTATATTGCATTTTTGCGAGGCAAGGTTACCAAAAATAGAAATTCTGAAATTTCATCTCCATTTGCCATACTGTTGAAGAACACCTCAAGGGTTCATAAAGTTTGTAAAATCAGTTTTGAATACCTTGAGGGGTGTATTTTCTTAGATGGGGTCACTTTTATGGAGTTTCTACTCTAGGGGTGCATCAGGGGTTCTTCAAATGGGACATGGTGGCAAAAAAAATCGCCATCAAAATCTGCCTTCTGAAACCATACGGTGTTCCTTTTCTTCTGCGCCCTGACGTTTGGTCATACAGCAGTTTACCACCACATATGGGGTGTTTCTGTAAACTGCAGAATCAGGGTAATGCATATAAAATTTTGTTTGGCTGTTAACCCTTGCTTTGTTACTGGAAAAAACAGTTTAAAATGGAAAGTTTGCCCAAAAATTGTTGTTTTGGCTCCGCTTTTATTTAATTTTTTTGACCGCGTTCATCTGAGTGGTTAGGTCATGGGGTATTTTTATAGAGCAGATTCTTACAGATGTGGCAATACCTAATATGTCTACTTTTTTTGTTTATTTAAGTTTTACAAAATAATATTTTAGAATTTTTTTTTTTTGTTTTAGTGTCTCAAGTCTGAGAACCATAGTTTTTTTCTGGTTGTCAGTGGCTAAATGGAATTAAAATTGGGGAAGGGGAATATAAATTTAGTACTCCATAGAAGTGCGGTACTCCCTGAAGCAACCAATAATGCAGAGGCCCGGATGATCGGGGCACGTGTCACACTGAGTGGTGGTGTCCTTCAGTATCCCCCTCCTGTGACACACACTCTGCACTTTTTTTTTTTGGGGGGAACCACACCTGTAAATTGTTGGCCAGGGACGATCCGGGTGCCTCCAGTTCCCGAGGTACTCCGGCCTGCTCTTTCCTGGTCAGAAAAGATCAGGTCCTTGAGGACTGCCTCATAGAACTGCAGGAAATTTCCCTGTGTTGCCAGCGCTCCGGGACAGCACAAAAGAGTTGTACAAGGCAACCTGTACCAAGTAGACCGCAACTTTTTTGTACCACGAGTTTTGCGCATGGCGTTATATGGCTTGAGGACTTGATCAGAGAGATCAACTCCTCCCATATACCGATTGTAGTCGACGATACAATCGGGCTTGAGGACCGTTGCCGCGATACCTCGCACAGGGACAGGGGTGATGCCGTTACCTTGAATTGTGGACAGTACAAGGACATCCCTCTTGTCATTATATCTGACCAGGAACAGGTTTCCACTGGTAAGGGCACGGGTCTCACCCCTGGGGATAGATACCTGGAGGGGGTGGGTAGGGAGGCCGAGTTGATTTTACCGCACGGTCCCAAAAGTCGACGTGGATCTGGCGGCGAGGGAATGGAACAAGGGGATACTAGAATAAAAGCTTTCCACGTACAAGTGGTAACCTTTATCTAGTAGTGGATGCATAAGGTCCCACACAAGTTTCCCACTAACAACCAGAGTGGGGGGACATTCTGGGGGTTGAATACGGGAATCTTACCCTTGTACACACAAAACTTGTAAGTGTACCCTGAGGTACTCTCACAAAGTTTGTACAGCTTCACGCCATACCTCGCCCGCTTAGAGGGAACATACTGGCGGAAAAGGAGTCTCCCCTTGAAAGCAATGAGAGACTCATCAACCGCGACCTACCTTCCAAGGTACATTGACCTACCTTCCAAGTTACATAGGCCACCAAAAATTTGGCCCCAAAGTGATCGATGACCGACCTGATTTTGTACAGGCAGGATCACCTTGAGGGAGACATGCTGCATTATCTGCATAAATCAGGCATTTCCAGATGGCCTAAAACTGGGTATGTTTAATGGCCATACTGTAAAGTGGGGTCTGGCAGAGGACATCCCCACTCCAGTAATGCCTGATACTAGGTTTTTTGACTAGGCCCATGTGCAGCACGAGGCCCCAAAACGTCCTCATCTCGGCTGCACTGACCAGAATCCAGCCACCGGCCCAAGCCAAAAAGGAGCCCGGGTGTTGAGCAATGAACTGTTGGGCGTACAGGTTCGTTTGCTCCACCATCAGGTTCACAAAGTGGTCACTGAAAAAAAGACTAAAATAGTCATATTCAGTGAAGCCCACTGTGGCCAACAAAAATCAGGAATCACAGGCTCAAAATGCTCTGGGGTACACCAGACAAGTTCACCGGTAGGGGGCTCAGGTGGACTTATCTTATGGGCTGGAAAACTAGTACAAGCCCCAGAGCTGCTCGTACTAGTGTGGGCCACAGGGTCCCTAGCATCGCAGTCCCATTTCTCCGCCGCCTTGGGGGCTCATCATCATCGCTAGATGATGAGGAGGACGTGGATAAAAAAAGGAAAGTGGGGTCATCCTCGTCCAAACTGGGGCTCTCGGACTCGAAGGCAAGCAAGGCGTATGCCTCCTCAGCCGAGAACGTCTGTCGGGCCATAGGGGAGTGTGTGTGTGTGCGTGTTTGTGCGTGCGTGGAAAACTTTATTCAATGTGCGTGTGTGTGGGGGACCGGTGTTCACAGACTTTGCCATACACCTAACAGTAAAAAAAAAAAAAAATCACTAACAAAAAAAATTTGAAAATCCCAAAAAGTGTAAAAAAAAAGATTCAAAAACACGCGGTACGAACCTGATCAGTGGTGGGGTGGGGTGGGCGATGCGCTAACAGTGGCCTGATGCTAAGAGTGCCGGCCGCAGTCAGCACATGCAAAAAAAAACTTGCGCCCCAAAAAAATGTGGGGGTGGGGGGGGGGCAAGCTGCAGCACCCCTGGGGGGTCTAGGGTCACACAGCTGAGTGCTGTGGACCCCAGACACCTGATCTGGTGCTACAACCCAATAAAGAAAACTTCCCCCCCCCCCCTAACTCTCCCTCACTATCCCTGCCTAATCTACCTCTCCCTACCTCTTCCTGCCTCTTCCTACCTCACCAAAAAACACAGATTTGTGATGGCACAAAAAAAAAACTCTCAGCACAGCCGGGATCCTCTCTCTGGCGCTCCACAGACCGGTATGAGCGGGGAGAGGAGCTCCGGCAATTCAAAACTGCTGCTCCGCCCGCCCACATGCCCAGCCGACCAACCAGAAGCGATCCTGAGAGGTGGCGTGACAGCCACCTCTCAGGATCGCAGGACGGTGATTGGTGGTGTATTATCACACCACCGATCACCGTCCTATTCCGGGTTATCGGGTCACCAGAGACCCAAATAACCCGGAAACGCAGCAAACCGCAGGTCTGAATTGACCTGCGGTTTGCTGCGATCGCCGACACGGGGGTGTTACAGGACCCCCTTGGGCATTGACCCAAGGTGCCTGCTCAATGATTTGAGCAGGCACCTTGTTCCGATCACCGCCCGCCACGCGGCAGTGATCGGAAATACACAGGGCGTACAGGTAAGTACCAGGACATCACTGTGTCCATAACAGGTTGAAATGTCTTTGAACTTCAGACTCTTGCAATAATGAATTCCTTAACACCGGTATAATAAGGCAATTTTTCAGTAAAATGTCTTTAAACTACTATTTGCTAAAATGCATATAGAAATTAAATTTTGCAGTAACATATCTTTGAACTACATGGTATGATGGTGTAATGCACTTACTAATATGAGTATAGTAACATTGTATTTAAGGCCGAAAAAAAAGACATTTGTCCATCCAGTTCGGCCTGTTATCCTGCAAGTTGATCCGGAGGAAGGCAAAAAAAACTGTGAGGTAGAAGCCAATTTTCCCCACTTCAGGGGAAAAAAATCCCTTCCCGACTCCAATCAGAATAACTCCCTGGATCAACGACCCCTCTCTAGTAGCTATAGCCTGTAATATTATTACACTCCAGAAATACATCCAGGCCCCTCTTGAACTCATTTAGTGAACTTACCATCACCACTAGCTCAGGCAGAGAGTTCTATAGTCTCACTGCTCTTACCATAAAGAATCCTCTTCTATGTTTGTGTACAAACCTTATTTTCTCCAGACGCAGAGGATGTCCCCTTGTTACAGTCACAGTCCTGGGGATAAATAGATGATGGTAGAGATCTCTGTACTGACCCCTCATGTATTTATACATAGTAATTAGATCTCCCCTCAGTCGTCTTTTTTTCTAAAGTGAATAACCCTAATGTTGATAATCTTTCAGGGTACTGTAGTTCCCCATTCCAGTTATTACTTTAGTTGCCCTCCTCTGAACCCTCTCCAGCTCTACTATGTCTGCCTTGTTCACAGGAGACCAGAACTGTACACAGTACTCCATGTGTCGTCTGACTAGTGATTTGTAAAGTGGCAGGAATATGTTCTCATCACGGGCATCTATGCCCCTTTTGATGCAACCCATTACCTTATTGGCCTTGGCAGCAGCTGCCTGACACTGGTTTTTACTGCTTAGTTTGCTGTTCACTAAATTTCCTAGGTCCTTTTCCATGTCAGTGTTACCCAGTGTTTTACCATTTAGTAGGTACGGGTGACTTGCATTATTCATTCCCATGTGTATAGCCTTACATTTGTCAGTGTTAAATCTCATCTGCCACTTCTCTGCCCAAGCCTCCAATCTATCCAGATCCCTCTGTAGCATTATACTGTCCTCTTCTGTGTCACTTACTTTACACAGTTTAGTGTCATCTGCAAAAATTGATATTTTACTGTGCAAGCCTTCTACAAGATCATTAATAAATATATTGAAGAGAATAGGGCCCAATACTGACCCCTGATGTACTCCACTAGTAACAGTGCCCCAATCTGTGTGTGTACTGTTAATAACCACCCTCTGTTTTCTATCACTGAGCCATTTACTTACCCACATACAGACATTTTCTCCCAGTCCAAACATTCTTATTTTATATACTAACCTTTTATGCGGTACAGTGTAAAATGCTTTGGAGAAGTCCAGATATACGACATCCATTGATTCGCCGCTGTCAAGTGTAGAACTTACCTCCTCATAGAAACTGAATAAATTAGTTTGACATGACCGATCCCTCATAAAGCAATGCTGATATGGTGTTATTTGCTTATTTTCCTTGAGGTACTCCAAGATAGAATCTCTTAGAAAACCTTCAAACAGTTTACCCACGACAGATGTTAAATAGTGATAAGCGAGCACAAAAGTATTCGGGTGTTCGGGTGTTTGGCCCGAACACATTGCTATATTCGTGTGCTCAGCCGAGCACCCGAGTATAATGGAAGTCAATGGAAGACAACCAGGCACCCCCCGCTCAAAAGAAAAGAGGGTGTCTGGTTCATGAAAAAAGGTTAGAAATTGATGAAAACCCCATCAAAATGGTTTGGAAACAGCATTAAGAGGATAGCTGGATGTGTCTTAGACTCCTATTATGTACGACATGCAATAGACAACCACACAAAAGTTGTATGCCAAAGACCAGGTATGTGTAAGCCATCAATCTATCCGTGAGACCGATGACAGGCTTAGTCAGCATACCTTACAATGGCAGCCTTGTGCACTATGAGATATTCCAAAGCAGCTCTCATCTGACTGAGAACCAGTAAACCTAAGTATAATATTCTTGTCAGAAGACTATGAAACCAATAGATGGCGCTATTGAGTTATGAACAGTGCCCTCTATTGGTTTCATAGTCTTCTGACAAGAATATTAGTCTTGTCATAAGACTGTGAAACCAATAGAGGGCGCTGTTCATAACTCAATAGCGCCATCTATTGGTTTTCATAGTCTTATGACAGCTGAAAAACAAGGCAGATTCTGCTCATTTGCATGTCTTTCCCATATGCCCATGTTTATGCAAATGAGTTTTTACATGACAAAACTGAATAGAAAGGTTATTGAGTATTATGTTAGGACAATCAGAAAACTTTTTGTCACCCTAATGATATTGATTTAGGTGTGCAGGTCCACCCAAGCCATCCAACAGATGCAAAATAACTTTGAGGTTTACTGGTTCTCAGTCAGATGAGAGCTGCTTTGGAATATCTCTAGTGATGAGCGAGCATTGCTTTGCTCGGCACATGGCGGTACACGGACAAGTACCACATGTGCTCGATTGCCATGCTCGAACCTACTTCCCACAAGTTTTGCGGCTACTAAGCAGTCAATAAACGTGCAGGTAAGTACTGCCATCACTGTAATGCCAGTAGCCATGTTGGCTGCTGGCATTACAGTGATTGGCTGGCAGGAACGCATCATCGGGTGCTATATAGCACCTGATGACGCGGGTTTGGCTCATTGTGAGTCAGGGAGAGCTGCGCTTAGGATAGTGTAGGGAGTTTGTAATTGCAATTTATTCAATTTTAAAACATTTCAAAGACCCAAAAGTCCTTTGAAGGACTATTGTGTGTGGTGACAGCAATTTAATTGTGTAAAGTTGCACTCCAATTAATTTTTTTATACTTTTCGAAATAGCGATTATTTTGCTATATAGAAGGTGTCTGCAGTGACTTGTGACATCTGTGCAGCCATACCTTCTGTGTGTTAAGGGCAGAGATAGGAAGAATATTAGTGAAAATAATATTTTTTTCCCCATAATCCACATTTTTGCTGTCAACGGTATAATCCGTGAATTGTGTGATCTGCGCTTCAATACATTGTGTGGTTGTCAGGCCTAGATATAGGGAGAAAGATATAATACAGAAAACACTATTTTTTTCCCCATAATCTATCCACATTTTTGCTGTCAACGGTGCAATCCGTGAATTGTGTGATCTGCACTTCAATACATTGTGTGGTTGTCAGGCCCAGATATAGGGAAAAAATTATAATACAGAAAACATTATTTTTTTCCCCATAATCTATCCACATTTTTGCTGTCAACTAGGGTTGAGCGAACCCGAACTTTAGGATTTTTGGACCCGGACCCGAACCCGAACATTTCAGTAAAAGTTCGGGTTTGGTGTTCGGCGATTTTTTGGTACTTTTTGAAAGGCTGCAGAGCAGCCAATCAACAAGCGTTTAACTGTGTAACCTTAGAAGCCATTACAGCCATGCCTACTAATGGCATGGCTGTGATTGGCCAGTGCAGCATGTGACCCAGCCTCTATATAAGCTTTAGTCACGTAGCGCTGCACGTCACTCTGCTGTACTTAGTGTAGGTAGAGGATGCTGCTGCTGTGAGGGAGAGAATAGGACCGAATCTTTAATCAGAACTCAGCCCAGTGACAGAAAAAAATAACTTTTATTCGTCTGTTAGTTAGGTGGATGGCGGCCATTTTATGCAAGCTCAGTGCACCAGCACTGCATCTGTGCTTTTGTGACATTCAAATCCAAGCTTGAAATACTGCAATAATAATCTTGTTTAAACACCCTTTTTGGGCAAAATACACAATTTTACAATCCTTGCTGCATCTGCACATGTGAAATTCAAGCGTTATATACTGCTGTCATATTCTATTATTAAAAATCCACCCATTTTGGGCAAAAAACTTAATTTTGCAGCCCTTGCTGCATCTGTGATTGTTAAAAACAAGTTTGAAATACTTCAATAATTTTCTGGCTTTGAGAAAACACCTATTTTTGGGAATAACCTTCATTTTGGGCCTCTGCCGCATTAGTCAGTGTGCAATTTAAGCTAGAAATACAGCTATAATTTTCTGTGTTTTAAAAAACACCCTTTTTGGGCAAAATGCACAATTTTACAGCCCTTGCTGCATCTGAAAGTGTAAAATTCAAGCATTATATAACAGCTGACATATTCTGTTAGTAAAAAAACACCCTTTTTGGGCAAAATTTTTAATTTAGCAGCCTTTGCTGCATATGTCATTGGGAGATACACACTTTAGATACTGTGGTTCTAGTCTGCTATTATAAAAACACCCATTTTCGGCAAAAATCTTTAATTGCGGCCTAGTTTGCATCTGTACGTGTGAGATACACACTTTACATACTGTGGTTCTATTCTGCTATTAATAAAACACCCATTTTGGGTAAAAATCTTTAATTGCGGCCTAGTCTGGATCTGTACGTGTGAGATACACCCTTTGCATACTGTGGTTCTATTCTGTTATTATTAAAACACCCATTTTGGGCAAAAATCTTTAATTGCGGCCTAGTCTGCATCTGTACGTGTGAGATACACCCTTTACATACTGTCGTTCTATTCTACTTTTAATAAAACATCCATTTAGGGCAAGATCCTAAATTTGAGAAATATGAGGAGAGCGTCAAATAATGGACGTGGTGCTGATAGTGGAGCTCCTGTTGCAGAGTTGGCACCTGCAGCCGATGTCCATCTGGCTTTCACCTCACCCCCTTGCAAATCAGCCAAACAGTCTGAACCCCATGTCATGCAGCAGTCTCTTCTGCTTTTTTATGACTCTGTAAGCAGGGTTTCCCAGGGCCATCCACCTATCCACCTAAAACACAGGTGCCAACTGCTGGGGCTTTCGAAAGTGTGCTGATTGACAAGGAGGGCAGGGGGAAAGACTGGGTGGAAGATGAAGTAGAGGACGATGAGGTCCTCGACCCCACATGGAATCAAGGTCATGCGAATGACCTGTGTAGTTCGGAGGAAGAGGCGGGGTCGCACAAAGCCACCAGCACAGCAGAAGAGGGAGCAGGGTGCAAAAGCGGAGCGGCCGTCCCCTAGACAGTACTCCTGCTACTGCCCACCGCAGCAAGGGACCGATCACACCAAAGCCATCTCCAAGGAGTTCCCTGGCGAGGCAGTTCTTCAGAGAATGTGCTGACGACAAGACATGAGTGGTTTGCACGCTGTTCAAACAGAGACTAAAGCGAGGCATAAACGTTCTCAACCTGAGCACAACCTGCATTACCAGGCATCTAAGTGCAAAGCACAAGCTGCAGTGGAGTAGACAACTCAAAAACAAAGAAAGGTCTCTGGCTCCTCCTGCTTCCTCTTCTGCTGCAGTCTCGGCCTCTTCATCCACCTCTGGAGTGACAGTGCCACCTGCCAGCAACACCACCATCTGGATCACCAAGCATCTCCACAATGTCCCATGGAAGCGTTAAGCTCCCCATCTCCCAAACACTAGAGCGGAAGAGGAAGTACCTCCCTACCCACCTGCGATCCCTAGCCCTGAATGCCAGCATTTCAAAATTACTGGCCTTTGAAATGCTGTCATTCTGTCTGGTGGAGACAGAGAGTTTTAAAGGCCTTATGGCGGTGGCTGTCCCAGCTGCCACTACTTTTCCAGGCGAACCATCTCTTCCCTGCACAACCAAGTGGGGGACAAAATCAGGTGTGCACTGCGCAACACCATCTGTGGCAAGGTGCACCTCACTACGGATACGTGGACCAGTAAGCACAGTCAGGGATGTTATATCTCCATAACAGCACACTGGGTAAATGCAGTGGCGGCTGGGCCTGAGGCGGATAGCAGTTTTCCGCATGTCCTTCCACCACCGAGGATTGCAGGGCGCTTCAGATTGCCTCCTGTTGCTTCCTACTCCTACTCCGCTTCCTCATCCTCTACTGGCTCCTCATCCAGTCAGCGTAACACCTTCACCACCAACTCCAGTTCAGGTCTGAAGTCACTTTGCGAGGCTTACATAATAGAAACCACGCAAAAATGACCCCATTCTATAAACTACACCCCTCAAGGTATTCAAAACTGATTTTAAAAAACATCATTAACCCTTTAGGTGTTCCACAAGAATTATTGGAAAATAGAGATACAATTTCAAAATTTCACTTTTTTGGCAGATTTTCCATTTTGATGGGGGCAAAAGTTATTTTAAATAAACACTGGGGCTCTGTCTCCCTGCCCTCGATAAATGAATGGATCCTGTATATTCAACAAATTAGAATGTTTGAGGATATTGAAAGGAAACGGAGAGCAGCACGTATGACTGTTTAGCTAAAATTAATATTGTAATAGTGGGTATATTTGATAGAGCTGATTTGACGACAGCCAATTGGGGGGGAGGGTAGGAGCTTATAGTTGTATTTCTCTGTATAATAATATTGAATTTATAGTGTTATTTATAAGTCAGGCAGGGCCTGCCTTTCTTTATAGGGTAGTTGACTGTTGTTGACAATGGCTATCCTGTGCTGAATGTCTTAGTTATAATAATGTACTGTATTTCACTGTGGTTCTTTTTAAGAAAAAATAAAAAAAATATTTAATAAAAAATAAAAAATAAACTTTAGATGTTCCACAAGAATTAATGGAAAATAGAGATACAATTTCAAAATTTCACTATTTTGGCAGATTTTACATTTTAATAATTTTTTTCCAGTTACAAATCAAAGGTTAACAGCCAAACCAAACTCAATATTTATGGCCCTGATTCTATAGTTTACAGAAACACCCCATATGTGGTCGTAAACCGCTGTACGGGCACACGGCAGGGTGCAGAAGGAAAGGAATGGCATACGGTTTTTGGAAGGCAGGTTTTGCTGGACTGTTTTTTTTTTACACCATGTCCCATTTGAAGTCCCCCTGATGCACCCCTAGAGTAGAAACTCCAAAAAAGTGACCCCATTTTAGAAACTACGGGATAGGGTGGCAGTATTGTTGGTACTAGTTTAGGGTACATATGATTTTTGGTTGCTCTATATTACACTTTTTGTGAGGCAAGGTAACAAGAAATCACTGTTTTGCACCGTTTTTATTTTTTGTTATTTACAACATTCATCTGACAAGTTAGATCATGTGATATTTATATAGACCAGGTTGTCACGGATGCGGCGATACCTAATATGTATACTTTCTTTTTATTTATGTAAGTTTTACACAATGATTTCATTTTAGAAGCAAAAAAAAACATGTTTTAGTGTTTCCATAGTCTGAGAGCCATAATCTTTTAATTTTTTGGGCGATTTCCTTGGGTAGGGTATGATTTTTGCGGGATGAGATGACGGTGTTATTGGCACTATTTTGGGGTGCCTGTCACTTTTTGATCGCTTGCCATTACACTTTTTGTGATGTAAGGTGACAAAAAATGGCTTTCTTTTACACCGCTTTTATTTTTATTTTTTTACGGTATTCATCTGAGGGGTTAGGTCATGTGATATTTTTATAGAGCAAGTTATTACGGACGCTGCGATACCTAATATGTATACTTTTTTTTTTATATATGTAAGTTTTACACAATAATATCATTTTTGAAGAGCCATACTTTTTTCAGTTTTTTGGTGATTATCTTAGGTAGGGTCTCATTTTTTGCGGGATGAGATGACGGTTTGATTGGCACTATTTTGGGGTGCAAATGACTTTTTGATCGCTTGCTATTACACTTTTTGTGATGTAAGGTGACAAAAAATGGTTTATTTAGCACAGTGTTCATCTGAGGGGTTAGGTCATGTGATATTTTTATAGAGCCGGTCGATACGGACGCGGCGATACCTAATATGTATACTTTTTTTTTAATTTATGTAAGTTTTACACAATAACAGCTTTTTTAAAACAAAAAAATGATGTTTTAGTGTCTCCATATTCTGAGCCATAGTTTTTTTATTTTTTGGGCGATTGTCTCAGGTAGGGGCTAATTTTTTGCGGGATGAGGTGACGGTTAGATTGGTACTATTTTGGTGGGCAAACGCCTTTTTGATCGCTTGCTGTTGTACTTTTGTGATGTAAGGTGACAAAAAAATGGTTTATTAAGCACAGTTTTTATTTTTATTTTTTTACGGTGTTCATCTGAGGGGTTAGTTCATGTGATATGTTTATAGAGCCGGTCGATATGGACGCGGCGATACCTAATATGTATACTTTTTTTTCCCCCTATTTTTTACCAAATTTATTTAACTTTATTTGGGAAAAATGACATTTTTGTTTATTTTTACTTGAAACTTAAAATTTTGGGGGGGGGGAAACTTTTTTTTTCACTTTCTTTTTTGTCCCACTTTGGGAATTGAACTTTTGGGGGTCTAATCCTTTACAATGCATTCCAATACTACTGTATTGGAATGCATTGGCTGTATGAGTAATACTGTGTGTATTACTCATATAGGGAGTGCAGAATTATTAGGCAAGTTGTATTTTTGAGGATTAATTTTATTATTGAACAACAACCATGTTCTCAATGAACCCAAAAAACTCATTAATATCAAAGCTGAATATTTTTGGAAGTAGTTTTTAGTTTGTTTTTAGTTTTAGCTATTTTAGGGGGATATCTGTGTGTGCAGGTGACTATTACTGTGCATAATTATTAGGCAACTTAACAAAAAACAAATATATACCCATTTCAATTATTTATTTTTACCAGTGAAACCAATATAACATCTCAACATTCACAAATATACATTTCTGACATTCAAAAACAAAACAAAAACAAATCAGTAACCAATATAGCCACCTTTCTTTGCAAGGACACTCAAAAGCCTGCCATCCATGGATTCTGTCAGTGTTTTGATCTGTTCACCATCAACATTGCGTGCAGCAGCAACCACAGCCTCCCAGACACTGTTCAGAGAGGTGTACTGTTTTCCCTCCTTGTAAATCTCACATTTGATGATGGACCACAGGTTCTCAATGGGGTTCAGATCAGGTGAACAAGGAGGCCATGTCATTAGATTTTCTTCTTTTATACCCTTTCTTGCCAGCCACGCTGTGGAGTACTTGGACGCGTGTGATGGAGCATTGTTCTGCATGAAAATCATGTTTTTCTTGAAGGATGCAGACTTCTTCCTGTACCACTGCTTGAAGAAGGTGTCTTCCAGAAACTGGCAGTAGGACTGGGAGTTGAGCTTGACTCCATCCTCAACCCGAAAAGGCCCCACAAGCTCATCTTTGATTATACCAGCCCAAACCAGTACTCCACCTTCACCTTGCTGGCGTCTGAGTCGGACTGGAGCTCTCTGCCCTTTACCAATCCAGCCACGGGCCCATCCATCTGGCCCATCAAGACTCACTCTCATTTCATCAGTCCATAAAACCTTAGAAAAATCTTGAGATATTTCTTGGCCCAGTCTTGACGTTTCAGCTTGTGTGTCTTGTTCAGTGGTGGTCGTCTTTCAGCCTTTCTTACCTTGGCCATGTCTCTGAGTATTGCACACCTTGTGCTTTTGGGCACTCCAGTGATGTTGCAGCTCTGAAATATGGCCAAACTGGTGGCAAGTGGCATCTTGGCAGCTGCACGCTTGACTTTTCTCAGTTCATGGGCAGTTATTTTGCGCCTTGGTTTTTCCACACGCTTCTTGCGACCCTGTTGACTATTTTGAATGAAACGCTTGATTGTTCGATGATCACGCTTCAGAAGCTTTGCAATTTTAAGAGTGCTGCATCCCTCTGCAAGATATCTCACTATTTTTGACTTTTCTGAGCCTGTCAAGTTCTTCTTTTGACCCATTTTGCCAAAGGAAAGGAAGTTGCCTAATAATTATGCACACCTAATATAGGGTGTTGATGTCATTAGACCACACCCCTTCTCATTACAGAGATGCACATCACCTAATATGCTTAATTGGTAGTAGGCTTTCGAGCCTATACAGCTTGGAGTAAGACAACATGCATAAAGAGGATGATGTGGTCAAAATACTCATTTGCCTAATAATTCTGCACGCAGTGTACAGCTTCTGGCCTGTGAGATCCAGGGGGCTGGACCTCACGGGCTCATCACCGGAAGGCAGCACGATGCCTTCCTGAGGCATAGCGCTGCCTTCCATGCCATCGGGTCCCCCCTACAGCCGCATGGGTACCCGATGGCACCGCCACACGCCGCCGCAAACCGCAGGTAAAGCCGCAAACCGCAGGTAAAGCCGCAAACCGCAGGTCTGAATTGACCTGCGGTTTGCCGCGATCGCCAACATGGGGGGGTCACGGGACCCCCCCTGGTGTTGTGACAGGATGCCCGCTGAATGATTTCAGCGGACATCCTGTTCCTATTAACCGCCGCCGCAATTTAGTTTTAAAGTTATGAGGTACCGGTACGTCATGGGTCCTTAAGGACTCGGGAAACATGCCGTATTGGTACTTCATAAGTCCTTAAGGGGTTAAAGGGATTGAAACAGAATGGAACCTTTTTTCCTATTGATTTGATATGTGAAAAGTAGAGTTGAGCAAATTATGATTCGCCGCAAAGCCAAATTTCCTCATGCTTTGTGGTAGCAAATCAATTTAACCTGAAATAATGTAAAAAAAAAAATTATACTTACTGTACAATACCTCCTCCATTTACTCGCGACTGGCCGGCCGCGGGCATCTTGATTGAAGATCTCGGCTGAAATCTCGTGCATTATCTCGGGCCATGCGAGCACATGGAGATGGTAAGTATAATTTAATATTTTTTTTAACTCTTTTTACTCTAATTACTTCGAGTAAGCATATACACGTACACGATCGCGGCATCTGAGGGGAAGAATGATGGCGAGCGGCTCTATCGCAGCTCCCTCTCATTGCATCGGCTACTTAAAAAATGTGCTTCGTGATGAAGTAATTAATCACAAAGCACATTATTTCTATAATAGTCGTCAAAGCAGCAGAATCAAATTTTCCAAAACTTTGCTAGTCGCTAGTGAAAGTGTATGACCTGAGGATAGGTCATCAATGTTAGAAACTATGCACTTTGATTGACAGAACCAGGCAGTCAATCTTTTTTCTCAGCAATGTGAGCACATATGAACATGGGACCATGGGGCCTTCAGCTCCCAAGCACATATAAGGTCAACCATTTTCATTGGTACAAATCTGCTGACAGATGTTCTTTAAGTCACTTGTTGAGTAAGCCACAAGCAGTGTCTGAAACCCTATGTAAATGTAGTGCATGGCATGTGCACCAGAGTTCTCTCAATTTTATACCTATGACATATTTATATAAGCAAATATGCCCATAGGCAATACATATTCTGACCTATAAAGCTGTAGGCATGAATAAATGCATATACCATATAAAAGATCACTTGCCTAAGTATTCAGGATGACTGTATGGGGAGGATACAATCTATGTCCGTGTGACCTGAAACCACTCCATTAAAAATGTGCTTCTGGACACAACCAGCAATATCTGTTGGTCATTATGATGTTTAGGAAGGGACGGACTGGGAACTTAAAGTAGCCCTGGAAAAGAAAACCTAAAAGTGGCCTCTATGTTGTAGGCAAGCCCAAATTGACAGAAGGCAGGTCCACACAAGTAAGCAGGACCCACACAAGCCACAAGTAGGCTAGAACCCCTTAACATATCACAACCATGTCATGAACAGGAGAAACCCTGAACAACTCCAGTATTTGCAGAACAGACAAATTACACCAAAGGAAGACGACCGGACCGCTACCTCCTGGGATGGTCCCGATACACTTGGCAGCTGACCTGCAAGGAAACAGAGGCTGTTATAAGGCACCAGCAATCCAGGCAAACAATATAGAACACTGTTCAGACACAAAACCAGTATATGGGATCACAGACAGAGCCACATAGCCAGGAACCCATGGAAATCAGGATACATGGAACATGGCGAATAGTGTTAAGCAAATCAAAGCTGACAAAGTGGAATTCTATCCAAAGTTTATAAGAAATTTAATTTGCAACAAATCCAAAATTTCCTCGCACTTCATGGTAACAAACTGATTTTTTCTTAAAATGGTGACGACGTATTACAAAGTCAAACTAAGAAGCACAGGAACAAGAGATCACCAATAATGCAGTGCAGCCAGCCCATCACCAGCTAGCCAGCCCCTGTGATGTCACATCCCTATAAAACCCTCATCCTACCCGGTGTCCGCCATTTTCTGTGAACTTAGTGCAGGGAGAGATGTGACAGGCAGTAGAGACAGTGATTAAGAAAGCCTTTAATTGTGAAATATTGGATAGGGAATGTTCAGGGACAGTGTAGGGAGATCATAGAGACTTTTTGCAAACTATAGGGAGAGCATAGGAAGAGTGCAGGGACAAATTGAACAGTGTACACCTTGGTTAACAGATAAGCAATTCTATTACATCTTGATTCTGTAATTGGGTGAAAAAGCTGTCTAATACTACTGCTATTGTGGTGTCCACATTGTTTTATACATTCGTAACTCAATAATGCCTTGATTCTCTGATTGTGGTCAAAAAGCGGCATAACACTACTGCTATCGGGGTGTCCACATTGAGTTATAGATAAGAAATTGTATAATGCCTTAATTCTCTTATTGGGGTAAAAAAAAGCATACTAATACTATTGCTTTTGGGGTGTCCAAATTGTGTTATAATTAAATAGTAACTAGCCTTTTTCTTTCTTAGTTAGACAGTGTCAATGCATAGTTACAACTTACAAATATACTTCATTTACTGGTTCTGTTCTTTTCTGTGCATAAGTTCTGTCCAAAGACCATCTGTCATAGTCCCTGAACTTGTCATCCGCTGCACGTTGCCAACTGAATTTCATCTTCAAGGACTTTGTAGACAATCTTGAAACCAGTGTGGGCGGCTCTAGCCTGGAGCGCTCGTCCCCGCTGCGGTCACATGGTATATCGGCGCTGTTTATATTGCATCTGCAGCTGTAAAGAGTTCTGTATTGTGTGTCAATCAAAACAGCGCAGGTATACCATGCGAACGCAGTGAGGATGAGCACTCCAGACTAGAGCTCACCACACTATTTTAAAAATTATCTACAGAGTCCTTGGAGACGGAGATGAAATTTTGTTGGCAACATGCAGTGGATGACAAGTTTAGGGACTACATGATCTTTGGACAGAATTTATGCAGAAAAAAGAACAGAACCGGTAAGTGAAGTATATTAGTAAGTAGTAACTATGCACTGACACTGTCTATCTGAGGAAAAAAATTAGTTTTGTTACTATTTAAGTAATTCTATAACACCTTGATTCTGCAATTGGGTTAGAAAAACGCTCTATTTTTTTTTTCAGTTATTGGGTTTTACATCTTGTTTTATAGATAAGTAATTCCATTATGCATTTGTCCTGTAATTGGGGCAAAAAAATCCCTCTATGTTTTCAGTTATTTTGTTTTAAACCTTGTATTAAAGATAAGTAATTCCATTAGGCCTTGATTCTGTAATTGGGGTGAAAACGTGGGCTAATATGACTTCTATTGGGGTGTCCACATTGTTTTGTGCATAAGTAATTCTATAATGCATTAATTCAGTAATTGGGGTGAAATAGCGATCAATTTTTTCAGTTAAATGGTTTTACACCTTGTGTTATAGATAAGTAATTACATTAGGCCTTGATTCTGTAATTGAGGTTAAAACACAGTCTAAAACTACTGCTATTGGGGAGTTCCCATTGTTTTATACACAAGTAATTCCATTAGGCCTTGATTCTATTCGGGCCAAAAAGCAGTCTAATTCTACTACTATTGGGGAGCCCACCTTATTTTATAGATAAGTAATTCCATTAGGCCTTAATTTTTCAGTTATTTTGTTTTCCACTTTGCTTTATAGATAAGTAATTCCATTAGGCCTTGATTCTATAATTTGGGTTTAAAAGCGGTCTAATACTACTGCTATTTTACACTGACAGTTACTGTACAGTATGTCCATCAGACTGGTGCCAGGGCCTTCCAAGGGATTGGGCAGTGGCAAAAATGTTTCTGGAGCTGGCAGCAGTAGCAGCAGCAGAAGAAGGGGGGGTAGCAGTAGTCGCAGAAATAGGCCAGAGATGCCAGTGTCATCCAATGATCGTGTTTTGACCAGCAGCCAAGCTGTCCTTGAACAGTTGACTGACACTACGCTTAGTTGACATTGCCCAGGAACAAGCTCTGTGCCCCAACCTGTCCTTAACCTGTCTCTTTCTTTTTCTTCTCCTTCTGCTCGGGAAGTATTGTATGCTGCAGGCTCTGCTTTTCAGCGAGGACGAGCTTATTGAGGACAGTCAGCAGCTACTGCCCAACCTAGATTTGGAGGAGAGATCTGCTGCTTCCTCCAGGCAAGTAGCGATGTTGAGAGTCACATGGCAGCAGGTGTTGCAAGCTGTCAGTGATGCGGCCATGAGACTGGTGAGGGTGACATCAGTGACGTGCAGACAGAAGTGAATGATGATATAGCCGATCGCACACGGAAGCCGGGTGAAGAGGGGACTTCATCAACACCATCAGGGAGTGAGGGTGGCAGCTTGCGTGTGAAACAGCGACTGAGCCACCAGGGTGCAAGCGTGGCCGTGAGTAAGCAGGGTGGCAGCCGTGTGAAATCTGGAGCCAAACATTGCCATGGTAGACCATCTACTACTCAGGAGCCTACCTGTCTGGAAACAACTAGCAGGGCATGGCTTCATCGAGGCAGCGGCAGGCGGTCAGCATGGAGTGGTGGGGGTTAAATACCATTTTTGCTGGTGTGGGGATTTTTCATCAAGTCCCCAGAGGATTTTCGTGTTGCTGTGTGTGGAATCTATGGGCAGAAGGTGAAGCGTGGCCAGGGTGCCAATGTTGGCACCACGGCGCTGTGTCAACACATGGATCGTCACCATAAAATGACCTGGGAAAACCGTGGTGTTAATGTTATGGGACAGCGTGAGGCATCTCTTAGTGGCCCACAACCATTTTCCAGCAGTCAAGGCTCCACCACCTCAGCATAAGGGAGCTATGTTTTCTTCCCATCGTCTACTGGTTCTGACACTCCTCATCACTAATTTCACCAACAATCAATCATGGAGGTGATTGCAAAAAGATAACAGTATGTGTGCACTCATCCAACAGGGCAGAAGCTGAACTTGTTCCTGGCCAAGTTGCTGGTACTACAGTCCTTCGCTTTCCATGTAGTTAACTCTGCACATTTCAAACAACTGATGGCTTGTTCCCAGCCAAAGTGGAAAGTCCCACTTGTCATTACTTCTCCAAAAACGCAGTACCAGCCCTGCGTACATATGTTGAGCAGAAGGTGGGCCAGTACTTGAGGCTGTCAGTCACTGTCTGGTAAAGTTCACAGCATCGCCGACGTGTGGAGCCATAACTATGGTCAAGGACAATATCCATCAGCAGCAATTTAAGTCTCGAGTCTCTAATGAGCACTTTGCTCCACCCGCCTACTGAAGAATGCACCCAGCTGCAGGGCATGGAGCAGAAACTGAACAAGCAGGTGGTGGTATACTACTGGGCAGCCCAACTTGATTTGTGGCCGCAACTGGCCGAGCTTGACCTGGACAAGCTTTCCTGCCCAGCCAGTAGTATGGCATCAGAGGGGGGCATAGGTACCCCAAGGAGAACACACCTTTTAACACAAAATGTTGAGAGACCACCCTTTGCAAATATGAATCAGGTGTGGATCAGCCAGGATTTCCACACGCCAATGCCTGATACATCAGACTAGATCAAATCGGTTGCCACACCAAAACATTGTAAAACATGGCCCGTTACTTCTGGCCATGTACTTCAGGCCTTATACTGATGCTGTCACCTGCCTGATGCCACACACCTGCTGCCTCTGCTGCTATCTTCTTCAACTGCCACTACAGTATCTTGTGCAGTTACGGCAACTGTTGTTGCCCCCGACCTTCCTACTATGTGACTGAGCCTCAATGTTGACTTCTCATCCAATTTTCACCCTCAGCACTCTATGACTGGGCCATTATGTTAACTCCTTATGCTGTTCCCACCCTCCCCACTCTGTGTCTGGGCCACTATGTTGACTCCTAGAGCTGTTGTCACCATCCCCACTCTGTGACAGGGCCTCTATGTTGACTCCTCATGCAGTTCCACCTTCCCCACTGCGACTGGGACACTGTGTTGACTCCTCATGCAGTTGCCACCCTCACCACTCTGTCTTTGGAGCATCAATAAGGTCTCTATCACACTGTCAGTATTTTGCATCAGGATTTGCTCATAATTTGTAAGCAAAAAGCAGAAGAGGGTGCAAAACAGAAGACATGCAAATATTAACATAACACGTTATCTCCGTTTTGGACCTACTTATGTTTTTCTTTTGGCCTTACCAATACTTATCAATTACTGACCAAATACTGACCGTGTGAAGGCAGATTCTCAAAGACAGGATTCATTTTTTGGGGGTTGTTCTTTTGACAGAACAGAAGAAGGGAAAAATAAACAGTGATGTCAACACAAAGTTACAGCTAACATCCTCTCCACACTGTCATGGGCCTCTACTTGTATCAGCGTGTAACAGAACAGGTTCTCTAGCAATCTATATGGAATCAGTAGACAGTGTAAAAGGAGACTGTTCTCTTACTATATAGTAGAATGTTGGGCCACTGCACGGTTAAAGTGTGACTGCCATTTCATATTTTATTCTATAATGTTATAGTACACACTACAGTATAAATGCTTTTGTGCTTTAAAGGGTTTATGTCATGTGAAATAACGTTATGTAGCTGACTGACATAAGCGATGTGCTAATGTCAGCAGTACATAACAGTATTGTAACGGTCACGTCCACACACACACAGGGGGAAGGGTAGTGACCACTGCGCTCCACCCTCACCCCTGGCCCTGCCTACTTGCCTCACGAGTCCTGATGACAGGGGACAACTGGACGGCAGTCCCTAACTTAGGATATGTGCAGGGAAGACAGACAAGACAAAATACGGAACATGAACGGACCGGGTCAGAACCAAGAGAGCTACGCAGTACAACGGATTAAGCAAAGAATGGTCAGGAGAAGCCGGGGTCAAATACCAGGAGAGTAGCGAAGTACAAGAGGAGTTCTAAGAGAGTAGTCAGGTGGGAGCCGAGGTCACAAAACCAGGATGTATGCGCAGTACAGGAGGAGCAGGCAGAGGATCGTCAGGGAACAGGATCAGGTAAATATTCAGTAGTCCAACAAATAGCCAGGAACCTAGAAATTAACAGGCAACCTGTAGCCAGCAGGCTGCCTGTATTTATAGTGGGGAGTGAGGGTCATGTGACGTGGCCAGCGTCACATGACCGACAGACCAACCAGTCGAGCACCGAGTGATCAGCTCGGCGCTCAAGGCAGACTAGGAGCAGGGAGCCACCCAGCCAGAAAAGCCGCCCTGGGAACGAGGTCAAACACAGAACCTCATTCCAAAAGCTAAGCAACAGTTCTGCGGGCAATGGGGGACCGAGTGCACCTTCGGAACCCCGTGACAAGTATGCTGTATAACTCCTTGCCTGCCAGTGTTCTCTTAAAATAAAGACTTTTAAAATATGCTAATGAGCCACTAGGTGCTATTAGGGGGCGTTGCTTCAGCACCCAGAGGCTCGGTCAACGCACCCTTTGGCACACCCAAGTCCAGTTGATTGACTTTCGAGTTTTCCTCAGTGTCCTGTAAATCTTGCGCCTCCGCCGGCCCGTTTAGTATTCGGCGCAGGCGCAGTGAGTGAAGGAATGCGCTCCTGCTGCCGTCTTCCTCACTGCGCCTGCACCAAAGGAAGGAAACCGGCAGCAGGAGCGCGTCCTTCACTCACTGCGCCTGCGCCGAATACTAAACAGGAGCACTGGGAGCGCAGTCACAGTGTAGTAGGAGGTATGCTGCCTCCTAGCTACTAGTACATCTTGGTCACGGATGTTATCAGCCTTCACATCTGCAGTTTCCCACTGTTTGCTGTCTGCCCTGTGTTAATCATTTTCAGTTTAATTTACACAGGTACTGCACTCAGATAACATACAGCCTAATTGTAATTTCATTATACAGCTCCCTTTAGCCCCATCAACTAATCCCCCTTTTTCTTATGTCCAGCGCTCAGCTGTCTCTGCGTCCTATTAATGCAGAAACAGCTGATAGTAATGGTAAAACAGGGAAGCAGTCTGCTTCCCTTTCCATCATTCACCACAACCAGCGATCCCCAGCAGCAGCGCAATGTAGTGTCAGACATGCCACTGCTGGTCTCTGTAGCAGGAGGGGAGGTGGGGGCTGTGAATAAGCTGTAAGCTCGTCCTCCCAGACAGTAGCCCGATATGTAACTGTACACCGCGGTGCTGCTGCTGGGGACAGTGGCGGATCCAGAGCCTGGTCTCGGGCGAGGCACTTCCAGATTGTTTTGTGGCGGCGGAAAGAAAATAATGTGGTGCTTATATAGAACAGACTATTTTATTTAACCTATCGTACAGCTCTAACCTTAATTAAAAAAGTCACATTTGTCTTTCCAAATTACGGATTTTAAAAATTACAAACAAATAGGTGACATTTAACCACATATAACTTTATTATTTAACAGTTTTGGAGACATTTTCATCAGGAGTTTGTATACTGATTATAGAACAGAATATTATGACCGGCGTGACCACGTCAAATTGAAGCTCTAGACTATGGCCAGTCAGTGACTCTAACACCTGGGCTGGGGACCTGGGGACAGGCAGTAAAGTATTTAGTATTAGGTAGTAAAGTATTTAGAACAGTTAGTACACTATTAAAAGAAGTGTAGCCAGCCGGCATGGCACTGGAGCATGATTGCCCAAGCTCACCTGGTCGCTGGTGGACTGGTCCAGCAAGGGTAACCGTTCAGGCTAGAAGCTCTAGCTCAGCTCTACAGTACGCCTGTAAGATCCTCACCTGCTTTGCACTCCAGGGGAACCAAGAGGGGTCCTCGTGGAGTTGCGTGCGACAGGTTATGCGTGTCTCTGATGCACCAGCGCTGACCCCTTTGCGAGCCTGTGCGGGGATGCGTTCGCGTGGACATCGGAGGGGAGGACCGTCGGAGTCCCGGGGACAGAGTGGCCAGGCGAGTGACAAGACGCCGCGGCCAGGGTTGTCTCCGGTGTCTCCTGCGACTTCCGTTTCCGCATCTGGGTCCACGCGCTCGCATACTCGCGTTGAGTCAATCATGCGTCAGTGCGTACGCACGAGGGCAGGTTCGCAAAGGGATACACGGTCGCGAGTACGCGCTTCTTATGCGCTTCGTCGACCAGTGGCGCATAATATACTGACTCACAAGAGCAAAGTGGATTAGGGAGCCAGCCATGGGTTAATCAACTTGTGATTGCCTTAGGCCATGTACTCAGGTGCAGGGCAATTTGTTCACCTATGGTAGTGGACACTTGGCACCCTGGGATTGGTCAGCAGGCATTTAAAAGGAGGTCTCTCAGGGTGATCAGTGCCCACTGTTATTTTCCCTCAACCAGGTATAGGTCACAACTGCTAGTGACTGAAGACTGCCAGGAACTTTGTCCTTTACAGCGGACCCAAGATCTGGAGTGACTCGACTGCCAAGTGCACAGCATCATTCAGCACTGGTTGGGACTATTCCTGGAATCTCCTTGCCTGGTTTTTGTTATTATTCCTTGTTACCAGCAAGTGTCCTGGACGTTTATGTTTCTGGTGAATAAACACCTTTTTGCTTTCATCACTGGTCTGTTTGTTGGTGCCTTGCATTACAACGCCAATGTAGTATGTACAGTATTCTCTGTTCGACCCGCTGACTCTGCATGCAGCTCCCTCCCCCACTGTCCACTGATATATACCGCACTGAGTCTGAACGCCGGCGTATGACGTCACCGGCGCTCAGCAGTGCAGTGACAGCCGACAGCCCGCACATTACCCAGGAGGGGGCCGGACAGCGGAATGGGGAAGTAGGGCGATCGCAGTGGGGACTCTAGGAACAATATATGGGGGGGGGGCATATAAGATACCACAGTCAAAAATGGGGGGGGGCACTAATAATTTTCACCACTTAATCATACTACTGAAAAAAATATGATAGTATTGCGGTATGCAGGGATACCTTTTTATTGTACTAACCTACTAATAAAAGACAAAAGCAGACATTAAATTACATTTATATTAAAACTATTTACTTACAAAAGAAGCTATTCAGTCATCTGCTGTGCTTTCTTCTGCTTGCTTCCGCTGATTCCTTCCCCTCCTTTCTTTCTCTCCTCAGTGCGCAGGCACACTGTTATGGGGGATCAGTGGATGACACACTGGTTTGGGGGCATCTGTGGATGACACACTGTTATGGGGGCATCTGTGGATGACACACTGTTATGGGGGCATCTGTGGAGATGACACTGTTATGGGGGCATCTGTGGAGATGACACTGTTATGGGGGCATCTGTGGGGATGACACTGTTATGGGGGCATCTGTGGGGATGACACTGTTATGGGGGCATCTGTGGGGATGACACTGTTATGGGCATCTGTGGGGATGAATCTGTTATGGGCATCTGTGGGGATGACACTGTTATGGGCATCAGTGGATGACTCTGTTATAGGGGGGGGGGGACAGGGGGAGGAAAGAGAAGAACTTGTGGAGGGGCCAGGGGTGTCCTGGAGGGGCCAGGGGATGTACTGGAGGGAGCCAGCCAGTCCCCCCTTCACACAGTATTTATTAACCCCTTTCAGCAGTCCCCTGAGGGGTTAATAAATACTGTGAATGGGGGACTGCTGAAAGGGGTTAATAACTACTGTGAAGGGCCTTTCACAATAGTTATTAACCCCTCTCAGCAGTCCCCCATTCACAGTATTTATTAACCCCTTTAAGCAATCCCCGACAGCACAGACCAGTTAGTAGACACTACCTCAGGCTCAGCGCAGCTGCGCTCCTGAGAGTCCACTCCTACTCCTGAGACTGACTGAGTGTGTTCCTCCTGGCACTCCTGCTTGGAACTGCTTGCCTTCTCCTTCCTTCCACTTCCCGCCGCGCCTGCAAACCAGAATTGACTGGTCTGGCGCGAATCTGCAGGCAGCCGCAGCGTGTGACGTCAGACGGTCAGTGCGCTCTGCGCAGTGACTACTTGATTCGGATATCATGTGAGTAATGTATATGGGCGATCGCGATCGGAAGCCCTCTCGACTCTCTCTCTCACTATATAATTTCTCAGGTAGGGCAATTGCCCCGTTGCCCCCCCTGGATCCGCCAGTGGCTTTGGAGGACTGTGCTGGAGCTGGGATCATGAAGAACTAGGTGAGTTATTTTTTTAAACTTCCTTTGAAAAAACACCTGGCATCAGAGCTATTTTATAGGGGGCACAGGACAATATAAATACTATATATGGGGGCACGTGGCATTATAACTATTTTATAGGTGGGCGCAGGAAATCATAAATACTATATAGGGGGACCAGGCATCTGAAGTATTTTATAGGGGGGCACAGGACATCATAAATACTATATAGGGGGCACCTGGCATCAGAACTATTTTATAGAGGGCACAGGACATCATAAATACTATATAGGGGGCACCAGGCATCTAAAATATATTATAAGGGGGCACAGGACATCATAAATACTATATGGGGGCACCTGGCATCAGAACTATTTTATAGGGGGGCACAGGACATTATATATGGGGCAATGGCTGCATAACTACTATATAGAGGGCACCATGCTGCATACATACTATATAGGGGGCACTGGCTGTATAAATACTATATAGGGGACACTGGCTGCATAAATACCACATAGGGGCACCTGGCTTCATAAATACTATATAGGGGGCACCATGCTGCATACATACTATAAAGGGGGTACTAGCTGCAAAAATACTATACAGGGGGCACTGGCTGTATAACTACTATATAGGGGGCACCATGCTGCATACATATTATACAGGGGACACTGGCTGCATAAATAATATATAGGGGGCACCATTCTGCATACATATTATATAGGGGGCACCATGCTGCATACATACTATAAAGGGGGCACTGGCTGCATGAATATTATATAGGGGGCACTGGCTGCATAACTACAGTACTATATAGGGGCCACCATGCTGCATACATAATATATAGGGGGAACTGGCTGCATAAATACTATATAGGGGGCACCATGCTGCATACATACTATATAGGGGGCACCTGGCTACATAACTACTATATAGAGGGCACCATGCTGCATACATATTGTATAGAGGGCACCGTGCTGCATACATGCTATAAAGGGGGCACTGGCTGCATACATACTATAAAGGGGGCATCATGCTGTATACATACTATATAGGAGGCACCATGCTGCATACATACTTTATAGGGGGCACCGCCTGTATAAATACTATATAGGGGGCACTGGCTGCATACATACTATATAGGGGGCACCATGCTGCATACATACTATATAGGGGGCACCTGACTGAATATATACATTATAGGGGCACTGGCTTTATAAATACTATATAGGTGGCACCCTTTACTACACAGTCTGGCAGTTTGCTTTTCCCTACTTGCATGGATAGTTAGCTCTAAAGCAGTAAAAAGTAGCCCGAATAAAGCCATTACAGCTAAATATGCCTCTGCATCCCGCCCCTTCATTCCTTATTAATTTTTTTGCTTAATATAATGCTTCCTCTCCTGACAACCTATAAAAGTTCTGGTATGTAATGATTGATAATGGCAAATATTACACACACATTCCTCTATATGCATGTATGATGGCGATAATGTCAAAGCTCCTGGCTCCATGTTACTTGCCCGTTTTCCTGCTCACCTAGACTTTACATTACAGGGATCATGCTGTAGATAGCATCAGTAAAGTAAAAGCATCAGAGGGAAAGCAGCACAGGTTACAATAGCAGATAAACTATAAAAAAAAGCTATATGTGAGAGGATACACACCCCTCTGGGGTAGGGGGGGAAATTATCTGCATTATGATTGGTCTTGTGTGTCTCTGGTTAGCTGTATGTGAGAGTATACACACTGCTCTGGGGTAGTGGGGGAGGTTATCTGCACTCTGGTCTTTTCTGTCTTTGGTTAGCTGTATGTGAGAGGATGTTATCTGCATTCTGATTGGTCTTGTCTGTCTCTGGTTAGCTGTATGTGAGAGGATACATACTGCTCTGGGGTAGTGGGGAAAGTTAACTGCATTCTGTTGCGATCTGTTTTTTTTGCGGATCGTATGCAGAAACAGTAACTTATTAATCACCAAACACATAAGCAATATGGGATGGCCTTAGCATTTCTACAGTATGGATCCGCAAAATATAGATGAAATGCAGATGACATACTGATGTGTTCTGTTTTTTGTGGACCCATTGACTTGAATGGGGCTTCAGACCGTGATTTGCGGACAATAATAGGACATACACTACTTTTTTGTGGAACCGAAATACAGAAACTGAATGCACACGGGGTACCTTCCGTTGTTTTTACAAAAAAAAAACGGAACAGAAGCGGAAAGCAAATATGTTTGTGTGCATGAGCCCTATTACTGTAGTGCAGTACAAAATACCTCCCAGGGAAACCAAATACCACAGTGCAGCATAAAATACTTTCCCATCACCATACTGAGGACAGTGATACAGTTGAATTCATGAGGGTACTTATGACTGCTGTCCAGGTGCATAAGTATCTGATACTTCTAGTATTAATTAAAGCTGAGAGCATCAGATAGTTACGTAACTGGCCAGCGGCATCGGCCAACGCACATTTTCACTATAGGGTCTATGACCATTCCGCTCCTCTGTTCAGGATCTGGACTAGCAATGATTAACTTGTTACTGGGTGACTATATCAAATAATGCTGCTCCAACTCAAAAGCTGTGTTACTTCAACTGCTCACACTTTACTCCCTCCTCTTTCCTGTCTTCATTCTTTAATTGAATGTGTTGAGGACATTGAGTGACAACTAAAATGTTGTTACTATTATAACTCATGGTTATTTTTAGTTATTGAGTAATTGAAGGATTTGAGATCTAACAAAGTGCAGAAACTCTCAAGGGAAAAAATAAACACTTTTGCAGGTGATAGATTTAGTTGATGCGCCAAGTTTGCTTTTAGTGACATCTGGATTTGTCAACTGAGTCTTTATATCTACTGTACTTTGGTCAACAGATGAAAAGATGGGGGAAATATTACGAAATCTGTCAGAGAATGTATAATGGAAAATGTATTTTCAGTACTTGTGAATGTTTAATAAGAGTTCCAAATAAGAAAAACTGACTTGTGAGCATGAGAAAATAATGAGGATAGTGATAGAACAAATCTGAGTAAAATCAAATATTTATGGATTGTGGTAAGAATACTACTGATAAAAACAGTCCTTTTATAACTTATTTAAAAAAAAAAAAATGGTATTTCCAATTTCAATTGGAACATAAGTGAAGAGTTACAAATAGTATTATATAAAGTAAAGTAGTACATAAAAATAGTGTGTGTGATATTACTTGTAAATGCAGGTGAAGCATATGTTTTATGTGCTTCACCTCTACCTTCTGTGAAACCATCTAAATTTGTGGCAAACTGCTACAGTATCGGAGGACCACAAGGCACGCTACCGACCAGGGCCGGTGCAAGGATTTTTGCCAACACAAGCAAAGCTACATTTTGGTGCCCCCCCTCCTCCTCACAGCTCACCTGGCCCTGGTCCCATCTGCAGCATCTGACTTCTCCTCTATGTG
Organism: Bufo bufo; assembly: GCF_905171765.1. NCBI lineage: Eukaryota > Metazoa > Chordata > Amphibia > Anura > Bufonidae > Bufo > Bufo bufo. Next base: position 469,064,696 of record NC_053392.1, on the reverse strand, counting down.
GTCCTGGTATCTTTTCTCTGCTTCAGACAATGGCTGGTTTGAGGACCGTATTTTTCGCCCACTAAGACGCAACTAGGTTTTAGAGGAGGATAATAAGAAAAATATTTTTTTCCATTACACCTCAGGTCAGTTCAGCAATCAGACCCCCAATATTAATCAGACCTCAGATTAGACCCCCAATGCTTAAGATCAGACCCCCCCATGTCCGATATCAGCCCCCCATGTTAGCCATCATGCCCCCATGTCAGCCATTAGCCCCACACAGCCATTAGCCCCACATGTCAGCCATTAGCCTCCCATGACAGCCATCAGCCCCCATCCATCAGTTCCCCATGTAAGCCATCATGGCCCCATGTTAACTAACCATCAGCCCCCCATGTCACATTTCTCCCCTCCATGTCACATTTCCACCCTCCATGTCACATTTCTCCCCCTCCTTTTTACATAATTCCCTCTGTCACATCACCCCATGTCACATTTCTCCCCCCATGTCAGATTTCTCCCACTCCATGTCAGATTTCACCCCCTTAATGTCACATTTCTCCCCCTCAAGGCCTCAATGTCACATTTTCCCCTCTCCATGTCAAATCACCTATGTCACATCAGCCCTCCATGTCACATTTCTCTCCCTCCTTGTCACATTTCTCCCCCTCCATCCATGTCACATTTTTCCCCCTCCAAACCATGTCACATCACCCCCTTCGTGTCACATCATGATCACATCATTACCCCCTATTGTGTCACATTTCAGATCCCCCCCATGGCACATCATCCTTCCCCCCGGCCAGCCCTGGCCCCATCCCCATGTCACAGACTACAGACATTGTCCCCCCTCCAATCATGTCACCATCCCCCCCTCCATTTATGATTGTTGTTTGTGTAATCATTTTAAAAAAAAAACAAATTTATGCAGGCTGGGGTGGGTGGCCGGTGGCGCTGCGGTGCAACTCACAAGTAAGTGATTTAAAAAAAAAAGAAAAAAAAAGAAGGTTGATTTTTCCGCCCTGCCCCAGGGTGCGCTCTAAGGCAGCCGCTTGGTCTGCCTTATGGTAGTGCCGGCCCTGCTACCGACCACACAGTCACTAGAGGAAATCCCAGCCAAGGGTCCCTGGGCATTCTAATGAAATCATAAAGATCATATAAAAGATGATGAGTCTAAAACCATTTTTATCTAGGAATATTACAAAACTATCATATACAGTATATATTCCATTTATTTTAGGAAATCAGAAATGTCAGGATAAGGCCTCATGCACTCGAATGTGTCCATTTTATGGTCTGCAAATCGCAGACTGGTAAAATACAGATGCAGTCAGTGTGCAATCCACATTGTTTTTGAGGACCCACTGACTTCAATGGGTCCGTGGTCCGCATTTTGCGAGCACATTCTATCGTCCTGCGGAATTGACATATGCATGTGAAAAGCATGTCCGTATTGCAGAAAGATAGAAAGTGTCTGATACTTGCTGCAAAATGCAGACCACGGACACATTGAAGTTAATGGGTCTGCAAAAAATGCAGATGCAACATATACAGAATCTGTATTTTGTGGATCCGCAATTTGCAGACTGTGTTCATGAGGCCTAAGTTACTCTGCATTATCCAGAAAGTGCAGGGACAGAGGAACTCCTCTGGAAAAACTGCCTTTTTGTCAAACACTAAAATGAAAATCGTCTATTCTTTATTTCCTATCCATTATAAAAGCAGTCATGATGAGTAATTCAAGAAGACACTAGCGGATATGGAATATTTTAATTACGAGTGCTGGAGTTTACAAGTGTTTTGACAAAACTGTATTATTTTTTGTAGTAATTTCTCATCCTCAATTTGCATTTGTGTCTACTACATTTAGCTTTCTTTTCATTAGCAAACATTTTAGCTCTAACAAAAGATGCCATCACTCATATCTACTACAAGGAATTACATATTTCTGGATGCAAAAAAACAGTTGGAAATTGAATTCGTTTTTAAAGGAGTCTGTCACCTCAATTTACCATATTAACTTCAGTACTACATGAGTAGTATAACTGACATTGAACTCCAACTGGTACTTTATGGGGGTCATTTACGAACAGATATACGCCACTTTTGTGGCCACGACCCAACTGGATCACAACCACGCTTTGTGGTTCTACCCTAAGCAAGTGAAATGGATTGTTCTAATTATCGCAACATTACTGTCGCTGAATTGGTTTCATATTTTTTAAAAAGCGAGGCGCAGAGTTAAAAAAATACGACAATAAGTGCCCAGCATTATAGCTTTTATGTATTACTTCTAGATTTCCATGAAATGCTATAAATGTGTATGAATCGTGAAGCTGATAAATGTTTTTAATGCTTATATTTTCAATGGCACTTCTTGCTCTCACGTGCGAGAAAGGTTAAAATTGTCAACTATTCATGAAAACAATGTACACAGAGACAAAACCACTCTGCAGCTGTGTATAGAGATCAGGTATGGAGAGGCTAGATGGAGAATGTATGAGAACAAATGAACGGCAGATCAGAGAGAGGGATACATATAATCCTTTGTGCATTCACAGTGGCCTGCAAACCTCTAAGGATTCTGACAAGTCCTTGAAATATGTGAAGCAGGCAATGAATGCTGCTTTTCAGTAAAGGATGTTAGATTATGCTACTGATGAGACATACAGAAAATTAGGAAAATAGCAAGTTTTTGTCATTTAAAAAAAAAATCATATTAGCTTAAAGGGTTTTCCAGGGAAATTATTTTTAAAAATGGGGTAAAAGAGGATAAAAATAATCGTTGTCAAGTCACTGATCCCCTTGCCCTGCTGCTCTCCACTTTCTGGTACCTAGTACTTTAAATGCATGAAATGGTTTTGACTGCCTGCTCAGCCAAAATATATTCAGTCCATGTCGGTCGGCACTGTGTTGGACGGGTGCCCGGTCAGTGGGTCTCTATCCCAGGAAACAACTGAAGAAAAAGACCGGCACTCCAAATTGCTGGTGCAGTAGATATTTATTGGTCACATAACACAATATTAGTGACGCGTTTCGGCACTTGTAGTGCCTTTTTCAAACTAGTGCACGAGTGGCAATAGACAGGTTTAAATAGACCTCCCACTATCACATTATCTGACGTCACGTTGCCAAGCAACCATGTATTCAGTGTTCAAGACGCCAGTTACCCCGATTATCCGTGCCCTGCCAAAAGTGCACAAAAATGTGAAACCACCCCCATTGCGCCCTATTGTTTTGGGGATTGGTTCACTAACTGAGAAATTAGGACAATGGTTAGATTGCCTCTTACAACCACCAGTTAGAAGAATACCAGGACATATTAGGGACTCAAATGATGTCCCTAAAAATATGTACAGTATACAGTGGCAAGCAGAATTAACATGGATGACATTAGATGTCATATCCTTATACCATTAGAGTACCATCTACACAGATATAGTGCACATACAATCGAATTTATTGATTTTACAGTGGAAATTACATCTTTCTTATTGAAATAACTCCAGCGACATAAGTAAATATTCTTGATTAGTGATTTTTAATTATTATGCGGCTTAGAAGTGACGTTTCGGCCAACAAGGCCTTTTTCAAACTGGTGCCGCTCTGTAAGCAACTTGGAAGGCGATGGCTTGGTCTCACAAAATGTGCTGCTGCACTACAAGAGGATGCCAGTATAAACTATACACGTCCATCACACATGAGAAAGGTCTGAGGGCCATTAAACTTCTCCTGGATAATAGTCCTTATAGACAACAAGAACTACTTTTTTTTCTTGCAATTCTCACCATTGTCCTTAATCGGAACAATTTTTTATTCCAGGATATGTTTTACCAGCAGAAGTGCGGGACCGCGATGGGTTCGAATTCCGCACCGCCATATGCAAATTGTTATATGGCGGTTTTTGAGCTTGAACATGTGTATTGTATACTGTTTATATCAAAAGCATTGTATATTTTGGAAACGTTTTATTGATGATATTTTCTGTGTATGGCGGGGCGGCATTCGAACGCTCGAGGAATTTATTATCCTTATTAATTCACCCTACATTCAGATCCGCACAGCTACGGTTCCAGATTGCAGAAAAAGTACCATTGCCCCGTCGTGGTGGTAATTGGGCTGCGATCCTCACGAAGAGAGAGGCGTATTGGATACACCGGCTCCAGACACTAGAACCCAAGGGACTTAACAGAGAATATGCGCTCACTAGTTTCTTATGAATGCAATTTGTAATTATATTTTTAATGTTTCTTTCCTCAGTGCAACTAAAGTATCGCTTCTTTCTATTGATACTCATGTTTTGCCATGGCTGATCTTCATCTTGTATAACCCGCCTCCAAGAGTGAACACTGAATACATGGTTGCTTGGCAAGGTGACGTCAGATAATGTGACAGTAGGCGGTCTATTTAAACCTGTTTTGTGTGTGTCTATTGCCACTCATGCACTAGTTTGAAAAAGTCACTAATATTGTGTTATGTGGCCAATAAATATCTACTGCACCAGCAATTTGGAGTGCCGATCTGTTTCTTCAGTTGCCTTCTCAGCCAGTCACTGGTTAAAACAGATCGCCGCTGACTGGACCTTTCCAGATAAATTCACTATTCCTATTAATGATTAAAAGTATTGTCAAAGAATAGGCTTATAATAATACCACTCAGATTTTATCATATTAGGGACTTTAATATAGGTGGGTCCCCTACTCAGGATCTACCTCTGCAAACAGCGGATCCACAAAATACAAATACATTCTATGAGCATTCTGTGTTTTTTTCTCTCCCATCAATAGAAATAACTATTCTCGTCCTCAAAACGGACAGCGCCTGCGTGATTAGCGGTAGGGGCTTGGCTGTCAATATCACTGAAAACACTGATACTACTGGATTAATGCCTTAGATGCTACAGTCAATGTTGACCTCCACATCTAAGGGTTTTGCAGAGGGAGGAGGCTGCCTTTTTGACTCCATCGGCCCCATGCCGTTGCAGTACGAAGAGCTGATGAAATCAGAGGGGGAGCACCCTCCCTCTGCAAAACCCTTAGATGTGGCAGTCATCATTGACTGTGGAGAATTGTCAGTGTACAACTGATGGTGTAATGCAGTACAATATAACATGTATCATACTGCATTGAAGCAGGGATCAAACTCTGAAAAGTTGAAGTCCTATAATGGGTCAAAAAAGTTTAAAAAAATAAAGTTTTTTTTTTAAAAATAAGAAAATAATAAATAAATAAATAAAAAACACCCTTTACCCTCATCAAGCCATGTACAATAAAAAATAAAAATAGATCTGGGGGCGGAGCTAGCGCCGGAGCTGAATGGCCGCGTCTTGCTGAGCTCCACACACAGACCTGCTGGGAATCTAGTATACGCAAGCAAAAAAGACCCAAATCATGGTCAAAATCGGAGGACAAAGACCCCTTGAGCCGGGCGCCGTTCCTAAAGCTATAAACCCGAACTCGGGGATGGACAAATCCCTCAAAAAACAAGCCGCAGGCCCAGGAGCTAAAGATTCAAAAATGGCGCCGCTGAACGACTGACCTCCTGACGGCGGAGAAGGTCAGTCTGAGGGGGAAAGTGATGCGGGCAACATAGGATCTCCCCGAGCCTTAGCTGTGTCCAGAAGGTTCATAAAACAAGCACTAGCTGAAGCCTTACTCCCGCTGAAGCAGGAAATATCTGTCCTGACCCAGGAAATTCAACATGTGGGTCACAGAGTTGAAACGCTGGAGACTACGCAGGCAGCTACACTTGAACATAGTGCAGCGAAGGCTCAATCCCTCTCCATCTGCCAGACACATATTAACACCCTGTATGTGAACATGGAAGACCAAGAAAATCGCAGCCGAAGAAATAATCAGCGATTTAGAGGTATACCTGAATCGGTGGCTAATGAAGAAATCATACCTGCGATCAAATATATCGCATCCTCCCTCCAAGGAAGCGAAGATTCCTCAGGCCTTATAATCGAGAGAGCCCATAGAGCTCTCAGACCAAAGCCGAAAAGTAATAAACCGCCCAGGGACATTATCTGTAGCTTTCTAAACTTTGTAGATAAGGAAAAAATCCTTACGGCTGCAAGATCATCAAACAACGTCTCTTTCAGAGATAACACTATATCAATATACCAAGATTTAGCCACGGTTACCCTCCAAAAGAGGAAAATACTTAAACCTCTCACTGATCACCTTCGTAGAAAACAGATCCCATATAGATGGACCTTCCCCTTTGGCCTTTCATTCAACTACTCCGGGAAATTCGTCAGGATCTCCTCATACAAAGATCTACAAATAATTATTTTCATCCACAGACATTTCGCCTTTGGATATCGCCTGCTGGGACACTGTTTCAGATATAGCATCTCTACCAGACCTACCGAGGATGACACCCTGGGAGAAAGCCGGCACCCCAAAGCAACAACGGGCAAAAAGAAGAAACAGCCTTCTGACCCCCAAGAGGATTGCCTGGTCCACCGCGTAACACCTAATAGATATCACGTGTCTGTTATAGCTAAGTGATATCACTGACCAATTACTCTCTCCCCTTTTTCCCCTCCTGAAAACCCCCCTACTATCCCCCCTCTCCCCCTACTATCCCCCCTCTCCCCCTACTCCCCATCCCCCCCCCCCTTGTCCCTTGTAATTTCTTGTTGGTCTCATCACTATAACTTCTATCATCCCATAGCAGGTCATTCTACATGGGTTGATACCCTCTCCCCCCCCCCCCCCTCCTACACGATGCCTAAGAGCTCCTCACAAATGACATCATTGTTGTTTGCCTTAACGCGACCCTGGTTAAGTTATTGTTTTGTTTTCAGTTTTTGTTGTTATTTTACAGTCAAAGAGTATTACTGTAACATTTATATGGCTTTAAACATGTGACATATTGGGCCCTGACTCCTCTCGAGGCTGCCTATCATTTTCACCCTCCCTCTATTATTCGAGACGAGCATAACAACTTTTACTCCCCCCTTCCCTCCCCAGTTAGTCTCTCATGACAGACTTCAAACTTTCATCCTACAATGTGAAGGGATTTAGAACACCCTCTAAAAGATCCCAAATCCTTTCTCTTCTATGGAAAGAAAACTGCTCAGTAATTTTCCTCCAGGAAACCCACTATAAACAAGGGAAATATCCAGACCTCTCCCACTCTAGATTCCCTGAGTGGTTTCATAGCGGTTCTGATGGCGCGGACTCTAGGGGAGTCAGTATTGGCTTTAGAAAAAATGTCCTATTCCAATATTCCTCCCATATTACAGACACAGAGGGAAGATATATTATCCTGAAAGGGCTTATTGGTCATAAGATGTTCACCCTGGTGACTATTTATGCCCCTAACTATGATCAGGTCCCAGGGCTTCTACAAATCCTTTCTTTGGTAGAATCCATCAGGCAAGGTATACTAATCCTGGCAGGAGACCTAAATATTGCTCTAAACCCTACCACAGACACATCGTCTAAAAAGTCTCCTGTATCAGTTAAACTCTTGAAAAAACTCAAAACCAAATTACATGTAATGGGAATGATTGATATATGGAGATGCATGAACCCTTCTGCTATTGACTACACTTTTTACTCTGCTCCAGGTCATTCATATAGTAGGATTGATTATATCTTCGTACCCAAAGACTTCCTACATCAGTCCTTAGACCCTCAGATTGGAAACATCACCATTTCAGACCACTCTCCAATTTATTTGCTCCTTCCATCTACAACCTGGTTCCGGTAAGCCCTCCATTTGGAGACTTAATGAGTCCATATTGAGCGACGATAGTCATATAATTCACTTCACCTCCCTCCTAGAACAGTACTTCAAGACTAATGACTCCCTGCAAATACTATGGGATGCCCATAAAGCATTTATCCGAGGCCATTTTATAAGCAAATGCTCCCACTTAAAGAAACTAGCTGACAAACAATTTTCCTCCTTATTAGACCGCATACACACCCTAGAAAGGTTACATAAACATTCCCTTGACCCTCAACAGTTATCTGATCTCTCGGCTCTTAGATCCGAGCTTAAAAACTTACTAAACAGAAAAACCGCCAAGTACTACCTCTCGTCCCAACAGAAATTTTGCGCACATGACAATAAAGCCTCGAGATTTATGATGAACCGTATTAAAAGAAGAAAAAACGCCAGATATGTAACCTCAATCAAATCAGCCCAAGGTCATCAACTCTATTCTCCTGAGGCCATTGCTGAAAAATTCTGTCTCTTCTATAAAGACCTTTACTATTTACCCCCCACTGCTCCCCAATCTAACATGGAGGCACACCCACACCCCAAATCTTTTTTAGACACCCTAAAGTTACCATCCTTAACCCCTTCCCAAGGAGAAGACCTCTCAAAACCTTTCACCATTGCGGAACTTACCACGGCCCTTAAATGCTCTCCAAAAAGTAAATGTCCCGGCCCTGACGGACTCCCAACTATCTATTACTCAACCTTCCAAACCACGTTAGCTCCTTATCTACTTTGTGTTTGTAACCAAGCCCTAAAAAATTGCCCCCTTTCCTCAGACATGATGAGGGAAGTGATTACGATTATTCCCAAAGAGGGAAAAGATCCCACTATATGTGCCAACTATCTCCCTTCTGAATATTGACTTAGCAAAACTCTTAGCAAAAATGCTCGCAACCAGAATACAATCCACTCTCCCAGACCTGATCCATCCTGACCAGGTGGGGTTTGATAAAGGGCAGGAAAAGATAATACTACCAAAATCTTAGATGCCCTTTACTATGCCTCAAACAAAAAATTGCCTCTGGTTCTCCTAGGCACCGACGCGGAAAAAGCTTTTGACCGTATTGATTGGTCCTACATCAAACTCACCCTACTTAAATTTAACTTCCCTGCCCCATATATTCATGCTATTTTTGCAATGTACAACAATGCTTCCGCCTCGGTTCTAGTGAACAACCATATATCTTCCAACTTTCAGATTAAGAACGGAACACGACCAGGTTGTCCCCTTTCCCCCTTCATCTTTGTCTTAATCATGGAAACTCTTATGCAAGCCTTCAGACAGGAAAACTCCATCCAAGGATTAAAAATTGAGTCCCAAGAATGTAAATTAGCCGCCTTTGCTGATGACCTCCTAATTCTTACCACCAACCCCATCACCTCCATGCCCAAGATACTTCTACTATTAACACCTTTAGCGTACTTTCCAACTTTAAAATTAACCCGCACAAATCACAAATTCTACACACTGGACTATCCCCTTCTTCCATCAAAAAACTCCAATTGAGGGGGCGGAGCTAACGCCTGAGCTGAATGGAAGCGTCGGGTTAGAGCTCCTGCTTTCAACCTGCTGAGGGAACAGCAATCTTTTGCATAAAGAGCTCAAAATGGTCAAGTACGGTGGCCAGAAAACAGTGGACCAAGCTCCGCAAGCTAAAGCAACGTCTGCAGTCTCAGATATGACAAAATATCTGAAAAAGCAACCAGCAGCTGGCCCGGCCAAAGAAACCAAAATGGCCGCGGCACCCGGCGGAGCTCCACGAGGCCGCACCTCAAGCCTTTCTGAAGAAGAGGAAGACATAAGAGAAGAGGGTGAGTCACATAACCTCCCGGTTTCACGCCGCTTTATTAAACAAGCATTAGAGGAGGCAATGCACCCGATTATCTCTAAATTACAAGAAGTGGCTCAAGACATACAGCAGATAGGCCACAGAGTCGATGCACTTGAGACTACGCAGGCTGCGGCGTTAGATCACAGTGCTGCAGTCAGCCATTCACTGTCTGCCTGTCAGCGGCACATTAATCAGTTATACTCCTCCCTGGAAGATCAGGAGAATAGAGGAAGACGTAATAATCTCCGGTTTAGAGGGATACCGGAGACGGTGTCTCCCTCAGAAATACCGAACGCCATCACAAAGATTGTTACTTCCTTACTGTGAGAGTTCGATCCAGCCATGCTGGTAATTGAAAGGGCGCATAGAGCTTTACGCCCTCGTCCAAAGGAAAATGACCCTCCCAGAGACGTTATCTGTCGTTTTTTGAATTTTCAAGACAAGGAAGCAATATTAAAAGCCGCTAGAATTGCACCATCGATCCTCCTGGAGGAGGCACAGATACAAATATACCAGGACTTATCCCCATCTACCCTTCAAAAGAGGCGGTTTTTAAGACCTCTCACTGCATTACTTATTGAGAAGAAGATCCTATACAGATGGAACTTTCCATTTGGACTGTCTTTTACAGTTGCTGGAAAAAGGATCATGATATCCTCCTTTTCAGATCTAGCAGAAGCCTATACAGTTCTGGACTCTCCCCCTCTGAATATCCCGGACTGGGACAAAGTTCAAGAAATCACAGATTTACCTGCCTTACCTGTCCCTCAGTCTTGGGAGATCACAGCAACGCCGAAAAAATCGAGATCTAAGAAGTCCAAAGAGGTCTCAACGCCAAAGAAGACCCACTTCACCCAAGACAATTCCTGAATCATGCTGTCTTTTCTCCTTTAATATATTATTTAATATGATAGAATTCTCTGTCTTGACTGTTGTTTCACCCTGACTTCCAGGTGAACTATAGTTATAGACATATCTGAATTTCTCTTATATATTTTCTCAATTGTCTTATGTCATCTTATATTAATATACTTTTCCTCTGCACTTATCCTATATCCTCCTACTGGTATGCCAATCTCTCACCCTACACCCCCTTCTAATGTGCTCTTTAATATTTTTTCTATTCCATTATTGATATACTGTCACCTTCACTCTTTTATACCTTGGTCTAATGGTATGTCTCTTACAATATTATATTTTAATATGCAAACCTGTTCCCTCCACGATGCAGGTTACCTGTGAACTTGTTTCACTTTCCCCCTATCCATTTTAATAGTTGCTGTACGAGTGACTATTCATGTTGTTGATATTCCACTTAATGTGGTCTCAAGTTATGGTTATTATGTTATTATGGTATAACGCTTGGTTTTCAAAAACTCTTATGCTCAATACACATCGATATGCCACTTATCTCTCTTTAGTCAAGTTATGTCTGACCTAGTAGTAGTCTCTTACAACGTGAAAGGGCTGAGATCCCCTTCTAAACGCAGCCAGATTTTTTCTCTCCTTTGGAAAGAAAAAAGTACAGTGATTTTCCTACAAGAAACTCACTTCAAGCAAGACAACTTCCCAGACCTCTCGTTTTCTAAATACCCCACTTGGTACCACTGCGGAGCAGATGGTGCAGCATCTAGGGGGGTCAGCATTGGATTTAAGCGAAATACTCCATTCACATATTTAAGTCATACCCAAGACCCTGAAGGTCGTTATATCTTATTAAAAGGAAAGATTGGACAGACCCTATACACCTTTGTCAATGCTTATGCCCCTAATGTTGGACAAACTAGATGGATCGCCAATCTTCTATCCCTAGTCGAAGAACAGAGTGAGGGTATTCTAATACTAGCAGGTGACCTAAATATGCCTTTAAATCCCCTTATAGATACGTCCTCAAAAAAATCAACTCTCCCAGCGAAGGCAATCAGAGCTACTCTGGCTAGAATGTTCAATCTGGGCCTAATTGATGTGTGGAGAAGCCTCAATCCTAACAGCATTGATTATTCTTTTTTCTCTGCAGCCAACAACTCATATAGCAGAATCGATTATATACTGATCTCCAAAGAACATCTACAACTTTGCACCTCAGCGAAGATGGGACCAATGACGTTGTCTGATCATTCACCTATCTTCTGCTCCATCTCTCCTCCACAGAGAACGGGTAAGAAATCAGGCTGGAGGTTCAATGAGTCCATCTTAGATAGTACCATCCATAAAAAAAGAATACTGGCCCTTTTAAAAGAATACTTCCAAATAAACCAAAATTCAGAAATTTCTCCAAACACCCTATGGGATGCCCACAAAGCCTACATAAGAGGTCATTTGATAAGTCTATGCTCCTATCTGAAAAAAGAGTCGGACAAAAAAATAAATTCCCTTCTACTCCAGATTAATACTCTTGAGAAGACTCATAAAATTTCCCTGTTACAGCTCCACCTATCTGAATTACTTTTACTCAAAACTGAGCTAAAGAATTTATTAAATGAACGTTCTGCGAAGTTCTTCCTTAGTTCACAACAAAAAATATATGCCCACGGTGACAAAGCAACAAAATACCAAATGCAAAGAATTAAACGTAGGAAAACGACTAGTTTTGTGCATAAAATAGCCTCTCCATCAGGATCTATGTTGCTCAAAACAGAAGAAATCGCAGAACAGTTTAAGCAATATTATGAGTCCCTATACAACCTTCCCCCATCTCACCTTCCAAACCCTGACTTGGATAGGACACAAAATATTTCCGCCTTCCTTAGTTCACTTCAACTTCCAACTCTTTCAGATAGCCAGCATGACCAACTGGCTGCTCCATTTACAATATCAGATATTCAAGAAGCTCTAAAGTCTTCCCCAATTGGGAAAAGCCCGGGCCCAGATGGGTTACCTTTGACTTATTATAAAGCTTACTCTGACATTTTATTTCCTTACTTCCTTCCAATTTGTAATAATGCCCTACAAAATTCCCCTGTGTCACCCGATATGTCCAGAGCTACAATTACAATCATTCCCAAACCGGGCAAAGATCATTCATTATGCTCAAACTACCGTCCTATATCTTTGCTTAACACTGACCTTAAATTGCTGGCTAAAATGCTGGCTACTAGACTACAAAAACTTCTTCCTTCTCTAATACATCCAGACCAGGTTGGATTTGTTAAAGGTAGAGAGGGTAAGGATAATGTTATGAAGATTTTAAATGCATTATACTACACCTCTCTTAACAAGATACCAATGGTTCTTCTGGGTACTGATGCTGAGAAGGCGTTCGACAGAATAGATTGGTTGTATATTAGCCTTACGCTAGCCAAATTTAATATCCCTGACCAATTTACAGATGCAATCAAGGCTATGTATCACTCCTCCTCAGCATCAGTGCTAGTTAATGACACCTTATCACCTTGTTTCCGCATACGTAATGGCACAAGACAAGGCTGCCCTCTATCCCCGCTTATTTTTGTCCTAGTCATGGAGACGCTCCTACAAGCCCTGAGACAACAAACAGATATTATGGGACTCAGAGTTGGCGAACTAGAAATTAAGTTGGCAGCCTTTGCTGATGACTTATTAATCTGCACAACTAACCCCAAAAAATCCCTTCCTTCTATTTTATCCATACTAGATCTATTTGGTTCACTTTCCAACTTTAAAGTAAATCCTGCCAAATCACAACTTTTACATAGTGGATTCCCTCCTTCAACAATTAGGGCTCTTAAACTTCACTCTCCCTTTGACTGGTCTACACAGTTGATAACTTACCTAGGTGTAAAAATTTCTCCTAACACTAAAGACTTATTTAAACTGAACTATACTCCACTCCTACACTCGGTTATTGCTCAGATGGACTCATTGAACCTCCCTTACCTGTCATGGTTTGGCAGGAAGAACATAGTATCCGCCTTGATTCTACCCAAATTAACCTACCTCATGCAGGCTTTGCCTATCAAAATTCCGAAATCCTTCTTCAATGGGTTCAACAAAGCGGTCCGTAAATTTATATGGAAGAGTCGTAGGCCAAGAATTTCTTTTGACACTCTTACCAAACCTAAGCATCTAGGAGGTATTAATCTCCCAGATCCTGAAATGTATATGAGGGCCATACATCTAGCCAGAGTAGTTGATTGGATTCGAGCTCCCCCCCATAAATTTTGGGTTAATATGGAAAGCAACTTCCTTCCCTCCTCTCCCAGGGCTATTTTGCTTGCTGGAAAACCTTCCCCGCCATCTCATCAAATTCAAAATCCTATGATAAGATGCTCTTTTGCAATATGGGATTGGCTTTCCTCTTATAACAAAGTTCTTACTACCCCTTCACCACTCCTGACTTTAAAAGATGTTATTGATTTAGCGCCTTTAGATCTTAAAGAGTCATGTAGCCCTATGATCAGGCACTCTAACCTACTCATTTCTGAAATTATTAAGGAATATGGTAATATTCCCCCCCTTCCCTCATTGTTTAACAGTCTAAAAGAGTCTTTGTCGCTCGATATTATATATAAAGGTATTGAGTCTGTAATGTCTTCTATTAAGAATCTTCCTCAGATACCACCTACAACCCCTTGGTTCGAAGATTTAATTGGGTCTAAACATGCGCCTCAGAAATTAATCTCATCCATATATAAAAAGTTAAAGTCCCCAGTAACTGTTATCAAGCCAGCAATAGTAGGTGTCTGGGAGAAAGATCTAGGTCGCTCATTGACTCCCATTGAGATTAAAGTGATGTTCACTATCACGCATAAAATTTCAAGATGTATCCGAATCCAAGAAAATGGATATAAAATTATGATGCGGTGGTATAAAACGCCAGATAATATTGCACAATACTTCCCTAACGTTTCTAATATTTGCTGGAGGTGCAATACCTCTAAAGGCACTTTTTATCATATATGGTGGGAATGCTCAATTATTCAGAAATGGTGGTATTCCATAGTAAACATATGTAATAAAGTCTGTGGTTCCTCTCTTATATGCTCCCCAGAAATGACCCTCCTTAGTTTAGGACTGGATAAGATTAACAGGAAAATCAGGTCCTTGCTACTTATTCTTTTAGCTGCAGCTAGAATTCTAGTAGCTAGCGCATGGTTATCCACAGACCCCCCAGATGAAGCTAGGTGGATTCAAAAGGTCGACCAAATATTCAGATTGGAGGAACTTTCCCACTGGGAAACCCGCACTCGGGCAGCTTTTCTTGACATATGGGCTCCATGGAAGGCTTATAGAGCTTTCCCTTGAGTTACATTTTTCACACTTTCTTTTCTACAACCTTCCTTAAACTCTCCCTTTCTTTTAAAATTTCCAAATATGGTTATACTCTTGGCTCACTAACAAATCCTGTTGAGGCATAATGGAGCTATAACATGAACCTAACCAGATTTATACCATACGTTTGGTTCTTTCATCAAGTTATCTTTTCTTTTATGTTAAATTATGTTCCTTCATTTCTTGACCGGTACAGTCATGTTACAACGTTATGATGTAATAACACACTTTCTCATCTTGTACCATGTACACCTGTACTATTTCTCAATTGCCATTTTAAGCTATGTATTAATATTTAAAAAACAATAAAAATTGTTGATACAAAAAAAAAAAAAAAAAAAACTCCAATTGAACTCCCCATTTAATTGGACTGCCCAACTTAGCGTCCAGGTGCAGGAGAACGGTTATAAAATTTTGTCTAGATGGTACAAAACCCCTGATAAAATAGCTCTCCTTTACCCCAACATTCCTAAGAACGTGCTGGTGATGTGGTTCAGAGAAGGGCACTTTTATTCACGTTTGGTGGAGCTGCCTTCCTCTGTCGCTTTGGTGGAGACAGATCTTCCAAATAAGCAATGACATTTGTAACTCAAACTCCCCCTGCACACCTGAAATTGCCCTTTTATCTCTAGGTATATCAAAGTTTGACAAACAAAATGGATTATTACCCTATCTGTTATCAGCAGCTTGTCTTTTGATTCCCACTAAGTGGCGCTCTTCTGAAACTCCCTCCATTGAGAAACAGAGTAGACCAAATCTTCCGTCTTGAGGAGATATCTAATTGGGAATTGGGAACCAGAAAGAAATTTCTTTCTACATGGTCCGCCTGGAAGAAATATAGAAACTTCTCCTGACTTTAGGTATACCCTAGGACCTCCCTTCTTCCAACCTGCTTTCTTAATTAGAAATTAACCGACCTCCCCACTCCTCAGGTGATCTATGTCACATTTGATATTAATTATATATTGAAATAATGTTTTATTATATACTAATTGCATTTGATGCTTGTATTGCTTTTATGCATATTATGTCGCCTATCTATAATGCCATATACCCTGCTGCGTCAGGAAACAATAGATACTCTCTGAACTGTATTTGTATCCTATAACCATTGATTTATAGACTAAAAATCTATAAAATTGTTTATAAAAAAATAAATAAAAAAAAAGATCTATTAGGTATCATTGCTTCGGTAACAACCAGCTCTATAAAAATATCACATGACCTACCATGTGTAGTGAACACTGTAAAAATAAAAATAAAAACTGTGTCAAAACACCAATTTTTTGGGTCCCTTTTCCTCACAAAAAGTGTAACATCAAGTGATTAAGAAGTACTATGTATCCCAAAATGGTGAAAATAACAACTCTTCTCATCAATGAGCCCTTGAGACAAAAACAGGATATTTAAAAAAAAATAATAGATATACTGTAATAGGTATCGCTGTGTCCATAAACTTCTTTATAAAAATATCAACTGAACTCCATAAATTAAATAAATAAATAAAAACAGTGCTAGAACCGCCATTTTTGGTCAACTTACAAACACATCCCACAAAAAATAAGCCAGTTAAGAGAAAATGTAAAAATGAATGGTTGTCAGCAAATGGCTGTGCTGGTACCCAGAGTCTGTTCAATAACAACATGGTGCCTATAGATCAATCCATCAAACCTACTCTGCAAAAGCCAAAAGGTGGTCTTTCCCTTCTGACCCCTGCACCATACCCAAGCAGCAATCTATGTCCAGTAGATAGAGTAGAACCTGCCTAACTACTGCAGTTAAAGGGTGTAGGGTGTTTTAAATGGCACCAGCTGGACACAACTGGACACTGAAATGCCATATTTTAATTTTGCACTGTCCCTTCCTCATAAATTTCTGCAAAACACATTTGCTGTCAAAATGCCCAGTCAGCCCTTTGATAAATAACTTGAGAGGTGTAGTTTCCAAAATGGGTCACTTATTGGAGATTCAACTTTATTGGCACCTCAGGGTCTCTGCAAATGTAATTTAGTGCCTGAAAACCATTCTAGCAAATCTGCCCCCCAGAAGCCTAATGGACTTTCCCATTTTCCCATATGACTCTCTTTCCGTTGTGAGCATGCAGTGTGCCATATTATGCAACATTTTAGTGGAAGAAATTTTCATTTTCACAAGGCGTAAGAGGAGAAAAAGAACCCCATATTTTGTTAATAATTTTCTCCTCAACATGGCAACACCTCATATTTGGTCGTAAACTGCTGTTTGGGCACACTGTAGGGCTCACAAGGGAAAGAGTGCCAGATGAGAAAGTGGGAAAACCCATTTGACTTTCGGAGGGTAGATTTTGTTGGAACGGTTTTGGGGTTATGTTGCATTTGAAGAGCCCCTGAAGTATCCCTTCAGTGTAAACCCTTGAGTGTTTCTAAATTCTATGAAATGCCTGTGGAATCAAAGTGGTCAGTACACCCCTCAAAAATGCCTTGAGAAGTGTAGTTTACAAACCACTGTAGGGGTACCTTAGAGTCTTGTTAAATGTGATGTAATGCTCAAAACCCAAAAACCATATGGTGTTCTTTCTCTTCTGTCCCTTGAGTCCTGCAGTGTGTCCACACAGCATTTTACGACCACATATGGAGTGTTTTTGTAAACTACAGAATCAGAGTAATAAATAGAGGTATATTTTGCTGTTAACCCTTGCTACATTACATAAAAAAGGATTAAAATGGAAAATCAGCAACAAAATAATAATTTTTAATTCCACCTCATTTTCCTTTAATTCTTGTGAAACATGTAAAAGGTTAACAAAGTTTGGTAAATCAGTTTTGAATAATTTGAGAGGTGTTGATTCAAAAATGGTTTGTGGTTTATGGGTGGTTTCTACTATGTAAGCCCCACAAAGTGAATTCATATCTGAAATGTAGTAGATAAAACATTAAGAGCAGCACTAATACCGTGTAGACACTGGAATGCATCAGCCCATTCACAACCTCAGATCCACCTTGGTCATCCGATCAGTAAACAAAGACAAATGACGGCAGCATTTCCAGAAGTGAATTTTATTCACGGTGGGTCCATTAAAAAAATGTGGAAATGACGCCAAAAAGTGCCTCCTCTAATCTGAATGTACCAATCATGATAGTGTGTTACTCCCAGTGATACCTGTTCATTAAAACTCACCAATAAGGTGTATATCTCTTATAAGTGTCAGCGTAGTTGTCCAATCTAAAATCACAATCAATTGCCTGACAGAGGATGGCAGCATGCGGGACACCAAAATCATGCACATGTTGGTCAACTTTACTGCACGTGCCCAAGTACATTCTAGTAATTTTTTGTTGAAAAAAAGACACTAGTCATTTTTTGTTGAAATTAGAGAGATCAAATTGCCATAGAGATACTATTTAGTCTCCTTTGATTGTCACGACCGCTACCCCAGCAGCAGTCGTGTCGCACCAGACGGAGGGGAAGGGGGACCCTTATCTACGGATGTGAAATAGAATGGCCACCCCTGACTAACCCTAAGCTGGCACCTGTCTGCCCTGATACCCTAGACGGGGTGTGAACCCGTGCGGCGAGCAGGATGCCTAAACCCTCAGTCACCCTAAAGCCTAGAGTGGGGAAAGGCCGATGGGAGCACTAGTCACCATCACTCATGTCTAGGAGAACAGCAGGGGAAGACAGCAACAAACAAACTATATCAGAGATAGACTTATCCAGTCACGAGCAGAGAAGGCGATCCCAATCACGACAGTCCACGCCGGACAAGAGCTCCACAGCAACACCATCAAACGATCTCCTTCAAAGGTCAGAATAGAACTGGAAGTAAGGACTATATCTGGCAATGACTGCAAGTGAAAGTGAAACTAATATAGTAGCTGGGAGTGGCAGACAGGATTCACCTGAGAAGGATGCCTACAAACTCCCAGTCAGGACAAAAAGGTTCACAAGGCAAAACCCAGATGACATACCCTGAACCACGGAGCAAACTCACAAGCTATCGCGAGTAGCAAGTCGCTGCGACCTTCTCCTCCCAGACCTGTCGTGACAGTACCCCCCTTTCTACGAGGGGCCCCTGGACCCTCAAGACCAGGCCTCTCCGGATGGGAGCTATGAAAAGCCCGAATGAGTCTGTCCGCTTTTATCTCTGAAGCTGGAACCCACATTCTCTCTTCGGAACCATAACCTTTCCAGTGCACCAGGTACTGAAGAGAGCGGCGAACATATCGTGAATCAACAATCTTTTCTACCTGAAAC
This sequence comes from Bufo bufo, assembly GCF_905171765.1. Lineage (NCBI taxonomy): Eukaryota > Metazoa > Chordata > Amphibia > Anura > Bufonidae > Bufo > Bufo bufo. The sequence continues at coordinate 469,045,656 of NC_053392.1, read as the reverse complement.
TCAAGACTGCCATCAACAACCACCGGTGGAGGCGGTAGTGGCAATGGTTCAGGAGGTTCTACATATGTCTTAAGCAGAGATCTGTGGAAGACATTATGGATCCTTAGAGTCTGAGGTAGCTCCAGACGAAAAGCCCCCGGGTTAATGATCTTAATTACCCTATAAGGACCAATAAATCTCGGACCTAATTTCCACGAGGGAACCTTCAACTTGATATTTCTGGTAGACAACCACACCAAGTCATTCACCCCAAGGTCCGGACCTTCAGAACGCTTCCTATCAGCCGCACGTTTGTATCTACCACCAATTCTCTTCAAACTTTCTTGCACACTCTGCCACACTGAAGAAAGTGAAGACGCAAATCGTTCCTCCTCGGGAATCCCAGACGGCCCCCCCTCACTAAACGTACAAATCTGAGGATGGAAACCATACGCACCAAAAAATGGTGACTTATCGGTGGATTCTTGACGACGATTATTAATGGCAAACTCGGCTAACGGTAAATAAGATGACCATTCCTCCTGATTTTCGGAAACAAAGCATCTCAAATATGTCTCTAGGTTTTGATTGGTACGTTCAGTCTGACCGTTGGACTGTGGATGGAAAGATGAAGAAAACGACAGATGAACCCCTAAACGAGAACAAAAAGCTTTCCAAAATTTAGAAACGAATTGGGTACCACGATCCGAAACAATATCGGAAGGGACCCCGTGAAGCTTCACGATGTGGTCAATAAAAACCTGAGCCAGTGTGTTAGCATTAGGCAATGCGGCAAGAGCAATAAAGTGCACCATTTTACTGAATCTGTCAACAACTACAAGGATAACAGTCTTCCCCGCTGATACTGGTAGATCCGTAATGAAATCCATTGACAGGTGCGTCCAAGGCCTGTTGGGGATGGCCAGAGGTAAAAGACGCCCTGCCGGACGAGTATGATCTACCTTAGAACGAGCACAGGTAGCACATGCAGACACAAAATTCAACACCTCCTGGCGCCATTTAGGCCACCAGAACCGACGAGACACTAACTCAGAGGTTGCCCTACTACCTGGGTGTCCTGCCAGTGTGGAGTTATGGTGTTCTTTTAGTATCTCCAGTCGTAAATTTTCTGGCACAAACAGTTTACCCGAGGGGCAGGAGGCCGGGGCGTCCCCCTGAGCTTCCAACACCCTCCCCTCCAAACCTGAGTGTAATGCAGAGACCACCACCCCCTTTTGCAAAATGGGCTCTGGTACCTCAACATCACCCCCTCCAGGAAAACTTCGAGACAATGCATCCGCCTTAGTATTTTTTGCCCCCGGGCGATAGGTTATTACAAAATTAAACCTAGTAAAAAATAACGACCACCGAGCCTGTCTAGGGGTGAGACGTTTAGCAGACTCCAGATATAATAAGTTTTTGTGATCAGTAATCACCGTGATGGGATGAACCGCCCCCTCCAAAAAATGACGCCACTCCTCAAAAGCCAACTTAATAGCCAAAAATTCCCTGTTGCCAATATCATAGTTCCTTTCTGCAATAGACAATTTCTTCGAAAAGAAAGCACACGGACGCCATTCACCAGGGGACGGGCCCTGAGATAGTACCGCTCCCACCCCCAACTCTGATGCGTCAACCTCTACAATGAAAGGAAGCGAGACATCTGGCTGTACGAGAATAGGGGCCGAGGTGAATCTCTCCTTCAGAGATGCAAAGGCAGTTTTGGCTGCATGTGACCATTTGGAAAAATCGGATCCCTTTCGGGTCATGTCCGTCAGTGGTTTGACCACCAAGGAATAGTTTTTTATAAACTTTCTATAAAAATTGACAAACCCCAGGAAGCGTTGCAATGCCTTCAGGTTCTCAGGCAGATCCCAGTCTATAATCGCCCGGACTTTCTCTGGATCCATGCGGAAACCTGAATCTGACAACACATACCCCAGAAATGGCAGTTCTTTTACGGCGAACACACATTTTTCTAACTTAGCAAACAATTTGTTGGCCCTTAATATCTGCAGCACTTGTCTCACATGGATCTTATGTGTATCCAGACCTGGGGAATAGACCAGGATGTCATCAAGATATATCACAACAAATCTCCCGATAAGGTGACTAAAAATATCGTTGACAAAATGTTGGAATACCGCAGGCGCATTAGTAAGACCAAATGGCATGACCAGATTTTCATAATGCCCTTCCGGAGTATTAAAAGCCGTCTTCCACTCATCCCCCTCTTTGATGCGAACCAGGTTATAGGCTCCTCTGAGATCCATTTTGGAGAACCATTTAGCACCAGCAACCTGATTAAAGAGGTCGGGAATGAGAGGAAGAGGATAGGGATCTCGGATAGTTATCCGGTTTAATTCCCGGAAATCCAGGCAAGGACGTAGGCCCCCATCTTTCTTTTTAACGAAAAAGAACCCTGCAGCCACAGGTGAAGAAGAGGGTCTGATGTGTCCCTTAGCCAAACTCTCCGAAATATAATCTTTCATAGCCTTCCTCTCCGGGCCGGAAAGATTGTATAACCGGGTTTTAGGTAGTTTGGCCCCAGGTAGTAGATTAATCGGGCAATCATATGGCCGATGAGGTGGTAACCCCTGACAACCCTTCTCAGAGAACACATCCATAAAATCTGACAGAAAGGCAGGTAAAGATGTTACAGAGAGTGTAGAGCACCTACTACTCAAGCAGTTGTCCTTACAATGTTCACTCCACTCCACAATCTCCCCGGCCTGCCAATCCACCACTGGATTGTGAGTCACCAGCCAGGGAAGCCCCAATACCATAGGAGCCGGAAGACCGTCCAGGCCATAACACGAGATATGCTCTTTATGGAGGTCCCCTACCTGCAGATGGATATTATGAATGATCTGAGTTAACTCTTTCTGAGTAAGAGGGGAGGAGTCGATGGCAAAAACAGGAATAGTTCTGCGTATCGGTTCTGGAGTAAAACCCAGAGCCTGAGCAAACCGTGAATCCACCAAGTTGACCCCCGCCCCACTGTCCAAAAATACGGAACAGATCTCAGTCTTATTGCCCGCCTCAACGGTAGCGGACAACAAAAACTGAGACATGCGTATGGAGGAAACGAATACGCCCAGACTGTTATCCTCCGCACAATCTGGGGACTCTAGTTTTCCCGGCGGCTCCTTTGTTTGTGGTCTCTTGGGTTCTGAGGGACAAACCTTTACAAAATGACCCCTCCCCCCACAACGAAAAAAAACCTCTGACCTACAGCGGAACTTAGGAGGATTCACCCGTCTAGTGGCGTCCCCTATTTGCATTGGTTCGACTGGATCATAACAAACCGATCCCTGCCCTATAGAGGCCTCCGTAAAATTTAATAGTCTCTCCCTGAGTCGTCTGTCGATTCTTATGGACAGAGACATAGCAGCCTCCAGAGACCCTGGGACCTCGTATACAGCCAGCGCGTCTTTTAATTTTTCAGACAACCCCTGGCAGAACTGACTCCTAAGGGCCGAGTCGTTCCATAACGTATCAGTAGCCCACCTATGGAATTCGGAACAATATAGTTCAGCAGACCAGTTCTCCTGCCGAAGTCCACGTAGCTTAGACTCAGCCAGTGAGACCCTGTCCGGGTCATCATATACGAGACCCAGGGCTTCAAAAAACTCCTCCACTGATCGTAAGGCCAGAGAGTCTGATGGTAGGGAGAAAGCCCAAGCCTGCGGATCTCCTTGCAGGAGAGAAATTACAATGCCCACCCGTTGTTCCTCACCGCCGGAGGATCTAGGGCGTAACCTGAAGAACAATTTGCAAGCTTCTCTGAAGGTTACAAATTGGTCTCTCCCTCCTGAGAACCTATCCGGTAAAGCCACTTTTGGCTCAGGAGTACCTTGGTTTCCCGTAGCAACGGTGGAACCCAAGGATGGCTGCTGCTGCTGCAGCACTGTTGCTTTTAATCCTGCCACTTCAAGGGATAATCCCTGTAATTGCTTCGCCAAAACCGTAACCGGATCCATAGTGGAACAGAAAAATACAAAGCAAAACAGCAAGCAAAAAAAAAAGAAAAAAAAGAAATGTTATTTATTTATTTTTTTTAAAAGGCCAGATATACTGTCACGACCGCTACCCCAGCAGCAGTTGTGTCGCACCAGACGGAGGGGAAGGGGGACCCTTATCTACGGATGTGAAATAGAATGGCCACCCCTGACTAACCCTAAGCTGGCACCTGTCTGCCCTGATACCCTAGACGGGGTGTGAACCCGTGCGGCGAGCAGGATGCCTAAACCCTCAGTCACCCTAAAGCCTAGAGTGGGGAAAGGCCGATGGGAGCACTAGTCACCATCACTCATGTCTAGGAGAACAGCAGGGGAAGACAGCAACAAACAAACTATAACAGAGATAGACTTATCCAGTCACGAGCAGAGAAGGCGATCCCAATCACGACAGTCCACGCCGGACAAGAGCTCCACAGCAACACCATCAAACGATCTCCTTCAAAGGTCAGAATAGAACTGGAAGTAAGGACTATATCTGGCAATGACTGCAAGTGAAAGTGAAACTAATATAGTAGCTGGGAGTGGCAGACAGGATTCACCTGAGAAGGATGCCTACAAACTCCCAGTCAGGACAAAAAGGTTCACAAGGCAAAACCCAGATGACATACCCTGAACCACGGAGCAAACTCACAAGCTATCGCGAGTAGCAAGTCGCTGCGACCTTCTCCTCCCAGACCTGTCTGGATCAGTCACAGTCGTGACATTGATGTAGTCTCACTGTACAGATCTATTAAGCATGAAAATGGATTGAGATCAGTCGATGTGGCGCTGGCAGGCTCAGGGCTCTCTCTGGGTGGTGCACAGCTTGTCCTCCAACTATTGGAGGTGGTCCTGAAGAGGAGTTATTTCCTCTTTGGGGACACCTTCTACCAGCAGAAGCATGTTACAGCGATGAGATCCAATGTGGCCCTTCGTACGCAAACATTTATATGGCTGAGGTGGAGGACGGGTTGGTGTACCAATCATCATTTATGTAGAGGGTCCTGTGCTGGTGGCGCTACATCGACAATATCTTCATGATATGGAGTGGCACTGAGGAGGCGTTGGAGAGATTTTACTAGCATTTGAATACTGGGATTCCAGGTTTACAATTCACTAAAACATCATCAGATAGAGAGTTAAAATTTTTGGACGTGAGGGTTTACGTCGAGGATATTGCATCATGACTGATTTATATCAAAAACCTCCGAATAGGAACAACTTGTTGAGATTTGATAGCAGTCATCCTCGATGTATGATTAAATCACTCCCTTGGAGTCAACTCCTTAGGGTTAGGAGAGTGGTATCGGATGATCAGAAATTTGATGGACGAGTGACCGAAATGCGTGACAAATTAAGGAAAAGGTGCTAGCCTCGTAGATTATTACATAGATTACTTAATAGGGCAAAGAAGGTGGATAGAGAGAGTACTCTACGGGATGAACCCCAAAAGGAAAGAAAAAATAAGGATCCAGTTTTTTTCCACAGAAAAGAAGTTCCAGCATCCAGGGTTGCATATGTTGCCGTTATATTTATTTGTCTTTGGTTAAAATACAGCTATACAGACATCGACTCCCTCAACTGCTAAGTTCAAAACATGTTAACCGGGCGGTGGAGGGAGTTGATGCCTGTATAGCTGTATTTTAACCGAAGACAAATAAAGATAACGGCAACATATACAACCCTGGATGCTGGAACTTCTTTTCTGTGTTTGCACCAAGGACTTGTCCAGTCTGTTCCGCGCAGTAGGATCATATGGTGAGCTGGAATGTAATCTGTTTATTGGCTTTTTTTCAACATATGGTCAACATAGTGCAAAAATAGCAGAGATCCTTAAAAAAGAATGGTATATCTTACGGAAGGGTTTACCTTCTATTCATGAATTTGGGGTCCCTCCACTTATGGCCTACAGGAAAAACAATAATCTAAGGGATAGACATGTCAAGACAGACATTGGGAGTGAACGAAGCAACAAACAGACATATTTGGTTCCCCAGAGAAAGGGCAATTTCCCTTGTTTGAGATGCTACAATTGTGGTAATATGATGAAAGGGGAAACCTTTGCGCACCCATATACAGGGCACATTTACAGGGTTAATGTATATTATACATGTAGATCCAAGGATGTGATCTACATGATACAGTGTCCTTATAGCTTGACGTATGTGGGAGAGACAACCATGGAAATAAGAGAGAGAATTAACAAGAATAAAAGTACGATCAGGAAGAAAATGCTTGACAAACCAGTAGCTAAACACTTTGTGGAGAGTGGCCATTGAATCAATCAATGATTTTGGGTGATAGACTTAGTGGATAGATTAAGAAGAGGTGGTGATTGAGAAATGATCCTCCATAAAAAAGAATTAAGATGGATTTTTTACTTTAAGAAGATTTCAACCCCATGGTTTAAATATAGAGTTTAATGTAAGTGGTATTGATTAAATGTCATAGTCAGTATACAGCCGATGAGACTTAAATGAGTTGTTTTTAAATTTAACTTTTGCTTTATTTAGTTATTTTTTTATTTATAAAAAAAAATTCAGATGGAGGAGGTGATATTCGGGCCGTCCATCATGCACTAGTGTTGATCACAAATATTCAAATTGCTAATTTTTATCGCAAATATTTGCGAATATTTAAAATATAGTGATATATTCGTAATTTCAAATATTCAAGATTTTTTTTTTTAAACAGTACACATGATCCCTCCCTGCTTCTAGCTTGTGGGCCAATGAGACGGCTGCAATATCTTTGATTTTAGGAGTAGTGTTGACTGCAAATTTTTGTAATGCGTTTTTTTTTTTTGTAATATAATGACGAGATCACGGATTCTCGAATATACAGTGAATATTCACCCAAATATTCACGAAATATCGCAAATTCAAATATATCCCCTGCCGCTAATCACTATCATGCACACACTTGAAGAAATTGTGATCCAGATTGAATTATAAATATATAAAAAAAAGACTGGGCACACCTGAGGTAATTAGGACACTACATTTAATAGATAATTGCAAAATTAAGGAATTATAGATATGTGACTTGAAAGGGTGATACATTGAATCAATACCAACAAAATGATCTATATTTCATAGGTGTACCACCAGGGGTATACAGTAAGCAGAATGTATAAAAACCAATACAACACTATATATAATTCATAGATGTACCGCCAAGGTACAAGGTGTGCAGGGTATATATAAATAAATAGATTAATAAACCTCCTGTAAATGAATAAGGTTAAAACATCACATAAAATAGAATAAATATAGTCCATAGGACGGTACAATACCTCTGAAACTGGTAAGACTGTTTCAATAGGAGTGTGATCACAAACATTAATATTCACCTCTAGCGGGACGCCGCTAGGTTCAAATACAGCGGGACGCCGCTGCATCTAGTCTGAGTACTGCTGCTTCAGACGCACCTGCTGTATCGGCACTGACCGACCATATAGGTCCCACATTTGCAATATTAGAGAGTGTGTTGAACTCCATATATAACTATTGGAATGGACATATTCCAGAGAAATATCTAAGTGACTCAGTTCATCGTTTGACATTACTCCTTTGTTGCAACTAAGTTTATACATTGATATTATTTGCTACCAATAATAGTGGAGACATTTGTTATATTTATTGTACAGTGCTCAAAAAAATAAAGGGAACACAAAAATAACACATCCTAGATCTGAGTTAATTAAATATTCTTCTGAAATACTTTGTTCTTTACATAGTTGAATGTGCTGACAACAAAATCACACAAAAATAAAAAAATGGAAATCAAATTTTTCAACCCATGGAGGTCTGGATTTGGAGCCACACTCAAAATTTAAGTGGAAAAACACACTACACTCTGATCCAACTTTGATGTAATGTCCTTAAAACAAGTCAAAATGAGGCTCAGTTGTGTGTGTGGCCTCCATGTGCCTGTATGACCTCCCTACAACGCCTGTGCATGCTCCTGATGAGGTGTTGGACTGTCTCCTGAGGGATCTCCTCCCAAACCTGGACTAAAGCATCTGCCAACTCCTGGACAGTCTGTGGTGCAACGTGACGTTGGTGGATAGAGCGAGACATGATGTCCCAGATGTGCTCAATTGGATTCTGGTCTGGGGAACGGGCGGGCCAGTCCATAGCATCAATGCCTTCATCTTGCAGGAACTGCTGACACACTTCAGCCACATGAGGTCTAGCATTGTCTTGCATTAGTAGGAACCCAGGGCCAACCGCACCAGCATATGGTCTCACAAGGGGTCTGAGGATCTCATCTCGGTACCTAATGGCAGTCAGGCTACCTCTGGTGAGCACATGGAGGGCTGTGCGGCCCTCCAAAGAAATGCCACCCCGCACCATTACTGACCCAATGCCAAACCGGTCATGCTGGAGGATGTTGCAGGCAGCAGAACGTTCTCCACGGCGTCTCAAGACTCTGTCACGTCTGTCACATGTGCTCAGTGTGAACCTGCTTTCATCTGTGAAGAGCACAGGGCGCCAGTGGCGAATTTGCCAATCTTGGTGTTCTCTGGCAAATGCCAAACGTCCTGCACGGTGTTGGGCTGTAAGCACAACCCCCACCTGTGGACGTCGGGCCCTCATGGAGTCTGTTTCTGACCGTTTGAGCAGACACATGCACATTTGTGGCCTGCTGGAGGTCATTTTGCAGGGCTCTGGCAGTGCTCCTCCTGTTCCTCCTTGCACAAAGGCGGAGGTAGCGGTCCTGCTGCTGGGTTGTTGCTCTCCTACGGCCTCCTCCTCGTCTCCTGATGTACTGGCATGTCTCCTGGTAGCGCCTCCATGCTCTGGACACTACGTTGACAGACACAGCAAACCTTCTTGCCACAGCTCGCATTGATGTGCCATCCTGGATAAGCTGCACTACCTGAGCCACTTGTGTGGGTTGTAGACTCCGTCTCATGCTACCACTAGAGTGAAAGCACCGCCAGCATTCAAAAGTGACCAAAACATCAGTCAGGAAGCATAGGAACTGAGAAGTGATCTGTGGTCACCACCTGCAGAACCATTTCTTTATTGGGGGTGTCTTGCTAATTGCCTATAATTTCCACCTGTTGTCTATCCCATTTGCACAACAGCATGTGAAATTGATTGTCACTCAGTGTTGCTTCCTAAGTGGACAGTTTGATTTCACAGAAGTGTGATTGACTTGGAGTTACATTGTGTTGTTTAAGTGTTCCCTTTATTTTTTTGAGCAGTGTATTTTATGTGATGTTTTAACCTTATTCATTAACAGGAGGTTTATTAATCTAATTATTTATATATACCCTGCACACCTTGTACCTTGGCGGTACATCTATGAATTATATATGTGTTGTATTGGTTTTTATACATTCTGCTTACTGTATACCCCTGGTGGTACACCTATTGTAACGGGGTTCCGAAGGTGCACTCGGTCTCCCATTAGCCGCAGACCTGCTGCTTAGCTTCTGGAGTGAGGATCTGTGTTTGACCTCGTTCCCAGGGCGGCTTTGCTAGCTGGGAGGCCCCATGCTCCTAAGTCTGCCTTGAGCGCCGAGCTGATCACTCGGTGCTCGACTGGTTGGTCTGTCGGTCATGTGACGCTGGCCACGTCACATGACCCTCACTCCCCACTATAAATACAGGCAGCCTGCTGGCCACAGGTTGCCTGTTAATTTAGGTTCCACCTGTGACTTTGTCTTCCTGGCGTACTTACCTCCTGCTGAATTCCTGACGATCCTCTGCCTGCTCCTTGTGTACTTTGCTCCTCTCCTGGTATTCTGACCCTGGCCTCCTCCTGACGATCCTCTGCTGACTCCTTTGGTACTTCACGACTCTCCTGGTATTTATGACCCCGTCTTCTCCTGACCATTCTCTGCTTGCTCCATTTGTACTTTGTAGCTTTCCTGGTATTGACTCGGTCCGTTCACATTCTGTTGTTTGTCTGTGTGTGCACTTATTCCAAGCTAGGGATTGCCGTCCAGTTGTCCCCTGTCATTAGGACTCACGAGGCAAGTAGGCAGGGCCAGGGGTAAGGGTGGAGCGCACTGGTCACTTCCCTTCCCCCTGTGTGTGTGTATACGCGACCGTTACACCTATGATATATAGATCGTTTTATTGGTATTGATTCAACGTATCACCCTTTCAAGTCACATATCTATAATTCCTTAATTTTGCAATTATCTATTAAATGTAGTGTCCAAATTTCCTCAGGTGTGCCCAGTGTTTTTTATATATTTATATTTTGTTGCATTGAGTAGTGGGGTGAGACTACTGGACTGTGAGCACCCTGGTTGGTGACTAGTAGTCCTGTGCGTCCTACTTATTTATATTTTCCAGATTGAATTATGATCATCAGATAATTGAAAATATTTGAATACACACTGTAAGGACAATATTTTGACACAAGGAATTGGATCTCTCACAAGTGTGGTTGAGATACTCCTCTGTAAGTTACAGATAATCACCATAGTAATGGTAATGCTCTGTGTGGTCAGGTGATCAGGAGTTGGACATTTGTTCCGGTCACATGTCCATTTAGATGATTGTACTTTGGCACGCGCAGTAAAGTTTGGCGGACGCTGACCAACATGTGCATGATTTGGGTGTCCCGCATGCTGCCATCCTCCGTCAGGTAATTGATTGTGATTTAAGATTGGACAACTACGCTGACACTTATAAGAGATATACGCCTTATTGGTGAGTTTTAATGAACAGGTGTCACTGGGAGTAACACACTATCATGATTGGTACATTCAGATTAGAGGGGGCACTATGTATGATAAATACAGTGGATATAAAAAGTCTACACACCCCTGTTAAAATGTCAGGTTTCTGTGATGTAAAAAATGAGACAAAGATAAATAATTTCAGAACTTTTTCCACCTTTAATGTGACCTATAAACTGCACAACTCAATTAAAAAACAAACTGAAATCTTTTAGGTAGAGGGAAGAAAAAATATAAATATTAAAAAATATGGTTGCATAAATGTGCACACCCTTAAACTAATACTTTGTTGAAGCACCTTTGGATTTTATTACAGCACTCAGTCTTTTTGGGTATGAGTCTATCAGCATGGCACTTCTTTGCAAAAACACTCCAAATCTGTCAGATTGCGAGGGCACAGCCCTCTTCAGATCACCCCACATTTTTTCAATCGGATTCAGGTCTGGGCTCTGGCTGGGCCATTCCAAAACTTTAATCTTCTTCTGGTGAAGCCATTCCTTTGTTGATTTGGATGTATGCTTTGGGTCGTTGTCATGCTGAAAGATGAAGTTCCTCTTCATGTTCAGCTTTCTAGCAGAAACCTGAAGGTTTTGTGCCAATATTAACTGGTATTTGGAACTGTTTATAATTCCCTCTAGCTTAACTAAAGGCCCCAGTTCCAGCTGAAGAAAAACAGCCCCAAAGTATGATGCTGCCACCACCATGCTTCACTGTGGGTATGGTGTTCTTTTGGTGATGTGCAGTGTTGTTTTTGCGCCAAACATATCTTTTGGAATTATGGCCAAAAAGTTCAACCTTGGTTTCATCAGACCATAACACCTTTTCCCACATGCTTTTGGGAGACTTCAGATATGTTTTTGTAAAATGTAGCCTGGCTTGGATGTTTTTCTTTGTAAGAAAAGGCTTTTGTCTTGCCACTCTACACCATAGCCCAGACATATAAAGAATATGGGAGATTGCTGTCACATGTACCACACAGCCAGTACTTGCCAGATATTCCTGCAGCTCCTTTAACCCCTTAAGGACACATGACGTAACGGTACGGCATGTTTCCCGAGTCCTCAAGGACACAAGACGTACCGGTACGTCATGTGTTGTTCTGATCACCGGCGGGCGGTGATCGGAACAAGGTGCCTACTCAAATCATTGAGCAGGGGGGCTGCTGTGCCTTTGCAGCCCCCAAACAGGATGGGGTCACAGAGGGAGGGAGCCCCCCTCCTTCCCTTTCCCCGTCTGCTCAGTTGTGGCACACGGGGAAGGTTCCCATGGCAACAGGACACCTTCTCAGGCATCCTGCTGTCCATGGTGCTGAACAGATCTGTGCTAAAGGCATAGATCTGTTCAGACAAAGTGTAAGTAAAATACTGTACAATACACTATATAGTGCACTGTACTGTATTATACAGACATCAGACCCACTTGATCTTCAAGAACCAAGTGGGTCTGGGTCCAAAAAATGTAAAAAAAAAAGTGAAAAAAGTAAAGATTAAAAAAACACATTTATCACTGAATAAAAAAAATAAAAAAATACACTACCCAAGATAATCGGCCAAAAACGGAAAAAAACTATGGCTCTTAGACTATGGAAACACTAAAACATGATTTTTTTTGTTTCAAAAATGAAATCATTGTGTAAAACTTACATAAATAAAAAAAAAGTATACATATAAGTATCTCCGCATCCGTATCGACCGGCTCTATAAAAATATCACATGACCTAACCCTTCAGGTGACCAGCGTAATAATTTTTTTTTTTTAAACGGTGTAAAAAAAGCCATTTTTTGTCATCTTACGTCACAAAAAGTGTAATAGCAAGCAATCAAAATGTCATATGCACCCCAAAATAGTGTCAATCAAACCGTCATCTTATCCCACAAAAAATTAGACCCTACCTAAGAAAATCGCCAAAAAACTGAAAAAACTATGGCTCTCAGACTATGAAGACACTAAAACATGATTTTTTTTGTTTCAAAAATGAAATCATTGTGTAAAACTTACATAAATAAAAAAATTGTATACATATTAGGTATCGCCGCGTCCATGACAACCTGCTCTATAAAAATACTGCATGATCTAATCTGTCAGATGAATGTTGTAAATAACAAAAAAAAAAACGGTGCCAAAAAAGCTATTTCTTGTTACCTTGCCTCACAAAAAGTGTAATATAGAGCAACCAAAAATCATATGTACCCTAAAGTAGTACCAACAAAACTCCCATAGTTTCTAAAATGGGGTCACTTTTTTGGAGTTTCTTCTCTAGGGGTGCATCAGGGTGGCTTCAAATGGGACATGGTGTCAAAAAAAACAGTCCAGCAAAATCTGCCTTCCAAAAACCGTATAGGCATTCCTTTCCGTCTGCGCCCTGCCGTGTGCCCGTACAGCAGTTTACGATCACATATGGGGTGTTTCTGTAAACTACAGAATCAGGGCCATAAATAATGAGTTTTGTTTGGCTGTTAACCCTTGCTTTGTAACTGGAAAAAAAATATTAAAATGGAAAATCTGCCAAAAAAGTGAAATTTGGAAATTATATCTCTATTTTCCATTAAATCTTGTGCAACACCTAAAGGGTTAACAAAGTTTGTAAAATCTGTTTTGAATACCTTGAGGGGTGTAGTTTCTTATATGGGGTCACTTTTATGGAGTTTCTACTCTAGGGGTGCATCAGGGGGGCTTCAAATGGGACATGGTGTAAAAAAAAACAGTTCAGCAAAATCTGCCTTCCAAAAACCATACGGCGCACCTTTCCCTCTACGCCCTACTGTGTGCCCGTACAGTAGTTTACGGCCACATATGGGGTGTTTCTGCAAACTACAGAATCGGGGCAATAAATATAGCATTTTGTTTGGCTGTTAACCCTTGCTTTGTTACTGGAAAAAAATGTAATTCAGAAATGTTATCACCATTTGCCATTAACTCTTGTGGAATACCTAAAAGGTTAACGATGTTTGTAAAATCAGTTTTGAATACCTTGAGGGGTGTAGTTTCTAGAATGGGGTCAGTTTTGGGTGGTTTCTATTATGTAAGCCTCACAAAGTGACTTCAGACCTGAACTGGTCCCTAAAAAGTGGGTTTTTGAAACGATTTGCTTCTAAACTTCTAAGCCTTGTAACATCCCCAAAAAATAAAATATCATTCCCAAATTGATCCAAACATGAAGTAGACATATGGGGAATGTAAAGTAATAACTATTTTTGCAGTTATTACTATGTATTATAGAAGTAGAGAAATTGAAACTTGGAAATTTGCTATTTTTAAAAAAAATTGGGTAAACTTGGTTCATTTTTATAAATAAAAATTAATTTTTTTTACTTCATTTTACCAGTGTCATGAAGTACAATATGTGATGAAAAACAATCTCAGAATGGCCTGGATAAGTCAAAGTGTTTTAAAGTTATCACCACTTAAATTGACACTGGTCAGATTTGCAAATAATGGCCTGGTCCTTAAGGTGAAATAAGGTCCTTAAGGGGTTAATGTTGCTGTAGGCCTCTTGGTAGACTCTCAGACCAGATTTCATCTCATCAATTTTGGAGGGACGTCCAGTTCTTGGTAATGTCACTGTTGTGACATATTTTCTCCACTTGATGATGAATGTCTTCTGTGTTCCATGGTATATCTATTGCCTTGGAAATTATTTTGTACTCTTCTCCTGACTGATACCTTTTAACAATGAGATGCCATCTGACCATGGCTTTTGCTGTGGGATGCGACTAAGAAAATTTCAGGAAAGACCAACTAGAGCAGCTGAACGTTATTTGGGGTTAATCAGAGGCACTTTAAATGATGGCAGGTGTATGCTGATTCCTATTTAACATGACTTTGAATATGATTGCCTAATTCTGAACACAGCTACATCCACAGTTATAAGAGGGTGTGCACACTTATGCAAGCACATCATTTTAGTTTTTTGTATTTTCTTCCCTCCACCTAAAAGATTTCAGTTTGTTTTTCAATTGAGTGGTACAGTTTATAGGTCACATTAAAGGTGGAAGAAGTTCTGAAAATGATTTATCTTTGTCTTTTAACAGGGGTGTGTAGAATTTTTATATCCACTGTAAGTTGTTTTTATTTTACTTATGATTATGCTTGATAAACTTGCTAGTCGAAACGTTGCACTTTTTGGCATTTTTTGCACATTTTTTCATGGACCCACTGTGAATAAAATTCACTTCTGGAAATGCTGCCGTCATTTGTCTTTTTTTTCATAACTGAAATGGTCCTTTAGAAAGTAGATTTTGGGAAATTTTCTTAAAACATTTTTAAAATTGCTTCTCAAGGGGTTAAAGGCATCTAGGAGTTAATTTATAATAACATGTTTTTTTTTCAGTATTTTCAAGGAGGGAGGGGGGGTTGTTGCTTTCTAGAGAATCTCTTTAATGATTACATTGAAAGAACCTTTTACTCTGCATGCCTAAGTGGTCAGTGAAATAAAAGAAGTTATTTTTCCCCCCAAAACGGCATAACATTTCTCTACAAGATGTGCATGGAACTGCAGCTCAGCCTTAGTTATTTAACATCTGCCCAAAGATACAAAGATTATGTGGTCCAGCCAGGTGTTGGGGAGACTATATTTCCCAGCAGCCATTGCAGCTTCCAGACGATAAAACAGAAAGTGTGATAAAAAAGGAGAGAAGGATTATGAAAACAATAATGAAAAAACTGAGAACAGTTATTCAGAGTGAGAGTGCTTCTAAGAGTGACTGAGTTATATTGACTACCATAAATCCAGAACTCAGTCTAGGAGCCCATGGGGGGTTGCTAAGGCAACCGACCATCACCTGTCATTTCAGAGAAGAAAGACTGCACAGCAGCTGCAAGACGAGTTGGGGGAGCAACTAACTAAAATGTAGAAATACTGTGAGGGAATTAACTCTATGTGGTCATTGAGTGATTATACTTGTTTTGTTTTACAATATGTATGTTGCAAAGAAAAAAAATTGAAGTTAGCACAACCCAACGCACAGGAGCTATGGTTGAAAACACAAAAGCAATAACAAACACAATGCAGCAGCACTCTGCAAACACAAGTAATAAAGTGAATACAATTGCTATACTGACCATAGAAAATGCACTAATGCTCATCGTACACTATAAATCCCTCTGTATTTTACCTCTCCTGGTTTCAAATGGCCTCCAATAAATACAGGGAGAGCAGGCTACTGCTTTATACTTACACTAATTAAAATCAGCCTATGGGACGGACAGGTTAATCAAGAGTGCACGACCAATGGAATCAGCCACACCTCCATAGCAGACTGCATTATGTTTGTTTTTGTTTGGGGTTTCAGCCATGGAGACTTGCACCTGCACACTGGGATGTGCTGACTTAACACAGGTAGGTTTAGCATTAGGTCCCGAGCTACTTGAGAAACCTTGGCGCGGTGCTCGGGCTCAGACATGTCCTCCACAGTAGGATATGTTGGCTAATCTCTATATTTTACATCAGTATAAGGGTATAGTAAGATCGCAGAGTGCGCCTGTCTTTGTAAAAGTTATTATTGTAATGATGTACACTGATAGGAATCTCTGAGTCCCACTTGGTACCCCTGGCACCAAGCTTCTAGTATCGGCTTGGTTTGAGTCCTTTCTGACGTCAGGAGAGCGCTTCACTCAGTAAGTAACGAAAGACACAACAGTGATGTACTGAATGAACACTCTGAGGTTTATTTTTAATGCACACAGGTTATATAGAGGGGGCTTTACCCTCTTTATTAGCATATCATCGTATGTTATGTATTTAACCTATCATATTAACACGTTTCATTCTACGCTCAGAGAAATAGAAACAAAAACGGAACTTCCATATTAGGAAGATTCAGGGTTACAGAGAATAGAAACCTTACAGTATATTAGTTTCACAGCAATCAGAGTTAGTACCTAACATAGAAACAAAACTTCAGCAAAAAGCAGAATTCATTTTGACATAATAAAGAACATGGATTCCTTTCAAATCCCCTCTTAAGAACCTTTAGTGGATCACACTACATGGTTCTTTCCTTTTTCTCTCTATATGATATTAGGTAATTCTTATACCCATCTGGGCTTCGATCCTCCTGGGGTACAGTAGTCTGATATAATGACATATTAGAGAGCCCTTTTTCTAGCATTCGTCTCACACAGGGAATAACACATAATGCTACTACACCTATTACTACAATTACTATTAGTATTACAATCCCTAGTTGCATGAGACCTTGTTTCCAACTTGTGAACCACCCAAAGTATTGATCCCATGGATCATTTATACCTGAGTTCTTTTTCAGTTCTATTGACAGATCTTCAAGCTTTTTTTATAGCTATTGTGACCTTACCAGTGGGGCCAGTATTATTTGGTATGTATGTGCAGCAGGAGGTTGGATCAATCAATACTCGGCACACTCCGCTCTTCTCTGCAAGAATCATATCCAACACCATTCGATTCTGGAATGTCATGATTGAGTCTGCTTGTAGTTCTTCTGCTACCCCTAGAAATGCATCTCTGGTATAGTTTACAAACCTTTGCTGATTGTAGTATATGTAATTTATCCAATCCACATTTTTATTCACAGTAATGATGGGAAATATTGATTCAAATCCGGCGGCTACTTGATCTCTAGCATTGAACTCATCTGGGACCCCTCTTGGAACACCTATTGCATCTATATACACATGGGGGTCAAAACTTGAAAGGGGGCTGCTTCTTTTGTTTCTCTTTAGCACCCCTTTGTCTATAATATCTGATTCAGTAAAAATGTGCATGTTCATTATAGCTTTGGCAAGCGCACATTCACCTTTCCAGGCACCTTCCAATCTGGATCTTATTTTTCCATCTCCACAGATCCAGTACACATCTCCTATGGAGTATACTTGGTTCTGAGTGAGGGATATGTTCAGATTGCTGTATTTGTGACAATAACCTTTGGTGAAATTCTGTACATTCCTCCCATGTGTACTCCCCTTGTAACATGTGTAGTTACCTGGATACCTGCCCCTGGGCGAGGATTTTTTTTAACAAAAGAGGGTATTTTGATTTCCATTCTGTACATGCACTGTGGTTATAAGACATATTAACAAAAAGAGTCAAAAAACATTCTTCCACACTTTCTGGTAACACTAGGGGGACAGTACCTAGGTGTGGCTTGGCAGCACCGCATATGTAACAGTTACTTTTATTCAGAGGCTGCTCTATATTTCATCCACTCCAGCCACAAATTAGCATCAGAAAAACCCGTCCCCATGGCCAAAGTATCCTCATATGTGGGATTAGATATGGCCCTTAGGTTTTTTAGAGAAACTATATGCGGGGCTAGTGGGTTTTTGGGGACACCTGTGATGGGTTGGTATTCCTTAGACTTATACATATCTCTAAGTTTGAACATTTGTGTTACCTGAGAAGTCTCAGCTCCCCACATTTTATGGAAGTACCATCCCAGTACATAATCTCCTTCATCATATTTACCAGGGTTGTCTATTGTCAATACAATCTTCATTTCCGCTGACCTTTTTTTTTTTTTTAATAATTCAATGAGGAGGTGTCCACATAACACGTCCCTCTCTCAAGGAGTGTCATTCTAGTCAAAAGGGACTTAGAATTTTTATCCCTCCTTTTGAGGGCGCTTTCTGGTTTATATCCCCATTCAGTCCCTGTATTCCATCCCACTGATCCCCAGTATCCACAACCTTTTCCCCAGTATGAGTCTGTTACACATATATAGGCCTGTCCTTCTACATAGTTGTTGGAACAATAGTTATAATATGAACATGTTTTCAATATATCACAAAGGCAAAAGGTGTAGGTAGCTACGTGAGTGTTAGATGAATTATACCAAAAGGTGATGACGCCGCCCTTGCTAGTTGCGGCTACTTCTCCCTTACTACTAATTGGTAAAATCAACAAGATTATTAAAGCAATCTTAGTCAGTACATTCAACCATTTCCCAGAAAGGAGTTCATCATGTTGGAGGTCAGGGCTGTCTGCCCCCGTTAGTACCTCTGGGCCTTGTTGGAGGTCAGGGCTGTCTGCCCCCGTTAGTACCTCTGGGCCTTGTTGGAGGTCAGGGCTGTCTGCCCCCGTTAGTACCTCTTGTCCTTCTTCAAGGCCAAGGCTGTCTGCCTCCGTTCCTGCCTCCTCTCTTGTTCTCACAAGCTTCACTCGGGTGGCGTGGATCCAAGTTGGAGACTGTTCAGTCAGCACGGCTGTTCTGGTTACTGCGACCATGGTAGTGGGTGGGCCATATGCGAAGTCACCTTGGGATTTTCCTTTCTTCAATGTTTTGATCACTACCTCATCCTCCACCCTGTATGGGTGGGTGGGTTCCTGTGGAAGAGAGGGAGACTTACAAGCAACTTTTTCCTC
Source organism: Bufo bufo (assembly GCF_905171765.1). Classification (NCBI taxonomy): domain Eukaryota; kingdom Metazoa; phylum Chordata; class Amphibia; order Anura; family Bufonidae; genus Bufo; species Bufo bufo. Next base: position 469,026,632 of record NC_053392.1, on the reverse strand, counting down.
AGTTTTATTAAGAACCTGTATCAATTTGGTGACATATTCTTCCCTTATTAAATCAAGATCACCTTCCTGCACTATCATTGGGCGTCTTGCCCAGGGGGTGGGGAAAGGCCTTCCCATGAGTATCTGTAAGGATTCTCAATACTGTTATATCCTACCCCCTCTTTGCAGACTAATCCTGTCTTAGGATTTTTCTGCAATACTGGATAACACCAGTCTTGCTGTTCCTGTTCAGTGGAATATCTTTGAAGATCAGTAAGCATTTGTGACATCTCAGGGGTTGGAGGTGCCAAACATGGCATCTCCCAATGGTTACATGGACCTGTGGGGTTGCATTTGGCCACTCGTTTCGCCACCTTATCTGCCATCGCATTGCCCTGTGAGACATGATCCTTACCATCTGCTGCCGTGAATCCTCTCCTCAAATCATACCATGGTCCCACACTACCCCATGTGCGTACCTACTATCAGTATAAATGGTGACAGATCTATCAGTATGTAGAATACATGCTCTAGTGAGTGCAATGAGCTCAGCTGCCTGCTGTGTTGAGTGTGGATGTCCTTGAGTAGGCCTATAACATCATGTGTAGTGTGCAAAAATGGTGTAACGTCACATTGTGAAAGGAGTTGCCAACTCTACCATCATAGCACAGGCTGCAAGAGAACACAGACATGCCGGCATCCCTTGAACAGGGGTGGGCATTACCTTTGAGAAAAATACACAAGGACGCAACTTGCCTCCGTGTTCTTGTGTCAGTACACCCGCCATGGTTTTACAATTTTGTCGTGCAAACATGTGGAAGTTTGTAGTCAGGGAGGCCTAATCCTGGACTTGACATTAATGAACATTTCAGATAATCAAATGCATTGTACATTTCTGAAGACCATCTTATTAAATCAGGTTTGTCCTGCAGTGTTGCCTGTCTCAAGATATTATCATAGTAGGAACAGTCTGGGATCCATTGTCTGCAGTAGTTTATCATTCCAAGGAAGGATAGCATTTCCTTCTTGGAGTGCGGGGTGACCAATCCCGCTACAGACTGAACTCTCCCTGGACTGATCCTCTTTTCCCCCTTTTGAGGACAAACCCCAAGTATTCGACTTGCTGTTTACACCATTGCATTTTCCCTAATGACACTTTGTGTCCACATTCAAACAACCATTGTAACAGTGATATACCATCCTCAATGTTGGCCTCCACTGACATACTGCACAACAGTAAATCATCCACGTATTGCAACAACACGGAACCTTGGGGGGGGTGCCATGGTTTTAACGTGGCTTGGAGGACTATGCTGTACACTACAGGTGAATCAGCACATCCCTAGGGCATTTCTGCCCCAGGTCAGTTGACATCTGTCAAAGGAAAAAGCAAAAATTTGTCTGGTCTTCTTGTCAACTGGGATAGAAAAGAATGCATTTTTCAGATCTATCACACTGAACCAAACAGCGTCTGCTGGAATGGCAGATAGTAATTGAGTGATGTCAGGTACAACAGGGGCTATAGGCACAATGATGTTGTTGATGGCCCTTAAATCCTGTACAAAGCGGGCAGCACCATCTGCCTTTGTCACTGGATTCACGGGCGTGCTGTAGGGTGAAATCACCTCTGCCAGGATTCCCTTTTGTAGGAATTCCTCTATCATTGGCCTAAGTCCATTGAGTTTCTCTTTTGGCAGTAGGTATTGTTTCTGGAACACTGAAATGACACCTGGTTTTACAGTAGCTTTGTAAGGTGTGCAATCTATGAATCCTGTGTCATATTCATTTGAAGACCATAATGCAGGGTTAATGTTGTTAAGTTCTGGGTGGTCCTGTATGTTTGCAAGAATCAGTGGCACTGGTGTAGAGACTGGAATGAGATCTGAGTGTACTCTTATGCCCTGATTTTTGGCTGACACTTGTAAGTCAAGCTTAATGAACAAATCTTTACTTAACACACTTGAGGTTGCACTGCTATCTACCATGAATCCTACTCTGAGTCATCTAAGTCCACCCCTTTTAGTCGGACACTGTGGTCCACCTTCTGTCCGTGAGAACAGAGCTCTGATGTGAAGCACAACACTTAACATGTAACACATAACTTCAAACATTGAAACAAACAATGTTTGTTTATGTCTGATCTGACAATACAGACATAAACGCACAAAAGGCCCATAAAACTTTTCATTGACTTCAATAATAAAAAAATTTTTACAGCTTGATCAATGCTGTTGGCACCAATAAAAACCAAAAACTTCCAATAAAAATAAAATAAAATTCTCAATGCGCATATTATATGAAAACAAATATCGTACTCCATACACATTCATATACATTTCATGTACTCATCTTCACAAAACAGCTCATAACCACGCTCTCCTAAAGCATCCAACTGAATTGCACACACAGCTCTCCTAAAGCATCCATTAGGGCTCTTTCACACTTTCAACTCCACTACAACTCAGAGCCACACCCATTCACATTCCACTGAATCATTTGTCTTCCAACCTAATCACACAATTGTCTTTGTTTCATCCCAAAACTTGCAGCACAAACACAGCTTTCCGGGAAACACCACACCCAGAGTTGCTGATGGTCTGTCGCTGTAAGACAATATACATGTTATAATCATAAAGTCTTTTTGTTAAACCCAAATCATTTTATATGTCAGGTGTTCTTAGTTAATGTTGTACATATATAATAATTCTTGTTAAAAACTGGATTCTCACATTACACTGCTGGGGAAAGAAAATTATTGAACAATTTTTGTCTTTTATAATAATATTACACATATAACATCACTTACTCTGCAGGATTCCCTACTCCTTTGTATCATGTAATCCATATCCTAGGACGGGTCATGGTCAAAATGTGGCCATGCTTCTTTGTCTCCCAGACAAAGACCCTTTATCATGTCCATGTGGTACGGGCTATTATCGCCGTCCCTGGGAAAAAGGGGCTAGCAGCTTGCATGAACTCAGTCCATCCAGCTAAGTTATCCACCCATGGGTTAAATAGGAAGTAATTTGTGGGACTACACCGTGCAACATAAACTTTGCATGTTTCTCCCGTCTCAGGTTTGGGATGATTTGTTTTAGACCCTTGTGACCCCATTCCGTCTGATATTTTAATGATGCTACTTTCCTAGGACTGGCTGCACTGAAGCGTTAAGGATTCGACAAATTAATGCTGTCAACTAGGCAAAGGACTCAGGTCTGATCAGAAAATATCAGAGTGTCTCATCAAACATATAATTTGTTGCTTTGGTCTGCCGCTTGTGTTCACCTATCTGCGGGTTAATGGATTGCTCCCAGCCGGGGGTGGGGCGTATTGCAGACCTCCGCAACACAATAAAACAACAATGCAATGTCCTTAAAACTCTATGCAAATAGTGAACTTCAGTCCGTACACTTACCACCCGGACATCAGTATCCTTATATCAACTCTAATAATCTTATACTTTAAAACAACGTTAAAAGAGTCAAACCAAGCTCCATCCTTGTCTCCCTGAGACAATATTATGTAGTGCGCACTATATTTTCTCTGAGTGATCCTCACGGCGGACTCCCGGAGTCCCCGGGTCACTCCCCCAGACTCCCGGAGTCTGTACCCTGTATCCCTGATACAGTAATTATACTAGAAGTTGTAGGTTCTACTTACTAGATCGAGATGTGGTTCTCGGATCGGCTAGAGGACAATAACAGATGCCTTCCTTACCGAACACGAGGAAAACCTTCCCGATCCCGGACGCGAGCCCCCAACTGATAGGAATCTCTGAGTCCCACTTGGTACCCCTGGCACCAAGCTTCTAGTATCGGCTTGGTTTGAGTCCTTTCTGACGTCAGGAGAGCGCTTCACTCAGTAAGTAACGAAAGACACAACAGTGATGTACTGAATGAACACTCTGAGGTTTATTTTTAATGCACACAGGTTATATAGAGGGGGCTTTACCCTCTTTATTAGCATATCATCGTATGTTATGTATTTAACCTATCATATTAACACGTTTCATTCTACGCTCAGAGAAATAGAAACAAAAACGGAACTTCCATATTAGGAATATTGTCCGGGAGTAGTGCCAAAGAGATAAGATTCAGGGTTACAGAGAATAGAAACCTTACAGTATATTAGTTTCACAGCAATCAGAGTTAGTACCTAACATAGAAACAAAACTTCAGCAAAAAGCAGAATTCATTTTGACATAATAAAGAACATGGATTCCTTTCATACACCAAGATGCATACTGAGATATAGCTGATTTAACACGCTTCATGACAAATTAATTTGGAACAAACCAAATTTCTTGAAAAAATGTGGTGAAGGGTTCAAATCCAATTGTTGAAAACTTCGCTCATTTCTAATAATAATAATTGTGTGCCTCTGTCTGAGCAGACAGGAGCTGTGTTGCAGGTTAGTGTGTAACAGAAAGGACCTAGGAATGTCCATGGACACCCAGGGCCGGTGGAGACAGATGCTGGCCACTGAGATGTACCGCACAGGTCTACAGGACAACATTTAAAGTGGTTGTGCAGTGGCTTAATATTGATGACCTATCTTCAGGATAGCAAAACAATGTTGTAGAGCAGCACCCATGGGCCTTATCGACCTTACCGGAATGCACCAGCCAAACCACGACCGCAGATCCTCAGCAGTCCATCTCCAGGTGTTCCTTTATTAGACATACTTCAACGAATGTGTACACAGAAATCCAAAACGCAATGTTTTGGCTACATGGTAGCCTTTATCAAGCATGATAACAAATGATTCTCCTATATCTAATATAGTGTACATAACTCCTCCCCTACCTCTAAGGAGCCAATCAATCAGGCGTAACAACACCCACTAATAAAAACAATCGATACAGAATGAGTCTTTATAATGTGTCATATTAATAGCAGTTGTGTTTGATTAAAAACTCTGTGTTACCTTGTGGGGGGTGGCAGCCAGAGAAGTGTGTATACCGAACACCTAAGATCCATATTCGTGTCTTGAAAACTTCACTGTGCATGTCCGCGATGTCATCAAACACTGCCCAAATCCCGAGCAGCGCGAGTCGTCGCGTCATGAAGCTAGATCACATGATGGTCACATGATACCCACATGACCGCTATTCAATCTCCGCCCAAACAGGTAGAGAATACCCCACATAGGAGTGTCCCCATTGCCATAGAGACCCGCTCTGCCCTGCATATAGAATATAATAATCATCTGAATTTGAATGTGGAGTTCCACCATCGTTACACGCTGCGTGCCAGGAACATCTCTAAAACAAAGAGGTATCCCTAATATCTATCATTTATTAACAGGTTACGGACTCTAAGAATAACTCATACAAATCCAGATAACGGAGATGAATCACCTATAACATAGATTCCTACCTGATGATTCATAAGTAATAGAATCCAGGTGCCTCGGTCGGCCCACTAGGCTCCGCCCACCACCTGTGAAAAATATAGTGACATATTAAAAACATAAAAATTTAAATGGTAAATGCTCAATACTGAATTGGACATAAAAACATAATATAATCACCTCCTACATCGATTAATCTATACTGCTCACATTGAACTCAATATTGAGTCCATGGGGTTGTAGCGATTTCAATTCTTTTTCCCTAAGAATCTTCTCTTTATCACCACCCCTTCTCAACGTGCCCACTGAATCTATCACACAGAATCTCAATTGGTTGAAAGAATGACCACACAGCACAAAATGTTTCGCAACCGGTTTCTCCAACATCTTCTTTCTAATTGTACTCTTATGTTTATTTATCATATATGTGGCATCACTAGATCTGTAGAAACCTCTGATGTTATATATTTTTCCACTGAAAGGGTGAACAAAGGTATCTCCCTTTATCATGTTCCCACAATTACAGCATCCCAAGCAGGGAAATTACCCATTTTTCTAGGTGCCAGATATGTCTGTCTATCACCTTGTGTGCCACCTATGTCGGTTTTGACTAATCGGTCACGTAGATTGGCATTTTTTATTATATGCCATCAGTGGCGGATTATTGAATTCACGTACTGCCGGTAAACCCTTATGTAAAATATGCAATTCGTTACTCAGAATGTCTGCAATATCACCACTGTGACTACCAATAGTAGACACAAAAGGAATTCAATGCGTCTCCTTATCTGCCGGAGAATTGTGCAGTGGGGTCTCTCTACCAAATGAAAAAACCCTTTCACTGATCCACTGTAGAAGTTTACGAGGATATCCTCTTGTAGAGAATTTATCGCACAAATTTCTCCACTCTATCATGAAAGTTTATGTCATCTGATACTACTCTCCTAACCTGTAATAATTGGCTCCAAGGGAACGAATCCAGCATGATTACTGTTGTACCTCAATAGGTTATTCCTGTCTCATTTGTAGGAGGCAAAGTATAAGGCATCTAATATTTTGGTGGTATTATCTTTCCCCTCTTGTCCTTTGACAAAACCCACTTGGTCTGGGTGGATTAATTCAGGTAAGAAGCTCTGTAATCTTGTGGCCAACATCTTGGCTAAAAGTTTAAGGTCTACGTTAAGTAGGGAGATTGGGCGGTAGTTTACAGCAGGCAGTGGGGTCTTTGCCCTCTTTAGGGATTATTGTAATGATAGCTTTAGTCATATCAGAGGAGAGTGGGAGGTTGGCCATTGAGAGATTGCATATAGGGAACAAATAAGGCAATAAGATGTTTCTGAATGCCGAGAAGTAAGATACGGGGAGATCATCTGGGCCAGGGCACTTGCCTTTAGGGGTTGATTTAATGGCTGCCGTTAGTTCTGGGATAGTAAACGGTTTAGTTTAAGATTCCTGCTGTAATGGAGTTAGGGCCGGGAGGTTAAGAGTATCTAGAAAGCAGTTAATGGTGGACTCTCTACTCAAGGAAGGATTAGGGAGATCAGGGACTGGGAGATTGTAAAGGGACTTATAGAATAGTCTAAATTGTTCAGCAATCTCTTCTGCTTTGTATAGTTGGGTGCCTTGAGGGGATTTAATGCTCTGAACATAACGGGAATTTCTTCTCTGTTTAATACGGTGCATCACATATTTGAAGGCTTTATTGCCGTGAGCGAAGATTTTCTGCTGAGCAGACAAGAAAAACTTGGCTGAGCGTTCATTCAGAAGGTTTTTTAATTGAACTCTGAGAGAAGAAAGTTCCATCAGTTGCTGGGCCATTAGAGATTGCTTATGGGCTTTTTCAGCCAGGTGAATTTTTGTTAGTAATGTATTGAGTTTTTTCTCTGATTCCTTCTTAAGAAAGGAACAGAGACTGATTAATCTGTCCCTAATGTAAGCTTTGTGAACGTCCCAAAGGACCTGGGGGGACACCTCTGGGGTATTATTGGTTAGGAAATAATCCTCTAGGTAGGAGGATATTTGAGCAGTGTGTTTGGCGTTACCCAGTAATGATTCATTGAATCTCCAGATTGGTTGTCTATCAGTTTTTAGGTCTGGACGTATGTCACAGTAAACCGGGGAGTGATCGGACAGAGTAATTTCCCCTATTTTAGGGAGTGAACAGGATTGTAGTTTCTCTTTTGGAACTAAGATGTAATCAATTCTGCTATAGGAGTTATTCGCAGGGGAGTAAAAGGAATAGTCTACCGTTTTAGGGTTATGGCAACGCCATACATCTAAAACTCCCAGGTTATATAGTTTTGTGTGTAGCAATCTAAGAGCTTTCGCTGAAGCAGAAGATTTTTTGGAGGAGGTGTCAATTAAAGGGTTAAAGGCTAAATTAAAATCACCAGCCACAATCAGAAATCCTTCCCTATGTTTTTCAATTAGTGAAAAGATAGGGATAAGCCAACTGACTTGGTCTGTGTTTGGGGCATAGATGTTTACAAAGGTGAACATAGATTGTCTCACCTGGCCCTTGAGCATCAGGTATCGACCTTCTGGGTCTTGAACATGAGATTTGTATTGGAAGGAAAGACCTCTACGGAAGCCTATACTGACTCCCCTCGAGGCCGCACCCCCTGCCCCACAGTGGTACCAGCTGGGAAATTTAGAGTGAGAAAGATTGGGGTAGTTATCATGTTTGAAATGTGTCTCCTGTAAGAAAACTATTGAAAATTTCTCTTTATGCAGGAGGGAGAAGATCTGGCATCTTTTGGAAGGGGATCTCAGTCCCTTGACATTGTATGATGCTAGTCTGAAATCTTCCATATTCTAATAGAGAGGTGGGAAGTTGGAGGGGCTATGAGTGGTGTAGCAGGAGAATAATGACCAACCAGAATTAATGGAGTGGAGAGGGTACCACCTCGAGGGGAGCCAGAAAGCAGCCATTTTCCCAGACAGTCCCAATCATGTGTTTTCTTTCTATGCGAGGATCCCAGCCCACACACTTGGGAGAGTACTGAAGCAATTCTTGAGTACCTGTCAAAACAACAATAGTATAAAACACAAAATAAAACAGTGAGTAAGAACCAATGGGGATTGGTTATTCGCCAAACAAGAGAGGTCTTAACAATCGTGCCTTTCTGATTAGGTAGCATAAAGGGGGAAAAGGTAAAGTACCTAGAAGCATTTCCCTCTTATAAGACAATGATACTGGATATTAATAATGGAGACATTAATATTTGAAGGCCCCGGGAGTTAGTAAAGTGTTAGGGAATATCTTTGATGGTTGCCTCAATAAAGAGTGGATAAGAGATAAGGAACGGGGGAAAGATCATATCTGATCTATCTGGTGGGAGAGGTGGTGTAGGTTATTTGAGGAGATAGGGGTATAGGAGGGGGATCCCTCTCTTGATGTCATGGAGAGAGAAGGACATTGTAGTACGGGTGGTATCTTGTATGTCACTTAAGATAATGTTTGGCATTGTGACTAAATTAACCTTAATACAGATGGGAAAACTAAGAGAAGAAATCCCTACTGTCTCGACGTCTGATATACTGGGTGGAGACAAGGCATAGGTAGAAGGAATGGAAATGTGGAAGCCAGGATCACCACTCAGTATATAGGGTGGAGTCACGTGTCAAGCAATATAACAATAACTTGGTGTTAGGAAGTCCCGTACAGTGGTTTCCACAGCCTCCTAATCATAAGGGGAAGGAACTAAAGCAGATTACTTATCCACCATAGTTAGACGTTTGGGGGTGGAGGTGAAATTTCCCCTTCTGTTCCTTTGTAGCTTTGGGGTGCGTAGAGGCTCTCAGGGTGTCACTGTAGGAAGGTCAGGTAAGGAGGTCAAGTTCTGGACCATGTCCCAATTCTCAATGGGCAGTGGGGAAAGCTGTAGAAGGTCATACGCTTTGTCCAGATCATTGAAGGAAGAGATGTGGATGCGGCGTCCCTCATGAATGAATGATAGACCGAATGGAAAAGTCCATCTGTAGATAATTTTATGTTGGCGTAGCCAGTCAGTGAGAGGCTTCAAGGCTTTACGCTTTCTGAGGGTTGATTGGGCTAAATCTTGGAAGATAGTGATGTTATTTTCTTCCCAATCCACAGAGCTGGAGTTTCTGGCGCTTGTCAGTATAGCTTCCTTAACTGGGAAGTGCAATAATTAGCAAATCACATCCCTGGGGGGTTAATTTGCTTGCGGTTTAGGGCGGAGAGCCCTGTGAGCCCTTTCAAGCAGGACTTCATGTGCAGAGTCAGGACCCAGAATTTTGAGGCATATCTGTATCACTGTTTCCGAAATGTCCATAGCTGAGATAGTTTCAGGAATACCTCTAAAGCGCAAATTATTACGCCTACTCCTGTTCTCTTGGTCTTCTATAGCCGTGTACAGGGAGTTGATATGGCTCTGGGCTAGCGATAGGTTAGAGGACACTTCAGTCTGGTGGTGCAGGATTGCGGCCTGAGTTTCCTCTAAAACTTCCACCCTCTGGCCTATGGGGCGTACATCCTCGTTTATTGAGGAAATGTCCAGACTAAGGGGACCCAGGGCTTCTGCAAGAGCCTCCTTCAGATAGGCTCTGGATATGAGCAGAAAGTCTGTATCACTGGAATCATCCCCTACCTTGTCGCCGCCAGCGGCCGTTGCTAGCTTGTGGCTTGATCGCGGTGTGCCGGGCGCCATCTTGGATTCTCGGCTCACTGCTGCAGCGGCTGCTTTTTTAATAAACTTCTCCATCTCTCTGGACTGGCTCTGGGAGCGACTATGTCCCGATTGTTCAGCAGGTTTCTGGCCACCTATTTTGACCATTTTAGGGCCCAGTAAGCCTATGATTAAGTGCTATGAGGGATATGCAGGCTGGAGAGCTGCACTTTACACGTCCATCCGGTTCAAGCGCAGGCTCCGCCCCCTATACAAATCTGTCTTAATGGTCCTCTCCTCTACATATACCCTCACATCAAGGAACTGTAATACATGTTGAGAAGCAGTTACAGTAAATTGTAAACCTGGAATCCCCATGTTTAAATGTTGATGGAAACTATCCAGTTCTTCCATAGTTCCACTCCATATCATAAAAATGTCATCGATGTAGCGCCACCAGAACAGGACTCTCTCCTTAAATGCAGATGAATATACCAGCCTGTCCTTCACATCAGCCATAAAGATGTTGGCAATTACGGGTTAGGAGAGTAGTATCAGATGATGTAAACTTTCATGATAGAGTGGAGGAAATGTGTGATAAATTCTCTACAAGAGGATATCCTCATAAACTTCTACAGAGGACCAGTGAAAGTTTTTTTTCGGTTGGTAGGGAGACACTGCACAATTCTCCGGCAGATAAGGAGACGCATAGAATTCCTTTTGTGTCTACTTTTGGTAGTCACAGTGGTGATATTGCAGACATTTCTGAGAAAGGGATTGCATATTTTACATAAGGGTTTACCAGCAGTACGTGAATTCAATAATCCGCCACTGATGGCATATAAGAAAAATGCCAATCTACATGATAGATTAGTCAAAACCGACATAGGTGGCACACAAAGTGATAGACAGACATATCTGGCACCTAGAAAAATTGGTAATTTTCCCTGCTTTGGATGCTGTAATTGTGGGAACATGATAAAGGGAGATACCTTTGTTCAGAGGTTTTTACACTTGTAGATCTAGTGATGTCATATATATGATACAATGCCCTTGCAGTTTAATCTATGTTGCTGAGACTACTATGGAGATAAGGGAGAGGATAAATAAACATAAGAGTACAATTAGAAAGATGTTGGAGAAACCGGTTGCAAAACATTTTGTGCAGTGTGGTCATTCTATCAACCAATTGAGATTCCGTGTGATAGATTCAGTGGACACAAATCCGTGTGATAGATTCAGCCAGGGAGAAGGTGAGTTTTTTTTTTTTCTTCCTGGCTGTGACGCTTTCTGCTGTTATTGTATCACGGCACAGCCAGGGAGAAAGAGACCATGGCATCTCCTCCTTCCTGTACCTGTGCTCAGTATTAACATACTGAGCGGGAAAACTACAGGGGAGCACAGCGGGGCGGGGATATTTAAAAAAAATAGGCAGGGTGGCAGCATCAGCGGGTGGTACCCCGCAAGTAAAGTTATTTATCTAGAATAAATAAAAACAATGAAAGGTTCTCTTTAAACGTTTTTTTTGCTAGATTCTGCAGGATGGAAAAGTGTAGTGTATGGCACTATTGTATCATTTTTCCCCCAAACATATATGTTAAATTTAGAGCAAAAATATTATGTGAACCCAGTCTTATACAGATAACGTGCAGATTACAAAAAGTGTTTTCCAATAATATCTATGATATTTAATCATAATAATCTTAGCTAATTGTTTTGATTTATTGAAAAATATAATGGGAATTAGTGCACCAATTATTAAAGGGGTTCTCCGAGATTTTGACATGGATGGCCTATTCGTCACCCAACACCCCCTTGAAGACACCGCGGCACTGAATTGAGCACCACAGCCTCCTCCTAGGCCAGTGATGTCATGTTCTTCAGTCACGTGGTCTAGATGCAGCTCAGTCCCATTAGGGTACATTCACACGACCATGTGTAATCCTTTCCATTTTGTGGTCCGCAAATAATGGAACCGTGTGTCTGCATTTTGCGGACGAATGACTTCCATTGGTGTGCCGTATGTCTTCAATTTTTTACTGTCCGCAAAAAACGGATGACATACGGAAACCATTCCGTATGTCATCCGCAATTTGGGGATCCATTGACTTGAATGAGGCTGCAGACCGATCTGTGCGGACGATAGTAGTACAAGCTTCATATTTTTGCAGACTAGAAATGCGGAAACACGGATGTGGACAACATACTGAACGTTGTAAGCACATTTTATTCACCCATAGGAATGAATGGATCCGCATATATTCCGCAAAATGCGGAACGGATGCGGATAAAATTATACGGTCGTGTAAATGTACCCTTAAAGTGAATGGGGCAGAGCTGCAATACCAAGCAGAGCTGCTGTACAACACCTTTTTGATGGGGGTCCAGAATATCGAACCCTGGTGATCTGATATTGATGACTTTTCCAGAGAATAGATCAACATCAGAATCTCAGAAAACTCCTGTTAAAGCTTCTTGTAGGACATTCACTTTATTACTCACTGGTGTTGAGTTGGGTTGGAAAATTACATTAATGACTGATGTTACTGAATTAGGGTACATATACTGTACGCTTGCATATTACATGCAGCTTTTCCATGTAGGTTTTCGTGCAGAAAAACCCCACAGCTTAATACAGTATCAGCAATGTGAATGAGATTTGTCAAATCTAATGTACACTTTGTGTACTTTTTATGGGCAAAAATGAACCTGCCATGAGGATTTTAAAACCCTAAAACCCATAGCATGTGAATTGCTTGTGTAATTCTGTTGAGCTCCAAACTTTCTATGTAGTGTTTTTCCCCATCGACTTAACATATACAGAAAAGCCTTGAACAAAAAACACATAAAAATGTACCAAAACCACAATAAATATGTAGATTTTTATCAAATTTTTATGCAGTTTTCATGTGGATTTTCTGCTTACAAATCTGCACCAAGTGTTGCGGATCCAGAAGATACAGATGTGATCCGTGTTGAATCCACATCTTTTGCGGAACCATTGAATTCAATGAATCTTCGGGCTGCACTTGCGTTGCGACCAAGTATAGGACATGTTCTATATTTTTTCTGCATCTATATGTCCCTTCAGTAATAAAATAGAACATGACTGCAAAATGCGGACCACAGACTCATTGAAGTCTTGATAAATTAGGTGCACCTAACACCAGTGGACTTCTTAGTAACAGTGGCATATGAAACGGCAGCCTTAGTATAACCTGCCCCCATGTTTTATAGATTTTTTTGCAATGTGGCTTTCAGTTACGCATGAATGTGTATTTGGGAGTTGGGAGGCATAGCTGACGGACTAGGAAGCATTTGGCCATCAGCTATCTAAATTATGTATGAACATCACTGGGGCGGGCGACACATGGGCAGCATGAACAGAAAATAGGGCCCTGGTTACTATAAAAATAATAATAATAATAATAATAATAATAAAAATAATAAAATATAAAATACAGCACTTTATACAAATACATATGTTAAAATTCCATAATAGCATAATTTTAAAATTAAAGCACAAAAACATTAGCCTAAAAGCTAGTAAAGAAACACTGCACAAGACATTTAAAATTTTTTAGCCAGTCAGATCAAAGATTCCCTTTTCGTATATGGCAAAGAAGGAACTATCCTAAAACTCCTAGGTTTCTCTCGAAATCATTATTAAGTCACATGTTTTTAAATATCCAATAATATGATAACAAAGGGAACTCCACAGGACATAAAAAACAACCAATCACCGATTTTCTTGTTCGTATACCAATAAAAGAAATTATGACTACTTTGCCTCCACTATCAACAAGTCATATGCTTTGCAATGTTCAATAATTTTACATAATTTATATATCCTTATAAATCATGCAAATTAACCCCTAGAAGCTATACGTTACATATTCTAACATCAAAATCTACATTAACCCCTTAGGGTGGAATATTCTTAAGGAGAAGATCCCCCAAAAAATGTCATGCTTATTAATGGCTAAAACTGGATTGCCCCCATAGCATTTCCTTATAGAGAGAGCAAGCCCAGGAAAGATATACCGTAATCTACATTGGCTGAATTTCAGACAGATATTTTTCTGGTAATTTAAAACCATCTAACTTGATTCTTGCAAGTGAGGTGTTTTCTATACATCTTATGGCAAGTTTAAACTGTTTATAAGACTTGATAATGGTGGATCTTTTATTTTATTTTTTGGAACAGAGACTTGACCCATCTCTTGTAGGATGTGCAGTTGTCAGTGTGTATAGACTATCTAAGGGTAGTAAATAGCACACAGACCGCATCCAAATTTTGCAGATCTGCAATTTGTAGACCAGGAAATAAGTACGGTTGTGTAAATGAGGCCATATAGTGATTGTATGGTTCTGTGTGAGTAGAAGAGAGAATTTCTGATCTCATTTATGACACTTTTTTATTTTATTTTATTATTTTTTATTTATTTTTGGTTAAATTTGGGTAGACCCCAAAACATTTGGAAATATAAAAAATAAAACAATGAGAAAGTGCACTGGAGTACAACAATGGCTGGTTGAGGCCGGTATAAATTTCTATTCTGCACAAGGTACGGACAAGTCCTGTGGGATCCCTGCCTCCCTGCCATTGTAATGAACGTGAGCTTATCCTCATTGGCTGTGGACAGGCGGCTGCGCTTGTCTGTGATGACCCCCACCTGCCGTGCTAAACAAACATTCAGACAATACACTGACTGCAGGGCAGGCCACCTCCAAGGCGTACAGGGTAAGCTCAGGCCATGTGCCCAACTTGGAGACCCAGAAGTTGAAGGGGAAAGACCCATTAGTCAGTACGTGTAGGCGTGTGCACATATACAGTCGTGGCCAAAAGTTTTGAGAATGACACAAATATTAGTTTTCACAAAGTTTGCTGCCTGCTTTTAGATCTTTGTTTCAGTTGTTTCTGTGATGTAGTGAAATATAATTACATGCACTTCATACGTTTCAAAGGCTTTTATCGACAATTACATGACATTTATGCAAAGAGTCAGTATTTGCAGTGTTGGCCCTTCTTTTTCAGGACCTCTGCAATTCGACTGGGCATGCTCTCAATCAACTTCTGGGCCAATTCCTGACTGATAGCAACCCATTCTTTCATAATCACTTCTTGGAGTTTGTCAGAATTAGTGGGTTTTTGTTTGTCCACGCGGATTGACCACAAGTTCTCAATGGGATTAAGATCTGGGGAGTTTCCAGGCCATGGACCCAAAATGTCAACGTTTTGGTTCCCGAGCCACTTAGTTATCACTTTTGCCTTATGGAACGGTGCTCCATCGTGCTGGAAAATGCATTGTTCTTCACCAAACTGTTGTTGGATTGTTGGAAGAAGCTGCTGTTGGAGGGCGTTTTGGTACCGTTCTTTATTCATGGCTGTGTTTTTGGGCAAAATTGTGAGTGAGCCCACTCCCTTGGATGAGAAGCAACCCCACACATGAATGGTCTCAGGATGCTCTACTGTTGGCATGGACACAGGACTGATGGTAGCGCTCACCTTTTCTTCTCCGGACAAACCTTTTTCCAGATGCCCCAAACAATCGGAAAGAGGCTTCATAGACGAATATGACTTTGCCCCAGTCCTCAGCAGTCCATTCACCATACTTTCTGCAGAAGATCAATCTGTCCCTGATGTTTTTTTGGAGAGAAGTGGCTTCTTTGCTGCCCTTCTTGACACCAGGGCATCTTCCAAAAGTCTTCGCCTTACTGTGCGTGCAGATGCGCTCACACCTGCCTGCTGCCATTCCTGAGCAAGCTCTGCACTGGTGACACTCCGATCCCGCAGCTGAATCCTCTTTAGGAGACGATCCTGGCGCTTGCTGGACTTTCTTGGATGCCCTGAAGCCTTCTTAACAAGAATTTAACCTCTTTCCTTGAATTTCTTGATGATCCTATAAATTGTTGATTGAGGTGCAATCTTAGTAGCCACAATATCCTTGCCTGTGAAGCCTTTTTTATGCAACGCAATGATGGTTGCACACGTTTCTTTGCAGGTCACCATGGTTAACAATGGAAGAACAATTATTTCAAGCATCACCCTCATTTTAACATGTCAAGTCTGCCATTTTAACCCAATCAGCCTGACATAATGATCTCCAGCCTTGTGCTCGTCAACATTCTCACCTGAGTTAACAAGACGATTACTGAAATGATCTCAACAGGTCCTTTAATGACAGCAATGAAATGCAGTGGAAAGTTTTTTTTGGGATTAAGTTAATTTTCATGGCAAAGAAGGACTATGCAATTCATCTGATCACTCTTCCTAACATTCTGGAGTATATGCAAATTGCTATTATAAAAACTTAAGCAGCAACTTTTCCAATTTCCAATATTTATGTAATTCTAAAAACTTTTGGCTACGACTGTACTGCTCCACCATGTTGCTGAAACGCTGCCTCCTGCTAAGACGTTCCATATCAGCTGGTGGCGCTGGTTGTTGTAGCATGCTGACAAAACTTTTCCACATTTCGGCCATGCTAACCCTGCCTCCTGAGGTACTGGCGGTTCCCTAGCTGCGTCGGCGACCTCTTTCTCCACCTCAGCCTTCATCTTGTGCTTCCACTAAGACCACGCTGTCAGGTGGGAATGCCATCAGCAGCGCATTGACCAGCGTGAGCATGTAGTCGCGCATCTTCCGATCATTAACAGATGTTTTACTAAGTTTTGTTCCTCGTCAGCAATGCAGTGCAGGGGTTTTTCACCGGCAAAAATGGGTTAATGTCAACCATCAATGTAACAGACGAATTTTAGAAATGTAGGTCCCTGTCACCTATGCAAAGCAGGGGTTTGTATACGGCAAAAATGGTAAAATGAACGTCAGCTTGTCCACATTGGCTGTGGACAGGCAGCTGCGTTTGTCTGTAATGACGCCCCCTGCCGTGCTGAATACACGTTCAGACAAAACGCTGGCCGCCGGGCAGGCCAGCACCTCCAAGGCATAAAAGGCTAGCTCTGGCCACGTGGACAATTTGGAGACCCAGAAGTTAAATGGGGCCGAACCATCAGTCAGTACGTGGAGGGGTGTGCACACGTACTGTTCCACCATGCTAGTGAAATGTTGCCTCCTGCTAACACGTTACGTATCAGGTGGTGTTGGAGTTAGTTGTGCCGTGGTGACAAAACTTTTCCACATCTCTGCCATGCTAACCCTGCCCTCAGAGGAGCTGGCCGTGACACAGCTGCGTTGGCGACCTCTTGCTCCTCCTCTGCCTTCGCCTTGGGCTTCCACTTGTTCCCCTGTGACATTTGGGAATGCTCTCAGTAGCGCCTCTACCAACGTGCGCTTGTACTCGCGCATCTTCCTATCACGCTCCAGTGCAGGAAGTAAGGTGGGCACATTGTCTTTGTACCGGGGATCCAGCAGGGTGGCAACCCAGTAGTCCGCACACGTTAAAATGTGGGCAACTCTGCTGTCGTTGCGCAGGCACTGCAGCATGTAGTCACTCATGTGTGCCAGGCTGCCCAGAGGTAAGGACAAGCTGTCCTCTGTCGGAGGCGTATCGTCATCGTCCTGCGTTTCTCCCCAGCCACGCACCAGTGATGGGCCTGAGCTGCCTTGGGTGCCACCCCGCTGTGAACATGCTTCATCCTCATCCTCCTCCACCTTCTCCTCATCCTCGTCCTCCTCGTCCTCCACTAGTGGGCCCTGTCTGGCCACATTTGTACCTGGCCTCTGCTGTTGCAAAAATCCTCCCTCTGAGTCATTGGTGGTGAAGTGGTGCTGTTCCGCAGTGCGACTGACCCGTGCGTGCTGCAGCTGAAACTCCACTATGGCCTGCTGCTGTTCGCGCAGTCTGTCCAGCATGTGCATGTGGAGTTCCACCTGGTGGGCACGTCGCATATGAGGCGGTGAGCGGGAAGTTACGCTGTAGCGCAGACATGCGAGCAGCGGCAGGATGTGAACTCCGGAAGCGCGCACAGACGGACCGCACTTTATGCAGCAGCTCTGACATGTCGGGGTAGTTGTGAATGAACTTCTGCACCACCAAATTCAGCACATGCGCCAGGCAAGGGATGTGCGTCAAACCGGTGGGAGCACTTATTCTGCCATCTGCTTTTCCTCCATTTCCACATTATCTAATATCGATGAGAATATGTCATCAGGAACATCCAGCTCCTCCTCTCTCTGCATCTTGCTGACTTTCCTAGGACAGAATATAAAATCAGTGATACAATCCTAACCTCAGTATCTGAGGAAAGTGATTTAGGGGGTCATTATTTCAGAAGACTTAAAGGTAGGCAGACAATGTCGTAGAGCAGCAGGAAATGCTAGCAGAATGCTTGGGTGTATAGGGAGAGGCATCACCAGTAGAAAGAGGGAGGTGCTCATGCCGCTCTACAGAGCACTAGTGAGACCTCATTTGGAGTATTGTGCGCAGTACTGGAGACCATATCTCCAGAAGGATATTGATACTTTGGAGAGAGTTCAGAGAAGAGCTACTAAACTGGTACATGGATTGCAGGATAAAACTTACCAGGAAAGATTAAATGACCTTAACATGTATAGCTTGGAAGAAAGAGGAGACAGAGGGGATATGATAGAAACTTTTAAATACATAAAGGGAATCAACAAGGTAAAAGAGGAGAGAATATTTAAAAGAAGAAAAACTGCTACAAGAGGACATAGTTTTAAATTAGAGGGGCAAAGGTTTAAAAGTAATATCAGGAAGTATTACTTTACTGAGAGAGTAGTGGATGCATGGAATAGCCTTCCTGCAGAAGTGGTAGCTGCAAATACAGTGAAGGAGTTTAAGCATGCATGGGATAGGCATAAGGCCATCCTTCATATAAGATAGGGCCAGGGTCTATCCATAGTACTCAGTATATTGGGCAGACTTGATGGGCCAAATGGTTCTTATCTGCCGACACATTCTATGTTTCTATGTTTCTATGTAGACTTTGAAGGATGATTTGGAAGAAGTAAAGCCAGCAAAAGATGAGGATAGTCATCATTAAGACCTGGCCCCCCTAAGGAGTGCAGACTGGATGGTATTGGTTGGCACACTGGCACTGGTATAATAAAGACTTCCATCTTATTGGTATTGAATTACATATCTTAGTTTACGGCTGATGTAGGAATAAGTAAATGTGCAAATAATTAAATAAAACCAATGCAGAATAAGTCTCCCTGAACTCTCCCTGCACTCTCCCTCTCCAGCATTCTTATATTAATCATTTTCAGCAACAATGTCCCTAGTGCATGAGCACCTGCCATGTCTCTCCCTATGCTCAGCTGACTGGACAGTGGCAGAGACCGTGCGGGATGAGGGATTTATAGGGTTGTGACATTACAGGGGATAGCTATCTGCGGATTGGCTGGCTGCAAGGAATTATGGGTAATTTTGCATTCCCGGACTTGTTACTTTTAACTTTGTAACATGTGCAGCCACCATTTTAGGAAAAATTGATTTGTTACCACGAAGTGCAAGGACATTCGGACTCGTTGCAAATCGAAGTTTTCCTAAACTTTACAGGTGAAAAAGTAGTGTTTGCGTCACTAATTCTATAAGGCTTAGAGGATAATTGGACGCTAAAACCAAAACAAAAAAATTGTATTAAGGTATATCAATTAAAATCGGAGGAGGAATTGTTTAACTCCAAATCACAAGCATATGTGCCATTCACCTGCCCAAACATTTATCCCTCAATCATGCTATGTAGCTTGATGTAGAATGTACATTTAATACAGGGTACTTGTTACATTATATCGTCTGCAGGAACCAGTGACATGAAGAGCTGCTCCAGCAGTTATTAATACAGCAGAGTGGAGAGTGCGGGACCAGGCATACTGAAGAATAGAGCAGATTTTCCTGATTCTTCTAAATTGTGTCTGCAATTAAAACTAGTAGATGCCAAGGACTGGGGCAAATACAAATTCTGATTGATAGAATTGATGCCAAACCTTGTGTAGGTAGCTTGAGCATCCGGACTGCCCAGTATATTCCTTATAATATAAGGTTATTCCATACTCACCTCATGCAGTTTGGGGGTATGTATGATTGAGGGATAAATGTTTAGGCAGGCGAATGGCACATAGCCTTGTGATTTGGAGTTAAACAATTCCTCCTCCCATTTTAATTGATGTACCTTAATAAAGTTTTTTTGTTTTGGTTTAAGCGTCCAATTATCCTGTAAGCCTTTCTTAAACTTCAGACTGAATTCTGCTTTGAATGTTTGGATTCGATCAGCACTAGTTATAAGCCACCTAATATACCAACATCCAGAAAAAAATCTGCTAATAAGGGTGGGTTCGCACTAATGTTATGGCATTCCGTTACAGGTTTCGCTTATAACGGAAAATAACGGCATGCCCAGACAGAATGCAAAATGGAAGCCTTTAAAGGCTTCTGTCACCCCCCAAACAGCAATTTAAAGTATTGGACTTAATATAATTGCTAATGTACGCAGAGTCCATATATACCCCTCTTACCTCTGCCTACCAGTAGCCATTAGAACCTACCAGTAGCCATTTGGCTCCAGTAGAAGTATATGGTGGGCTCAGCATGCATGTTGGTACTTGCATCCCTGGATCCGATGAAAGCTGTAATGGCACCGGACGGGGTTAAAAGCAGAGTGTGCTTGGCGTGCATGCTGACCTGCATTCCCTGGACTTTGTGTGGCTGTCATGGCCCATAAACAGGTAGGAACTAGTGATAGGGACCACTCAATAGAGGCGACCTTGACGTGGTGAGTGGCTTATTACGCTTTGGCCAAAATGTACACCAATGCCTCATCCAGCATGGAGGCAGGGCAGAATGCTGGATGCAGAGTGCTATCACATTTGTATTTTCCGTTTGTATATGTATTTCGCCATAGTGATGTGCACCTACATACAGGTTGTGCTGACTCAATCCCCCACATTTTTTCTTTGTAGTATATATTGGAGGCGTGGCGATCTCCTTAGAGTCATGCACACCTGACAAGTCAATCTGTCCTGGAGGCTGGTTTTAAAGTCAGTATAAAACTGAGTCTGCTTATATAGAACCTACCAGTAGCCATTTGGCTCCAGGAGAAGTATATGGTGGGCTCAGCATGCATGTTGGTACTTGCATCCCTGGATCCGATGAAAGCTGTAATGGCACCGGACGGGGTTAAAAGCAGAGTGTGCTTGGCGTGCATGCTGACCTGCATTCCCTGGACTTTGTGTGGCTGTCATGGCCCATAAACAGGTAGGAATTAGTGTTAGGGACCACTCAATAGAGGCGACCTTGACGTGGTGAGTGGCTTATTACGCTTTGGCCAAAATGTACACCAATGCCTCATCCAGCATGGAGGCAGGGCAGAATGCTGGATGCAGAGAGCTATCACATTTGTATTTTCCAATTTTCAGTATTGGACTTAATATAATCGCTAATGTACGCAGAGTCCATATATACCCCTCTTACCTCTGCCTGTGCTTTAAATTCTTTAAAAATAGTACTTTTGCGATATGCAAATTTCTTCACTACCAGCAAGTTAGGAGGTTACTTGCTGGTAGCCGCCGCATCCTCGGTCTAAAAAAACGCCCCCTCCTCCACTTGATTGACAGGGCCAGCGAGCGCTCTCCTCTTCTCGCTGGCCCTTTCTGCCCATAAAATCCCGCGCCTGCGCCATACCGGTCCTCATTCGGCACAGGTGCTCTGAGAGAAGGACGCACGCTTGCCCGCTCCTTCCTCAGTGCGACCTGCGCTGATGACGTCAGCCTACACCCGATGCTTCTTTTCTGGTTGTAGGCTGAAGGAGCGGGCAAGCGAGCGTCCTTCTCTCAGAGCGCCTGCGCCGAATGAGGACCGGTACGGTGCAGGCGCGGGTTTTTATGGGCAGAGAGGGCCAGCGAGAGGAGGAGACAGGACTTTGTTTCTGCCCTGCATAACAGAACAAGACAAATACATTATGCTTGCCCATAGACTTATATTAGGACGGAGCAAAATTGAATGCCTCTTAAAGACTTACGTTTTGCATTCCGCCTGGGCTTTCCGTTATATTCCGTTATAAATGTAACCTATAACGGAATGCCATTACGCTAGTGCAAACCCACCCTAAGGGAAATAGATGAGGTGGCACTATTATGAAGGACTTCAACTTCCCAGATAAAAACTGGGAAACGGAAACCTGTGGATTTCATAAAGGAAACATGCAGGAGGTAAGTACAATTTTTTTTGTTTTTTACACTATTTCAGGTTAAAGGGATTCTGTCACCAGGTTTGACCCCTGTCAGCTAAACATATGCTGATGTTCAGGGCGTCTTCACGATTCCTAATGTGGGCTTATAAATGTCATCTGTGGGCTTATTTAGCTAAAAAACAGCTATTACTAACCTGTCAGTCAAACAAATAAGGTGCCCAAGGGGATGTTAATGGGTGCAAGATGCCGCCGCACCCTCCGCCGTTCGTGCCCAGCGCCGCCTTTCCGGACTTCTGTGCCGCCTCCTAATCCTCTGTGCCGCCTCTAGCTCTCCCTCCCTCCCCCCTCCTTCTGCTGTAAGATCTCGCGCTTGCGCACAGGGCTCTGCCTGATGCGCCCGTGCGGACTTCTCCATTTGGCTTCTTACAGCGAAGTGCGCATGCGACGGCACTTCGCTCAACCCCTGTATGCGCGAGATCTTACAGCAGGAGGAGGGGGGAGGGAGGGAGAGCGAGAGGCGGCACAGAGGATTAGGAGGCGGCGCAGAAGTCTGGAAAGGCGGCGCTGGGCACGAATGGTGGTGGGTGCGGCGGGAATCTTGCACCCATTAACATCCTCTTGGGCACCTTATTTGTTTGACTGACAGGTTAGTAATAGCTGTTTTTTAGCTAAATAAGCCCACAGATGACATTTATAAGCCCACATTAGGAATCGTGAAGACGCCCTGAACATCAGCATATGTTTAGCTGACAGGGGTCAAATCTGGTGACAGAATCCCTTTAAATCGATTCACTAACATGAAGCACAAGGAACTTCGGCTTTGAGGCGAATAGAATTTATCCGGAAATTTGGATCGAATTCCACTTCGTGGGTTTCGATTTGCTCATCTCTAATAATAACCTTTCAGTTGTCATTCAAAGGCGTGTTTCTTCACGGAGATGCAAATACTCTAAACTTCCAAAAAGCTAAATTTTACTAGCAAAGAGAAGCCATTAGCCTCACTAACTGGGATAATGTCCTCAAAAAAAAAATGCAGCCACAAAATGGAATATTTTAAAAGCATCCTAAATTCTAATTGTGAAAGGTACATATCTTATGGGAATAAAAAAGTGAGGAACAAGAAAAAAAACTATGTAGATAAATAAAAATGTAAAGGGGACAATGAAAGACAAAAAGCATTTAAATCACTAAAAATGGACGGTAGCGAGGAAGGATTGAGAAACTGTAATGACTGTAGATAGGGACAGATGAGGACAATGACTTGCTGAACTAGAACCCAGCCTGCTTCCCCTACTGTCATTAATAGAGATGAGCGAATCGAAGCTGATGAAATTCAATCAGAATTTCAGGAAAAATTCTCTTTGCAACAAATGCGAATTTCCTTGCGCTTTGTGGTAACAAATCACATGGGGCAAGGAAATGTGGGAAGGTGGGATGACCCATAATGCAATGCATGCAGCCAATCAGCAGCCAGCCCTGTGTGTCACAGCGCTATAAATACGGCGGCCATCTTAGATTCAGACATTTGCCAGCGTTCTGAGTGCAGGAACAGACATGAGAAAGCGCTAGGGACAGCAATCGGAAAAACCTCATTGTGAAAAGAAAACTGAAAAAAACTAATTAGAAGTGCAAGGAAAGGATAGGGAGGAATCATTTCACAGCATCATAGTGCAGGGAGAGACGTCAGAAGGTGTTAGGGACAGTGCCGGAAAAGCAACTTGCAAGTGCAGGGAAAAAATAGGGAGGAATCATTTCACAGCATCTTAGTGCAGGTAGAGATGTCAGAAAGCGCTAGGGACAGTGCTAGAAAAGTGATTTACAAGTGCAAGGAAAGATTATTTGGGGATCCAAATAGCCATTATACAGCTCTGTCATTCCAGCAAATTGTTCTTGTTATTGGGAGTGCAAGTGTTATGTTGAAAAGTCTTTAGTGGCCTATTTTAGTACAAAAAGAAAAATATATACACACTTCACTGTTGCAGTTATTTGTGATCAAAGTGTTTAGTGGCCTATTTCAGTACAAAAAGAAAAATATATTCTCAGTTTACTTCTGCAGTTATATGTGTTGGAAGCGTTTAGCGGCCTATTTCAGTACAGAAAGAAAAATATATACGCACTTCACTGTTGCAGTTTGTGCAAAAGCGTTTAGTGGCTTATTTCAGTACAAAAAGAAAAATATATACGCACTTCACTGTTGTTATTTGTGATAAATGTGTTTAGTGGCCTATTTCAGTACAGAAAGAAAAATATATACGCACTTCACTGTTGCAGTTATTTGTGGCGAATGCATTTCAGCACAAAAAGAAAAATATATTTTCAGTTAACTTCTGAAGTTGTTTCTGTTGATGCAACCCATTATCTTATTGGCCTTGGCAGCAGCTGCCTGACACTGGTTTTTACAGCTTGTGGCGAAATCGTTTAGTGGCCTATTTCAGTACAAAAAGAAAAATACATATGCACTTCACTGTTGCAGTTATCTGTTGCAAAATGGTTTAGTGGCCTATCAGTACTCGATGATGATGATGTAGCTGATCACACTTGGGAGCCAGGTGACAAAGGGGCTTCATTTTTTATTTTCAAAAAGTTTTATTGTTTTCCAATAAGGCAAATGCAATTATCCAACAGTCTCTTATTGTTACATCAAAAGAGTAGTCCAGATCACATATTTGGTATATTACAGAGTGAATTCACATTTGTAACTTTGATCCAGGATCTAACATTGATGTATGGAACCAAAATTGAAATGTCAGATAAATAAAGACTGGGCAACTCTAGATGTGACGTATTAGGCGGAACTGTACGGATAATAGGGTAATGAACGAACAAATAGACCTTCTGGGTGATAGATTTATCACTAAGGGTTATCCATCACAGCTTATTGAAGAATCAAAAAATAGAGTTCTGAAGGAGACACAAAGTGCTAGTCTTAAACCAAATACTAAAAATCAGATTAACCCCTATGTGCACAAACCGAGTCTCATCACAAGATATAATTCTAAACATAAAACCATAAGACAGATTCTCAATACTGGCCGATTTTACAAATAGACCCTATTTTAGGTAAAGACATCCCCCAACAACTGAATCTGATTTATCATAGAGCCAAAACACTTAAGAATATAGTAGCCCCCTCTTGTCCAGGGAAAGCTTGTGAGAAGGCTACTCTGATATGCCATGCCTAAAAACTAGGAAATATCAAAGGTGCATTTAAATGTGGAGTACGAAGATGCAAGTGTTGCGTAATGTTACAATGTGCAACAGGTGAATTCCAACTACCAGCATCTAACAACAAAATCATCTTCAAACACCACATGAACTGTGGTACAACGAACGTTGTATATTTACTCCTGTGCCCCTGTGGTCTTTACTATGTGGGTCGTACCACCCAAACCCTAAGGGAGCGCATGAATGAGCATCGCTCCAACATTAATAGAAAAATTACAACCCATAGTGTATCATGCCATTTCGCTCTAGAACATGAGGGAAATTCGGCTGCCCTAAAAATGATTCCTCTGGAACATGTATCTTCTTCCTTTCAGCAACTTAGTCTTAAAGAGATGTTTTGGATATATTGCCTTAATACGAGCTGTCTTGTGAGCCATTTGTCTACATTAAAGAAGCCAAAGCCTTCAACAATATTACTGTTGGTCCGTGCTGGTGTCTTGAGTTTATCCAGCCACCCCCCGGCCCCCGTGAAGTGAGTTGTTTACTACCTTTGTTTTTTTTCCAATATACCTATATATGGTTAATATATGTGATTAATTTAATTTAGTGAGTTTATTGTTCACTGACTCCCCCCTCTCCTTGAGTCACCTTGTATTAGGATGGACACCCAATCTTCATTATATATTGGCTAACAATCCTTTGACCACTTGAGAGTTTTTTTCTCTGAAACACTTCTGGGTTTTGGCGCTTCTCATAGGGGTGTAACTTCTTTGACTTGTTTCAGTCACCTTCTCTTACTTTCATTTACACACTGATCTCTTTCAGCATGAACACCCCTTTAGTTGCCTCCCCTGCTACACTTGTTTTTCTTGCCTCTTTTTTTTTTCCCTTGTTCTCCATCCACTGGCGCCTCTAGTTACATCCTATCTCTTGGAGACCTCCACTAGATTGGATTAACCCTCGTTTTTTTTCATTTCTTCATACCCAGATAAATAAAGACCCATATTGTGGGTTCATCTAGATGTATGAACAGAAACAAGAAACATAAACCTAATCAGAAGCAAAAGTTGACCAAGTGATTGATGTTAGCTCTCGAAGATGTAGTGTCTTAACAGCTAAGGTCTTGCTATCACTCAGCATAGAGGGCCTCCCGTGGACTATTTTTACATTAGTTGGTTGGTTAGGACACATATCAACGGCTAGACATCCATGCCATCCATATAGCTTGGAAAGTTTTGTCATAGAAGGTTGCTGTGTATGAAAAATTTTCTCATACATACAGGTGGAATTCACCAAGGCTATCACCTCAGACAGAGGAGGAGTGTGAGAACTTTTCTAATGTCGGGTGATGATCAGTTTAGTCACCATAAGTATGTGAGCAACCACTAGCCTGTACGGGGGAGCTATACTATTAATGTCAATGAAGAGAAGTGCCATCTCTGGAGTTAGTGCTGAGTTGAGGAAGGTGAAATCAGCTATCAGGTTCTTAATGTTATAACATAATGGGGAAATCTTAGGGCATGAACGTAGTATATGAAAGAGAGACCCTCTGCTACTTCAATTCCTCCAACAGTTGGGAGTTGTGGTAGGAAACATTATATGGAGTCTAGTGGGTGTGTAACCATAGACTGGTTTTGAATATCGCTTCTTGGTGTGTTACACAGCGGAAAGCAGTGATGACGGTGCGGAAGGCAGTATGCCATTGGTCCAATGAGAAAGTCTGTTGTACAGTTGGTCTGTTTCCCACTTAATCAGGGGGTGCGGTTTGTTCCATCCATTATCCTGAACAAGGAGATTAAAGAAAATACATATGCCACCTCTTTGGGGGAACCCCTCGTGGAGATATCTTAATGCTGGGAGCGTATAGTGCTGTTCTCTCCATCTTGCCCATTAGGGATCTGATTTGCAGGTATTTATAGAATTCCTTGTGATGGATTTGGTAGGTTTCATGGAAACGTGAGAACGACAATATATTGTCCACCCCCATCATATCCTGTACTTTTGCTATGCCCCTGTCAGTCCAGGAATTAGATCCATTAAACAGGCTGTAGATACAACAGAGGCAGGGATAGTCCCCTCATCATTTGGTATCCCTAAATATTTCCAGACTGTGATAGATGCTTGCCCTGCAGATAAGGGGGATGTATATGGGCCTAGTCTCCAAACCGTTCCTATCAGCAGAGAGCAGAGGGTAGAGAGAGGTTAAGTGAGGTCCTTTCCATCGAAACCCAATATTTGTCTGTGGAGTCTTTGCACCAGTGGACTAGTTGGTTCAGTAGGCATGCTGTGTAATAATGTCTCAGGTTTGGTATTCCTAATCCTTATTTTTCTGCATTGTTAGTATTGAGTATGCTATTCTAGGATGCTTGGGATTCCAAATGAAGTTCATCATTTGTTTTTTGGCTTTCCCAAAAAAGGATTCTGGAATCTGAATGGAAAGTGTTCTAAAGAGATAAAGAAACTTGGGCAGGAGCAGCATTTTGTATGCCGCCACTCTGACAAACCAAGAAATTAAGCAGGACATCATGTCTTTGATATCTTTCTGTAGATCATCTAGTAGGGGGAGGAAGTTGGTGTGGAACATCCCTGAAGTGGGATAGGTTAGTTGGATACCCAGATATGCTATGATCTTCTGTTGCCAATCTAGAGGGAACAAGTGTTTAAGTTGCAGTAGTTGGGCAGGAGTAATATTTATAGGTAGACTCTGGGTTTTGTTTATATTCAGTTTATACTATGAGACTTTGCCAATATCATCCAGTAGAGCAAATATTCTCTGGAGAGAGGCTCTGGGATTGGTGCAGATGACAATAATGTTGTCCGCAAATAGTGCAAGCTGGTGTTCTTTGGTTCCCATTGTGAAGCCCGATATGTCTGGTTCTTGGCGAATCAGCTCCGCTAGGGGTTCAATAGATAGTACAAAGAACAGGGGGGACAAAGGGCATCCCTGTCTAGTGCCATTGGTCAGGAGGAAGGGAGTAGATAGAGCTCCATTGGTGAAAACTTTGGCACAGGGGTTAAAGTATAGTGCAGAAATGGCTGAGTATATTGGGCCAGAAATCAAAATTTTCTTAGCACCGAGAAGGTATAAGGCCGGTTAATGCGATCAAATACCGTCTCAGCATCCAGTGTCAAGAATGTGGTATGAGTATCTGAGGATTCTGTTGTTTGTAGAAGGGATAGAAGTCTCCTGGTGTTGTCCAGGGCTTGCCGTCCCGAAACAAAGCCAGTCTGATCTATTGACACTAAAGGAGGGGATAATTGATAAGAGCCTATTCACTCGAATTTTTAGATCTTTACATCGCAATTCAACAACGAGATTGGTCGATAGCTGGTGGTTTGTAATGGTGATTTACCTGATTTTGGTATAGTCACTATGTTTGCCTCCAGCATTTCTGGCGGAAACACTGGTAGGAGATGTTTGGTGAGGAGGTGTCCATATTTTTTGTAGTATAGGGAGGAGAATACATTGGGACCCGAGGCCTTATTAGGGGGGAGTGAGTGGGTCACCGCTGTTATTTCTTCAGGATAGTGGTTTGTTAAGGGCTCCTAGTTGGCTCGGGAGCAGTTTTGGGAGGCTAATTTTTTACAAGAAGGAATTTATATCATGTTGGATGGGTTGGGCAGTGTTTGTATCTTCACCTAAGTTGTATAGGCAAGAGTAGTAGTCTCGAAAGGCATTAGCTATATCTCTAGGGGCGTAGACTGTAGAGTTGAGCGAACAACTGGATGTTCGGGTTTGACGGGTTCGGCCGAACTTCACAAAAAAGTTCGAGTTCGGGACCTGAACTTGACCCCGAACCCCATTGAAGTCAATGGGGACCCAAACTTTGGAGCACTAAAATGGCTCTAAAAAAATCATGGAAAGGGCTAGAGGGCTGCAAAAGGCAGCAAAATGTGGTTAAGGGCATGGCAAGTGGATAAGGAAATGACTTCAAATAACATAAAATACGCAAAAATAAAAAATAATAATCTTGATCTAGGAGGAGGAGGTCCATATGGAGTAGGAGGTTGAGGAGGAGGTGAATGTAGCGGTGTAGGTGGAAGTGGCGGTGGAGGAGAAGGAGGTAGCCAACACAGTTTTTTTACTTATTTTTTTAAATTATTTTATAGTTTTTGTTCAAGTTTGGGTAGACCCCAAAACATTGGGAAATATAAAAAATAAAACAAAGAGAAAGTGCTCTGGAGTACAACAATGGCTGGATGACGCCGGGAAACATGTCTATTCTGCAAAAGGTATAGACAAGTCCTGTAGGATCCCTGCCTGGTTCATTTTAATGAACATGAGCTTGTCCACATTGGCTGTGGATAGGCGGCTGCGTTTCTCTTTGATAACCCCCTCCTGCCGTGCTAAACAAACGTTCAGACAATACACTGGCTGCAGGGCAGGCCAGCACCTCCAAGGCGTAAAGGGCAAGCTCAGGCCATGTGCCCAATTTGGAGACCCAGAAGTTGAAGGGGTAGACCCATCAGTCAGTACGTGTAGGCGTGTGCACACATACTGCTCCACCATGTTGCACGTCCCCGTGGCGGCCTTGATCCAATTGGATATCTTCCCTATCAACTTTCAATGTTCTTTTATGAGCCTACCATGGTGATCACGGGTAACGGGGAATCAGGGTTCCATGCTGGAGAGGGGACCTGAGAAAGAGATACCACATCCAAAGGAAGGTCAATGGATGAAATGTGATCGAGCGGAAATGTGGGACAAGTTATTGAAGAAGAAGCATCCAAGTAAAGGAGGGGGCGTGCGGCAATTGCCCACTCCCGACTCGGGGAGGTAGTGACATTAAATAACAAGACAGGAATCTTAAGATGCCCTGTTATTGGAATGATTAATTAAAAAATACAGGGAATGTCACTGCGGTATTTTGGATTAGGAAACATTAGATAGGAGAGGACTTGCTGCCGCTTTGTTGACTCTAGATAACTTCTGCCTGATCGCACGTCCCCGTGACGTACACGATCCAATTGGATATCTTCTCTATCAACTTTCGATGTTCTTTCATGCGCCTACCATAGTGATCACGGGTAACGGGGAATCAGGGTTCCATGCTGGAGAGGGGACCTGAGAAAGGGATACCACATCCAAAGGAAGGTCAATGGATGAAATGTGATCGAGCGGAAATGTGGGACAAGTTATTGAAGAAGAAGCATCCAAGTAAAGGAGGGGGCGTGCGGCAATTGCCCACTCCCGACTCGGGGAGGTAGTGACATTAAATAACAAGACAGGAATCTTAAGATGCCCTGTTATTGGAATGATTAATTAAAAAATACAGGGAATGTCACTGCGGTATTTTGGATTAGGAAACATTAGATAGGAGAGGACTTGCTGCCGCTTTGTTGACTCTAGATAACTTCTGCCTGATCGCACGTCCCCGTGACGTACACGATCCAATTGGATATCTTCTCTATCAACTTTCGATGTTCTTTCATGCGCCTACCATAGTGATCATGGGTAACGGGGAATCAGGGTTCCATGCTGGAGAGAGAGCGTGAGAAAGGGATACCACATCCAAGGGAGGTCAATGGAGGAAATGTGATCGAGCGGAAATGTGGGACAAGTTGTTAAAGTGGAAGGATCGAATGAAAGGAGGGGGCGCGCGTCAATTAAAAAACTATTTTAGACATTTAAGTCCCTGTCACCTATGCAGAGCGAGGGTTTTTCATCGGCAAAAATGGGTTAATGTCACCTACCAATGGAACAGATGATTTATTACATTTTGGTCCCTGTCAAGTATGCAGAGCAGGGGATAATTCACGGCAAAACTGGGTTCATGTCACCCACCAATTGAACAGACTATTTTACAAAAATTAGGTCCCTGTCACCTATGCAGAGCAGGGGTTTGTATAGGGCAAAAATGTTAAAATGTCACCTGAGAATGTAACAGAGGATTTTTTTTTAATTTAGGTCCCTGTCACCTATGCAGAGCAGGGGTTTATTCACGGCAAAAATGGTAAAATGTCACCCAAGAATGTAACAGACACTTTTGCACCCTGCTCCCTCTTTTGCTGTGCTGGTGCCTCTGTGTGACCACCGCCTCTTCCTCGAAACAGCACACGTCACTCGCATGAACTTAATTCCATTTGGGGTATAGTACCTCCACATCATCTTCCACCCAATCTTTCCCCTGCCCTTCTTGTCGGTCTGGAGACTGCAGAAAGCCATAGCAGTTGGCATCTATGTTTCATCATCATCAGAAGTGCTGCGGTGGTCTTCCCATGTCCACATCCTGAAACATAAGTGGTTGGCCATCACTGCACCTATGCAGAGCAGGGGTTTATTCACGGCAAAAATGGTAAAATGTCACCCAAGAATGTAACAGACACTTTTGCACCCTGCTCTCTCTTTTGCTGTGCTGGTGCCTCTGTGTGACCACCGCCTCTTCCTCGAAACAGCACACGTCACTCGCATGAACTTAATTCCATTTGGGGTCTAGTACCTCCACATCATCTTCCACCCAATCTTTCCCCTGCCCTTCTTGTCGGTCTGGAGACTGCAGAAAGCCATAGCAGTTGGCATCTATGTTTCATCATCACCAGACGTGCTGCGGTGGTCTTCCCATGTCCACATCCTGAAACATAAGTGGTTGGCCATCACTGCACTCAATCTCTTCCACTTCTGGGGCAGGGCTATGTGTATGGCCCACGGAAACCCTGCCAGCAGAGTCATCAAAAAGCATAAGAAACTGCTGCATGACTTGAGGCTCAGACTGCTTGCCTGATTTGCAAGAAGGTGAGTTAAAAGACAGATGGCCATGGGCTGTAGGTGCCAACTGATCTTTCAGCAGGGGACTGGCTGGGAGACAATGTGAAGGAACTGGAGGCACTGTCAGCCACCCAATCTACTATCGCCTATACTTGTTCTTGCATCAATATTTGCACTGTCCTAAATGCAGTGTAGGCTTCAAATGTACTTTCTAGCGCAAAAGATGAGCATTTGTCAACCAACAATGTAACAGACAAATTTGGGAAATGTATTTCCCTGTCCAAAAGGTAGAGCAGAGGTATATCACAGCCAAAAATTGGTGAATGTCACCCAACAATGTAACATACGAATCAGTGAAATGTATTTTCCTGTCCACAATGTAGAGCGGGGGTATATCATAGCCACAAATTGGTGAATGTCACCCAACAATGTAACAGACGAATTAGTGAAATTTATTTCCCTGTCCACTGGGTAAAGCAGGGGTATATCACAGCCAAAAATTGGTGAATATCAACCAGCAATGTAACAGACAAATTAGTGAAATGTATTTTCCTGTCCACAATGTAGAGCAGGGGTATATCACAGCCGAAAATTTGTGAATGTCACAAAACAATGTAACAGACAAATTAGTGAAATGTATTTCCCTGTCCACTAAGTAGAGCAGGGGTATATCACAGCCAAAAATTGGTGAATGTCACACAACATTGTAACAGAAGAAATAGCGAAATGTGTATTCCTGTCCACAATGTAGAGCAGGGATATATTACAGCCCAAAAATGTGCGAATGTCACACAGAAATATAACAGACAAATTAGTGAAATGTATTTTCCTGTACACAATGTAGAGCAGGGGTATATCACAGCAAAAAATTGGTGAATGTCACCCAACAATGTAACAGACGAATTAGTGAAATGTATTTCCCTGTCCACTAGGTAGAGCAGGGGTATGTTACAGCCAAAAATTGGTGAATATCATCCAACAATGTAGCAGACGAATTAGCAAAATGTATTTCCCTGTTCAATAGGTATAGCAGGGGTGTATCACAGACAAGAATTGGTGAATGTCACCCAACAATATAACAGACGAATTAGCAAAAATGTGTTTTCCTGTCTACAATGTAGAGCAGAGTTATATTACAGCCAAAAATTTGTGAATTTCTCCCGACAATGTAACAGATGAATTAGTGAAATGTATTTCCCTGTCCACTAGGTAGAGCAGGGGTATATTTCAGCCAAAAATTGGCGAATGTCACCCAACAATGTAACAGACTAATTAGTGAAATGTATTTTCCTGTCCACAATGTAGAGCAGGGGTATATCACAGCCAAATATTGGTGAATGTCAACCAACAATGTAACAGACAAATTAGAGAAATGTATTTTCCTGTCCACAATGTAGAGCAGGGGTATATCACAGCCAAACATTGGTGAATATCACCCAACAATGTAACAGACGAATTAGTGAAATGTATTTCCCTGTCCACAATGTAAAGCAGAGGTATATCATAGCCACAAATTGGTGAATGTCACCCAACAATGTAACAGACGAATTAGTGAAATGTATTTCCCTGTCCACTGGGTAAAGCAGGGGTATATCACAGCCAAAAATTGGTGAATATCAACCAACAATGTAACAGACAAATTAGTGAAATGTATTTTCCTGTCCACAATGTAGAGCAGGGGTATATCACAGCGAAAATTTTTGAATGTCACAAAACAATGTAACAGACAAATTAGTGAAATGTATTTCCCTGTCCACTAAGTAGAGCAGGGGTATATCACAGCCAAAAATTGGTGAATGTCACACAACATTGTAACAGAAGAAATAGCGAAATGTGTATTCCTATCCACAATGTAGAGCAGGGATATATTACAGCCCAAAAATGTGCGAATGTCACACAGAAATATAACAGACAAATTAGTGAAATGTATTTTCCTGTACACAATGTAGAGCAGGGGTATATCACAGCAAAAAATTGGTGAATGTCACCCAACAATGTAACAGACGAATTAGTGAAATGTATTTCCCTGTCCACTAGGTAGAGCAGGGGTATGTTACAGCCAAAAATTGGTGAATATCATCCAACAATGTAGCAGACGAATTAGCAAAATGTATTTCCCTGTTCAATAGGTATAGCAGGGGTGTATCACAGACAAGAATTGGTGAATGTCACCCAACAATATAACAGACGAATTAGCAAAAATGTGTTTTCCTGTCTACAATGTAGAGCAGAGTTATATTACAGCTAAAAATTTGTGAATTTCTCCCGACAATGTAACAGATGAATTAGTGAAATGTATTTCCCTGTCCACTAGGTAGAGCAGGGGTATATTTCAGCCAAAAATTGGCGAATGTCACCCAACAATGTAACAGACTAATTAGTGAAATGTATTTTCCTGTCCACAATGTAGAGCAGGGGTATATCACAGCCAAATATTGGTGAATGTCAACCAACAATGTAACAGACAAATTAGAGAAATGTATTTTCCTGTCCACAATGTAGAGCAGGGGTATATCACAGCCAAACATTGGTGAATATCACCCAACAATGTAACAGACGAATTAGTGAAATGTATTTCCCTGTCCACAATGTAAAGCAGAGGTATATCATAGCCACAAATTGGTGAATGTCACCCAACAATGTAACAGACGAATTAGTGAAATGTATTTCCCTGTCCACTGGGTAAAGCAGGGGTATATCACAGCCAAAAATTGGTGAATATCAACCAACAATGTAACAGACAAATTAGTGAAATGTATTTTCCTGTCCACAATGTAGAGCAGGGGTATATCACAGCGAAAATTTTTGAATGTCACAAAACAATGTAACAGACAAATTAGTGAAATGTATTTCCCTGTCCACTAAGTAGAGCAGGGGTATATCACAGCCAAAAATTGGTGAATGTCACACAACATTGTAACAGAAGAAATAGCGAAATGTGTATTCCTGTCCACAATGTAGAGCAGGGATATATTACAGCCCAAAAATGTGAGAATGTCACACAGAAATATAACAGACAAATTAGTGAAATGTATTTTCCTGTACACAATGTAGAGCAGGGGTATATCACAGCAAAAAATTGGTGAATGTCACCCAACAATGTAACAGACGAATTAGTGAAATGTATTTCCCTGTCCACTAGGTAGAGCAGGGGTATGTTACAGCCAAAAATTGGTGAATATCACCCAACAATGTAACAGACGAATTAGCAAAATGTATTTCCCTGTTCACTAGGTATAGCAGGGGTGTATCACAGACAAGAATTGGTGAATGTCACCCAACAATATAACAGACGAATTAGCAAAAATGTGTTTTCCTGTCTACAATATAGAGCAGAGGTATATTACAGCCAAAAATTTGTGAATTTCTCCCGACAATGTAACAGATGAATTAGTGAAATGTATTTCCCTGTCCACTAGGTAGAGCAGTGGTATATTTCAGCCAAAAATTGGTGAATGTCACCCAACAATGTAACAGACTAATTAGTGAAATGTATTTTCCTGTCCACAATGTAGAGCAGGGGTATATCACAGCCAAATTTTGGTGAATGTCAACCAACAATGTAACAGACGAATTAGTGAAATGTATTTCCCTGTCCACAATGTAAAGCAGAGGTATATCATAGCCACAAATTGGTGAATGTCACCCAACAATGTAACAGACGAATTAGTGAAATGTATTTCCCTGTCCATTGGGTAAAGCAGGGGTATATCACAGCCAAAAATTGGTGAATATCAACCAACAATGTAATAGACAAATTAGTGAAATGTATTTTCCTGTCCACAATGTAGAGCAGGGCATATTGCAGCCAAAAATTGGTGATTGTCACCGAGCAATGTAACAGACGAATTTGTGAAATGTATTTTCCTGTCCACAATGTAGAGCATGGTTATATCACAGCAAAAATTGGTGAATGTCAACCAACAATGTAACAGATGAATTAGTGAAATGTATTTTCCTGTCCACAATGTAGAGCAGGTGTATATCACAGCCAAAAATTGGTGAATGTCACGCAACAATGTAACAGATAAATTAGTGAAATGTATTTTCCTGTCCACAATGTAGATCAGGGTATATCACAGCCAAAAATTGGTGCATGTCACACAACAATGTAACAGACGAATTACTGAAATGTATTTTCCTATCCACAATGTACAGCAGGGGTATATTACAGCCAAAAATTGGCGAATTGCACCCGACAATGTAACAGACAAATTCATGAAATGTATTTCCCTGTTTACTATTAAGGGGTATATCACAGCCAAAAATTGGTGAATGTCAACCAACAATGTAACAGACGAATTAGTGAAATGTATTTTCCTGTTCACAATGTAGAGCAGGGGTATATCACAGCCAAATATTGGTGAATGTCAACCAACAATGTAACAGACAAATTAGAGAAATGTATTTTCCTGTCTACAATGTAGAGCAGGGGTATATCATAGCCAAAAATTGGTGAATATCACCCAACAATGTAACAGCCAAATTAGTGAAATGTATTTCCCTGTCCACAATGTAAAGCAGGGGTATATCACAGCCAAAAATTGGTGAATGTCACCCAACAATGTAACAGACGAATTAGTGAAATGTATTTTCCTGTCCACTAGGTAGAGCAGGGGTATATCACAGCCAAAAAATGGTGAATGTCAAACAACAATGTAACAGACGAATTAGTGAAATGTATTTTCCTGTCCACAATGTAGAGCAGGGGTATATTTCAGCCAAAAATTGGTGAATGTCACCGAACAATGTAACAGATGAATTTGTGAAATGTATTTTCCTGTCCACAATGTAGAGCATGGTTATATCACAGCAAAAATTGGTGAATGTCAACCAACAATGTAACAGACGAATTAGTGAAATGTATTTCCCTGTCCACAATGTAAGGCAGTGTTATTTCACAGCAAAAAATTGGTGAATGTCACCCAACAATGAAACAGGCAAATTAGTGAAATGTATTTCCCTGTCCACTAGGTATAGAAGGAGTATATCACAGCCAAAAATGGGTGAATGTCACCCAACAATGTAACAGACAAATTTGCAAAATGTGTTTTCCTGTCCACAATGTAGAGCAGGGGTTTATTACAGGCAAAAATTGGTGAATATCACACAACAATGTAACAGACGAATTACTGAAATGTATTTTCCAGTCCACAATGTAGAGCAGGGGTATATCACAGCCAAAAATTGGTGAATTTTACCCAACAATGTAACAGACAAATTAGTGATTTTTATTTGTTTGTTTAAATTAGGATACACCCCAAAACTTTGGGAAAATATAAAAAATAAAACAATGATAAAGTGCGCTGGAGTATAACAATAGCTGGGTGAGGCCGGTATACATGTCTATTCGGAACAAGGTACAGACAAATCCTATGGGATCCATGCCTGATTCATTTTAATGAACGTGAGCTTGTCCACATTGGATGTGGACAGGCGGCTGAGCTTGTCTGTGATAACGCCCCATGCCGTGCTAAACACACGTTTAGACAGGGCAGGCCAGCACCTCCAAGGCGTAAAGGGCAAGCTCAGGCCATGTGACTAATTTGGAGACACAGAAGTTGAAGGGGGCAGACCCATCATTCGGTACGTGTAGGCGTGTGCAGACATACTGCTCCACCATGTTGCTGAAATGCTGCCTCCTGCTAAAATGTTCAATTTCAGCTGGTGGTGCTAGTTGTTGTGGAGTGCTGACAAAGCTTTTCCACATTTCGGCCATGCTAACCCTGCCTTCTGAGGTGCTGGCGGTGCCCCAGCTGCATTGGCGACCTCTTCTTCCTCCTCTGCCTTCGCCTTTTGCTTCCACTGTGCCCCCGCTGTCAGGTGGGAATGCCATCAGCAACGCGTCTACCAGCATGTGCTTGTACTCGCGCATCTACGATCACGCTCCAGTGACGGAATTAAGGACAGTACATTGTCCTTGTAATGGGGATCCAGCAGCGTTGCTACCCAGTAATCAGCACAAGTTAGAATGTGGCTAACTCGGCGGTCATTGAGGAGACACTGCAGCATGTAATCGTTCATGTGTGCCAGGTTGTCCAGAGGCAAAGACAAGCTGTCCTCTTTGGAAGGTGTATCATTTGTGTCCTCTGTATCCCCTCAGCCACGCACCAGTGATGGCCATGAGCTGGTTTAGGTGCCACCCTGCTATGAACACGGTTCCTCCTCCTCATCCTCCACCTTGTCATCCTCCAGAACTGTGCCCTGGCAGTACAATTGTGTACCTGGCGTATGTTGGTGCAGGAACCCACCCTCGGAGCCACTTGTGAATTATTTACCTGAAACCCTTGTAAATGATCCCTCTTCCTCCTCCTCCTCCTGTGCCACATCCTCTTCCATCATCACCCGAAGCATTTTTTCAAGGAAGCATAGACACGCCCCTTGAAAAGGCGGAGCGAAATGTTCATCGGGGTGCGCTCTTTGCCGGTCCAGGGTCTAATCCTCTTGTGATCCTACTCAACTTTAGGTAGTATGCTGCTGTTTTATTACTTCTGTTATTACTACTAATGTTGTCTCTATTACTGCTTATGGGCTTTTTTTTTGGAGGTGCTTTGTATTTGGCCCTCATACTGGCTCATATTAGTGTAGTTTTCATATACCCAGTAGGGATTTTTTACATCTTATTGGGGATTGTTCCAATATTGCCTGCTCCATGCGGCATCAATGTTCCTCTTTGGAGTTTCCCCTGCACTAGGATCAGGTATACCCTCTGTCCGGCAAATGAGCTGCTTGTCGCAGAGCTAGTCTGCATTGCTGCTGCTAATATTATTTCTTCATGTCTTTTGTAATGTCAATTACTTAATATAATTTGCGATTATTTTATATGTGTGTCCCTTTGTTCATTTGGTGTAGTCAAGGAGGCATAGAAGTAGGATAGTATAGCTGAGAACGGCGTCATCGGTACTGGCCATCTTGGTGGAGTACTCAAAACAGTGCAACAAGGCACACCGTTTTTGCATGGAGGCCCACTCATTGGTGGTGAAGTCGTGCTGTTCCGCACAGCGACACACCCGTGCGTGTTGCAGCTGAAACTCCACTATCGCATGCTGCTGCTCGCACAGTCTGGCCAGCATGTGCAAGGTGGAGTTCCAACTTGTGGGCACGTCGCATATGCGGTGGTCAGTGGGAAGGCTGAAGTTACACTGCAGCGCTGACAGACGAGCAGCAGCAGGGTGAGAACACCGAAATCGCGCACAGACTGCCTGCACTTTTTGCAGCAGCTCTGACATATTGGGGTAATTTTTCAGGAATTTCGGCATCACCAAATTCAGCACATGCGCCAGGCAAGGGATGTGTGTCAAACCGGCTAGGCCCAGAGCTGCTATGAGATTTTGCCCATTATTGCACACCACCAGGCCGGGCTTGAGGCTCACTGGCACCAACCACTTATTGGTCTGTTGTTCCATGCCCGTCCACAGCTCCTGCGGGGTGTGGGGTTTGTTCCCCAAATAGATAAGTTTTAAAACTGCCTGCTGTCGTTTACCCCTGGCTCTGCTGAAGTTGGTGGTCAATGTGTTACGCTGACCGGATGAGGAGGCGTTAGAGGATGAGGAAGCAGAGTAGGAGGAGGAAGCAACAGGAGGCAAAGAGAAACGCCCTGCAATCCTCGGTGGTGGATGGACATACGACAAACTGCTATCCGTCTCAGGACCAGCCGCCACTGCATTTACCCAGTGTGCTATTAGGGAGATATAACATCCCTGACCGCTTACTGGTTCACGTATCCGTAGTTAGGTGCATCTTGCCACAGATGGCGTTGCGCAGTGCACACCTGATTTTGTCCTCTACTTGGTTGTGCAGGGAAGGGATGACTCGCCTTGAAAAGTAGTGGCGGCTGGGAACGACGTACTGTGGGGCAGCCACCGCGATAAGGATTTTAAAACTCTCCGTCTCCACCAGATGGAATGACAGTATTTCAAAGGCCAGGAATTTAGAAATCCTGGCATTCAGGGCCAGGGATCGCGGGAGGGTAGGGG
Source organism: Bufo bufo (assembly GCF_905171765.1). Classification (NCBI taxonomy): domain Eukaryota; kingdom Metazoa; phylum Chordata; class Amphibia; order Anura; family Bufonidae; genus Bufo; species Bufo bufo. Next base: position 468,986,709 of record NC_053392.1, on the reverse strand, counting down.
GGTACCTCTTTTGTTCCAGTGTTTGAGAGATAGACAGCTTAACGCTTCCATGGGACATTGTGGAGATGCTTGGTGACCCAGGTGGTGATGTTGCTGGCACATCCTCTGTTTGTGGTGTGGCAGGTGCCACTGTCACTCTAGAGGGGGATAAAGAGGCCGAGACTGCAGCAGAAGAGGAAGCAGGAGGATCCAGAGACCTTTCTTGGTTTTTGAGGTGTCTACTCCAGTGCAGCTCGTGCTTTGCCCTTAGATGCCTGGTCATGCAGGTTGTGCTCACGTTTAAAATGTTTATGCCTCACTTAAGGCTCTGATTGTACAGCATGCAAACCACTCGTGTCTTGTCGTCAGCACATTGTCTGAAGAACTGCCACGCCAGGGAATTCCTTGAAGCTGGCTTTGGTGTGCTCGATCCCTTGGTGCGGTGGGCAGTAACAGGCGTACTATCTAGGGGACGGCCGCTCCGCTTTTGCACCCTGCTCCCTCTTTTGATGTGCTGGTGGCTCTGTGCGACCACCGCCTCTTCCTCTGAACTAGACAGGTCACCGCGTGATCTTGATTCCATGTGGGGTCATGTACCTCATCCTCCTCCACCATATCTTCCACCCAGTCTTCACCCCTGCCCTCCTTGTCAGTCTGCACACTGCAGAAAGCCACAGCAGTTGGCACCTATGTTTCGTCATCATCCGAGACGTGCTGCGGTGGTCCTCCCATGTACTTATCCTGAAACATAAGTGGTTAGGCATTAGTGGGGCAGGGCTATGTGGATGGCCCTGGGAAACCCTGCTAGCAGAGTCATAAAAAAGCAGAAGAGACTGCTGCATGACTTGGGGCTCAGATTGCTTGGCTGATTTGCAAGGGAGTGAGGTGAAAAAATTATGGCCTTGGGCTGCAGGTGCCAACTCTGATCTTTCAGCAAGGGACTGTGTGGCACTGTCAGCCACCCAATCTACTATCGCCTGTACTTGTTCTGGCCTCACCATTCATTGAGCCACATTCGGCCCTACCAAATATCGCTGAAGGTTCTGTCGCCTACTCGCAACTGAGGAAGGTGTTTCACTTGTGCGTGTAGATGGCACAGATCGACCATGTCCTCTCCCTGCAACAGGAACTCCACCAACACCAGCAGCACCACGACAAGGGCCATATCCCTTATTTAATGCTCTCCTCATTCTTTGCGTTTACCCACCAAACTAACAGATGGTTTATGTCAGGCGACAATGTAACTGCCGATAGTCAACAATTAAGTTCATTGACAGTAAGGCAATGCCCGTGTCATAAAGAGGAAAAATTTCAGGCAAATTTTATACAATTACTTCACAGTCACAAAAAATTCTAATTTGTCAACCAACAATGTAACAGCAGTATTGACTGGTTGTATTGGACTGTCAGAAATGCAGCAAAGGCCGCAAATGTAGTATCTTGCACAAAATGGGTGTTTTTTTTAAACCAGAATATAACAGCAGTATTTAACGCTTGTATTGGACTGTCAGAAATGCAGCAAAGGCCGCAAATGTATTATCTTGCACAAAATGGGTGTTTTTTTAAAACCACAATATAACAGCAGTATTTTAAGGCAGTATTAAGCTGTCAGAAATGCAGCAAAGGCTGCAAATGTAGTATCTTGCACAAAATGTTTTTTTTTTTAAACCAGCATATAACTGCAGTATTTGACGCTTGTATTGGACTGTCAGAAATGCAGCAAAGGCCGCAAATGTAGTATCTTGCACAAAATGGGTGTGTTTTTAAAAGCAGAATATAACAGCAGTATTTGACGCTTGTATTGGACACTCAGAAATGCAACGAAGGCCGCAAATGTAGTATCCTTCACAAAATGGGTGTTTTTTTAAAACCACAATATAACAGCAGTATTTTAAGGCAGTATTAAGCTGTCAGAAATGCAGCAAAGGCTGCAAATGTAGTATCTTGCACAAAATGGGTGTTTTTTAAAACCAGAATATAACTGCAGTATTTGACGCTTGTATTGGACTCTCAGAAATGCAGCAAAGGCCGCAAATGTAGTATCTTGCACAAAATGGGTGTGTTTTTAAAAGCAGAATATAACAGCAGTATTTGACGCTTGTATTGGACTCTCAGAAATGCAGCGAAGGCCGCAAATGTAGTATCTTTCACAAAATGGGTGTTTTTTTAAAACCACAATATAACAGCAGTATTTAACGCTTGTATTGGACTGTCAGAAATGTCGCAAAGGTACTTTATGGGGGGAAAAAAAGGATTTCTTCACCCACAGTTAAACAGATGGATTTACTGATTTTCTTTCACTATCACAAATGCAGTGCAGGGCGCAAATGTACTTTTTAGCAGAAAAAAATGTTTATTTGTCTGCACAGAATCTAACAGATGGATTTACTTGGATTGTACTTTACTGAAAAAAATGTGAATATGTCACCCCCTGGGTCCCTGAACTCACAGACGGATTACCTATATTATTTTCCCTTCCCCTGGCACATATGCAGTGCAGGTGCATTTAAAAAATGGGTATATGTTGCCCACTGAACTAAAAGAACAGGGTTAAATTATTGTCCCTGGCACATATGCAGTGCTAGTGCACTGAACTTGCACAAAATGGACGCCGACCTAACTAACAGACGGATAAAACGTATTTTTCTATGTCACTAGGCTCAGGGCAGGGTACAAAAATGTTGCACTGCACCCACAAAACAAAATCGCTGTAGATTGCAGAGTTAACAAGTTGTGATGTGATATCAAATAGATAGATTCTTTCCTATTCTCTCCCTCACAGCAGCAACATCCTATCCCTACACTAGTAAGAGCTGAGTGACGTGGGGCCCTATGTGACTCCAGCTTATATAGAGGCTGGGTCACATACAGCACTTGGCCAATCACAGCCATGCCATTAGTAGGCATGGCTGTGATGGCTTCTAAGGGCACACTAGTTAAACACTTGTTGATTGGCCGAAATGTTCGGGTTCAGGTCCGGGGTTAAAAAATCCTAAAGTTCGGTACGAACCTGAACTTTATAGTTCAACCCTAGTAGACTGGAATCCCAGTTGTGGGGTGGTGGAGGCATTGTATTCTTGATTTTAATGTCATGGACTTGAGTCGTCTCGCTAGAAGCGCTCCCGCTTTGTTACCTCCAGAGAGATTTTTCATAGGCGTTCATGAGCAGGCTCCTCAGGTGCAGTCTAGCTTTGGAGAGCTCTGCTAGGTGAGCCTCAGAGAGAGTTTGCTTATTCAATATCTCAAGTTTTTGGATTGTGTACATGGTATTTTGGATATCTTTGTCCCTTTGTTTGCGCCATATACTACTCTGCTTAATGTACGCCTTGTGGCAGTTCCATAGCATATAGGGTTGTACCCCTGGGTGTCATTCGTGGCAAAAAATTATTTAAGGGATGTCTCTACTTCCTCGCTGACAGATGGCATGAACAGAGAAAGTAAGTATTAAGTCTCCATACATAATCCGAGATTTTGGAGGGAGATTCCGATAGTGACAACAGTATTGAAGCATGATCGAACCATTGAATAGATCCGATTTCTGCAGCAGAGGTTTTATCTATAAGAGATCTGCTTATCCAGAACATATCTATGCGAGAGTAAGTTTTATGAGCTCCAGAGTAGTATGTGTAATATTTTTCATTAACATGCAGGAGGTGACATATATCATACAAAGCATGGGTCCACGCCAAATTCGGCAATCAGGGTTTTGCGGAACAATGGGTCTGCAGTGGAGTCTAGTGAGGCATTACAAATGGCGATAAAATCTCCCCAGATCACCACATTGCCCTTTTGTACTTTTTGCAATTTACACAGTAGGCGCCTAAGGAAACTTTCCGTATGTGATTTTGGTGCATAGATATTTACTATAGTGTATTATACATTATTGATAAGACAGTGCAATTAAGTATCGGCTGTGTGGTTCAATCCATGTTTGATGTACCTGGACTGCCACCAATGATTTAAAAGCTATGAGTACTCCTCCTTTGTGATGACTTTTGGGTGGATTAGAGGATGGATGAGATATGTGTCTCCTGCAAGCAAGCAATATCGCATTTTTGAGATTTTAGTTCTCACCACATTACAGACCTTTTAAATGGGCTGTTCAGCCCCCTCACATTTAGAGATGAAGTACCATTTTTAGTTGTTAGAGAGAGATATAAATGTATATTGGTACTAGATCTTGCAAACTGTAGGGGCTGACTTTCTACATCTATCATTTCAACATGGTAAAGACAATCACCTGGTCATCTATTTGTACAAACAACAGTCAAAATAAAATAGGCAAACGTGGAACAAAACACTGTAGAACAATAACAGTAAACCGTAAACTTACGTGCGGTTTCGTAGGTACTTGTTAGCTCAGGAAGTACTCCGCCATCTCTCTCCCCTGAGAAGAAGGATAGGAAGCTATAATAGAATGTTTTAGTTTAGGATGTTGGCACCTCATGCCATTCTGCATTCATTTTCGCAGGGGGGGGGGGGGTGGTTTGTGTCAGTAAAGGGTCTTCCTCCATAAGGATGTGCATCTGGTCAGTAGGGCTTTGCCTTCTCCCAATGCAGCTGCGTGGAATGTTCCTTTGTGGTTGATAAAGATCTTTGTAGGGAATCCCCAAAGGTTTGGTATAGCATGTTGTGTCAGGATAGATGTAAGTGGTGTTAGGCGTCTCTGGGCCTTCAAAGTGGCAGCCGATAAATCTGTAAATAGCATTAGTGAAGCATATGGTTCAGGTAGTGGTTGTTGTTTTCTTGCAGTGTCCATCAATTTCTCCTTCACATTTAGAAAGAATATCTGGCCAATACTGGTAGGTTAGGTGGTTTGGGGACTCTGTGTGCTCGGTCTATGCTAAGTTCATAGTTCATAGTTAGGGGGGTATCCGAAGACCCTCTCCTTCTCTGTGCACCACAGGATGTCATCCTTCCCATCCATGATGACTGGGAACACGTGATATTTTCCCTGACGAATAAACCAGGGGCTGGTAGTTATGGTTTGAATCTTGATGAACTTCGCTACTCTTCCGGGCTCCAAGCAGGCCCGGTGCTATAATATGGCAGACCAAGTGGCCGCCTTAGGGTGCTGAGAAGGGGGGGGGGGGGCGGAAAAATGAAACTTTTTTTTTTCCATTAATCACTTGCATGCGGCCGGCCTCCTGCGGCTGTTCTCCTCTGTGTGGTGGTCCTCATATCTTCTCTCTGGGCTCCCGAGTCCTGACAAGTAGTTTGAGGACCTTTCCCACTCTGCCAATCAGTGACCGCAGCTGTGTCACGTGTCAGGGCAGTGATTTCCCGCTGAGCCAATCACTGGTCTGACACATGACACAGCTGCTGCAGCCACTGATTGGCTGAGTGGGAAAGGTCCTCAAAGTCTTGTCGGGAGCACAGAGAGAAGATACCAGGACCACAGATAGGAGAAGGGGAGCTGCTGCAGATGGGAACAGGCCCAGGTGAGGAGCATATTTTTATTTTTTTTACACAACATTAATAGAGGGGGAAAATATGCCATGGAGGGGGGGAGGGGGTGATGTGTCATGGAGGGGGAGAAATGTGTCATGGAGGGGGAGAAATGTGACATGGAGGGGGTTGAAATGTGACATGGGGGGAGAAATGTGACACAAAGGGGGTGATGTAAAAAGCAGGGGGTGATGTGACATGGAGGGGGAGAAATGTCACATTTCTCCCCCTCCATGTCACATCACCCCCCTATGACACATTTCTCCCCCCCCATGTCACATCACCCCCCCTATGTCACATTTCTCATTCCCCTCCATGTCACATTTCTCATCCCCCTCCATGTCACATTTCAACCCCCTCCATGTCACATTTCTCCCCCCTCCATGTCACATTTCAACCCCCTCCATGTCACATTTCTCATCCCCCTCCATGTCACATTTCAACCCCCTCCATGTCACATTTCTCATCCCCCTCCATGTCACATTTCAACCCCCTCCATGTCACATTTCTCATCCCCCTCCATGTCACATTTCAACCCCCTCCATGTCACATTTCAACCCCCTCCATGTCACATTTCTCATCCCCCTCCATGTCACATTTCTCCCCCCTCCATGTCACATTTCTCATCCCCCTCCATGTCCCATCACGCCCTCCTTTTTACATCACCCCCACTGAGTTGTGGGTGGGGCACCAAAATGTAGCTTCGCTTGTGTGTGCAAAAATCCTTGCTCCGACCCTGGTTCCAAGCAATCTTGAAGCTTTGTCTTCTCATTGTCTGTAGCTACTAGAGGCCTGTTCATGCCAGGCAGGTTCACCCAGAAGTGTCTAGCTCGATGAGCAGCCGATACTGCACTTGCATCGATCTTGACAGGATTCATCTCCAGGTGGAGAGAAATTAGATTTTTGGAATGCTTTCTCCATCGCAATCACTTTCTCGAATAACCAGAAGACGGGCCGATTCTGTCCTTTCTCTTAGGCAACACTTTATTGAGTAATCATGGAAAGTCAAAAAACAGTTGTCCACTGCCCCCATAAATGCCTTTCCGGTGCGGGTTAACCACAGATAATTTACTACAAGGACTGCCGCCAATTATCAGATTGAATTGTCCCCATTCTTCAATCTGTTTCCTGGTTATATTCTGTATGTCGCCCACATATACAATCTGCCCTGAATGGCGTACCTGTCCTATCGTGATGGCTTCCTCACACACCTCTGATGCCATATATTTTTCAATGTTGATTCTAAACGTTTTCCATGATGACTGGGAACTTGTGAGGTTTTCCCAGACGAAGAGAAGTAGCTATAGTAACATAGTAACATAGTACATAAGGCCGAAAAAAGACATTTGTCCATCCAGTTCGGCCTGTCATCCTGCAAGTTGATCCAGAGGAAGGCAAAAAAAACCTGTGAGGTAGAAGCCAATTTTCCTCACTTTAGGGGAATAAAAAATTCCTTCCCGACTCTAATCAGGCAATCAGAATAACTCCCTGGATCAACGACCCCTCTCTAGTAGCTATAGCCTGTAATATTATCACGCTCCAGAAATACATCCAGGCCCCTCTTGAATTCCTTTATTGTACTCACCATCACCACCTCCTCAGGCAGAGAGTTCCATAGTCTCACTGCTCTTACCGTAAAGAACCCTTTTCTATGTTTGTGTACAAACCTTCTTTCCTCCAAACGCAGAGGATGTCCCCTCGTCACAGTCACAGTCCTGGGGATAAATAGATGATGGGATAGATCTCTGTACTGCCCCCTGATATATTTATACATAGTAATTAGATCTCCCCTCAGTCGTCTTTTTTCTAATGTGAATAACCCTAATTTTGATAATCTTTCAGGGTACTGTAGTTGCCCCATTCCAGTTATTACTTTAGTTGCCCTCCTCTGGACCCTCTCCAGCTCTACTATGTCTGCCTTGTTCACTGGAGCCCAGAACTGTACACAGTACTCCATGTGTGGTCTGACTAATGATTTGTAAAGTAGTAGGAATATGTTCTCATCACGGGCATCTATGCCCCTTTTGATGCAACCCATTATCTTATTGGCCTTGGCAGCAGCTGCCTGACACTGTTTTTTACAGCTTAGTTTGCTGTTTATTAAAATTCCTAGATCCTTTTCCATGTCAGTGTTACCGAGTGTTTTACCATTTAGTATGTACGGGTGACTTGCATTATTCCTTCCCATGTGCATAACTTTACATTTGTCAGTGTTAAACCTCATCTGCCACTTATCTGCCCAAGCCTCCAATCTATGCAGATCCCTCTGTAGTAGTAAACTGTCCTCTTCAGTGTTAATTACTTTACACAGTTTAGTGTCATCTGCGAAAATTGATATTTTACTATGCAAGCCTTCTACAAGATCATTAATAAATATATTGAAGAGAATAGGGCCCAATACTGACCCCTGAGGTACTCCACTAGCGACAGTGACCCAATCTGAGTGTGTACCACTAATAACCACCCTCTGCTTTCTATCATTGAGCCAGTTACTTACCCACTTACAGACGTTTTCTCCCAGTCCGAGCATTCTCATTTTATATACTAACCTTTTATGTGGTACAGTGTCAAATGCTTTGTAGAAGTCCAGATACATGACATCCATTGATTCGCCGTTGTCAAGTCTAGAACTTACCTCCTCATAGAAACTGATTAAATTAGTTTGACATGACCGATCCCTCACGAAGCCATGCTGATATGGCGTTATTTGCTTATTTCCGTTAAGATGCTCTAACATAGCATCTCTCAGAAAACCTTCAAACAGTTTACCCACAACAGATGTTAAACTTACCGGCCTATAGTTTCCAGGCTCTGTTTTTGGACCCTTTTTGAATATTGGCACCACATTTGCCATGCGCCAATCCTGTGGGACATTCCCTGTCAGTATAGAGTCCGCAAATATCAGAAATAAGGGTCTGGCTATGACATTACTTAATTCCCTTAGGATACGGGGGGTGTATGCCATCTGGTCCTGGCGATTTGTCTATTTTGATCTTTTTAAGTCGCTGTGGTTTGAATCTTGATAAACTTTGTGACTCTTCCAGGCTCCAAGCAATCTTGAAGCTTTGTCTTCTCATTGTCTGTAGCTACTAGATGCCTGTTTATGCCAGGCAGGTTACTCCAGAAGTATCTCGCCTGATGATCAGCCGATACCGCACTTGCATCAATTTTGACAGGATTCGTCTCCAGGTGGAGAGATATTGTTTTTTGGAATGCTTTCTCCATCGCAACCACGTCGTCAAATAACCAGAAGACGGGTCGAATCTCTCCGGTCTTAGGCACCATTTAATTTTTTTTATTACATTTAATTAATATTTCGTAATAAATGGAACCAAAACTTAAATAAAATTATAAGAAACTAAACTTAAATTCGTCAACATATTATCCCAATCTTTGATGGAAATTCCCAGACAATCAATTTGCCAACCCTTTTGTGACGGGGAACGTGTATTATTAAATCGTGCAGAGCCAAAGTGGCCTCCTCATGCTGCTGCCACCTCTACAATCTCTCATCGTCATGCTACTCTGTGGCCTCTTAATGCTGCTGCCACCTCCACAATCTCTCATTGTCGTGCTACTCTGTGGCCTCCTTATGCTGCTGCCACCTCCACAATCTCGTGTCGGTGTGCTACTCTGTGGCCTCCTTATGCTGCTGCCACCTCCACAATCTCTCGTCGTCGTGCTACTCTGTGGCCTCTTCATGCTGCTGCCAATCCACAATCTCTCATCGTCATGCTACTCTGTGGCCTCCTCATGCTGCTGACACCTCCACAATCATTCGTCGTCTTGCCAATTTGTGGCCTCCTCATGCTGCTGCCACCTCCACAATCTCTCGTCGTCAGGCTACTCTGTTGCCTCCTCATGTTGCTGCTACCTCCACAATCTCTCGTAGTCGTGCCACTCATTGGCCTCCTCATGCTGCCACCTCCACAATCTCTCGTCGTTGTGCTACTCTGTGGCCTCCTTATGCTGCTGCCACCTTCACAATCTCTCATCATCGTGCTACTCTGTGGCCTCCTTATGCTGCTGCCACCTCCACAATCTCTACATAGACAGAAAAAATAACAGAAAAAACAAAGTAAAAGAAATTCTGTACGGTATGATATATAAATGTGCGGATGTCCCTGGCCATATTTTTGAAGAAAATCACAGAAATAAGATAATAATGCACTTAGCAAAGTAGATGCAAGCATTATATATGGACAAAGTCCTCATGTTGCTGCCTCCTCCACAATCTCTCTTTGTTGTACCACTCTGTGGCCTCCTCATGCTGTTGCCACCTCCACAAACTCTCATCGCTGTGCCACTCTGTGGCCTCCTCATGCTGCTGCCACCTCCAAACTCTGTCATTGGGCAACTTTGAGGTCTCCTCATGCTGCCGCCACCTCCAGACTCTGTCATTGTGCCACTTGGTGGCCTTCTTCTGATGCTGCGCTGCCGCCACCTCCAGACTCTGTAATTGTGACACTTGGTGGCCTTCTCCTGATGCTGCGCTGCCTCCACCTCCAGACTCTTTCATTGTGCCACTCAGTGGCATTCTCCTGATACTGCTGCCACCACCTCCAGGCTCTGTCAAGGTGCCACTCAGTGGCCTCCCCATATTGCTCCCACCTCCTGATTCTCTCATTTTGCCACTTTGTGTCCTTCTCATGATGCTGTCAACTCCAGACTCTGTCATTGTGCCACTCAGTGGCCATCTTCTGATGCTTCCGCTGCTGTCTCCAAATTCTGTCATTGCGACACTCGGTGGCCTTCTCCTGATGCTGCTGCTGCCGCCACCTCCAGACTCTGTCATTGTGCAACTCAGTGGCCTTCGCCTGATGCTGCTGCTGCCGCCACCTCCAGACTCTGTCATTGTGGCACTCAGTGGCCTTTTCCTGATGTTGCTGCTGCTTCTGCAACCTCCACACTATTTCAATGTGCCACTCAGTGGCCTTCTCCTGATTCTGCTACTGCTGCCACCTGCAGATTCTGCCATTGTGCTGCTGCTGCCACCACCTCCAGGCTCTGTCATAGTGCTATTCGGTGGGCTACTCATATTGCTTCCAACTACAAACTCTGTCATTGTGCCAATCGGTGGCCTTCTCCTGATGCTGCTGCTGCCGCTTCCTCCAGACTCTGTCATTGTGCCACTCGGTGGCCTTCTCCTTATGCTGCTGCTGCTGCCGCCACCTCCAGATTCTGTCATTGTGCCACTCGGTGGCCTTCTACTGATGCTGCTGCCGCCACCTCCAGATTCTGTCATTGTGCCACTCGTTGGCCTTCTCCTGATGCTGCTGCTGCTGCCCCCACCTCCAGACTTTGTCATTATGCCACTCGGTGGTCTTCCTCCTGACGCTTCTCTCTGTCATTGTGCCACTTGGTAGCCTCCTCATACTGCTGCCACCTCCAGACTGTGTCATGGTGCCACTCTGTGGCCTCCTCATACTGCTGCCACCTCCAGACTCCGTCATTGTGCCACTCGGTGGCCTTCTTCTGACGCTGCTGCCACCATCTCCAGACTCTGTCATTGAGCTACATGGTGGCCATTTCCTGATGCTGCTGCCGCCACCTCCAGACTCTATCATTGTGCCTATCGGTGGCCTTCTCCTGATGCTGCTGCTGCCGCTACCTCCAGACCCTGTCATTGTGCCACTCGGTGGCCTTCTCCTGATGCTGCAGCCGCCACCTCCAAACTCTGTCATTGTGCCACTCGGTGGCCTTTTACTGATGCTGCTGCTGCCGCTACCTCCAGACTCTGTCATTGTGACACTTGGTGGCCTTCTCCTGATGCTGTTGCCGCCACCTCCAGACTCTGTCATTGTGCCAATTGGTGGCCTTCTCCTTATGCTGCTGCTGCCGCCACCTCCAGACTCTGTCATTGTGCCACTCAGTGGCCTTCTCCTGATTCTGCTACTGCTGCCACCTCCAGATTCTGCCATTGTGCTGCTGCTGCCACCACCTCCAGGCTCTGTCATAGTGCTATTCGGTGGGCTACTCATATTGCTTCCAACTACAAACTCTGTCATTTGTGCCACTCGGTGGCCTTCTCCTGATGCTGCTGCTGCCGCTTCCTCCAGACTCTGTCATTGTGCCACTCGGTGGCCTTCTCCTTATGCTGCTGCTGCCGCCACCTCCGAATTCTGTCATTGTGCCACTCGGTGGCCTTCTACTGATGCTGCAGCCGCCACCTCCAAACTCTGTCATTGTGCCACTCGGTGGCCTTCTCCTGATGCTGCTGCTGCCGCTTCCTCCAGACTCTGTCATTGTGACACTTGGTGGCCTTCTCCTGATGCTGCTGCTGCCGGCACCTCAAGACTCTGTAATTGTGCCAATTGGTGGCCTTCTCCTGATGCTGCAGCCGCCACCTCCAGACTCTGTCATTGTGCCACTCGGTGGCCTTCTCCTGATGCTGCTCTCTGTCATTGAGGCACTAGGTGGCCTCCTTATACTGCTGCCACCTCCAGACTCTGTCAATGTGCCACTCGGTGGCCTCCTTATACTGCTGCCAACTCCAGACTCTTTCATTGTGCCACTCGGTGGCCTTCTCCTGATTCTGCTACTGCTGCCACATCCAGATTCTGCCATTGTGCCACTCGGTGGCCTTATCCTGATGCTGCTGCTGCCACCACCTCCAGGCTCTGTCATAATGATACTTGGTGGGCTACTCATATTGCTGCCAACTCCAAACTCTGTCATTGTGCCACTCGGTGGCCTTCTCCTGATGCTGCTGCCGCCATCTCCAAACTCTGTCATTGTGCCACTCGGTGGCCTTCTCTTTATGCTGCTGCTGCCACCACCTCCAGACTCTGTCATTGTGCCAATTGGTGGCCTTCTCCTGATGCTGCTGCCGCCACCTCTGGACTGTCATTGAGCCACTGGGTGGACTCCTCATTCTGCTGCCACCTCCAGACTCTGTCATTGTGCCACTCGGTGGCCTTCTCCTAACGCTGCTGCAGCCACCTCCAGATTTTGTCATTGTGGCACTCAGTGGCCTTCTGCTGATTCTGCTACTGCTGCAACCTCCAGATTCTGCCATTGTTCCACTCGGCGGCCTTATCCTGATGCTGCTGCTGCTGCAACCTCCAGATTCTTTCATTGTGCGACTCGACAGCCCTTTCCTGATGCTGCTGCTGCCACTACCTCCACACTCTGTTATTGTGCCACTCATTGGCCTTCTCCTGATGCTGCTGCTGCCCCCACCTCCACACTCTGCCATTGTGCTAATCGGCACCCTTCTCCTAATGCTGCTGCTGTTGCTTCCACCTCCACACTCTGCCATTGTGCTAATCGGCACCCTTCTCCTGATGCTGCTGCTGCTGCCGCCACCTCCAGACTCTGTCATTGTGCCGCTCGGTGGTCTACTTCTGACGCTGCTGCCGCCACCTCCACACTCTGTCACTGTGCCACTCGGTGGCTTTCTCCTGACGCTGCTGCTGTTGCCCCGACCTCCACACTCTGTGAGTGTGCCACTCGGTGGCCTTCTCCTGATGCTGCTGCTGCCACCATCTCCAGATTCTGCCATTGTGCCACTCGGTGGCCTTATCCTGATGCTGCTGCTGCCACCACCTATAGGCTCTGTCATAATGCTACTCGGTGGTCTACTCATATTGCTGCCAACTCCAAACTCTGTCATTGTGCCACTCGGTGACCATTTCCTGCTGCTGCTTCCACCTCCAGACTCTGTCATTGTGCCACTTGGTGGCCTTCTCCTGATTCTGCGCTGCCTCCACCTCCAGACTCTTTCATTGTGCCACTCAGTAGCCTTTTCCTGATACTGCTGCCGCCACCTCCAGGCTCTGTCTAGGTGCCACTCAGTGGCCTCCTCATATTTCTCCCACCTCCTGATTGTCTCATTTTGCCATTTTTTGGCCTTCTCAAGATGCTGCCAACTCCAAACTCTGTCATTGTGCCACTCAGTGGCCTACTTCTGATGCTGCTGCTGCCTCCAAACTCTGTCATTGTGCCACTGGGTGGCCTCCTCATACTGCTGCCACCTCCAGACTCTGTCATTGTGCCACTTGGTGATCTTCTCCTGCTGCTGCTGCAGCCACCTCCAGAATCTGTCATTGTGGCACTCAGTGGCCTTTTCCTGATGTTGCTGCTGCTTTTGCAACCTCCAGACTATTTTATTGTGCCACTCTGTGGCCTTCTCCTGATTCTGCTACTGCTGCCACCTTCAGATTCTGACATTGTGCTGCTGCTGCCACCAACTACAGGCTCTGTTATAGTGCTACTCGGTGGGCTACTCATATTGCTTACAACTCCAAACTCTGTCATTGTGCCACTCGGTGGCCTTCTCCTGATGCTGCTGCTGCCGCTTCCTCCAGATTCTGTCATTTTGCCACTCGGTGGCCTTCTCCTTATGCTGCAGCTGCTGCCGCCACCTCCAGACTCTGTCATTGTGGCACTCAGTGGCCTTTTCCTGATGTTGCTGCTGCTTCTGCAACCTCCAGACTATTTTATTGTGCCACTCGGTGCCCTACTCCTAAAGCTGCTGCTGCTGCCGCCAACTCCAGACTCTGTCATTGTGCCAATTGGTGGCCTTCTTCTGATGCTGCTGCTGCCCCCACCTCCAAACTCTGTTGTTGTGCCAATCGGTGGCTTTCTCCTGACACTGCTGCTTCTGCCGCCACCTCCACACTCTGTCACTGTGCCACTCGGTGGCTTTCTCCTGACGCTGCTGCTGTTGCCCCGACCTCCACACTCTGTGAGTGTGCCACTCGGTGGCCTTCTCCTGATGCTGCTGCTGCCACCATCTCCAGATTCTGCCATTGTGCCACTCGGTGGCCTTATCCTGATGCTGCTGCTGCCACCACCTATAGGCTCTGTCATAATGCTACTCGGTGGTCTACTCATATTGCTGCCAACTCCAAACTCTGTCATTGTGCCACTCGGTGACCATTTCCTGCTGCTGCTTCCACCTCCAGACTCTGTCATTGTGCCACTTGGTGGCCTTCTCCTGATTCTGCGCTGCCTCCACCTCCAGACTCTTTCATTGTGCCACTCAGTAGCCTTTTCCTGATACTGCTGCCTCCACCTCCAGGCTCTGTCTAGGTGCCACTCAGTGGCCTCCTCATATTTCTCCCACCTCCTGATTGTCTCATTTTGCCATTTTTTGGCCTTCTCAAGATGCTGCCAACTCCAAACTCTGTCATTGTGCCACTCAGTGGCCTTCTTCTGATGCTGCTGCTGCCTCCAAACTCTGTCATTGTGCCACTGGGTGGCCTCCTCATACTGCTGCCACCTCCAGACTCTGTCATTGTGCCACTTGGTGATCTTCTCCTGCTGCTGCTGCAGCCACCTCCAGAATCTGTCATTGTGGCACTCAGTGGCCTTTTCCTGATGTTGCTGCTGCTTTTGCAACCTCCAGACTATTTTATTGTGCCACTCTGTGGCCTTCTCCTGATTCTGCTACTGCTGCCACCTTCAGATTCTGACATTGTGCTGCTGCTGCCACCACCTACAGGCTCTGTTATAGTGCTACTCGGTGGGCTACTCATATTGCTTACAACTCCAAACTCTGTCATTGTGCCACTCGGTGGCCTTCTCCTGATGCTGCTGCTGCCGCTTCCTCCAGATTCTGTCATTTTGCCACTCGGTGGCCTTCTCCTTATGCTGCAGCTGCTGCCGCCACCTCCAGACTCTGTCATTGTGGCACTCAGTGGCCTTTTCCTGATGTTGCTGCTGCTTCTGCAACCTCCAGACTATTTTATTGTGCCACTCGGTGCCCTACTCCTAAAGCTGCTGCTGCTGCCGCCAACTCCAGACTCTGTCATTGTGCCAATTGGTGGCCTTCTTCTGATGCTGCTGCTGCCCCCACCTCCAGACTCTGTTGTTGTGCCAATCGGTGGCTTTCTCCTGACACTGCTGCTTCTGCCGCCACCTCCAGACTTTGTCATTGTGCCACTCGGTGGCCTTCCTCCTGACACTGCTCTCTGTCATTGAGGCACTAGGTGGCCTCCTCATAATGCTGTAACCTCCAGATGTGCCACTCAGTGGCCTCCTTATACTGCTGTCAACTCCAGACTCTGTCATTGTGCCATTCGGTGGCCTTCTCCTGATGCTGCTGCTGCCGCCACCTCCAGACTCTGTCATTGTGGCACTCAGTGGCCTGCATCTGATGTTGCTGCTGCTGCTGCTGCAACCTCCAGACTCTTTCATTCTGCCACTCGGTGGCCTTCTCCTGATTCTGCTACTGCTGCCACCTCCAGATTCTGCCATTGTGCCACTCGGTGGCCTTCTCCTGATGCTGCTGCTGCCACCACCTCCAGGCTCTGTCATTGTGCAACTCGGTGGCTTTCTCTTGATGCTTCTGCTGCTGCCGCCTCCTCCAGACTCTGTGATTGTGCAACTTGGTGGCCTTCACCTGATGCTGCTTTCTGTCATTGTGCCATTCGGTGGCCTCTTCATACTGCTGCCACCTTTTAGACTGTTTCATTGCGCCACTTGGTGGCTTCCTCATACTGATGACAACTCCAGACTTTGTCATTGTGACACTCAGTGGCCTTATCCTGATGATGCTGCTGCCACCTCCAGGCTCTGTCATTGTGCCACTCAGTGGGCTCCTTTATACTGCTTCCAACTCCAGCATGTGTAATTGTGCCTCATGGTGGCCTCCTCAAACTGCTGCCAACTTCAGACTATGTCATTGGGCCACTCGGTGGCCTTCTTCTGATGCTGCTAACTCCAGACTCTGTCATTGTGCCACTCGGTGGCCTTCTCCTGATGCTGTTGCTGCTGCCGGCACCTACTGACTCTGTCATTGTGGCACTCAGTGGCCTTCTCCTGATGCTGCCACCACCTCTAGTCTCTGTCATTGTTCCACTTGGTGCCTTCTCCTGATTCTGCTGCTGACGATACCTCCAGACTCTGTCATTGTGCCACTTGGTGGCCTTATCCTGAGGCTGCTGCTGCCGTAACCTCCAGGCTCTGCCATTGTGCCACTCGGTGGCCTTCTCCTGATGCTGATGCTGCCGCCACCTCCAGACTCTGTCGTTGTGCCACTTGGTGGTCTTTTCTCATTCTGATGCCACCTCCAGACTTTGTCATTGTGCCATTCGGTGGCCTTCTCCTGACGCTGATCTCTGTCATTGTGCCATTCGGTGGCCTTATCATACTGCTACCACCTCTAGGCTGTGTCATTGTGCCAATTGGTTGCCTCCTCATACTGCTGCCAACTCCAGACTCTGTCATTGTGCCACTCGGTGGCCTTCTCCTGATTCTGCTACTGGCGCCACCTCTAGATTCTACCATTGTGCCACTCGGTGGCCTTATCGTGATGCTGTTGCTGCCGCCACCTCCACGCTCTGTCATTGTGCTACTCGGTGGGCTACTCATATTGCTGCCAACACCAAACTCTGTCATTGTGCCACTCGGTGGCTTTCTCCTGCTGCTGCCGCTACCTCCAGACTCTCTCATTGTGCCACTCGGCGGCCTTCTCCTAATTCTGCTACTTCCGCCACCTCCAGACTCTGTCTAGGTGCCACTCAGTGGCCTCCTCATATTTCTCCCACCTCCTGATTGTCTCATTTTGCCATTTTTTGGCCTTCTCAAGATGCTGCCAACTCCAAACTCTGTCATTGTGCCACTCAGTGGCCTTCTTCTGATGCTGCTGCTGCCTCCAAACTCTGTCATTGTGCCACTGGGTGGCCTCCTCATACTGCTGCCACCTCCAGACTCTGTCATTGTGCCACTTGGTGATCTTCTCCTGCTGCTGCTGCAGCCACCTCCAGAATCTGTCATTGTGGCACTCAGTGGCCTTTTCCTGATGTTGCTGCTGCTTTTGCAACCTCCAGACTATTTTATTGTGCCACTCTGTGGCCTTCTCCTGATTCTGCTACTGCTGCCACCTTCAGATTCTGACATTGTGCTGCTGCTGCCACCACCTACAGGCTCTGTTATAGTGCTACTCGGTGGGCTACTCATATTGCTTACAACTCCAAACTCTGTCATTGTGCCACTCGGTGGCCTTCTCCTGATGCTGCTGCTGCCGCTTCCTCCAGATTCTGTCATTTTGCCACTCGGTGGCCTTTTCCTGATGTTGCTGCTGCTTCTGCAACCTCCAGACTATTTTATTGTGCCACTCGGTGCCCTACTCCTAAAGCTGCTGCTGCTGCCGCCAACTCCAGACTCTGTCATTGTGCCAATTGGTGGCCTTCTTCTGATGCTGCTGCTGCCCCCACCTCCAGACTCTGTTGTTGTGCCAATCGGTGGCTTTCTCCTGACACTGCTGCTTCTGCCGCCACCTCCACACTCTGTCACTGTGCCACTCGGTGGCTTTCTCCTGACGCTGCTGCTGTTGCCCCGACCTCCACACTCTGTGAGTGTGCCACTCGGTGGCCTTCTCCTGATGCTGCTGCTGCCACCATCTCCAGATTCTGCCATTGTGCCACTCGGTGGCCTTATCCTGATGCTGCTGCTGCCACCACCTATAGGCTCTGTCATAATGCTACTCGGTGGTCTACTCATATTGCTGCCAACTCCAAACTCTGTCATTGTGCCACTCGGTGACCATTTCCTGCTGCTGCTTCCACCTCCAGACTCTGTCATTGTGCCACTTGGTGGCCTTCTCCTGATTCTGCGCTGCCTCCACCTCCAGACTCTTTCATTGTGCCACTCAGTAGCCTTTTCCTGATACTGCTGCCGCCACCTCCAGGCTCTGTCTAGGTGCCACTCAGTGGCCTCCTCATATTTCTCCCACCTCCTGATTGTCTCATTTTGCCATTTTTTGGCCTTCTCAAGATGCTGCCAACTCCAAACTCTGTCATTGTGCCACTCAGTGGCCTTCTTCTGATGCTGCTGCTGCCTCCAAACTCTGTCATTGTGCCACTGGGTGGCCTCCTCATACTGCTGCCACCTCCAGACTCTGTCATTGTGCCACTTGGTGATCTTCTCCTGCTGCTGCTGCAGCCACCTCCAGAATCTGTCATTGTGGCACTCAGTGGCCTTTTCCTGATGTTGCTGCTGCTTTTGCAACCTCCAGACTATTTTATTGTGCCACTCTGTGGCCTTCTCCTGATTCTGCTACTGCTGCCACCTTCAGATTCTGACATTGTGCTGCTGCTGCCACCACCTACAGGCTCTGTTATAGTGCTACTCGGTGGGCTACTCATATTGCTTACAACTCCAAACTCTGTCATTGTGCCACTCGGTGGCCTTCTCCTGATGCTGCTGCTGCCGCTTCCTCCAGATTCTGTCATTTTGCCACTCGGTGGCCTTCTCCTTATGCTGCAGCTGCTGCCGCCACCTCCAGACTCTGTCATTGTGGCACTCAGTGGCCTTTTCCTGATGTTGCTGCTGCTTCTGCAACCTCCAGACTATTTTATTGTGCCACTCGGTGCCCTACTCCTAAAGCTGCTGCTGCTGCCGCCAACTCCAGACTCTGTCATTGTGCCAATTGGTGGCCTTCTTCTGATGCTGCTGCTGCCCCCACCTCCAGACTCTGTTGTTGTGCCAATCGGTGGCTTTCTCCTGACACTGCTGCTTCTGCCGCCACCTCCAGACTTTGTCATTGTGCCACTCGGTGGCCTTCCTCCTGACACTGCTCTCTGTCATTGAGGCACTAGGTGGCCTCCTCATAATGCTGTAACCTCCAGATGTGCCACTCAGTGGCCTCCTTATACTGCTGTCAACTCCAGACTCTGTCATTGTGCCATTCGGTGGCCTTCTCCTGATGCTGCTGCTGCCGCCACCTCCAGACTCTGTCATTGTGGCACTCAGTGGCCTGCATCTGATGTTGCTGCTGCTGCTGCTGCAACCTCCAGACTCTTTCATTCTGCCACTCGGTGGCCTTCTCCTGATTCTGCTACTGCTGCCACCTCCAGATTCTGCCATTGCGCCACTCGGTGGCCTTCTCCTGATGCTGCTGCTGCCACCACCTCCAGGCTCTGTCATTGTGCAACTCGGTGGCTTTCTCTTGATGCTTCTGCTGCTGCCGCCACCTCCAGACTCTGTGATTGTGCAACTTGGTGGCCTTCACCTGATGCTGCTTTCTGTCATTGTGCCATTCGGTGGCCTCTTCATACTGCTGCCACCTTTTAGACTGTTTCATTGCGCCACTTGGTGGCTTC
Source organism: Bufo bufo (assembly GCF_905171765.1). Taxonomy (NCBI): domain Eukaryota; kingdom Metazoa; phylum Chordata; class Amphibia; order Anura; family Bufonidae; genus Bufo; species Bufo bufo. The sequence continues at coordinate 468,967,231 of NC_053392.1, read as the reverse complement.
CTCATACTGATGACAACTCCAGACTTTGTCATTGTGACACTCAGTGGCCTTATCCTGATGATGCTGCTGCCACCTCCAGGCTCTGTCATTGTGCCACTCAGTGGGCTCCTTTATACTGCTTCCAACTCCAGCATGTGTAATTGTGCCTCATGGTGGCCTCCTCAAACTGCTGCCAACTTCAGACTATGTCATTGGGCCACTCGGTGGCCTTCTTCTGATGCTGCTAACTCCAGACTCTGTCATTGTGCCACTCGGTGGCCTTCTCCTGATGCTGTTGCTGCTGCCGGCACCTACTGACTCTGTCATTGTGGCACTCAGTGGCCTTCTCCTGATGCTGCCACCACCTCTAGTCTCTGTCATTGTTCCACTTGGTGCCTTCTCCTGATTCTGCTGCTGACGATACCTCCAGACTCTGTCATTGTGCCACTTGGTGGCCTTATCCTGAGGCTGCTGCTGCCGTAACCTCCAGGCTCTGCCATTGTGCCACTCGGTGGCCTTCTCCTGATGCTGATGCTGCCGCCACCTCCAGACTCTGTCGTTGTGCCACTTGGTGGTCTTTTCTCATTCTGATGCCACCTCCAGACTTTGTCATTGTGCCATTCGGTGGCCTTCTCCTGACGCTGATCTCTGTCATTGTGCCATTCGGTGGCCTTATCATACTGCTACCACCTCTAGGCTGTGTCATTGTGCCAATTGGTTGCCTCCTCATACTGCTGCCAACTCCAGACTCTGTCATTGTGCCACTCGGTGGCTTTCTCCTGATTCTGCTACTGGCGCCACCTCTAGATTCTACCATTGTGCCACTCGGTGGCCTTATCGTGATGCTGTTGCTGCCGCCACCTCCACGCTCTGTCATTGTGCTACTCGGTGGGCTACTCATATTGCTGCCAACACCAAACTCTGTCATTGTGCCACTCGGTGGCTTTCTCCTGCTGCTGCCGCTACCTCCAGACTCTCTCATTGTGCCACTCGGCGGCCTTCTCCTAATTCTGCTACTTCCGCCACCTCCAGACTCTGTCATTGTGCCACTTGGTGGCCTTCTTCTGATGCTACTAACTCCAGACTCTGTCATTTTGCCACTCGTGGCCTTCTTCTGATGCTGCTTCTGCTGCCGACACCTACAGACTCTGTCATTGTGGCACTTGGTGACCTTCTCTGACGGTGCTGCTGCCGCCACCTCCAGGCTCTGTCATTGTGCTATTTGGTGGCCTTCTCCTGATGATGCTGCTACCGCCACCTCCAGACTCTGTCATTGTGCCACTCAGTGGCCTCCTCATACTGCTGCCACCTCCAGACTCTGTCATTGTGCCACTCGGTGGCCTTCTTCTGATGCTGCTTCTGCTGCCGTCACCTACAGACTCTGTCATTGTGCCACTCAGTGGCCTCCTCATACTGCTGCCAACTCCAGACTCTGTCATTGTTCCAATCGGTGGCCTCCTCATACTGCTGCAAACTTTAAACTCTGTCATTGTGCCACTTGGTGGCCTTCTCCTGATGCTGCTGCTGCCGCTACCTCCAGGCTCTGTCATTATGCCACTTGATGGCCTTCTCCTGATGCTGCTGCTGCCACCTCCAGACTGTCATTGTGCCACTCGTTGGCCTTCTTCTGATGCTGCCACCTTCTGACTCTATCGTTTTGCCACTCCGTGCCCTCTCCATACTTCTGCCACCTCAAATATCTGTAATTGTGCCACTCGGTGTCCTCCTCATACTGCTGCTCCTCCAGACTTTGTCATTTTTCCACTCAGTGACCTCCTCATACTGCTGCCAACTCCAGACTCTGTCATTGTGCCACTCAGTGGCCTCCTCATACTGCTGCCACCTCCAGACTCTGTCATTGTGCCACTCAGTGGCCTGCTCATACTGCTGCCAACACCAAACTCTGTCATTTTGCCACTCAGTGGCCTCCTCATACTGCGGCCACCTGCAATCTCTGTCATTGCGCCATTCGGTGGCCTCTTCATACCGCTGCCAACTTCAGACTGTGTCATTGTGCCACTCGGTGGCCTTCTCCTACTGCTGCCAACTTCCACTTGGTTTCCTTCTTCTGATGCTGCCATCTCCAGACTGTGTCATTGTGCCACTCAGTGACCTCCTCATACTGCTGCCAACTACAGACTCTGTCATTCTGCCACTCGGTGGCCTCCTCATACTGCTGCCAACTTCAGACTCTGTCATTGTGCCACTCGGTGGCCTCCTTATACTGCTGCCAACTGCAGACTGTGTCATTGTGCCACTCAGTGGCCTCCTCATGCTGCTACCAACTCCAGACTTTTTCATTATGCCACTTGGTGACCTCCACATACTGCTGCTAACTGCAGACTCTGTCATTGTGCCACTCGGTGGCTTTCTCCTGATGCTGCCACCTCCAGACTGCATCATTGTGTCACTCGGTGGCCTTCTCATACTGTTGCCTTCTCCAGACTCTGTCATTGTGCCACTCGGGGACCTCCTCATACTGCTGCCACCTCCAGACTGTGTCATTGTGCCACTCGGTGGCCTCCTCATACAGTGTGGGTGACAGAATAACTTTAGCAAAACTAACATCACTGTTAGACAATGTCTCCCACCCCATGCCTGAAGCTGTTGTGGAGCTGAATAGCTCCTTCAGTGACAGACTGCTGCATCCTAGTTGCACGAAGGAATCTTATCGTAGGTCCTTCCTCCCAGCAGCAGTTAGGATTTATAACCACCACTGTTCCCAAAAAAACTGTAGTTTAAGTAAATTCTGTGTTATGTTTTTCTAGTATTTTTTACTCTTATATTTCTAATTGCTCTTTTTTTTGTTCCTGTTGTGAATGTGATTGCGTTTGTTATGCTGTTTCTTCTTCTTCTTCTTCTTCTTCACTTCATGACTGATCCACTATTTTGTCTTTCGGCTTGGCTGACATCATCATTTATTTGACCTTTCTTCTGATCTGTCAGAAAGAAGGAAAAATGAGATGCACAACGGATCCTGTCTGTGTAGGAGCTGTAAGGTCTGTATGATCCCATAAGAATTGGCTTATGATTTGGTAGCCAAAAGCAGGAGTGGGTACAAAACACAGAAGACATGCAAATATTCCATTCACGTGTCATCTCTGTTTTAGATCCACTCCTATTTTTTGTGGCATTAGCAATACTGATGGATCAAATGCTTACCGAGTGAAGGCATATGTCCCACAGACAGGATTGTTTTTGTGGGTTATTGTTCACAGCCGCCACTACATTTACCCAGTGTGCTGTTAGGGAGATATAATGTCCCTGCCCATGCTTACTGGTCCAAGTATTGGTGGTTTTGTGGACCTTGCCACAGATGGCATAGCGCAGTGCACACCTGATTTTGTCCTCCACTTGGTTGTGCAGGGTAGGGATGGGTCGCCTGGAAAAGTAGTGGCGTTTGGGAGCTACGTACTGTGGGACAGCCAGCGCCATAAGTTTTTTTAAAAGTCTCCATCTCCACTAGACAGAATGACAGCATTTCAAAGGCCAGGAATTTTGAAATCCTGGCATTCAGAGCCAGGGATCACGGGTGGCTAGGGGGTTACTTCCTCTTTCTCTCCAGTGTTTGGGAGATGGACAGCTGAACGCTTCCATGGGACAGTGTAGAGATGCTTGGTGACCGTGAAAGACGTGGTGGCATTGCTGCCACATCCTCTGTGCCACTGTCACTCACTTGTGCTCAGGTTTAGAATGTTTATTTTTAATTTGTATGTATTTTATGTTATTTTAAATTATTTCCCTACCCACATTTTTTTGCAGTGCATTTGTCCTACTCTTACCCCCATTTTGCTTCCTTTTGCAGCCCTCTAGCCCTTTCCAGGACTTTTTTAGCACCATTGTAGTGCCCAAAAGTTCGGGTTCCCGTTGACTTCAAGGGGGTTCGGGGTCAACTTCGGGTCTAGTTCGGGTCCCGAACTCGAACTTTTCGGCGAAATTCGGCCGAACCCTGCAAACCCGAACATTTACTTGGAATCCATAGTAAAACAGCTTCCAGCTTGAAATAAATCTAGCAGAGCAATTGGAGCAATGAATGGAGAGATTTCTGGATCCATGTAAGGTACAGGTTTGTTAGAAAGTTATTGTCATGTAGTCTGATTTGATGTCTGATTTTCATTTTTTTATATTGATTGGCCATTCAATTTCTGTCATTATAGCATGATAATCAATAGTATTTACTCTATACTACACTTGAAGAAAAGAGCTTTGCTAGTCTACTATAATGTGAATTTCTTATTCAAGCACAGAAACCTGGCTTGCCTAAGCTCCTTCTATTGATTACTTTTCCTTCATTTCAAACTGTTTGTAAACTATAGTTTGTAAATCACTTGCTAGTGATTTTCACTTAGGGTAACAGTGATTTTCATGAATAAACTATTTGTGTGGATAATTCCAAAATCGTCAGTCAAGGTGAATAAACCATCTCTCACTCTCTTCTCATGATGTTGCATTATAAATGTAGTATAATCAGATATTTTCAGATGCCTAAAGCAAGCAATAGAAATCTTTATTATTGACATTGAATTCAGATTATGCCTGAATGACAATAGAAATGTTGCTGCTGGAGGGAAAAATTGAAATGAAGCCCCTTGTACCCTCTTATGCAAATAGAGAAACACATTCAAATTAGACAAGTCACTACGCATTAAATTTAAATCCATCTCTTCACTGTAAAAATAAATACCGTATTTTTCGCCCTATAAGACGCACCGGCCCATAAGACGCACCTAGGTTTTTGGGGAGGAAAATAAGAAAAAATATTTTTTGAACCAAAAGGTGTGCTTTTGGTGGGTTTGGAACTAATGGTGGTCTGTGGATGACGGACACTGTTATGGGGGGGATCTGTGGATGACGGACACTGTTATGGGGGGCATCTGTGGATGACTGACACTGTTATGGGGGGATCTGTGGATGACGGACACTGTTATGGGAGGATCTGTGGATGACGGACACTGTTATGGGAGGATCTGTGGATAACGGACACTGTTATGGGAGGATCTGTGGATGACGGACACTGTTATGGGTGGGATCTGTGGATGACGGACACTGTTATGGGGGGGATCTGTGGATGATGGACACTGTTATGGGGGGATCTGCGGATGACAGACACTGTTATGGGGGGATCTGTGGATAACGGACACTGTTATGGGAGGATCTGTGGATGACGGACACTTATGGGGGGATCTGTGGATGACGGACACTTATGGGGGGATCTGTGGATGACGACACTTATGGGGGGATCTGTGGATGACGGACACTTATGGGGGAATCTGTGGATGACGGACACTTATGGGGGGGATCTGTAGATGACGGACACTGTTACAGGGGGGGATCTGTGGCTGGCACTGTTACAGGGGGGGGATCTGTGGATGGCACTGTTACAGGGGGGGATCTGTGGATGGCACTGTTATATATGTGCCATCCACAGACCCCCACCCCATAACAGTGCCATCCACAGACCCCCCCAGTCGATAACAAAGCCATCCACAGACCCCCACCCCTTAACTGTGCCATCCACAGATTCCGTGTGCCCCCCCGCCGCCGCCCCCCCCCCCCCAGTATACAAATATAAAATGTATTATTGAATTAAAAGTTATTAAACCTGCACCCCTCACTCCTAATAGTACCGTATATTCTAATTGCTCCTGTATAATGCCGGCAGGCGGGCCGGGCGGCCGGCGCGTCACTCACTGACGTCACTTGCCTGTGCCGCCTGCTTCATTCATAAAGGAGGCGGCGCAGGCACGTGACATCAGTGAGTTACGCTGCCTGCCGGCATTATACAGAAACAATTAGGATATACGGTACTATTAGGAGTGAGGGGGGCATGTTTAATAACTTTTAATTCAATAATACATTTTATATTAGAATACCGTAGCGGTGGGGCGGGGCTATAGTACAGTGACCGCACCGCCCCACCGCTATTGCCGGCCCCCTGCTCCTCCTCCCAGTCCCTCCCCCGGCCCCCTGTAACGGTCGCGTACACACACACACAGGGGGGGAGGGAAGTGACCACTGCGCTCCACCCTTACCCCTGGCCCTGCCTACTTGCCTCGCGAGTCCTAATGACAGGGGACAACTGGACGGCAATCCCTAACTTGGAATAAGTGCAAGGGTGACAGACAGACAAACAACAGGACGTGAACGGACCGAGTCAATACCAGGAAAGCTACAAAGTACAAAGGATTAAGCAAAGAATGGTCAGGAGAAGCCGGGGTCAAATACCAGGAGAGCAGAGAAGTACAAGAGGAGTCCTAAGAGAGTAGTCAGGTGGGAGCCGAGGTCACAATACCAGGACGGATGCGCAGTACAGGAGGATCAGGCAAAAGGATGGTCAAGGAACAGAATCAGGTAAGTATTCAGCAGTCCAACAAATAGCCAGGAACCTAGAAATTAACAGGCAACCTGTAGCCAGCAGGCTGCCTGTATTTATAGTGGGGAGTGAGAGTCATGTGACGTGGCCAGCGTCACATGACCGACAGACCAACCAGTCAAGCACCGAGTGATCAGCTCGGCGCTCAAGGCAGACTTAGGAGCAGGGAGCCACCCAGCTAGTAAAGCCGCCCTGGGAATGAGGTCAAACACAGATCCTCATTCCCAAAGCTAAGCAACAGGTCTGCGGGCGATGGGGGACCGAGTGCACCTTCGGAACCCCGTGACAGTACCCCGCCCCCCCCTTTTACGAGGGGCCACCGGACCCAAGACTTCAGGCGATGGCTTTTCAGGGTGTTCTAAATGAAATTTACGAACAAGTCTAGGAGCATGAACCTCCCTGGCAGGTACCCAAGATCTCTCTTCAGGTCCATACCCCTTCCAGTGAATCCGGTACTGCAAGGAATTACGCACCTTCCGGACATCCACTATTTTAGACACCACATACTCTACAGCATCATTAACAAGAACTGGCGGAGGCGAGGCTTTTGATGGTACTACCGGTTCAAAATATTTTTTAAGCAGAGATTTATGGAGCACATTATGAATGTGGAATGACTCGGGCAGCTCCAACCTAAAAGATACTGGGTTAATCACTTCCGTGATCTTATATGGTCCAATAAAACGAGGAGCAAATTTTTTAGAAGTTACCTTGAGAGATAGATTCTTGGAGGACAACCATACTTTATCCCCAACCTGAAAGTTTACCCCCCTTGAACGTCTCCTATCGGCCTTGAGTTTCTGAGAACATTGAGCCTTTTCTAGGTTCGATTGAACCCGGGCCCAAACTGTGCACAGTTCGGAGGAGAGTTTATCCGCTTCAGGGTTAGAGGAGGAGACGGACGACCCAGAATGAAAACGGGGATGAAAACCATGGTTACAAAAGAAAGGGGAGACCCCAGCGGAAGAATTGACACGGTTATTCAAAGCAAATTCAGCCAATGGAAGAAATTTCACCCATAATTGCTGGTCATCAGCAACATACGACCTCAAGAATTGTTCGACAGACTGATTAAGGCGTTCAGTCTGCCCATTACTCTCAGGGTGGTAGGCAGAGGAAAAAGACAATGAAATTTTACATTTTTGACAGAAGGCCCTCCAGAATTTGGACACAAACTGCACACCCCTGTCAGAAACAATTTTTTCCGGGATACCATGCAATCGAACAATTTCTTTCACGAAAATAGACGCCAGGGTTTTGGCATTCGGGAGTTTAGACAGGGGAATGAAATGGACCATCTTGCTAAACCTATCCACCACTACCCACACTACAGTCTTACCCTCCGCCGGCAGTAGGTCAGTTATAAAGTCCATCGAGATATGGGACCAGGGTCTACTGGGAATGGGTAGGGGTCGTAGGTTACCAGCAGGGTGAGTCCTAGGTGTCTTGGACCTGACACAAACCTCACAGGCTGACACATAGGACTTGACATCCCTAGTTAGAGTGGGCCACCAATAAGATCTAGAAACCAGATCCTTAGTGTCCTCAACACCCGGATGTCCACAAAAGGCAGAATCATGACACTCACCCAACAGCTGGAGACGAAATTGTACGGGAACAAACAACTTATCTGTTGGAATGGATACCGGTGCCAGATGTTGTTCCGACCTAATGCGAGCCGAGATATCCTGGGTAAGAGCTGCTAAGAAGATTTTTGCTGGTAGGATGGATTCAGGTGGTACCTCAGTAGGTTGAAAAGCCTGGAAGCTCCGAGATAATGCGTCCGCCTTCACATTTTTACTTCCCGGCCTGAACGTGATGGAAAAATCAAAACGAGTAAAAAACAGAGCCCATCTGGCTTGACGGGGATTCAACCTCTTAGCAGACTCGAGAAACATAAGGTTTTTATGGTCAGTGACAACAGTTACACAATGCCTTGCCCCCTCCAGAAAATGCCTCCACTCCTCAAATGCCCATTTAATGGCCAGCAGCTCCCTATTCCCTATGTCGTAGTTTCTCTCTGTGGGAGAGAATTTCCTGGAGAAGAAGGCACATGGTCTCAGATTAGTGAGGCTAGCAGGACCTTGTGAAAGGACTGCTCGTGCGCCGTCCTCGGACGCATCCACCTCCACAATAAAAGGTTTCTCCTGATCAGGCTGGATCAGAATGGGAGCGCTACTGAATGCCTTTTTTAATTTTTCAAATGAAGAAATGGCCTCAGTAGACCAATTCTCCAAATCCGCCCCTTTCGTAGTAAGGTCGGTCAACGGTTTAGCAATTACGGAAAAATTCATAATAAATTTACGATAGTAATTGGCGAAACCTAAGAACCGTTGTAAGGCCTTTAAGGATGAAGGTCTTACCCATTCCTTAATTGCTAGTACCTTACCAGGATCCATCTTGAAGGCGTGAGGAGTCAGAACATGCCCTAGAAACAGAATCTCCTGCACACCAAAGACACATTTCTCTTGTTTAGCGGATAGCTGATTCTCCCTCAACACCTCTAATACTTGTCTAACATGAGACACATGGGATTCGAAGTCAGGAGAGAATATCAAAATGTCGTCAAGATAGACAATAACAAATTTACCTAAGAACTCCCTAAGAATGTCATTCATGAAGTTTTGGAACACAGCTGGGGCATTGCTGAGTCCAAAAGGCATCACCTGATATTCAAAGTGTCCTACCGGAGTATTGAACGCCGTCTTCCATTCGTCTCCCTCCTTGATTCGGATTAGATTGTATGCCCCTTTCAGGTCAATTTTGGAAAACCAGGTAGCCCCCAGGAACTGGTTAAATAAATCCGGAATCAATGGGAGGGAGTATCTATTCTGGACAGTGATTTTATTTAATCTCCGGTAATCGATACATGGCCTAAGACCACCATCTTTTTTCTTAACAAAGAAAAACCCCGCCCCCATAGGAGAGACAGAAGGTCTAATATGCCCTTTACCAAGGCTCTCCTTAATATAATCTTCCATGGCCTTGCGTTCGGGCATAAAAAGATTATAAATTCGTCCTTTAGGGGGTAAAGTATCAGACTTTACTGAGACCCCAGCCTGTACCACTGACAGGCACAAGTCACACTTAGGCCCCCATCTCACCAACTCCCCATTGGACCAATCTATAGTGGGGTTATGTAGTCGGAGCCAAGGCAACCCTAGTACCACCTCAGCAGGTAGGTTCTCCAGGACTAGAAGCGAACATCTCTCTGAGTGGCACACACCCACGGTTAGAGAAATCTCCGAGGTACATAAGCTCACCGTACCACCAATAAGAGGAGTAGCATCAATAGCCATGACATGGATAGGAGTTGGTAAGGCAAACATAGGAATACCCAATCTTACAGCATACTCAGAGTCAATAAAGCTAGCCGCTGAGCCAGAATCAATAAAGGCCTTACCCGGCCATTTATCTATTCCCAGAGAAATCGTAATGGGTACCGAAAGCTTACATTTAGAAAATTCAGGGTGTACCTGGTCTTTAGGTTGCCTTGCCTTAGGAGACTTGACAGAGAGGACCTTCTTAGGACACTGGTTGATCCAATGGTCAGAATCTCCACAGTAAAAGCATTCTCCACGTCTGCGGCGAAGATTCCCTCGGGTCAAGCCAACCTGCATGGGTTCCTCGGTGGAGACCTCAGCATTGTCTCTGGGATAGGCCTCTGGCTGGACCACCATCTGGGAAGAGAACTGTTGTTCCTGTCGTCTCTCTCTAACCCGTCGGTCAAGTCGGAAAACAAGGGTCATCATCTCCTCTAAGGTCTCTGGAAGTTGATAACTGACCAGAAGATCCTTTAATTCATCAGACAGACCTGACCTGAACTGACTCTTCAGGGCTGGTTCGTTCCATCCTGAGGGGACACACCACCTTCTGAATTGGGTGCAATAATCCTCCGCTGGTAAATTGCCCTGAACCAGTGCCTTTAGAGCCGTCTCGGCTACTAGAGCCCTGTCTGGTTCATCATAGAGGGTACCTAGGGCCTGAAAGAACCCCTCCACAGAATATAAACAACTGGCGCCAGCAGGTAAAGAGAACGCCCAGTCCTGGGGATCACCCTGTAATCGGGAAATGATAATGCCCACACGTTGACTCTCGGGCCCAGAGGACACGGGGCGCAAACGGAAGTAAAGTTTGCAACTCTCCTTAAAAGAGAGAAACTTCTTCCGGTCTCCAGAAAAGGTTTCTGGGAGCTTAATCTGGGGCTCAAAATGCGGACTGGAGGCCTGAGGAGTGGAAGAACCTTGCCCTAACTCAAAAGAGCTGAGTTGTTCCCCTAACTCCTGCACCATCTGCGTCAGATTAGAGACATAGTCAGTCAGGGTCACCAGAGGATTCATAATACAGTGGTTATTGGGCCTGTTAATCTGTAACGGTCGCGTACACACACACACACAGGGGGGAGGGAAGTGACCACTGCGCTCCACCCTTACCCCTGGCCCTGCCTACTTGCCTCGCGAGTCCTAATGACAGGGGACAACTGGACGGCAATCCCTAACTTGGAATAAGTGCAGGGATGACAGACAGACAAACAACAGGACGTGAACGGACCGAGTCAATACCAGGAAAGCTAGAAAGTACAAAGGATTAAGCAAAGAATGGTCAGGAGAAGCCGGGGTCAAATACCAGGAGAGCAGAGAAGTACAAGAGGAGTCCTAAGAGAGTAGTCAGGTGGGAGCCGAGGTCACAATACCAGGACGGATGCGCAGTACAGGAGGATCAGGCAAAAGGATGGTCAAGGAACAGGATCAGGTAAGTATTCAGCAGTCCAACAAATAGCCAGGAACCTAGAAATTAACAGGCAACCTGTAGCCAGCAGGCTGCCTGTATTTATAGTGGGGAGTGAGGGTCATGTGACGTGGACAGCGTCACATGACCGACAGACCAACCAGTCGAGCACCGAGTGATCAGCTCGGCGCTCAAGGCAGACTTAGGAGCAGGGAGCCACCCAGCTAGTAAAGCCGCCCTGGGAATGAGGTCAAACACAGATCCTCATTCCCAAAGCTAAGCAACAGGTCTGCGGGCGATGGGGGACCGAGTGCACCTTCGTGAACCCCGTGACACCCCCGCTCCGTACATCGCATCCAGCGATGTTAAAACTGTCAGCATTCGCCCCATAAGACGCAGGGGCATTTTCCTCCCATTTTTGGGGAGGAAAAAGTGCGTCTTATGGGGCGAAAAATACGGTAAATTAAATGCCAGATTTATCAAATAGATACTATATTATCATAGACATAACTCAAATCTGCTGTATAAAGCTATGATACAAAGATATGCAAATATAAAGTAAGGTAACAGTCACCAAAAGTCATCCAAACAAGTGAGTGAGCTTCACTTTCACCAGCGCGCAACATGGCACTCATACTGCAGGAATGTGGCCAGGTATGAGACATCTCTAATCATTTACAGTGTCTTGAAAAAGTATCCATACCGCTTAAATTTCTCTGCATATTTTCCCCTTACACGCGCAAGCAAATGTATTCTATTGGGATTTTATGTGATAGACCAACACAAAGTAGCAAGTATGTGTGAAGTGAACAGAAAATTGTATATGGCTGTATCCATCCACAAAATATTGTTTCAGTAGCCCTTTGGTTGGTGTAGGTGATCTTTAGCAAACTGCAGATTGGACAGCAATGTTCTTTTTCGAGATCAGTGTGTTATTGCTTGCAATTCTGACATGCACACCATCGTTAGTTCAATGTCCCTTTGATGGTGGCCTCATGTAAACTAACATTAGCAAATGTGGGAAAGCCTTTAGTTGTTTAGAGGTCATCTTGAGTTCCTTTGTCACCTCACAGACTATTACATGCCTTGCTCTTGGTGTGATCTTAGTTGGACGACTATTCCTGGGGAGGATAATAATGGTCTTTCTCTCCATTTGTACACAATCTCACTGTGGATTGGTGGTGCTCAAACTCTTTACAGAACTATTCTAATCTGATAAGGATTAACAACTCTTCTTCTGAGGTTCTGAGAAATCTCCTTTGTTCACGCCATAATACACTTCCACAAATATTTTGCAAAGATCAGACTTTGATCATTTTCTGTTCTCAGGGCCAATTCTAGTTTCTCTTCTGCCTGATGTGAGAATTGAAATGGCGACCACCCCAGCTCTACTGCTAAAGTCATATTTGGATGGACATTACATTTCACACTACCAAACATACAGGAGAACACAGCATCACATAACTCTCACATCCAGTTATGTCTTCTATGATGCAGAAGTTCTCTTTCCTCATCTTCTCCATTGGGAGCAGACAGCCACAATGAGCTCTTTCAGCAATGTCTTATTTCTGCAGAGTTTACCACACAGATATATTAGATTTCTCACTTTTCAATAATTCTCCTCCTACTTCTACTGATGTCCCAACAGTGTCACCCTGCCACTACCCCCAATACTGTGCCCACTGTGATCCTCAATGATGCCAAATACTAGACTACAGAAATAGTCACCCACATAGTAATATAATTACCAGACTGCCCAAATTAGTAATACTGCCCCCAGTAGTGATAATGCTTCCCAAAAATAGCTTAATAAGTAACAATGCCCTCCATATTATGCCCAATAATAATAAAACCCCTACAGTTCCCCCGATAATAATGATGCCACCATAGTGCCCCCACTATTTAACATGCCCCCTGCAATGTCTCCTGTAGTTTTAATAACCTCTTGCAGTTATAACTCCCCTTTAGTCCCATGAGCTTTTCAAAAACTTTTTAAAGACATATCTGTTAAAACAGTTGACAATTATAGCTTATGGGTGATGAATCCCACTGTAAGTCATCTCAATTATAAATTTATGCTCAAAACATAATTTTGTCCTCAACATTGCCAAACAGAAGTACCTCATCTCCTCACTCTTAAATAACCCAAAACGACTCTTTGACACTTTTCACTCCCTTCTAAGCCCTACAGTTCAAGAACCCACCACTGACCTCAGCTCTGAAGACATTGCCACATATTTCAGAAATAAGATTTGCAATATTCAGAAGGAAATTATCTCCCAGTCCCCAACCAATTTCAATCCTCCTCCCTCCCACCCTTCCATATGGTCTCTCTTTTCTTTTGACCGTATAACAGATGAAGAAGTCTCCAGACTACTCTCTTCTTATTGACACACCACTTGTAGCAGTCATCCTATTCCCTCACACCTTCTCCAGTCCCTCTCCCCAGCTATCATCACTGACCTTAGTACAAAATGTATCCTCTCTTCTGGTATATTTCCATCCTCTTTCAAACATTCTCTTATAACACTACTTAAAAAACATCTCTTGACCCGACCTGTGCTGCTAACTATCGACCTGTTTCTAACCTCCCCTTCATCTCTAAACTCCTGGAAAATCTCATCTACTCTCGCTTAATAAGCTATTTCTCTGCTAACTCTCTTCTTGACCCCATACAATATGCCTTTCACCCTCTCCACTCTATAGAAACTGACCTTACTTTATTATATAATAAATCTTTATTGCATTTTTCCAATTTATACATAATTATTCAATAATCATCTTATTCTTACATTACATATATTACCCCAACCCCCCACCCCTGACATATTGGTTGCTCAAAAAGTAACAAGAAAAAAAAAGGGAATATTACTCCCCTCTCCCCCCCCCCCAAAGCCCAAATCTTCCCGCAAAGGGTCCAAAGCACCCTGCCATTTATGCGTCAGATTGTTGACTGCTCTTCTGTTGTTCTTTTGGTACGACAAACATTGGTATATTCTTGAAACCAATTTCTTACTAGGTGTTAACTTAGTTATATTATCCAAAGGCTGTGGTAAAGTAGTTATTTGTGTGCCTTTCCCTATCGTCTTATACAGTGCATGTTTTAGTTGTAAGTAGTAGAACCTCGACTCTATGTTTTTCAATTGGTATTTCCTTTTTAACTCTTCATAAGATATTATATCCCCCTCTTCCCATACCTGGCCTAATTTGTATATACCGTATTTCCACCAGATCTTCTGTTCAATTAACTTTAACCCCTTAAGGACACAGCCTTTTTACACCTTAGGACCAGGCCATTTTTTGCAAATCTGACCAGAGTCCCTTTAAGTGCTGATAACTTTAAAACGCTTTGACTTATCCAGGCCGTTCTGAGATTGTTTTTTCGTCACATATTGTACTTCATGACACTGGTAAAATGAAGTCAAAAAAATTTTTTTTTGCACCAAAAAATACCTAATTTAACAAAAAATTTTAAAAATTTGCAAATTTCAAAGTTTCAGTTTCTCTACTTCTGTAATACATAGTAATACCCCCAAAAATTGTGATGACTTTACATTCCCCATATGTCTACTTCATGTTTGAATTGTTTTGGGAATGATATTTTATTTTTTGGGGATGTTATAAGGCTTAGAATTTTAGAAGCAAATCTTGAAATTTTTCAGAAATTTACAAAAACTAAATTTTTAGGGACCTGTTCAGGTCTCAAGTCACTTTGCGAGGCTTACATAATAGAAAACAACCCAAAAATGACCCCATCTAAGAAACTACACCCCTCAAGGTATTCAAAACTGATTTTGCATACGTTGTTAACCCTTTAGGTGTTGCACAAGAGTTATTGGCAAATGGGGAGGAAATTTGAGAATTTCATTTTTTTGTCTAATTTTTCATTTTAACCCATTTTTTCCACTAACAAAGCAAGGGTTAACAGCCAAACAAGACTGTATCTTTATTGCTCTGACTCTGCCGTTTACAGAAACACCCAATATGTGGCCGTAAACTACTGTACGGCCACACAGCGGGGCGTAGAGTGAAAGGTGCGCCGTTTGGTTTTTGGAAGGCTGATTTTTATGGACTGGTTTATTTACACCATGTCCCATTTGAAGCCCCCCTGATGCACCCCTAGAGGAGAAACTCCCTAAAAGTGACCCCATCTAAGAAACTACACCCCTCAAGGTATTCAAAACTGATTTTACATACGTCGTTAACCCTTTAGGTGTTGCACAAGAGTTATTGGCAAAGGCGATGAAATTTGAGAATTTCATTTTTTTGCCTAATTTTCCATTTTAACCCATTTTCTCCACTAACAAAGCAAGGGTTAACAGCCAAACAAGACTGTATCTTTATTGCCCTGAATCTGCTGTTTACAGAAACACCCCATATGTGGCCGTAAACTACTGTACGGCCACACAGCGGGGCGTAGAGTGAAAGGTGCGCCGTTTGGTTTTTGGAGGGCTGATTTTCCTGGACTGTTTTTTTGACACCATGTCCCATTTGAATGTACAGAAAGTGCTAAGCAGGTGGCTCACTCTGATTTGTCACGACAGGTGCACAGGTTCAAAAAAACACCCCTTAGTTCTGGTAGATAGATATGGATTTGGATAGAACCGGCACTCAAAACAATTGGAATAAGCGTGGAAGTAAATTAAAATTATTTATTAAACAGTAAGCATTAATTATGCTATATTCTGTGTACATCAGAGTAAAAATTCATAAAAATGACATAAAAAACATAAAAAATATATATATACCAAATATATATCTCCAATATAGAGAGGTCTCAAATGCTGGGCACAGCAGACTGCATCTGTGTCCCTCCCAGTTGGGTAAGGCTGTTAGATCGCAGGCGTCTATGCCAAAGCAGAATATTTGAGATATACACCGTGGTACATAGCATAAAATACTATATTTGAGGGGATTCAATGGCAGGTATCCCACATAGTCCTAATTGCATAAATTGCTCCAACATGTAGGGTAGGGAATCTAAGATAGTCAGATGTGGTCTATATTTTGGACCATGAATGGATCGTCCAGCACCTGTAACAGTCTCAGATTCAAAGTCACTTGTCCAGCACGTCTGTAATCACAGTGCCTGTGCCGTCTCTCATGCAGAGAATCCGTCTAGTTCCTCTGAACTAAGTGTTACTCACTGTGTCTCCGTATAGGATCACTCGATTGGATCTGCGGCGGAATTTCTACCGTGGCGTCCCACGCTTCAGCTTTTTCTCCGCTGTGTTTGTGTTGGATCCGGTTAGTAGTGGTATATATATATTTTTTATGTTTTTATGTCATTTTTATGAATTTTTACTCTGATGTACACAGAATATAGCATAATTAATGCTTACTGTTTAATAAATAATTTTAATTTACTTCCACGCTTGTCCCATTTGAAGCCCCCCTGATGCACCCCTAGATTATAAACTCCATAAAAGTGGCCCCATCTAAGAAACTACACCCCTCAAGGTATTCAAAACTGATTTTACAAACTTTGTTAACCCTTTAGGTGTTGCACAAGATTTAATGGAAAATAGAGATACAATTTCAAAATTTCACTTTTTTGGCAGATTTTCCATTTTAATATTTTTTTCCAGTTACAAAGCAAGGGTTAACAGCCAAACAAAACTCAATATTTATGGCCCTAATTCTTTAGTTTACAGAAACACCCCATATGTGGTCGTAAACAGCTGTACGGGCACACGGCAGGGCGCAGAAGGAAAGGAATGCCATACGGTTTTTGGAAGGCAGGTTTTGCTGGACTGTTTTATTTTTGACACCATGTCCCATTTGAAGCCCCCCTGATGCACCCCTAGAGTAGAAACTCCAAAAAAGTGGCCCCATTTTAGAAACTACGGGATAGGTTGGCAGTTTTGTTGGTACTAGTTTAGGGTACATATGATTTTTGGTTGCTCTATATTACACTTTTTGTGCGGCAAGGTAACAAGAAATAGCTTTTTTGGCACCGTTTTTTTTGTTGTTATTTACAACATTCATCTGACAGGTTATATCATGTGGTAATTTTATAGAGCAGGTTGTCACGGACGTGGCGATACCTAATATGTATACAATTTTTTTTATTTATGTAAGTTTTACACAATGATTTCATTTTTAAAACAAAAAAAATGTTTTAGTGTCTCCATAGTCTAAGAGCCATAGTTTTTTCAGTTTTTGGGCGATTATCTTAATTAGGGTCTCATTTTTTGCGGGATGAGATGACGGTTTGATTGGCATCTATTTTGGGGTGCATATGACTTTTTTATTTCTTGCTATTACACTTTTTGTGACGTAAGATGACAAAAAATTGCTTTTTTTACACCGTTTTTATTTTTATTTTTTTACGGTGGTCATCTGAGGGGTTAGATCATGTGATATTTTTATAGAGCCAGTCGATATGGACGCGGCGATACCTAATATGTATACTTTTTTTATTTATGTAAGTTTTACACAATGATTTCATTTTTGAAACAAAAAAATCATGTTTTAGTGTTTCCATAGTCTAAGAGCCATAGTTTTTTCAGTTTTTGGGCGATTATCTTGGGTAGGGTATGATGTTTGCGGGATAAGATGACGGTTTGATTGTTACAATTTTGGCGTACATGCGACTTTTTTGATCACTTTTATTACCTTTTTTGGGAAGTAAGGTGGGCAAAATTTCAATTTCATCATAGTTTTTTATTTTTTATTTTTATGCCGTTCACCGTTCGGGTAAAGTAACATGACCGTTTTATAGACCAGGTCGTTACGGACGCGGCGATACCAAACATGTGTAGGGAATTTTATTTTTTTCATTTTTAATCAGTGATAAATGTGTTTTTTGATTTTTACTTTTTTTTCACTTTTATTCACTTTTTTTTTCACCCAGACCCACTTGGTTCTTGAAGATCCAGTGGGTCTGATGTCTGTATAATACAGTACAGTACAATATATATTGTACTGTACTGTATTTTACACTTTGTCTGAACAGATCTATGCCTTTTAGCACAGATCTGTTCAGCACCATGGACAGCAGGATGCCTGAGACGGCGTCCTGTTGCCATGGGAACCTTCCCCGTCTGCTCAGTACTGGTCAGAACTGCGCAGACGGGGAAGGGTAAGGAGGGGATCTGTCGGGGGGCTGTCTGGGGGCTCTCTCCCTCCCCATCGGGGTGCTGCAAAGGCACAGCAGCCCCCCGATGGGAGAGGGAGGGAGATCCCTGCGCTGTTAACCTTTTCCATACAGCGGTCCGCACCTTTCCCCTGGACCGGTGCCCGTGAGAGCAGGGAGGGTCAGTGGCAGCAAGGCGCGGGCCCTCTGGCCCTGAAGTAGTGGCCGGTAAGAGGGAGGGGGACCTTGAGATCCTGCCTGCCGCACCACCCGCCTCCCGCACCGCCCGCACCACCAGCAACCCTCCCCCTGCACCTCCCACCACCATAAAATCATTCGGGGGTGCATGGGGGGGTGAATAAAACGTTATTTTAGGCATATAAAGTTTCTGATCCCCGCGGTCAGGGACCGCGGGGATCAGAAAATGCAGAAATTGCAGGTCTGAATTGACCTGCGGTTTGCCGCGATCGCCGACATGGGGGGGTCACGGGACCCCCCCGCGCATTTAGCCTAGGTGCCTGCTCAATGATTTGAGCAGGCACTGGGTTCCGATCACTGCCAGCCACACGGCAGTGATCGAAAATACACAGGGCGTACATGTACGCCCTGTGTCTTTAAGTACCAGGGCACAAGGGCGTACCTGTACGCCCTATGTCCTTAAGAGGTTAATTCTGTGAGGCTAATATTGTCCCATATTATGGTGTCTACATAGAACCCAGTTTGGGACCATAATTCTTTTGCCATCTTCCAACTTTTAGCCATCAACACAATTAAAGGTATATATTTACATCCCTGTTGGTCCAGAATACCTGTTTCCATAACTTGAAAGATATTGCATTTTTCCAGTCTTTTATTTATCCCTGCTATTATATTCTTATAACTTTGCGTATTACTCCATGTTATCATATTTTTTATAATCCCTGAACTGAAATAAAGTTCCTAATCTGCTACAGATAGTCCACCCTCCTTCTCATGGATACTCAGTATCTGTGCCTTTATCCTCGGTTTTTCCCT
Organism: Bufo bufo; assembly: GCF_905171765.1. Taxonomy (NCBI): domain Eukaryota; kingdom Metazoa; phylum Chordata; class Amphibia; order Anura; family Bufonidae; genus Bufo; species Bufo bufo. Next base: position 468,948,059 of record NC_053392.1, on the reverse strand, counting down.
CGCCATATTAAATCCGTTAGTAAACTGGCTATTATTTTAAAATATCTTTTCGGGATTATCACTTGTGTATTCCACAGAATATAATTCAGGGCAGGTAGTAAACACATCTTCACCAATGAAATGCGTCCTGCCATCGACATATACAGTCTTTTCCATACCTCTATTTTCTTCTTAATTTCCTGGATTTTCAGAATCACATTCAATCGGACATAGTCATTGGGATCCGGGGTAATCTGAATTCCCAGATATTTGACAGGTTCATTAATCTTTTTAATTTCCAACAATCCCGGTCTAAAATTGTTCAGAGGATCAATTGGGATACAAGCTGATTTATACTGAGTCCTGCATATTTACCATATTGCTCAAATACTTGAAATATCCTGGTGAGTGATCCATGTGAAACCACAAATAACATAATGTCATCCGTATATAAGGCAATTTTTTCCTCATGAGTACCATATCTAAACCCCACAATTCCCGGATCCTGTCTAATCATGTCTAATCATGTCCGCAAGTGGCTCAATAGCTATAGCAAATAACAGAGGGGAGAGGGGATATCCCTATCTAATCCCTCTGCAAATTGATATGCTACCCGAATGTTCTCCATTTACTATCACCCTTGCGGAAATTTCAGTGTACAATAGCTCTACCCATGTAACAAAGTGGTCACCAAATACCGTTTTCTTCATTGTGTTAACCACTTAAGGATCACAGGTTTATACCCCCCTAGTAACCAGGCACTTTTTTACAAATTGGCACTTCACAACTTTAACGGTTTATTGCTCGGTCATGCAACTTGGCACCCAAATGAATTTTACCTCCTTTTCTTCTCACAAATACAGCTTTCTTTTGGTTGTATTTGATTGCTGCTGAGATTTTTTGTTTTTCTGATATTAATCAAAATAGACCGCAATTTTCTCAAAAAAAGTGTATTTTTAACTTTTTCTGGTAAAATTGTTCAAATATAATTACATTTCTATGCAAGTTTGTGTCAGAATTTATTGAGCTACATGTCTTTGATAAAAAAATATCCAATAAGTGTATATTTATTGGTTTGTGCAAAAGTTATAGCGTTTACAAACTATGGTACAAAAATGTGAATTTCCTCATTTTGAAGCAGCTCTGACTTTCTGAGCACCTGTCATGATTCTTGAGGTGCTAGAATGGCAGGATAGTATAAATACCCCCCAAATGACCCCATTTTAGAAAGAAGACACCCCAAAGTATTCGCGGAGGGGCATGGTGAGTTTATGTATGATTTAATTATTTTTCACAAGTTAGCGAAAAATGACACTTTCTGAGAAAAAAAAAATAATAATAAAGTTTCCATTTCTGCTAACTTCTGGCAAAAAAAAAAATCTCCCACGGACTCACTATGCCCCTCAGTGAATACCTTGGGGTGTCTTCTTTCCAAAATTGGGTTATTTGTGGGGTGTGTTTACCGTTCTGGCATTTTGGGTGGGGCTAAATTGTGAGCAACCCTATAAAGCCTAAAAGTACTCATTGGAATTTGGGCCCCTTTGCGCACCTAGGCTGCAAAAAAGTGTCACACATGTGGTATCACCGTACTCAGAAGAAGTAGGGCAATGTGTTTTGGGGTGTATTTTTACATATACCCATACTGTGTGTGAGAAATATCTCTGTAAATGACAACTTTTTCCATTTTTTTATACAAAGTTGTCAATTTACAGAGATATTTCTCTCACCCAGCATGGGTATATGTAAAAATACACCCCAAAACACATTGCCCTACTTCTCCTGAGTACGGTGATATCACATGCGTGACACTTTTTTGCAGCCTAGGTGCGCAAAGGGGCCCAAATTCCAATGAGTACTTTTAGGATTTCACAGGGCATTTTTACGCATTTGGACTCCAAACTACTTCTCACGCTTTAGGGCCCCTAAAATGCCAGGGCAGTATAAATACCCCACAAGTGACCCCATTTTAAAAAGAAGACACCCCAAGGTATTCCGTGAGGAGTATGGTGAGTTCATGTAAAAAAAAAAATTTTGTCACAAGTTAGTGGAATATGAGACTTTGCAAGAAAAAAAATATAATAATAATAATTTCCGCTAACTTGTGCCAAAAAAAAATCTTCTATGAACTCGCCATGCCCCTCACGGATTATCTTGGGGTGTCTTCTTTCCAAAATGGGGTCACTTGTGGGGTATTTATACTGCCCTGGCATTTTAGGGGCCCTAAAGTGTGAGAAGTAGTTTGGAATCCAAATGCGTAAAAATGCCCTGTGAAATCCTAAAAGTACTCTTCAGTGGAATACCCCTTTTTTTTAAAATTTTGGGCTAACTAAATTTAGGGGGTATTGCTCTGAGACTACCCAGGAAAAAGAGCACACCTGCCTAGTAAAAAGGAGTGCTTGCGAAGTAAAGCTGCGATCGCTAATAAAGATCCAAAAAGCTCAAAAGTGATCTTTATAGCGCCACAGCGATTTTACGGTGTTTTTGCAGTGATCAGGAAAAAAAAATAATCTGTCACTGCGGTGGGGCGGACTGAACGCAAGTGTGCGCACAAAATCAGGCCTGATCGGCCGAACACTGCGTTTTTTATAGAGCCTAAGGTGACCCTAATGTACTGATATAGATCTGATTGCGATCAGTCTTGATCACTTACAGATACTATATAGTACTAGTGCTGATTAGCGACAGCGATGACGCTAATCAGCGACTAATCAGTGACTGCGGTGGGCTGGGCGCTAACTACCTAACAAGTAGCTAACTAACTGGCGGTGATAAGGGACCCTTACAGGGGGCTGATCAATGACAGGGGGGTGATCAGGGAGTCTACAGTTGTTCCAAATTATTCAACCCCCAATGCTGTAAAGGGTTTTAGGGAATTTAGTGTACATTTGTAATTGTGTTCAGAATGAAATCTTACAAGGACTTTTTAAAGAACCAAATGCAACTAAAATGACATCAATTGTTTTTGTAATACAGTATTAAATGTTTTTTTTTTGTGATTTCTTCATTGACATAATTATTCAACCCCTTAAAGACTACCACTCTTAAGAACAGAGGTTCATTCAAGTGTTTTCGATCAGGTATTGAAAACACCTGTGGATGTGTAACGGGGTTCCGAAGGTGCACTCGGTCCCCCATTAGCCGCAGACCTGCTGCTTAGCTTCGGGAGCGAGGATCTGTGTTTGACCTCGTTCCCAGGGCGGCTTTACTAGCGAGGATCCTAAGTCTGCCTTGAGTGCCAAGCTGATCACTCGGTGCTCGACTGGTTGATCTGTCGGTCATGTGACGCTGACCACGTCACATGACCCTCACTCCCCACTATAAATACAGGCAGCCTGCTGGCCACAGGTTGCCTGTTAATTTAGGTTCCACCTGTGGTTTTGTCTTTCCTGGCGTACTTACCTCCTGCTGAATTCCTGACGATCCTCTGCCTGCTCCTTGTGTACTTTGCTGCTCTCCTGGTATTCTGACCCCGGCCTCCTCCTGACGATCCTCTGCTGACTCCTTTGGTACTACACGACTCTCCTGGTATTTATGACCCCGGCTTCTCCTGACAATTCTCTGCTTGCTCCATTTGTACTTTGTAGCTTTCCTGGTATTGACTCGGTCCGTTCTCGTTCTGTTGTTTGTCTGTCTGTCATCCCTGCACTTAGTCCAAGCTAGGGATTGCCGTCCAGTTGTCCCCTGTCATTAGGACTCGCGAGGCAAGTAGGCAGGGCCAGGGGTAAGGGTGGAGCGCAGTGGTCACTTCCCTCCCCCCTGTGTGTGTGTGTACGTGACCGTTACAGGATGTCAAGGAGCAGCAATCAAGCATAATAAGCACCAATTAGGCAGATCTAAAAGGACTGTGATACTCAGCTCCTTCTAGACATTTACTGGTGTGTTTACAAACATGGTGAAGTCAAGAGAATGGTCCAGGAAGACAAGAGAAGAGGTGATTTCTCTTCACAGGAAGGGCAATGGCTAAAAGAAGATTGCAAAGATGTTAAACATACCAAGAGACACCATAGGAAGCATCATTCGCAAATTTAAGGCAAAGGGCACTGTTGAAACGCTACCTGGTCGTGGGAGAAAGAAGATGCTGACTTCGACTGCTGTGCGCTACCTGAAGCGCAAAGTGGAGAAAAGTCCCCGTGTGACTGCTGAGGAACTGAAAAAAGATTTGTCAGATGTGGGTACTGAAGTTTCAGCTCAGACAATAAGGCGCACACTGCGTAATGAAGGCCTCCATGCCAGAACTCCCAGGCGCACCCCCTTGCTGTCTCCAAAGAATAAGAAGAGTCAACTGCAGTATGCCAAAAGTCATGTGGACAAACCACAAAAGTTTTGGGATAGTGTTCTGTGGACTGATGAAACAAAATTAGAACTGTTTGGGCCCATGGATCAACACTATGTTTGGAGGAGGAAGAACAAGGCCTATGAAGAAAAGAACACCTTGCCTACTTTGAAGCATGGTGGGGGGTCAATCATGCTTTGGGGCTGTTTTGCTTCTACAGGTACAGGGAAGCTTCAGCGTGTGCAAGGTACCATGAATTCTCTTCAGTACCAGGAGATATTGGATGAAAATGTGATGCAGTCCGTCACAAACCTGAGGCTTGGGAGACGTTGGACCTTTCAACAGGACAATGATCCCAAGCATACCTCCAAGTCCACTAGAGCATGGTTGCAGATTAAAGGCTGGAACATTTTGAAGTGGCCATCGCAGTCAACAGACTTAAATCCGATTGAGAACCTCTGGTGGGACTTAAAGAAAGCAGTTGCAGCGCGCATGCCTAAGAATGTGACTTAACTGGAGGCTTTTGCCCATGAAGAATGGGCGAAGATACCCGTAGATCGCTGCAAGACACTTGTGTCAAGCTATGCTTCATGTTTAAAAGCTGTTATAACTGGAAAAGGATGTTGTACTAAGTACTAAGATTGAATGTCACTTGGGGGTTGAATAAAACTGATAATGATGTGAGCACAGAAAAGACATTTGTGGTTATTTCATTATAAATGTTATGTTATATTTGTCTGACTTACAAGTGCCTCTTTGATTTAATTGTAAACAAGATGACTGAAATGATCAAAATCAATGTCAAACTGGCCAAAACACTAAATTTCAGTGGGGGTTGAATAATTTTGAAAACAACTGTATATGGGGTGATCAGGGGTTAATAAGTGACGGGGGGGGTGTAATGTGTGTGTGGTGCTTGGTGCTACTTACAGAGCTGCCTGTGTCCTCTGGTGGTCAATCCAAGAAAAAGGGACCACCAGAGGAGCAGGTAGCAGGTGTATCAGACACTATTTACAAAATAGCGTCTGATATACCTATTTGATTGGTTCTGTTAAAAATCTACAGCCTGCCAGCCAATGATCAGCGCTGGCAGGCTGTAGTTAAACTTGTATTCTGCGCAATCCTGTGATTCACAGGAAATCTCAGGTCTCACGAGATGACGCCAATAGGCATCACTGAGACCTGAGAGCGCTGCCATCGTGTCAAAAGCCTTTGAGGAGTCTATAGTTACAATCAACCGTTCTCCGCAATTTGTGGGTTCAAACTGGGTGTTCACAAAGTATCTCATGATATTCTCTGTAGTGGTTTTCCCTAACATGAATCCTGATTGATCCTCATGTACAAGCACCGAAATCACACTCCTAAGTCTAGTTGCCAAAATATTGGCTAATATTTTATTATCAATGATGATCAATGAGATAGGACGGTATGAATCCATTAAGGCTGGATCCTTACCCGGCTTTAAAGGGTTTCTACCACTTCGTTTTTACATAATTATCTTTCAGACACTAGCGATCCGCTAGTGTCTGCTCTCCCAAACAATCCTAATATAACTGTTTATTGCCCTGCCGTTTTGCTAAAAATCTAACTTATATAGATATGCTAATGAGCCTCTAGGTGCTATGGGGGCGTCATTAGCACCTAGAGGCTCGGTCTACCTTCACAAACTGCTGCCGCCCAGCGCGTCCCTCCAGCCCGCCCATCTCCTCCAGAATGCGATCAAGCGGACGAATTCTCGCGCATGCGCCGCGCGCGACTGTATTCGGCGCATGCGCAGTGAATGTCTGACCGCTTCCCTGCTCAGACATCTCCACTGCGCCTGCGCCGATGACGTCATAGTGCTCCGAGGAACAGGCGCAGTGGAGATGTCTGTGCAGGGAAGCGGTCAGACATTCACTGCGCATGCGCCGAATACAGACGCAAGGCGCATGCGTGAGAATTCGTCCGCTTGATCGCATACCGGAGGAGATGGGAGGGCTGGAGGGACGCGCTGGGCGGCGGCAGTTTGTGAAGGTAGACGGAGCCTCTAGGTGCTAACGACGCCCCCATAGCACCTAGAGGCTCATTAGCATATCTATATAAGTTTGATTTTTTGCGAAACGGCAGGACAATAAACAGTTATATTAGGATTGTTTAGTAGAGCAGACACTAGCGGATCGCTAGTGTCTGAAAGCTAATTATGTGAAAACGAAGTGGTAGAAACCCTTTAAAATAAGTGTAATTAAAGCTTCTCGCATGGAATCTGGCAATTTTCCCACCTGCTTCGAGGTCTCCCACATTCTAAGCAATTTCGGAATTAATATTTCTTTATATTGAGCATACACCTCAAACGGGATGCCATCTATTTCTTATGCCTTGTTCTTTGTTATCCCGTTTAACATATCCTTCACTTCTAAAGGGGTTAAGGGAACTTCCAGGGACTTACACTGATCTGTTGTTAACCTCAAGATGGTAATTTCATCCAGAAACTGTTGTATTTGCTCTGAATTTTTATTTATCTTGCTACTGTATAAATCAGCAAAATATTTTTGGAGTAACTCTATTTTGGCTGTTTGTTCAGTATTTTTATGTCCCAATTCATCCACTATACAGTGGATATACTTATTATTTTTTATTTTGGTCGCTGCCAAGGCCGCTATTTTTTCCCCAGGAATGTGTGCATATATATAGTTATCCCTTACGTAATTTTCTTTTTGCTGTTCTGCCAATAAAAGCAATTCATCCTTTAGTTCAGAAGTCTTCTCTATCCAAACGGTGTAATTTTGTTCTGTAGGGTTTTCAGTATACTTTTTTTCATTTTTTTTCTGCCTCACTTTCCAATTTTGTTATTTTCTCTCTTATTCCTTTCTTATATATTGCTGTATATTTTGTGATAATCCCTCTAATTAAGGCCTTGGCAGCCTCCCATATCATATTAACTGTCGCTGATTCGTTGTTCATCTCAAAGAACTCTATTATCTCTCCCAAAATCTTACTGTGTATATCCATCATATTTATCCATCCTATATTTATGTTCATCCTTCTTTTTTTTTCTTTTTTGTGTTTTAATATTTATATTAATTGGATTGTGATCCGAAATTCCCCATTGCCCATATTTCACCCCTACAATTTCTAGTGAGCCTTTCTCATTTGTGAAAACTAAGTCAATCCGTGATAAACTCCTGTGAGTCTTTGAAAAACACGAATATTTCTGTAAATTAGGGCGCATAACCCTCCAAATATCAATCCATCCCATCTCTTTAGTGATGTTTTTTCATTTAGATCCCATACAGGGCCCCTGAATATTCCCTAATTTATATCTATCTAATCTTACATCCATGACATTGTTACAATCCCCCACCACTAACAGTGATTTATACCCTGCCTTAAGTGCAATATCATAAATTTTTAATACAATGTCGATTTTAAAAGGTGGTGGTTAGGGATGAGCGAACCCGAACTGTATAGTTCGGGTTCGTACCGAATTTTGGGGTGTCCGTGACACGGACCCGAACCCGAACATTTTCGTAAAAGTCCGGGTTCGGGTTCGGTGTTCGGCGCTTTCTTGGCGCTTTTTGAAAGGCTGCAAAGCAGCCAATCAACAAGCGTCATACTACTTGGCCCAAGCGGCCATCACAGCCATGCCTACTATTGGCATGGCTGTGATTGGCCAGTGCACCATGTGACCCAGCCTCTATTTAAGCTGGAGTCACGTAGCGCCGCACGTCACTCTGCTATGATCAGTATAGGGAGAGGTTGCAGCTGCGACGTTAGGGCGAGATTAGGCAGATTAACTCCTCCAAAAGACTTCATTCTGTGATCGATCTGCAGCTGTGGATCATTGAAGTGCTATTATTGACTTTTTTGAGGCTGCCCAGAGCGTTTTTAGATCACTTTTTTTCTGGGGTGATCGGAGGCCATTTTGTGACTTGTGGTGCGCCAGCACGAGCTATCACCAAGTGCATTTAACCATCAACAGTGTGGTTATTTTTTGGCCATATATTACATCAGGGGCAAGTTGAGCCTGTCACCCAGCGCCTAAAAAATAGACCTGACATTTCTATTCAACCAAATCTGCACAGTTTTAGCTGGTCAAGTTATTTGTAGTGACCGTAAAAGCAGACTTTTTGTTCTGGGTTGAAAAAGCATTCCCAAATTTGCCATTCTGAAAATAACTAGTTTGTGGTATTTGAGGCCTACTTGAAATCTATCCCAAAAAGAAAATCTTACATTGAAGGTATTGATAGTGGCATTCAGAAAAACCTAAGACACACGCTAGCGTGCTGATAGAAGTGTCATTCTGTGATTAAACCTATAACTGTCACACAGCGCAAAAAAAAACAGGTCTCACATCTCTATTCAACCAAATCTGCACAGTTTTAGCTGGTCAAGTTTTTTGTAGTGACCGTAAAAGCAGACTTTTTGTTCTGGGTTGAAAAAGCATTCCCAAATTTGCCATTCTCAAAAAAACTAGTTTGTGGTATTTGAGGCCTACTTGAAATCTATCCCAAAAAGAAAATCTTACATTGAAGGTATTGATAGTGTCATTCAGAAAAACCTAAGACACACGCTAGCGTGCTGATAGAAGTGTCATTCTGTGATTAAACCTATAACTGTCACACAGCGCAAAAAAAAACAGGTCTCACATCTCTATTCAACCAAATCTGCACAGTTTTAGCTGGTCAAGTTATTTGTAGTGACCGTAAAAGCAGACTTTTTGTTCTGGGTTGAAAAAGCATTCCCAAATTTGCCATTCTCAAAATAACTAGTTTGTGATATTTGAGGCCTACTTGAAATCTATCCCAAAAAGAAAATCTTGCATTGAAGGTATTGATAGTGTCATTCAGAAAAACCTAAGACACACGCTAGCGTGCTGATAGAAGTGTCATTCTGTGATTAAACCTATAACTGTCACACAGCGCAAAAAAAAACAGGTCTCACATCTCTATTCAACCAAATCTGCACAGTTTTAGCTGGTCAAGTTTTTTGTAGTGACCGTAAAAGCAGACTTTTTGTTCTGGGTTGAAAAAGCATTCCCAAATTTGCCATTCTCAAAATAACTAGTTTGTGGTATTTGAGGCCTACTTGAAATCTATCCCAAAAAGAAAATCTTACATTGAAGGTATTGATAGTGTCATTCAGAAAAACCTAAGACACACGCTAGCGTGCTGATAGAAGTGTCATTCTGTGATTAAACCTATAACTGTCACACAGCGCAAAAAAAAACAGGTCTCACATCTCTATTCAACCAAATCTGCACAGTTTTAGCTGGTCAAGTTATTTGTAGTGACCGTAAAAGCAGACTTTTTGTTCTGGGTTGAAAAAGCATTCCCAAATTTGCCATTCTCAAAATAACTAGTTTGTGATATTTGAGGCCTACTTGAAATCTATCCCAAAAAGAAAATCTTACATTGAAGGTATTGATAGTGTCATTCAGAAAAACCTAAGACACACGCTAGCGTGCTGATAGAAGTGTCATTCTGTGATTAAACCTATAACTGTCACACAGCGCAAAAAAAAACAGGTCTCACATCTCTATTCAACCAAATCTGCACAGTTTTAGCTGGTCAAGTTATTTGTAGTGACCGTAAAAGCAGACTTTTTGTTCTGGGTTGAAAAAGCATTCCCAAATTTGCCATTCTGAAAATAACTAGTTTGTGGTATTTGAGGCCTACTTGAAATCTATCCCAAAAAGAAACACTTACATTAAAGGTATTGATAGTGTCATTCAGAAAAACCTAAGACACACGCTAGCGTGCTGATAGAAGTGTCATTCTGTGATTAAACCTATAACTGTCACACAGCGCAAAAAAAAACAGGTCTCACATCTCTATTCAACCAAATCTGCACAGTTTTAGCTGGTCAAGTTATTTGTAGTGACCATAAAAGCAGACTTTTTGTTCTGGGTTGAAAAAGCATTCCCAAATTTGCCATTCTCAAATTGTGGTGAACGGGAACAATGAGGAAAACATCTAATAAGGGACGCGGACGCGGACGTGGACATAGTCGTGGTGGTGTTAGTGGACCCTCTGGTGCTGGGAGAGGACGTGGCCGTTCTGCCACAGCCCCAACGTCCTAGTGAACCAACTACCTCAGGTCCCAGTAGCCAGCAGAATTTACAGCGATATTTGGTGGGGCCCAATGCCGTTCTAAGGATGGTAAGGCCTGAGCAGGTACAGGCATTAGTCAATTGGGTGGCCGACAGTGGATCCAGCACGTTCACATTATCTCCCACCCAGTCTTCTGCAGAAAGCGCACAGATGGCGCATGAAAACCAAGCCCATCGGTCTGTCACATCACCCCCATGCATATCAGGGAAACTGTCTGAGCCTCAAGTTATGCAGCAGTCTCTTATGCTGTTTGAAGACTCTGCTGCCAGGGTTTCCCAAGGGCATCCACCTAGCCCTTTCCCAGGGGTGGAAGAGATAGAATGCACTAACGCACAACCACTTATTTTTCCTGATGATGAGGACATGGGAATACCACCTCAGCACGTCTCTGATGATGACGAAACACAGGTGCCAACTGCTGCGTCTTTATGCAGTGTGCAGACTGAACAGGAGGTCAGGGATCAAGACTGGGTGGAAGACGATGCAGGGGACGATGAGGTCCTAGACCCCACATGGAATGAAGGTCGTGCCACTGACTTTCACAGTTCGGAGGAAGAGGCAGTGGTGAGACCGAGCCAACAGCGTAGCAAAAGAGGGAGCAGTGGGAAAAATCAGAACACCCGCCGCCAAGAGACTCCGCCTGCTACTGACCGCCGCCATCTGGGACCGAGCACCCCAAAGGCAGCTTCAAGGAGTTCCCTGGCATGGCACTTCTTCAAACAATGTGCTGACGACAAGACCCGAGTGGTTTGCACGCTGTGCCATCAGAGCCTGAAGCGAGGCATTAACGTTCTGAACCTTAGCACAACCTGCATGACTAGGCACCTGCATGCAAAGCATGAACTGCAGTGGAGTAAACACCTTAAAAACAAGGAAGTCACTCAGGCTCCCCCTGCTACATCTTCTGCTGCTGCCGCCTCGGCCTCTTCTGCTGCTGCTGCCGCCGCCTCGGCCTCTTCCTCCGCCTCTGGAGGAACGTTGGCACCTGCCGCCTAGCAAACATGGGATGTACCACCAACACCACCACCTGCGTCACCAAGCATCTCAACCATGTCACACGGCAGCGTTCAGCTCTCCATCTCACAAACATTTGAGAGAAAGCGTAAATTCTCACCTAGCCACCCTCGATCCCTGGCCCTGAATGCCAGCATTTCTAAACTACTGGCCTATGAAATGCTGTCATTTAGGCTGGTGGACACACACAGCTTCAAACAGCTCATGTCACTTGCTGTCCCACAGTATGTTGTTCCCAGCCGCCACTACTTCTCTAAGAGAGCCGTGCCTTCCCTGCACAAACAAGTGTCTGATAAAATCAAGTGTGCACTGCGCAACGCCATCTGTGGCAAGGTCCACCTAACCACAGATACGTGGACCAGTAAGCACGGCCAGGGACGCTATATCTCCCTAACTGCACACTGGGTAAATGTAGTGGCGGCTGGGCCCCAGGCGGAGAGCTATTTGGTGCACGTCCTTCCGCCGCCAAGGATCGCAGGGCAACATTCTTTGCCTCCTGTCTCCTCCTCCTCCTACTCAGCTTCCTCCTCCTCTTCTTCCACCTGCTCATCCAGTCAGCCACACACCTTCACCACCAACTTCAGCACAGCACGGGGTAAACGTCAGCAGGCCATTCTGAAACTCATATGTTTGGGGGACAGGCCCCACACCGCACAGGAGTTGTGGCGGGGTATAGAACAACAGACCGACGAGTGGTTGCTGCCGGTGAGCCTCAAGCCCGGCCTGGTGGTGTGCGATAATGGGCGAAATCTCGTTGCAGCTCTGGGACTAGCCGGTTTGACGCACATCCCTTGCCTGGCGCATGTGCTGAATTTGGTGGTGCAGAAGTTCATTCGCAACTACCCCGACATGTCAGAGCTGCTGCATAAAGTGCGGGCCGTCTGTTCGCGCTTCCGGCGTTCACACCCTGCAGACTCGCCTGTCTGCGCTACAGCGTAACTTCGGCCTTCCCGCTCACCGCCTCATATGCGACGTGCCCACCAGGAGGAACTCCACCTTGCATATGCTGGACAGACTGTGCGAGCAGCAGCAGGCCATAGTGGAGTTTCAGCTGCAGCACGCACGGGTCAGTCGCACTGCGGATCAGACCCACTTCACCACCAATGACTGGGCCTCCATGCGAGACCTGTGTGCCCTGTTGCGCTGTTTCGAGTACTCCACTAACATGGCCAGTGGCGATGACGCCGTTATCAGCGTTACAATACCACTTCTATGTCTCCTTGAGAAAACACTTAGGGCGATGATGGAAGAGGAGGTGGCCCAGGAGGAAGAGGAGGAAGAGGGGTCATTTTTAGCACTTTCAGGCCAGTCTCTTCAAAGTGACTCAGAGGGAGGTTTTTTGCAACACCAGAGGCCAGGTACAAATGTGGCCAGACAGGGCCCACTACTGGAGGACGAGGAGGACGAGGATGAGGAGGAGGTGGAGGAGGATGAGGATGAAGCATGTTCACAGCGGGGTGGCACCCAAAGCAGCTCGGGCCCATCACTGGTGCGTGGCTGGGGGGAAACACAGGACGATGACGATACGCCTCCCACAGAGGACAGCTTGTCCTTACCTCTGGGCAGCCTGGCACACATGAACGACTACATGCTGCAGTGCCTGCGCAACGACAGCAGAGTTGCCCACATTTTAACGTGTGCAGACTACTGGGTTGCCACCCTGCTGGATCCCCGGTACAAAGACAATGTGCCCACCTTACTTCCTACACTGGAGCGTGATAGGAAGATGCGCGAGTACAAGCGCACGTTGGTAGACGCGCTACTGAGAGCATTCCCAAATGTCACAGGGGAACCAGTGGAAGCCCAAGGCGAAGGCAGAGGAGGAGCAAGAGGTCGCCAACGCAGCTGTGTCACGCCCAGCTCCTCTGAGGGCAGGGTTAGCATGGCAGAGATGTGGAAAAGTTTTGTCAACACGCCACAGCTAAGTGCACCACCACCTGATACGGAACGTGTTAGCAGGAGGCAACATTTCACTAACATGGTGGAACAGTACCTGTGCACACCCCTCCACGTACTGACTGATGGTTCGGCCCCATTCAACTTCTGGGTCTCCAAATTGTCCACGTGGCCAGAGCTAGCCTTTTATGCCTTGGAGGTGCTGGTCTGCCCGGCGGCCAGCGTTTTGTCTGAACGTGTATTCAGCACGGCAGGGGGCGTCATTACAGACAAACGCAGCCACCTGTCTACAGCCAATGTGGACAAGCTGACGTTCATAAAAATGAACCAGGCATGGATCCCACAGGACCTGTCCATCCCCTGTGCAGATTAGATATTAACTACCTCCCCTTAACAATATATTATTCTACTCCAGGGCACTTCCTCATTCAATACTATTTTTAATTTCATTTTACCATTATATTGCGGGGTCAACCCAAAGTTGAATGAACCTCTCCTCTGTCTGGGTGCCGGGGCCTAAATGTGTGACAGTGGCCTGTTCCAGTGGTGGGTGATGTGAAGCCTGATTCTCTGCTATGACATGAATACAGATTCTGCGCTGACATAAGGCCAGATTCTCTGTTACGGGACCGCTCTCCTCTGTCTGGGTGCCTGGGCCTAAATGTGTGACAGTGGCCTGTTCCAGTGGTGGGTGACGTGAAGCCTGATTCTCTGCTATGACATGAATACAGATTCTGCGCTGACATAAGGCCAGATTCTCTGTTACGAGACCTCTCTCCTCTGCCTGGGTGCCTGGGCCTAAATGTGTGACAGTGGCCTGTTCCAGTGGTGGGTGACGTGAAGCCTGATTCTCTGCTATGACATGAAGACAGATTCTGCGCTGACATAAGGCCAGATTCTCTGTTACGGGACCGCTCTCCTCTGTCTGGGTGCCGGGGCCTAAATGTGTGACAGTGGCCTGTTCCAGTGGTGGGTGACGTGAAGCCTGATTCTCTGCTATGACATGAAGACAGATTCTGTGCTGACATAAGGCCAGATTCTCTGTTACGGGACCTCTCTCCTCTGCCTGGGTGCCGGGGCCAAAATGTGTGACAGTGTCCTGTTCCAGTGGTGGGTGACGTGAAGCCTGATTCTCTGCTATGACATGAAGACAGGTTCTGCGCTGACATAAGGCCTGATTCTCTGTTACGGGACCGCTCTCCTCTGTCTGGGTGCCGGGGCCTAAATGTGTGACAGTGGCCTGTTCCAGTGGTGGGTGACGTGAAGCCTGATTCTCTGCTATGACATGAAGACAGATTCTGCGCTGACATAAGGCCAGATTCTCTGTTACGGGACCGCTCTCCTCTGCCTGGGTGCCTGGGCCTAAATGTGTGACAGTGGCCTGTTCCAGTGGTGGGTGACGTGAAGCCTGATTCTCTGCTATGACATGAAGACAGATTCTGTGCTGACATAAGGCCAGATTCTCTGTTACGGGACCTCTCACCTCTGTCTGGGTGCCGGGGCCTAAATATGTGACAGTGGCCTGTTCCAGTGGTGGGTGACGTGAAGCCTGATTCTCTGCTATGACATGAAGACTGATTCTGCGCTGACATAAGGCCAGATTCTCTGTTACGGGACCTCTCTCCTCTGTCTGGGTGCCGGGGCCTAAATGTGTGACAGTGGCCTGTTCCAGTGGTGGGTGACGTGAAGCCTGATTCTCTGCTATGACATGAAGACTGATTCTGTGCTGACATGAAGCCAGATTCTCTGCTATGGCATGAAGAGACTGATTCTCTGCTGACATGAAGCCAGATTCTTTGCTATGGCATGAAGAGACTGATTCTCTGCTGACGTGAAGCCAGATTCTCTGCTATGGGACCTCTGTCCAATTGATATTGGTTAATTTTTATTTTTTTTATTTTTATTTTAATTAATTTCCCTATCCACATTTGTTTGCAGGGGATTTACCTACATGTTGCTGCCTTTTGCAGCCCTCTAGCTCTTTCCTGGGCTGTTTTACAGCCTTTTTAGTGCCGAAAAGTTCGGGTCCCCATTGACTTCAATGGGGTTCGGGTTCGGGACGAAGTTCGGGTCGGGTTCGGATCCCGAACCCGAACATTTCCAGGAAGTTCGGCCGAACTTCTCGAACCCGAACATCCAGGTGTTCGCTCAACTCTAGTGGTGGTATATACACACTTGCTATTAACCAAGCCCTACCTTCCAATATACAGTCCAACAGGACATAACAGCCCTCCCTATCTGTAATTACTTTCACTACTTTTATATCTATGTCCCGATGTATTAATATACTTACTCCTCTCGCATATGCTGAATATACTGGGTGGAAAGAGTGTTGCATCCATGGTCTACCTACCCCATCCATCGTCTCGTTCCTCAGGTGTGTTTCCTGTAAACAGACTATAGCGGGAAGAGACCTATGTATTGCATCAAAGACCGCAACTCTCTTTGAACCCCTACTCAGCCCCCTAATATTCCATGAGATGATTCTCATATTTTTTTGTTCTTAATCCTGCCCATCACCAGGGTACCACAGGATCCCCGATGATGTAAAGGCACAGGAGCAATGGGACAAGAGAAGGGGGACACGGGGGGGGGGGGAGTCAAGGTGGGAGAAAGGAAGTAGAGAGAAAAAAAAAAAACACAACCACCGCAACCAACAGACAATTCCTATCCCTTCCATATGACCCAGGAAATCTAAGCCCTGGTTCTCTAACCTAGCATTCCCCCTTACGGCTCCCCGTCCATCCCAGCCCCCGCTCGGCCCTTTATCTTTTCCTTAACCCAGTGTCTCGCCGCCTCTGCTGAATAAAAAAAACACGATTTACTTTCCCATTCAATCCTCAGCTTAGCCGGGAACATCATTGAGTATTTCACATTTTTTTAACGCAATATTTTTTTTCACATCAATAAACTGACTTCTTTCATTTACCGTTTCTTTTGCATAATCTGAAAATACCATAACTGTTATGTCCGTATACTCCAGCCTCCCTTTCCTTCTTATGCTGCGCAATATCTCCTCCTTATCCCTAACCGAGAGTAGATTCAGGATCATTACCCTCGGTCTCGTTCCTGGAGGAGGTATCTTTGCCGGCAGTCTGTAAGCACTCTCCACAAAGTTTTTATAATCAGAGATATCCTGACCTAATTGTTCGCTCAACCATGTTTGTATAAAAGTGCGGGGATCTTGCCCCTCTACTCCCTCTGGAATCCCCAGACATCTCAGAGTTGTCCTCCTGGACCGATTTTCCAACAGTAATAATTAGTTTTTCAATCCCTTATTTTCTACCATTAACATATTTTTCTCTTTGACTACTGTCTGCACTAAGTCCTCCACTTCCGATGTTCTTTTCTCCACTTCTGTTAGTCTGTCTTCATAGTTTTGTAGGTCCGCCCTGAGAAGTCCCACCGACTCCCTAATATTTTCCATCTGGAGAGAGGTCCTGTATCGCCATGTTACATTTTTTTATTTCCTGAAATATATCTTGCAGGCTAGGAGCCTGCTCCAAGAGATTTCTTTTTTTTTCCGGCATCATTTAGCTGTTTATTACCTCTCTCCCCAGACTGGGAACCCTCCCCAGGTGTCGCCATCTCCTGGTTTCCCCCCAAAAGCAGTTCCCCCTCTTGGTCTAAAGACACATCCTCTTTTTTATTTTATTTATAGGTCTATGTCCTTGCATATTAGTCAGGAGTAACTGTTTAGATCTTTCAATTCTTTTAGCCATTGGGGAAACCGAGGTATTCAACTCTGATTGCCCCTTTGCCTTTTTCCCTGTACCTTGTCTCGATATTCTCCTAACCAAACTGACCCAGATACTCTATCCGTATAAAATCCGCAGGGGGGACAGGACACATTCCCAACACAATAATATACCAGTATCTCTATCACATGCACTTAAATCAGCAATTTTCATATGTCCGCAATCAGTTATCAATTAAGCAGTCCATCTTTGCTGTTAGTACTGTAATACAATTAAAAATTAGAAACTCTGCAGTTAATAATGTAGTGTACGGGAGCTGTAATGGCCGTCACTACAGAAGGGTCACTTGTGTGCTGTCGTTTCCCCTTATTTATGGGGAAGTTGGTATGAGTCATCTGCATAAAATGTAATGTAATGTAATGCTATGTACTTCCCTGTTACTGTGAAATGTGCATGTACAGGCCTGCTAGGGGTGTCATTCCGGCTCTTAGTCACTAGAGGGAGCTAGGGAGCCCTAGTTTATATAAGGCCCAGTCAGGGTAAGGAGAAGCAGTCTTAAGTCTAGAGTTAAAGAGTTGGAGTTGGAGTTTAGACTATGTCTGAGTCAAGTCCAGGCCTGAAGCCTGCAGACCAGGAGAGGGTATTACAATCCCTGTAACCGGGTTCCAGATCCAAGGAGAAGGTTCCCCTCCTGAGTTCATATATGCAGAAGCAGGAACACCACAGTTAACCAGCCTGAGGAAACTGGGAGAGACAGAGGCAAGTCCAGAAAAGCAAGAGGTACTAAAGACAACAGAGGAGGTACTTGAAAGAAAAAAATAAGGGGTTGGGTCAGCACAACCTGCCTGTAGGTGCAGATCGCTATGGCGAAATACATATACAAACGGAAAATGCAAATGTGATCGCACACTACATCCAGCACTCTGCCCTCCATGCTGGATGAGACATTGGTTTATATTTTGGCCAAAGCATAGTAAGCCACTCACCGCGTCAAGGCTGTCTCATGAGTGGTCCCTAACTCTTGTTCCTACCTGTTCATGGGCCATGACAGCCACATAAAATCCAGGGAATGCAGGTCAGCATGCAAGCCAAGTACACTTTGCTTGTAACCCCGTCCGGTGCCATTACAGCTTTCATCGGATCCAGGGATGCAAGTACCAACATGCATGCTGAACCCACCATATACTTCTCCTGGAGCCAAATGGCTAATGGTAGGTTCTATACAAGCAGACTCAGTTTTATACTGACTTTAAAACCAGCCTCAAGGACAGATTAACTGGTCAGGTGTGCAATGACTCCAAGGAGATCGCCACGCCTCCAATATATACTACAAAGAAAAAAATAAGGGGTTGGGTCAGCACAACCTGCCTGTAGGTGCAGATCGCTATGGCGAAATACATATACAAACGGAAAATGCAAATGTGATCGCACACTACATCCAGCACTCTGCCCTCCATGCTGGATGAGACATTGGTTTATATTTTGGCCAAAGCATAGTAAGCCACTCACCGCGTCAAGGCTGTCTCATGAGTGGTCCCTAACTCTTGTTCCTACCTGTTCATGGGCCATGACAGCCACATAAAATCCAGGGAATGCAGGTCAGCATGCAAGCCAAGTACACTTTGCTTGTAACCCCGTCCGGTGCCATTACAGCTTTCATCGGATCCAGGGATGCAAGTACCAACATGCATGCTGAACCCACCATATACTTCTCCTGGAGCCAAATGGCTAATGGTAGGTTCTATACAAGCAGACTCAGTTTTATACTGACTTTAAAACCAGCCTCAAGGACAGATTAACTGGTCAGGTGTGCAATGACTCCAAGGAGATCGCCACGCCTCCAATATATACTACAAAGAAAAAAATAAGGGGTTGGGTCAGCACAACCTGCCTGTAGGTGCAGATCGCTATGGCGAAATACATATACAAACGGAAAATGCAAATGTGATCGCACACTACATCCAGCACTCTGCCCTCCATGCTGGATGAGACATTGGTTTATATTTTGGCCAAAGCATAGTAAGCCACTCACCGCGTCAAGGCTGTCTCATGAGTGGTCCCTAACTCTTGTTCCTACCTGTTCATGGGCCATGACAGCCACATAAAATCCAGGGAATGCAGGTCAGCATGCAAGCCAAGTACACTTTGCTTGTAACCCCGTCCGGTGCCATTACAGCTTTCATTGGATCCAGGGATGCAAGTACCAACATGCATGCTGAACCCACCATATACTTCTCCTGGAGCCAAATGGCTAATGGTAGGTTCTATACAAGCAGACTCAGTTTTATACTGACTTTAAAACCAGCCTCAAGGACAGATTAACTGGTCAGGTGTGCAATGACTCCAAGGAGATCGCCACGCCTCCAATATATACTACAAAGAAAAAAATAAGGGGTTGGGTCAGCACAACCTGCCTGTAGGTGCAGATCGCTATGGCGAAATACATATACAAACGGAAAATGCAAATGTGATCGCACACTACATCCAGCACTCTGCCCTCCATGCTGGATGAGACATTGGTTTATATTTTGGCCAAAGCATAGTAAGCCACTCACCGCGTCAAGGCTGTCTCATGAGTGGTCCCTAACTCTTGTTCCTACCTGTTCATGGGCCATGACAGCCACATAAAATCCAGGGAATGCAGGTCAGCATGCAAGCCAAGTACACTTTGCTTGTAACCCCGTCCGGTGCCATTACAGCTTTCATCGGATCCAGGGATGCAAGTACCAACATGCATGCTGAACCCACCATATACTTCTCCTGGAGCCAAATGGCTAATGGTAGGTTCTATACAAGCAGACTCAGTTTTATACTGACTTTAAAACCAGCCTCAAGGACAGATTAACTGGTCAGGTGTGCAATGACTCCAAGGAGATCGCCACGCCTCCAATATATACTACAAAGAAAAAAATAAGGGGTTGGGTCAGCACAACCTGCCTGTAGGTGCAGATCGCATTCCCTGGATTTTATGTGGCTGTCATGGCCCATGAACAGGTAGGAACAAGAGTTAGGGACCACTCATGAGACAGCCTTGACGCGGTGAGTGGCTTACTATGCTTTGGCCAAAATATAAACCAATGTCTCATCCAGCATGGAGGGCAGAGTGCTGGATGTAGTGTGCGATCACATTTGCATTTTCCGTTTGTAGAGGAGGTACTTGATCATTATAAAACCAAGTATATAAGCCAGAGCTAGGGCATTGGGCCTTGGAGAAGAGTTTCTATGTTCCAGGATCAGTCAGGAATAGAGTGCAAGCCGCCTGTAGTGCAAGTCCTGTGTTTAACACTCTGAAGTCACCTTGCTATTTATATTGCCTGCATCAAATGTACTGCAACCAACTGTCTGCAAAGGAACTGCGCTTCCATCTATGTCCATGTATGATGACTACTAAAGTTTGAGTTCTGTTTTAACATCACGTGGTTCCTCAGTTATTCCTGCTATCAGCAAACGGCGTGCCACCGTTTAATTGACACTGGCGTCACGAACATTACTTATCATCACCTGCCCTTGCAGAGAGTCAGCTGTCTCAGGTTAGTGTCACAATTGCACTACAACACCCAGGAACATTTCTACACCTAACTTGAGTACGCTGCACCTCCATCAACGGTTCCAAATTGTTAATTCACAGGGATTACAGGCAGTCTCTTGGTAAATCATATTATTTGGGTTAGTTCATGTTAATTTATAATTACCAGTCCCCATACGTTCTCATATAATTGAGTGACAGTTCCACTGGTAGTGCTCGCATGCTATGCCGGTTTCAAATTCCTTTCCACCCCATCCATAAATAAATGAACCTTGGGACGGATTAGCAATATCCTACGTGCCGGCTTCAATTTGGGGGGGGTGGGTCCACACAAATTCCACCTATTATTCTTTAGAACCTATTATCATGGCCCCCTCTACCCCTCCTGCCCCCACTCCCGCTCACTTGCTATTGCGTCCAATTGAAATGTCACAGTTCTAGTCAAACGGCAACGGATCATCGGGGTCGTACCACCCTGTCCGGAATTCAGGGGGAAAAAGGGGAACACTCACACTCCTCCAACAGACCCAACACTGTCATTCCTAGGTCCAGTGGTCCTGTGTAATTTTTCAATGGGCCCCTTAGGTGCTTACCACCCACACCAGTGGGATGACAACCATCCAACCACAGGACCTCAGCGCAGACCGCCAGTGGAAAGATGGGCGCAGAAGCAAGCGAAGCGGTGACCAGCACGGCATCAAGCACTGTCGGCCAGCTTCATGGCCGGCCCCATTGCGGGAGCTGGAGTGGAGTGGCTTTGCAGCGATGTCCCAGGCGGCCTCAGGGCAAGGATCGCGGCGGCATCAGGGCTTAACTCTGAGCGAGTCACATCGGGCTGGGAGCCGGAACGCCGAAGGGGGGTGCACACGTAATCAGCGTGCGTCTGCACGCATGCTCCTCCCTACAGAAACTGACCTTACTAAAGTGTCTAACTATCTCCTGACAGCATAAAGAAATTACAACTGTTCTCTACTGATTCTTCTGGATCTCTGCAGCGTTTGATACAGTAGACCACAAACTCCTCTTCACCATGCTGCATTGGCTCCACTCTATTGGCCTTAAGGACTCTTCTCTATCCTGGTTCTCTTCCTATTTCTCTGGCCACTCCTTTAGCATATCATTTGCTGGCTCTGCTTCTTCTCCTCTTCTACTTGATGTTGGGTTTCCTCGGGGTTCTGTCCTAGGTCCTCTACTCTTCTTTCTCTACACAGCCCCCATCGGACAGACTATTAGTAAATTTGGCTTTCAGTACCATCTCTATGCTGATGACACCCAACTATACACTTTATCCCCTGACATCACTCCTGCTTTACTGCAAAACACCAGTAACTGTCTGGCAGCTGTCTCTAACATCATGTCCTCTCTGTATCCAAAACTGAATGTCTCAAAATCTGAACTTCTTGTCTTTCCCCCATTTATAATCCTACATAAACTTGATATTTTAATTTTGGTCTACAGCACTATCATAACTCCTGGGCAGCATGCCCCCTGTCTTGGGGTCATGTTTGACTCGGATCTTTCCTTTGCTCCCCAAATCTAATCACTTACTCGCTCTTGTCATCTGCAACTCAAGAATATCACCAGAATCTGCCCTTTTCTCATGGTGGAAACGGCCAAAACTCTTGTTGTTGCCTTGATTCACTCTTGTCTTGACTACTGTAATTCATTACTAATTGGTCTTCCTCTCACTAAACTTTCCCCCTTGAGTCTGTCCTAAATGCTGCAGCCAGGCTCATATATCAATCCACCCACTATACGGACGTAACTAGCCTGTGCCAGTAACTTCACTGGTTGCCCATCCAACACAAAATACAGTTCAAACTTCTCACCCACAAAGCTCTCCACGGTGCTGTACCTCCATACATCTCCTCCCTCCTTTCCGTCTAACACCCTACTCATGCTCTCCATTCTGTTAGTGATCTAAGATTAAAATCCTCCATAATTATACCTCTCACTCCCGTCTTCAAGAATTTTCTCGAGCTGCACCTATTCTCTGGAATGCTCTGCCCCGGAATGTCAGGTTAATTCTCACCTTCCCTACCTTCAAACGTGCCTTAAAAACAAATCTTTTCAGGCAGTCTTATCATGCTTCCAAAACTGACTGTTCCCTAAGTAACACCTTACCCAACCCCATCTCCTCAGACCTGAACTTGATCATCGAACAATCCACACACCTGAAGCAGATTAGCCTACACCACTGCTTTCAGTACAAAAATGGCTCAATTACTACATATCACAATCAACTACCTTTTGTGTCACCCCCATTGTCTTTTGTTTTGTAAATAAACCTTCTAAATTGTAAATTGCTGCAGAATACCGTGGCTCTATATAAATAAATATTATTTGTATTATTATTATTATTATTATTAGATACAATTACCTATGGGCAGTAATGACATCCATTTAATGGATACATCATGAAGAGCTATTGAAAAGCTCATAACAGTCATGCATACCACGCGGTGTACAATATATTAGATTTTTTACAGGACTCGTGTATTTTACTTTCATCATTTTTGTGGTATAGTAATATAGTTACACAGTTAATGCGGTTGAAAAAAGACATAAATCCATCAAGTTCAACCAAGGGATAGGTGGGGACGCGAATCCCAGAAAGAAGTGAGACTCAAATCTCTACACATTTTCATAAGCATTAATGTCATTTACTTTTAAGAATTCATCTAAACCATTTTTAAAACTGTCCACTGTTCCTGCTGTGACCAGGTCCTGAGGAAGTCTATTCCACAGATTCACAGTTCTTACAGTAAAGAAGTTTTGACGCTTCTGGAGACTGAACTTTTTCTTCTCCATTCGGAGGCAGTGCCCCCTTGTATTTTGAGGGCATTTTACATAGACGTTTTTCACTGTATCTTTTGTTTGGCACATTTATATATTTGTATAGGTTAATCATGTCCCCTCTTAGACCTCTCTTCTCAAGACTAAATAAATGTAATTCTTTTAATCTTTCTTCATAACTAAGACCCTTCATGCCCCTTATCACTTTAGTCGCTCTCCTCTGTACTTTTTCCAGCTGCAGAGCGTCCTTTCTATGCAGGGCCGGACTGGCCTACCAGGATACCGGGAAAATTCCAGTTAGGCGGTAGCCCTGACTGCCGCATGGCCGGCTGCAGGTGACACCAGCCACACCGGGTGACACCAATCTGCAAAAGCGCAGAGCGCTCAGGCAGCTCAGCGCACTGACGTCACACGCAGGATGCAGCGCAGCCCTGCAGATTCATTCACGTCAGTCAATTCAGGCACGGCGGGGAGAAAGACAGACTCTGAGGAGGGCTGCCCAGTGCCGAATGAGCAGGTACTGGTAGTAGACGTAGTCGACTCGCTTGTAGTACTAGCTGGCCTGGCCAAGACTGTACTGTTGCTGTGGCCGGGCCAGGGACTAGGGGAGAGAATTAATTTTGAAACTGAAAGGGGGGAATTAAGACAGTGATTAAACAGTCTGTGAAAGGCTACTGGGCTGGCGCTGCTGAAAGGGGTTAATTATAACTACTGCATAGGGGGGAATAATTAACTACACTGAAGAGGGGACTGAAAGGGGTTAATAAATACTGTGGTTATTAACCCTTTTCAGCAGTCTTCACAGTATTTATTAAACCCAGCAGTCCCCCGTTCAGTGAAGGGGGGACTTCTGAGGTTAATAAATACTTTTGAAGGGGGGACTTAAGGGGCTGCTGAAAGTGGTTAATAACTACTGTGAAGGGGGACTGCTGAAAGGGGTTAATAACTACCTTTAAGGGGGACTGCTGAAAGGGCGGAATAACTATGAAGAGGGGACTGCTGAAAGGGGTTAATAACTACTGTGAAGAGTTATTAACCCCTTTCAGCAGTCCCTTCTTCACAGTATTTATTAACCTCTTTCAGTCCCCTCTTCAGTGTAGTTATTTATTCCCCCCTTTGCTCCCACAGTAGTTATAATTAACCCCTTTCACAGTAGTTATTGACCCCTTTCAGCAGTCCCCCCATTACAGTATTTATTAACCCCAGCACTCCCCCCTTCACTAAACGGGGGACTGCTGAAAGTGGTTAATAACTACTGTGAAGGGGGGTCTGCTGAAAGGGGTAATAATTACTGTGAAGAGGGGACTGCTGAAAGGGGTTAATAACTACTGTGAAGAGGGGACTGCTGAAAGGGGTTAATAACTACTGTAAAGAGGGGACTGCTGAAAGGGGTAATAATTACTGTGAAGAGGGGACTGCTGAAAGGGGTTAATAACTACTGTGAAGAGGGGACTGCTGAAAGGGGTTAATAACAACTGTGAAGAGGGGACTGCTGTCACGGCTGTATGTGAGCAACAATAGTATACACAGTAAAAGAGCTACTGACCGGACCCAAACTAGGGAGGATAAAGGGTGACCCCTGTCAGACCCTCAAAGCTCTCCCTATTCTGCTAAAGCACATGCCCGGATCCAAATGGCGGAACGAGGCATGCCCACGTGCCTAAGACTGATGACCACTGTAACCCCTACAATAGTGGAAGGGGCACGGCCACCGGTGCCCTACTCAATATATGGAGGGAACCGTGGCCAACTCAGATCCAGTCAGAAAATAATCAGGTACACAACAATGTCTGTACACTTAGCTGAAGGTGTTGCAGCCGCAGAGAAGACGGATCCAAGGACAGCTGGCAATATCCGGAGTGCTTGCTGCAGCAGAACACAGGTCCAGTGAACTGATAGCTGCAAGTGAAGATACTAAAGCAAGAGCTACAACTGAAATGAGAACTATAATCCACGCCCTACAATAGGAGGAGGGGTGATATAAAGAGAGGGAAATCAAACGCATGAAGAACAGCTGGGAGGAAGGAAACCAAAAGTAAACAGAGCAGTGAGAACTCCTCCCAGCTCTAGTAGTGACATCATCACAGGGGTGGAGAAACAGAGCTGTGAGAACGTCCCAAAGCTCTGGTAGTGACAGTACACCCCCCTCTACGGGTGGACTCCGGACACCCAGGACCCACCTTCTCAGGATGAGCCCTATGAAATGCCCTGATGAGGCAAGTGGCTTTAATGTCCGACACCGGAACCCACATCCTCTCCTCAGGACCATAACCCTTCCAATGAACGAGGTACTGAAGAGAACCGCGGACAATGCGAGAGTCCACAATTCTGGAAACCTCAAACTCCAGATTGCCATCAACCAAAATCGGAGGAGGAGGCAAAGAGGAGGGTACCGTGGGCTGGACATATGGTTTTAAGAGAGATCTGTGAAATACATTATGTATCTTCCAAACCCGTGGAAGATCAAGACGGAAGGCAACAGGATTGATGACTGACAAGATTTTATAAGGCCCAATTAACTTGGGACCCAATTTCCAGGAGGGAACCTTCAGTTTAATATTTCTTGTAGACAACCACACCAGATCACCCACATTCAGGTCCGGACCAGGCACACGTCTCTTATCAGCCACACGCCTATACCTCTCACTCATCTTTTTAAGATTACTCTGAATCTTTTGCCAAATGGTAGACAAAGACGAGGA
This sequence comes from Bufo bufo, assembly GCF_905171765.1. Lineage (NCBI taxonomy): Eukaryota > Metazoa > Chordata > Amphibia > Anura > Bufonidae > Bufo > Bufo bufo. Next base: position 468,922,086 of record NC_053392.1, on the reverse strand, counting down.
AAATCTCTCCTCCTCAGGTAAACCAGAAAGAGCCCCTCCCGAGAATGTCCCAAACTGCGAATGGAACCCATATGCACCAAAGAATGGTGACTTATCAGAAGATTCCTGACGACGGTTGTTCAGAGCAAACTCAGCAAGAGGGAGAAATGAACACCAATCCTCCTGGTTCTCTGCCACAAAACAGCGCAAATATGTCTCCAGATTCTGATTGAGGCGCTCAGTCTGACCATTCGACTGCGGGTGAAAAGCAGAAGAGAAGGACAGCCAAACCCCCAGGCGAGAACAGAAAGTTTTCCAGAACCTGGACACAAACTGCGTGCCTCTATCGGAAACAATATCAGAGGGAATACCGTGCAATTTAACAATATGGTCGACAAAAGCTTGCGCCAACGTTTTAGCATTGGGTAAACCAGGGAAAGGTACGAAATGAGCCATCTTGCTAAAACGGTCCACCACCACCAGGATCACCGACTTCCCCGAGGAACGAGGAAGATCCGTGATAAAGTCCATGGACAGGTGTGTCCAAGGACGGGAAGGTATTGGTAACGGGAGAAGGGCACCTGAAGGCCGTGAACGAGGGACCTTAGCGAAAGCGCACGTCTCACAAGCAGCCACAAAACCCTCCACCGACTTACGAAGAGCCGGCCACCAAAATCTCAGAGCAATGAGATCTACCGTGGCTCTACTCCCGGGGTGACCAGCAAGAACCGTATCATGATGCTCCTTAAAGAGTTTGTGACGTAGCTCAGGAGGCACAAACAACTTCCCAGAAGGACAACGGGCAGGTGCCTCAGTCTGGGCAGCCTGGACCTCGGCCTCCAAAGCGGAATATAGAGCAGAAACAACTACCCCCTCCGCCAAAATGGGACCCGGGTCCTCTGAGTTTCCTCCTCCCGGAAAACAGCGAGAGAGAGCATCAGCCTTCACATTTTTTATCCCAGGTCGGAATGTAACAACAAAATTGAATCTGGAGAAGAACAGAGACCATCTGGCCTGTCTCGGATTCATACGCTTGGCCGACTCCAAGTACGCCAGATTCTTATGGTCGGTAAAAACGGTGATAGGGTGCCTGGCCCCCTCCAACCAATGGCGCCATTCCTCGAAAGCCAACTTGATGGCCAACAACTCCCTATCTCCCACATCATAGTTTCTCTCTGCCGGGGAGAGTTTTTTAGAGAAAAAGGCACAGGGTCGCCATTTGGCAGGAGAAGGGCCCTGGGACAAAACCGCACCCACACCCACCTCGGAAGCATCCACCTCAACAATAAAAGGTAAGGAAACATCGGGATGCACCAAGACGGGAGCAGACGCAAAACTCTCTTTAATCTTAGAAAAGGCTGCAAGCGCCTCCTCCGACCAAGAGGAAAAATCCGCCCCCTTTTTTGTCATGTCAGTAAGGGGTTTGACAACAGAGGAATAATTCAAAATGAACTTTCTGTAATAGTTCGCAAAACCCAGAAAGCGCATCAATGCCTTCTGATTCTCAGGAAGCTCCCACTCAAGTACAGCACGGACCTTCTCCGGATCCATGCGAAAACCAGAAGCAGAGAGGAGAAAACCCAGAAATTGAATCTCCGATACCATAAAAAGACATTTCTCCAGCTTGGCGTACAATTTATTTTCCCGCAGAATCTGCAGAACCTGAAAAAGATAATCCTGATGGGTCTGAACATCAGGGTAAAAAATCTAAATATCATCAAGATACACCAATACAAATTTCCCCATTAAATGGTAGAAAATACTATTAACAAAATGCTGAAAGACGGCCGGAGCATTCATCAGGCCGAAAGGCATAACGAGATTCTCGAAATGCCCCTTAGGGGTATTAAAGGCCGTTTTCCATTCATCCCCCTCTCTGACCCTGACCAGGTTGTACGCGCCTCTGAAATCCAATTTGGAAAACACCTTGGCCCCAACAATTTGGTTGAAGAGGTCCGGGATCAGAGGAAGGGGATAGGGATCGCGAATCGTGATACGGTTCAGCTCCCTAAAATCTAGGCAAGGTCTCAGAGAGCCATCTTTTTTTTTAACAAAAAAAAAAAACCCGCGGCCACAGGTGACTTTGAGGGACGAATATGCCCCTTCTCGAGACTCTCGGAGATATAAGTTCGCATTGCGATTCTTTCCGGTTGTGAGAGATTGTAGAGGCGTGCTTTTGGCAGCTTGGCGCCGGGAATGAGGTTAATGGGACAGTCAAACTCCCGGTGAGGAGGTAGCTCCTGAACACCGCTCTCGGAAAACACGTCCGAGAAATCAGAGAGAAATGATGGCACAGTTTTAGTAGACACCTCTGCAAAAGTCGCTGTGAGACAATTCTCTCTACAAAAGTCACTCCACTCATTTATTTGCCTTCCTTGCCAATCAATAGTGGGGTTATGTCTAGTGAGCCAGGGTAACCCCAAAACTAGAGGAGAAGGCAATCCGTTAAGGACAAAACAAGATATATCCTCCACATGAGTGTCACCTACAGCTAGCCGGATATTGTGAACAATGCCCTTCAGAGATCTCTGTGAGAGTGGAGCAGAGTCAATAGCAAAAACAGGTATATCCTTTTCTAATGTGCAAACCTGAAAACCATGCATGGCTACAAATTGAGTGTCAATAAGATTGACGGCCGCTCCACTATCGACAAAAATCTCACAAGAAATGACTTTGCTCTCTAGCGCCACCCTGGCAGACAGGAGAAAACGGGAACTGCAGGTCAGAGGAAAAGCATCAATTCCTACATCAACTTTGCCCAAAGTAGCAGATGAAGCAGAATTTGATGATTTACCTTTTGAGGTTTTTCTCTTATTATCGCTCTTAGTACAGTTCAAGAATCTCCTAGAGGGACAAACATTTGCCAAATGACCTATGCCCCCACAACAAAAACACACCATACTCTGAGGACTAAATCCTCTTTTATCAGGGGCAAGTCGACCTAGCTACATGGGCTCCTCCTCAGAGGGGAGCGAGACAGGATGAGGCCCCTGCACAATGAATGAGTCCGCACCACTGCCCCTAGACTGACAATGGCTGGACAGAGAGGTCTTGTTTCTTTCTCTTAGACGCCTGTCAAGGCGTACCGCCAATGACATGGCAGACTCTAAGGACATTGGTCTCTCATGGAAAGCAAACGCATCTTTCAATCTCTCTGAGAGACCATGACAGAACTGACTCCGGAGTGCAGCATCATTCCAACCCGAATCAGCTGCCCATCTCCGAAATTCAGAACAATAAAGCTCCGCAGACAGTTTGTTCTGGCATAAAACACGTAAGTTAGATTCGGCCAGAGCAACACGATCCGGGTCATCATAAATCTGCCCCAGGGCCACAAAAAATCTTTCCACGGATCGAAGGGAGGGATCCCCTAATGGCAGCGAAAAAGCCCAAGTCTGAGCATTACCCCTGAGCAGGGAGATGACAATCCTCACCCTCTGCTCCTCCTTACCAGAGGAGTGGGGACACAAGCAAAAATGGAGTTTGCATGCCTCTCTGAAGCGAACAAAATTCTCACTGCCCCCGGAGAACGTTTCCGGAAGTGAGACCTTTGGCTCGCAACAGACTCCATGAGCCGGAGCAGAGCCCAATGCTTGAAGCTGAGTCATAGATTGACGGAGATCCGCTACTTCCAAAGAAAGACCCTGCATGCGGTCAACCAGGCCAGAAAGCGGATCCATGTCAAAAAAGGACGGTTTTGGTGGATTATAATGTCACGGCTGTATGTGAGCAACAATAGTATACACAGTAAAAGAGCTACTGACCGGACCCAAACTAGGGAGGATAAAGGGTGACCCCTGTCAGACCCTCAAAGCTCTCCCTATTCTGCTAAAGCACATGCCCGGATCCAAATGGCGGAACGAGGCATGCCCACGTGCCTAAGACTGATGACCACTGTAACCCCTACAATAGTGGAAGGGGCACGGCCACCGGTGCCCTACTCAATATATGGAGGGAACCGTGGCCACCTCAGATCCAGTCAGAAAATAATCAGGTACACAACAATGTCTGTACACTTAGCTGAAGGTGTTGCAGCCGCAGAGAAGACGGATCCAAGGACAGCTGGCAATATCCGGAGTGCTTGCTGCAGCAGAACACAGGTCCAGTGAACTGATAGCTACAAGTGAAGATACTAAAGCAAGAGCTACAACTGAAATGAGAACTATAATCCACGCCCTACAATAGGAGGAGGGGTGATATAAAGAGAGGAAAATCAAACGCATGAGGAACAGCTGGGAGGAAGGAAACCAAAAGTAAACAGAGCAGTGAGAACTCCTCCCAGCTCTAGTAGTGACATCATCACATGGGTGGAGAAACAGAGCTGTGAGAACGTCCCAAAGTTCTGGTAGTGACAACTGCTGAAATGGTTTAATAATTACTGTGAAGAGGGGACTGCTGAAAGGGGTTAATAATTACTGTGAAGAGGGGACTGCTGAAAGGGGTTATAACTACTGTGAAAAGGTGACTGCTGAAAGGGGTTAATAATTACTGTGAAGAGGGGACTGCTGAAAGGGGTTAAAAATTACTCTGAAGTGGGGACTGCTGAAAGGGGTTAATAATTACTGTGAAGAGGGGACTGCTGAAAGGGGTTAATAATTACTGTGAAGAGGGGACTGCTGAAAGCGGTTAATAACTACTGTCAATGCGCCTGCCCCTGTAATATACATGCCAGCCATTGGGTCCTGCTTGACATCCAGGTGCCTTACCTTCTTTAGGCAAGTGAAGTGGCAAACTCTTGGAGGCAGCGAGGAAAGGAGTGAAATATTGAAAGTAGAAGCTAGGTTTGGTGAGTACATTTCTTACTGATTTCTTGTTTTATTTAGCTTATACTGTAATATAGATTAATGTTTTCATTCTGCTCATAATAGTCATAATCTGTATAATTTAGTATCTTGCATGGTGTAATATTAAACTACTGTGCGCCCCTTTTATAAACAAGTAAATAATGACTCAATGCTGTGGGGCTGGTATGCAATTTTTTCCAGGGCTGGTTTTTATCCCCAGTCCGGCCCTGTTTCTATGGACTGGTGCCCAGAACTGAACTGCAGATGAGGCCGCAGCAACGCTTTGTAAAGTGGTGATATTACATCCCTGTCCCACGAGTCCATGCCTTGTTTAATGCATGACAATATCCTGGTGGCCTTAGAAGCAGCTGATTGACATTGTATGCTGTAATTTAATCTACCATCCACAAGGACATCCAAATCCTTCTCTATAAGTGACTCTCCCAGTGCTACATCACCTAGGACATATGAAGCACAGAGATTATTACTACTAAGATGCATAACTTTACATTTATCCACATTGAACCTCATTTGCCAAGTTAATACCCAATCACTCTGAGTGTTCAAGTCAGCTTGTTGTATATGGACATCTTCCATAGACTGTATAGTTCTACACAGCTTAGTGTCATCTGCAAAAATAGAAATAGTGCTATTAATCCCGTCCTCGATATCATTAATAAATAAATTAAATAACAGAGGACCCAGCACTGAACCTTGGGGTACACCACTTATAACCCGGGATCATTCTGAATAGGAATCATTGGCCACAACTCTCTGGGCACAATATATGTTGATGTATATGTGTATATGTATGCTGATATATACTTGTTATGTGGAGACAAATGAAACCGTTTTAAAGCCTCCATCTGACTAATGGAATCCTGTGGAAAAATTTAGTGTGTACAATGGGAGCTTTCCTAGCATACACGTTAAGAATAAATAAAAAATGGGATGTGATCAAAACTATAATATTTGACTATATGGTCTTGCATATACACATATTTCTACTTTTTTGTTTTCTTGTGGTATACATTTTGTCTAGACAAGAGATTACCAAAGTTCCTAAAAATAAATTTCCAGCCAACAAATTCAATTCAGGTATGAATCAGTTCTACCCGAATCAAAAGTGCTGTAAATGCATGGAAAATCTCTCTCTAACCAAATTGATCTGAAGAAAATATGATTCTACTGAAACCTACTGTAAATTTGGGTCGAATTTCGACTCTAACAAAAAGGTGCGCTCATCCTTAATCTTGACATTGAAATAAAAATTTTACAGTATTTTCAGAACAAAGAATGCCTTTACCAACTGCTAATTTAATGTTAGTTATACAGTGACTATCAGTATAAAAATAGCAATGCCATGTTGCAAAACCAAAGCTTAAAAAGGAAAAATTATTTAATTCTGTAACTTTATCTAGTAGTCATAATAGTTAAATAAACCTAAGATTTTGACCATGCTGATATAATATTCAATGAGAATCTGCAGTCACTAACACAGATACTTTTCTTTTTCTAATTTATATGCAGAATTCAGACAGGAATCCCAAAAAAAAAAACAAAAAAAAACACATTTTGACATACAGTGTTTATTATGAATATTCACATGATCCAGTGCTTTGAACCTACTGTATCTTTCCTTTTGTGGGAGCAAAAGATAAAGTGCCTCTTATGGTATGCACAAGCATACAACAGGAGAGTGAACAATTGCTGTTCATAGTATTTCATATGCCCTATGCTTAGGTGGCTACTAGAGACGAGCAAACTTTTCCAAAATATGATTCGGACCCTTTGCCGAATTTTCCCCCAAAAATTTATTTGATCCCAATTTATTTGTGATGAAGCACATTAAAAATCAGCTATTTCTCATCTGCAGGGAGAGTGTATCTCAGTGTACATCACTGTGCACGCAGAAACAGGCATAGCCAGTTTAATGTGGTTGCGAAACAGTTACTGTGCGTCAGAAAGACAGGCAGTTGACAGGCGCCACTCTTAGAATCAGTTCACACGTTACGGGTCAAAAACTGACCAAATAACTGAAATGTGAACCCAGCCTTAAAGGTCAATGTTTGTGTCAGTTATAAAGGTTTTAACTGTGCAGTGGCTAAATATTCTACTGTAGAGTGAAAGAACGCTCTCCTTCTACACGGTCTGCTGATTCCACATAGACTGCTACAGAACCAGTTCAAGTAGTGGGCCCATGACAGAGCGGAGAGGGTATTGACGAAGATTAGTCATCACTGCGGTTTGCACGTGGGGAACGCGTCCAGGGAAGGTGTCCCACTAGTATATAGTGAAGAAGGACCGGCACTCAGTTTCTTGACGGTATAAAGAGACGTTTATTCAAGGCATAATAGCATCATATGTGACTAATTTTAGCTCAAGCCTGAGCCTTTTTCAAACTGCAATACTCCATTAGTGAGCAAGACAGGATTTAAACACATACACTCCGCCCAGTGATGTCATCATGTAACCATGTAAACCAGCAAAGATGTCAGAGTGAAAACAGCAGACATGGCAATGTAGTAACGATAGGCAACGTATCCAGCAAATTGTACCAAAGTCATTCAAAAGTCCATAGTGTTATTCTTCTTGGTCAAGCTGCACATCTTTGCAGCATTGTGTAAGTCTTCTGAAAGTGAGGGAGATAAAATAAATAAATAAAAGGTAATTACAAGAAGCTTTTTAGTTCATAATCTCTATTCAGACCCATAGGCTCCAATGTCTTCAGCCTATGGATCCAGTATGCCTCCTGTTTTTTTTACTAGTTGTATGCGGTTTCCACCTCTATGTGGTTGGAGAACATGATCGATAATCAGAAATTTTAATTGTGGTATTTTATGTTTGCAAGCATCAGAGTGATAGGGTATGGGCAAGAGTGTTATTTTTACGGATAGTCAACTTGTGCTTGCAAAACCTTTCATCCGTGCGGTGGTCTCTCCCATGTGTAATAGGCCGAAGGGACATTTTAAAATATACACAACAAAACTGCTGTCACATGTATAATATCCTTCATTGGGATTTTTTCTCCTGTTCATGAGTGGGTCAGGTTTTCACCTTTAATCACACTGGAACAGTGTATACACTGTAGGCATGGGAAAGTACCCCTCCTTTCGGTAGTCAATAAGGATTGTCGCCACTTCTCCCTGCTGCCCCTCAGATCTGCTCTTACAATTTTGTCCCTGATATTCTCTGACCGTTTATAGCACACCATTGGTGGGGATTGAAATTCAGTCACCTGTGGGTAGGATTTGGGGAGAATATTCCAGTGTCGATTAATTACTGATCTGACTTTTGATATCCGAGGATGTTATTTGACTACCAGGGCAATGCGCGGATGTTTGTTTTTATCCTGTCTGGGTAATAGGAGCTTTTGTCTTTGTTCCTGAAGCTCCTATTACCCAGACAGGATAAAAACAAACATCCGCGCATTGCCCTGGTAGTCAAATATCATCCACGGATATCAAAAGTCAGATCAGTTATTAACCCGTTCCTTAAATTTAGATGACATTTCATCAAGTCTCAGCTCCTTAGATTCCTTCCAGCTAACTATCCGATTAACTCTTTCGTATTGTGAGAAGAGGAGTGGTTTTTTTTGGGTCTCAGGGGGGTGTTTGCTTGTGTAGTGCAACAGACTATTACAGTCTGTTGGCTTGGTATACAAATCTGTATACAAGCCACCACTACTATTTTAGATGACCCAGTCGTCCAAGAAATTGACTTTAATATTGTCGCAGTGTAAAGTGAATTGTAGTTCCATCCGCACGGAATTGCGGAAATTTTTAAAGTCCCGGAGGGATCGGCTGTCACCCCGCCATACGCAATATATGTAATCGATAAATCTTTGCCAAAATATACAATGCTGTATATACAGCTCATTAGCATAAATGAATTCTTTCTCGAACCACGACATATAGCAGTTTGCGTACGGCGGTGCAACATTCGATCCCATCGCGGTCCCACTCCGCTGTTGGTAAAACGTATCTTGGAAGAGAAAGTATTTTTGTTGCAACATGATGGTCAAAAAAACTATAAAATTTCTTCTTCAGTATAGGTACTATTGTCAATTAACCAAGTAATTGCCGTAAACCCTTATCATGGTGTATCGAAGTATACCGACTACACCAAATGTAACTAGTATGCAATCATCCTCACAGTTGACCCCCATAATTTCACAGAGGATTTGGCTGGTATCCATTAGAAAAGATGGTAATTGTTTTACAATGCGGGTGAGCACATTCTCAAGTAATATAGATGGTGGGGAGAGGTGGAGTAGTCATGGATTTATGAACTTTGGGTAGAATATGGATGTAACAGAATCTTGGTTGATCAAAAATTCACCCAATTTGTCATTAATTATTCCATTTTCTCAGTATTTTTCCACCACTTTTCATAGCATGTTTTTTATTTTAAAAAAAAGCGAAGAGGGTGTCAGAAGTAAGTTTGTGCTGATGTCACTGTTTATTTTTCCCTTTTTCTGATCTGTCATAAAAACAGTCTTTTGAGCATCCGCCTTCACATGGTCAGTATTTGGTCAATAATTGATCAGTATTGTTAAGGCCAAAAAAAAAACAGGAGTAGAGCCAAAACAGAGATGACCTGTGAATGAAATATTTGCATGTCTTCTGTGTTTTGTACCTACTCCTGCTTTTGGCTTCCAAATCATGAGCAAATCCTGATGCAAAATACTGAACATGTGATAGAGGCCTCATGCGCAATTTGCATGGGTTTTGGTTATTTGCTTCTGAAATTGGTTTTATTCAGATGGGAAAATAAGTTCTGCATGCAGGCCTTTAATGGCCTCTTTCACATGGTCAGTTTTTTGCATCAGTATTTGATCAGTATTTGTAAGGCAAAAACAGGAGTGAGTCCAAAACAGAGGTAACATGTGATGGAAATATTTGCATTTCCTCTGTGTTTTGTACACACTTATGCTTCCAAATCATGAGCAAATCCTATTGCAAAATACTGACCGTGTCATAGAGGTCTTATAGATGCTCCAAAGACAGGATCCGTTGTGTTTTTCATTTTTCCATTCTTCTGACAGATCAGAAGAATGGTAAAATAAACAGTGATGTCCACAAGGCCAAACAGGGAGTCAACACAGTGGCCCAGTCACATAGTGATAAGGTGGCAACAGCATGAGGAGTGAACACAGTGGCTCATTAAGAGAGTTGTGAGGGTGGCAACAGCATTAGAAGTCAACACAGTGGCCGAGTCAGAGAGTGGTGAGGGTGGCAACAACATGAGGAGTCAACACAGTGGCCCAGACACAGAGTGGTGATTGTGGCAACAGAATGAGGAGCCCAGCGACATCGTGGGGAGGTGTGGGGCAAAAGCAGTCCAGGTCAAACTCGGTCAGTTGCCGCCACAAATCAAGTTTGGCTGCCCAAGTAGTCCAGGAGATCTTGGATACGGGATGGCAGAGTGCACCACCTGCTGATTCAGGTTCTGCTTCATGTCCTGCTGCTGCTGGGTGGTTTCTTTAGTAGGCGGGTGAAGAAAAGTGCTCATTTAGTTGCTGCTGATAGTGCTGGTGCTGCTCCTGGCCCGCCACCCCCTTCCAGAAGTCATGGCAGTGGAGCGTGAGCGCAGAGGGCTCCCCCAGTCAGACCTTCGTGAGAATGGGGAGGACTACATTGGATGTCTCGAGAGTAGTTGAGTTTATCCTCCCTGTCAGCAGGTGGAAAAAAGGCCACCATTTTGTACTGGTACTGAGGGATTAACGTGGTGGAAATTCAGTAGTCATCCCTCTGCCAAATGGTGATAATACGTCTGTCAATACACAAGCAAATCAGCATGCATATGGCCATTTGCACAAGGGACTCAGAGGGACTCCCTGCCTCCATCTCCACTGCATACTGCCACAGTGTGTTGGGGTCATCAGCCTGGTCTTCCTCATCGCCCTCCAGCTCCTTCTGCTCCTCTCCTGTTGAGTGTGCAGATAAATCACTCATTTCTGTATACATTGCTTGTGCATAGTGGGCACCTACCCCCAGGGCCCTTTAAGAGTATTAGTACTTGTTTTGTGACGCCAATTGCAATGAAGCAACAAAGGCACAGGGCCCCTTTTAGTGATACTGTGAATGGTACCCAGGTGTAGGAATGCCAGAGTGGTGTAGGGCGGAAAAAATGTCCCTTAATGTTGGTGCACGTGTCACGGTGCTCCTACCTGGATACACTGGACCCCAGCCATTGGCCCCGAAGCAATGAAAGGGGGGTTGTTGATGAAGGGTCGAGACCTTGTTATGAAGTTCAATAACAGCTTTACTTGGATAAATGTTTCTCCAACAGTTTCAGGCTTTGTCTTGGTTTCCAGTGGGCTTTAGCATTAACTCTGGCAGGTGAACAAACTCAACTCTGCTACATCTGGTGCTGTCTGGCTCTTCTGTGTTAACAGGCTGACTGGATAACTTTGCTTTAGCTGTCTGCTGCAACTTCTTTCTTTGTAGTCTCACTTTAGATTTGTCCAGGGAAAACTCCTGGCTTCAGAGGCTCCAAGCTGTGGCCTCCACATCCAGCAGAGCTGAAGTTTCTCTAGCTGGCTTGGGCAAGGCACATCCAGCAGGTACGCGCACCTGCTGCACACCCTACCTTGGAAGGGGGTAAACTGCAACTGACTCTAACTAGAACTCCACCCTCTCTGCAGCAAGTGGGACACGCCCACCACACCACAGGAGGGGGGGTGTTAGAATGGAAAAAAGGGTTCCACTCTTTATAAATTAATATTATTTCAATTCAATAGCCTAAGTATAATAGGTTCCCGTTTGTGGTCTTATTTAAAACGTAACATTTATTTGTTTTAATTTAAGAAAGTGTCAAACGGAAAGAAAAAAGAAAAATTGTTAAAATAAGGTGCGGCTGGGCTCTGCAACTGGGATATTAAATCATTTCTACTAATCCTCCATTTGGAGCACTGTTTTTAGGATGTACTAGTGTGGGGGGCAGCCTAAGGGATATTCTGCATACCTCCCAGGCTATAGTATGAAACTTTTTAATTGGGATACACTATTGCAGCGAACACTTGCCCCTATATGTTGTCTGTCAATGTCTGGGGATAATAGATATTATTTGAAGACCTCAAGTTTCTGGCTACTTGCCCCTTTGCTTTGCTGATCTTAACTATATATCCCTATACTTTATAATTGAAGGGGGCTGTTGTCCGGTGCCTGCATTCCTGTCCCTATGCTTACTACTCTTCCCCAATAAGTACTTGACCCTGTCGCTTGTGTCCGCATGCTATGTGTCTGCAGTGCACAAAGATCCGGACACAAAAAAAAAGAAAAAAGAAAAAGAAAGAATATAAAATCAGACAACTCGTTACATGTAGAATACAGGGGGTCATCTATATAGCCTCTTGTCCATGCCCTAAACTATATGTGGGCAAAACCATACAGGAATTGAGACGTCATATCTCAGACCACCTAAGTACAATAGAAACTGACAAAGACACCTCTATAGCTAGACACATTAAATACGTACATGGTAATAAGAGTTCCCTTCTACGCTTCTGGGGTATTGAAAAAATATCCATGGGACCAAGAGGGGGAGATTTAGACATCCACAGTCAGTATTGGTCATATAGCCTACAAACAAAACAAGAAATGGACTAATGAAATTATAGTCCTCAAATATCATATTGTATCCGAGAGATATGAGATCCACCCTCAGTTTCAGGTCATACAGTATACTCTCACACTCGATCAGGAGAAAAATACAGCATTAATGCGCATGAAATAAGAAAGAAATCTAAGTTCCCAATTATGTGCAATGTATCCTCATTGAAACGTATTGATAGCTAAATTAGAACGAGAAATGGGTGAATGAAATCAAAGTTCCTGAACATGCGCGATCTACTTAAGAGATACAATATTCACTCCAAGTTTTAGTGCATGCGCCCCTATCTCCTACGGGGAGACCAAAATGGTACTCATGTGCATAAAATTTTAGAGGGGGGAAAATATCTAAGTCCCCGAACAAGGGCAATGTCTCCTGGAAATTAGTGCATACCATCTTACTGAGATCTACCAATGACTAAGTCAGCATACATGCGCAGCAAAGAACTAGAAGTGGTTAAATGAAACCGAAGTCCTCGGACATGCGCAAAGTATCTGAGAGATAGGATATCCACTTTAAGTACTAGCACATATACCTCCGTCTTCTGTCAGGAGACTAAGTTGGAGGACATGCGCAGTAAGATAGAATTCCCTCAGTGGGAGACTAATTCAGGAAACATGTGCAGTGGATATCAGTCTTGAAGTCTGGTGATGAGTAAGTCAGCATACATGCGCAGTAAAGAATTGTAGGAAGTTGAATGAAACCGAAGTATTCGGACATGCGCAGTGTCTTCTGGAGACATGGGATTTAGCCTAAGTTCTAGCGCATGCGCCTCCACTTTCTATCAGGAGACTAAGATGGAAGAAATGCGCAGTAAGATCGATATCCCCGAGTAGGAGACTAAGTCAGAAGACATATACGCTGTGGGAACTCTTATGAATTTTTCCTAAGTTTTAGCACATGCGTCTTCACTTTGAAGTGGGAGACCGAGTTGAGAGACATTCGCAGATGGAGAAAATTGGTTCTAAAGACATGCGCAGAGTCTCAAAAATATGGATACTATATTACAAGTTCTAACACAGGCGCATATGTTTTGAAGGCGACACTCATGACTGTGGAACCGCCCAGACTGTGGATCATTGGCCAGATTGCACTGTCTGTCACATGAGCGATGACCGTACATTGGAGATCAGAAGAGGAATACCCGCCCATAGCACTTATAAACACTGCTTCAAGCCACACTCGTGTTGATAGCTCCATTTTGTGAAGGTCACGTACACTACACACAGGGGGAGGATAGTGACCACTGCACTCCACCCTCACCCCTGGCCCTGCCTACTTTCCTCGCAAGTCCTAATGACAGGGGACAACTATACGGCAGTCCCTAACTTAGGATACATGCTGGGAAGACAGACAAGACAAATAACGGAATGTGAACGGACCGGGTCAATACCTAGAGAGCTACGCAGTACTAAGGAATGAGCAGAGAATAGTCAGGAAAAGCCGAGGTCAAATACCAGGAGAGAAACGAAGTACAACAGGAGTCCGCAAAGAATCGTCAGGTGGAAGCAGGGGTCAGGATACCAGGAGAGATGCACAGTACTGGAGGAGCAGGCAAAGGATCGTCAGGGAACAGGATCAGGTGAGTATTCAGTAGTCCAACAAATAGCCAGGAACCTAGAATTAACAGGCAACCTGTGGCCAGCAGGCTGCCTGCATTTATAGTGGGGTCTGAGGGTCATGTGACATGGCCAGCGTCACATGAACGACAGACAGACAAGTCGAGCACCGAGTGATCAGCTCGGCGCTCAAGGCAGACCTAGGAGCAGGGAGCCTCCCAGCTAGCAGAGCCGCCCTGGGAACGAGGCCAAACACAGATCCTCGCTCCCGAAGCTAAGCAGCAGGTCTGCGACTGATGGGAGACCGAGTGCTCCTTTGGCGCCACGTGACACATTTCCCCTGAGGATGCCACAGTTGTGGCGAAACATGTCGGGGAAGCTGCAATTTAGGTTTTTAATAGTACGGCTGTGACTTTAGTGTCCGCATCTTTGTGCAATGCAGACACATAGCATGCGGACACAAGCGACAGGGTGAAGTACTCATAGGGCAAGAGTAGTAAGCATAGGGATAGGAATGCAGGCATCGGACAACAGCCCCCTTCAATTATAAAGTATAGAGATATAGTTAAGATCCCAACAGCAAAGGGGCAAGTAGCCAGAAAGTTGAGGTCTTCAAATAATATCTATTATCCCCAGACATTGACAGACAACATATAGGGGCACAATATCCCTTGGGCTGCCCTCCACACTAGTACATCTGAAAAACAGTGCTCCAAATGGAGGATTAGTAGAAATGATTTAATATCCCAGTCACAGAGCCCAGGCGCACCTTATTTTAACAATTTTTCTTTTTTCTTTCCGTTTGACACTTTCTTAAATTAAAACAAATAAAGGTTACGTTTTAAATCAGACCACAAACGGGAACCTATTAGCCTTAGGCTATTGAATTGAAACTCTCTATAAATGTAGCTCTGCCATGCTTGCTGCCACCTTCTGGTGAACCAGGTAAATTACATGAACAAGAACAGTTACCAACATTAGAAATGCACAGTGTTTAGGACCTGACATAAATACACATTAGGACATTAGGTTAACCAATAAAGACAGTAGCGGGGTGCAAAGGTGGTAATGCCACTCTGGGGCATTACACATGAATGTCCTCCTCCTCTTCCCCCTCCACCAGTTCAGCCCCCACAGGGCCCAGGTGTCCTTGATATGTAGGCACCACGTCTCCTGTCCCCCTGGCCAGACAGATTTTATTAGCATCTGATCCAGGACGTGAAGGAGTGGAATTACATCATTCATCCCGTAGTCCTTGAGACTGACAAATAAAGTGGTCTCGTAGGGCCTGAGCAAATAGCAGATGTCACGCATGAACTGCCACTGGCTAACGTCAAAGTTACACAAGGGAGTACTCCTGTCTATCTGCATCATCAAGAAATCCTTCTTGGCCTTCCTCTGCTCATATAGTCGGTTCTATATGTGGAAGGTTGAGTTCCAATGGGTGGAAACTTTGCATATCAGGTGATGTTGGGGAACGCTATTCTGCATTTGCAGCTCAAGGAGGGCATGTTTTGCAGGGTGAGAGCACCAACACAATGTTCTTTCCATTATGGGTGACTATAGTTCCGATCTTCAGTTGGCGAGGAGCAGAGGCCGGCTGTCAAATTTTAGCCTGGGGGGTAAGCACACAGCACTGGCCCATGTGTAACCTGTTTAACTCCGCCTTCTATATAAAGGCAGTATACCCATATGGGCTTTAAATCATGAAAAGGCGGGAGCTGGTTATGTTTTCATGTTGAGATCGTAGTTCATAGCAATAGCGTGGTCATTAGATGGGCAAGATTTACCAACTCATGAGCTAAAAAAACTCTATTGACTATAATGGAGTTTGCTCAGGATGCTGCTCCTTTACTGGATACAAAGTCTTGCATGCAGGACTTGTCTGTCCAGTCTTTTTGACAGAATCTGTGACAGTGGCCCGAACGCAGATGTGAATGGATTGTATTAGAGTGAAGTGTAGCATGTTTAACACACAAATACAGAGCAAAAACCAAGATCACTACATACATACAGCACCAGAACCAAGCCTATATGATAAACACATCACCAGAACCAAGTTCACTGCATGAATACAGCACCAAAACCACATTCACTGCATGAATACAGCACCAGAACCAAGCCTAAAAAACACAGCACCAGAACCATGTTCCCTGCTAGTGTTGAGCGCGAATATTCGAATAGTAACATAGTACATAAGGCCGAAAAAAAACATTTGTCCATCCAGTTCGGCCTGTCATCCTGCAAGTTGACCCAGAGGAAGGCAAAAAAAACAAGCCATGTGAGGTAGAAGCCAATTTTCCTCACTTTAGGGGAATAAAAAATTCCTTTCCGACTCCAATCAAGCAATCAGAATAACTCCCTGGATCAACGACCCCTCTCTAGTAGCTATAGCCTGTAATAATATTACACTCCAGAAATACATCCAGGCCCCTTTTGAATTCCTTTATTGTGCTCACCATCACCACCTCCTCAGGCAGTTTCTACTAGCCATCCGGACGCAGGCCTGTATTGAAAAATTGTGGGCCTGTCTGGTCCACCGGCTGGAGGAGGCAAACCCTCGGCCTCACGCTCCAGTTCTCCCCGCCCATCTCACCCAGCAGGTGGCTGGAACCAGCAGCACCAGCCGAGCAGGTGACCTTATGGGTGAGATGAGGCTGTTCTACCAGTCTGTGTGACTCAGTACCAGCAGCAGCAGCATCAGTCACCACCAGCGGCTGGCCCGCATGGTGGCAGACTACATGGGGTCCGTTGGTGCTTCCCACAGCATGAGCACCGACAACCCCATAGAGTACTGGGTTGCCAGGATGGACACCTGCCGTGAGCTCGCTCAGTATGCGCTGGAGTTACTTTCTTGCCCCCCTCCAGCGTACTGTCTGAGTGGACTTTCAGCGTGGCAGGTGGGGTGGTGACCGACAAGAGGACCCGTCTGTCCACTGACTCCGTGGACAGACTCACATTTATCAAAATGAATGAGTCTTGGATCGGCAGTGACTTTTTGGCCCCCACTGTTGGTTCAGGGCACTGAAGGGTCCCTTGTCCATCCCTCTCCTTTACTCTCCCTCCAAAACTCTGTTGTTTTTTGTTTTTTTTAATGAAAAATCAATATTTTTATCATTATTTATTTACTTATTATCGTATTATTTATTTATTCTATATTAAATAAAAATTTTAAATCATGTATTTTGTAATTTATTATTTTAATTATTTATGAATTGTTTCTTCGTTTTAATCATGTAATGTCTAATTGTGATATAGAAGAATTGCAGGGGTGGCGCTCAGTGGATGCTGTTTGCAAGTAGCAGCGGTATCGCGGCAAGAACCACACAAAACTGCCGCACAGGAAAGGTAATGAAGTGTATTTAAGATACTGCGCTGAAGGACAATTTTTAAATATTGATGTGACTGTACAGGTGTTGCAACTGGGAGCAGGCTTTTTATACAATGAACAATTTTACTTACAGACGTGGGGTACCGCGATGGGGACGAGATTCGCACCGGGGTTTGCTAACCTATATGTTGGGTGGTGGGAGGAGTTAACCATCCACCCAGGTGGCGCCCCCCGTGCGGGTCTCGTCCTCTGGCGACGTTTTATCGACGATATTGTTTTTATATGGGATGGGGGGGAAACAAAACTACTGGAATTTTTAAATGACATCAATAAAAATGATTTTTATCTGGAATTTAGCTCTACATACAGCAGCAAAGAAATTAACTTTTTGGATCTAACCATTTACATAGAGGAAAATAAATTACTCACCAAAACCTACAGCAAACCGACGGATGGGAACAGCTTCATATCGATGAACAGTTGCCACCTTCCCAAATGGCTGGAAAACATCCCGCGGAGCCAATTCATGCGGCTAAGACGTAACTGCACAGAAATAGAGGAATATGAAAAGGAGGCAGACACCCTACAGAAAAAATTGGAACATAAGGGATACGATACAACAAAACTAACGGAGCAAAAAATTGAAATAAACCAACTAAATAGACAAACTCTATTAACAGCTAACAACAAAAAAAAGAAAAATGACGACAAAAACATAAACTCTCTGGATATTGGAACCAACACAGTAATCCCACCCATTATAACAGTGTATAGTGATCAGGTCCCAACATTCAGAAAAATAGTAAAAAGACACTGGGACATTCTTAAAGAAGACAAAATAATAGGAGAATTTATCCCAAAAGACCCAAAATTTGTATTTAGAAAAGCACAAAATATAGGTAACATGATTGCCTCAACAGGCAGATGTACAGGAACCAATGTAAAGGAAAAAAATCTGAAATCAAAAGAAGAAGGATTAGGAGGGTTCCATCCGTGCAAAACCTGTAGAGGATGCAAAACATCTAAAAATAATAATAAAAAACCAATAACAGAAATCACCAACTCAGAGGGATCCTAGAAACACATCATAAAACAATTCATTACATGCAACAGTAAAGGGGTCATATATACTTTAACATGTCCCTGCAATAAAATCTACGTGGGCCGCACCAAAAGAACCCTAAAGAAAAGAATAGGAGAACATGTATACAACATAAGCAGAAAATATGAAGGACATCCATTATCACGTCATTACAGTATAAAGCATGGGGGAAACTTTGCTGGATCCCAATTTTGTGGGGTGGAAATAATACCACCTAATAAGAGGGGGGGGGACTACATCAAGGAGATGTCAAAAAAGTAATCCAAATGGATATTTAACATGGACAGCCTAATACCAAATGGACTAAATGCGGAGCTGGAATTGTTCGCTTTTGAATAAGTGTATTCATGCAGGTTCGGCAGGGAAGAGGTTAAAGCTTTGGAGAAGTACCTATAAAAAGGTTGCATGAACCGCCAGGCAATACTCCCTGAGGAAGAACAGCGTTCTGTTCGAAACGCGTTGGAGAAGGATACCTGGCACCTGTCGGTCATAGTTTGACCGCTTTAGTGACGTCACTAACTAACTCCAAGTGAGCGCCAACCACTCCCCTACACACACCTCCACCTGCGGCTGCAGCGCGCCACCGGCCGGGGCACGAGGCAGCACGCCGATCCATCCTGCAGCTGGTTTACCCCATCCGGACCCGCAGCATCGACAAAGAAGAAAGAAAAAAGAAAAACCGAACTGACAACCAAAGCAAGAAAGCAGCAGCAAAAAAGTAGAGAAAAGAAAAAGAAAAAGAGAAAGAAAGGAAAAAAGCCGACTTTCCGAAACTACAGGGACGCAGACACAAGCACGCTACTGAAGCCTTTACTACAGGTAAGCGGTTTCCAACCAGCTTAAATACCTGTATAGTGACATACCTTCGCATGCCAGCCTGCTCCCAGTTGCAACACCTGTACAGTCACATCAATATTAAAAAATTGTCCTTCAGCGCAGTATCTTAAATACACTTAATGTCTAATTGTCTTTGTATATTTATGAATTATTTAAAACCATGTTTTTCTTGATTTATAAATTTGTATTTTATGAAATATATACATGTATTTTTTACCACTAATTTTGCTTTTTATTATTTTTCTATTGTTCGATTGTCGATTTCTTTGTGTATATTTAATGATTAGTCTGTTCAAAATATTATTTGTAATCTATATTTTTTTAATTTACTGTAATAATAATTTTATTTTTTTACTATATTTTTTAAATGTATCTAGTAATGTGGTAACATATATAAAATATTAAATATTAAATTTTTTTTTTTTTTTTATGAAAAACAATTTTACATTTTAAACACTCTATTTTTAATTAATCAATAAGGTGTCCTCTCCGCCAGCAACATTCAGCTGTAATTTTCGATATAAGGCGCATCAATTCTGTAGCAGACCACTGCGTTAACGCAGCATGACTCAACGTGTTCTGATTCCTCTGAGCCAGAGGGATGAAGGACTGCAATGGTTTAGTAGTGTCTCTGTTTGTTTGTGAGGAGGGATGCGTAAAACAGGTCTCCAGACCCATACACGATTGGCGCTGCTCACACCCAGCGCTAAGGACATGGGCACGTCCACACCGTCCTCTGATCTTCAGAGCCCAGAAGTCAGTGAAGAAGTTGCTTGCCCTGGGCCAGTTGTGTTAGTGTCCACATCTCCGCCACCTGGGTCAATTCTCCTTCCCCTCGTTCATGACTCTGTCATGGTCCCCATCTACTGTTGTTGTTCTTCGTTGGCTGACTTTAGTGCGCAGCATGGTTCATCTATTGCCGGTCATGCAGCAGAATAAGTCTATAGTTGCGAGGCTTGACTACACACGGGGAGTAGTGTCACACATTCCATAGCAGACTTCACTAGGGACTTCATTTTCAAAAATCCTGTGGTGGATGCTGCTGCCTGTCCTGACTCCTGATCTACAGTCAGGTCCATAAATATTGGGACATCGACACAATTCTAACATTTTTGGCTCTATACACCACCACAATGGATTGGAAATCAAACGAACAAGATGTGCTTTAACTGCAGACTGTCAGCTATAATTTGAGGGTATTTACATCCAAATCAAGTGAACGGTGTAGGAATTACAACAGTTTGCATATGTGCCTCCCACTTGTTAAGGGACCAAAAGTAATGGGGCAATTTGCTTCTCAGCTGTTCCATGGCCAGGTGTGTGTTATTCCCTCATTTTCCCAATTACAATGAGCAGATAAAAGGTCCAGAGTTCATTTCAAGTGTGCTATTTGCATTTGGAATCTGTTGCTGTCAACTCTCAAGATGAGATCCAAAGAGCTGTCACTATCAGTGAAGCAAGCCATCATTAGGCTGAAAAAAACAAAACAAACCTATCAGAGACATAGCAAAAACATTAGGCGTGGCCAAAACAACTGTCTGGAACATTCTTAAAAAGAAGGAACGCACCGGTGAGCTCAGCAACACCAAAAGACCCGGAAGACCACGGAAAACAACTGTGGTTGATGACCGAAGAATTATTTCCCTGGTGAAGAAAACACCCTTCACAACAGTTCGCCAGATTAAGAACACTCTTGAGGTAGGTGTATGTGTGTCAAAGTCAACAATCAAGAGAAGACTTCACCAGAGTGAATACAGAGGGTTAACCACAAGATGTAAACCATTGGTGAGCCTCAAAAACAGAAAGGCCAGATTAGAGTTTGCCAAATGACATCTAAAAAAGCCTTCACAGTTCTGGAACAACATCCTATGGACAGATTAGACCAAGATGAACTTGTACCAGAGTGATGGGAAGAGAAGAGTATGGAGAAGAAAAGGAACTGCTCATGATCCTAAGCATACCACCTCATCAGTGAAGCATGGTGGTGGTAGTGTCATGGCGTGGGTATGTATGGCTGCCAATGGAACTGGTTCTTTTGTATTTATTGATGATGTGACTGCTGACAAAAGCAGCAGGATGAATTCTGAAGTGTTTCAGGCAATATTATGTGCTCATATTCAGCCAAATGCTTCAGAACTCATTGGACGGCGCTTCACAGTGCAGATGGACAATGACCCAAAGCATACTGCAAAAGCAACCAAAGAGTTTTTTAAGGGTAAGAAGTGGAATGTTATGCAATGGCCAAGTCAATCACCTGACCTGAATCCGTTTGAGCATGCATTTCACTTGATGAAGACAAAACTGAAGGGAAAATGCCCCAAGAACAAGCAGGAGCTGAAGACAGTTGCAGTAGAGGCCTGGCAGAGCATCACCAGGGATGAAACCCAGCATCTGGTGATGTCTATGCGTTCCAGACTTCAGGCTGTAATTAACTGCAAAGGATTTGCAACCAAGTATTAAAAAGTGTAAGTTTGATATATGATTATTATTCTGTCCCATTACTTTTGGTCCCTGTAAAGGGGGAATATTAATCACCAATATTTATGCAAATATTAATAATTAATATTCATAAATGGGAGGAGCCATCTATTGATGACTCCGCCCATTTATACCTTTATATAACAATATGAACCCAATACTTTCGCTATGCTTTACACTAATCACTACGCTAGCTGCATGCGCCTTACTAACTCGCTACCGCTAACAAGTACACGCTACACAAAGGGTAGAAATATAACGGTATTTATTAAAACCTAATACACTTAGCACGCAATACACTAACAATACACAACACTACAAATATACAATCCTTACAGGGGTGTAAGTAAACCACAAATACAATCAGGGGCACAGGATCAGGGTACCCCAGTGACATAGGGTCAGGGGTACAAACAAGGCACAGTAATAGGGCAAGGGTTAATCAGGGCCCAGGGTGCACATCAGGGACACAAACAAGGAATCAGGATCCAGGGTGCACATCAGGGACACAACAACAATATCCAGGGGAGTAGGGGGTTTGGAACCAGGGGTGTGGGAGTTAATCAGGGGAGGTGGTGTAGTGATAGGGGTTTGGACCAGGGGTAAGGGTTAATCAGGAACCAGGGGTATAGGGGTTTGGGACTCAGGAATTACCAGGGGTGAACAGGGGAGGTGGTATATCGTTGGTGGGATAGGGGTTTGGGCAAGTAGGGGTTAATAGGTATAAGAAGAGGGGGATACTCAGTCTTAGATGCTCGTTCGTCTAGGGTGATCCTCGCTCCAACAGGGGGGAGACCGCTCCGTCCCCCTGAACGCCGATCGTCCTCTAGCGCCGATCGCGCTATCCTCTCAAGGGGGGGGGGGTCCGGCCGGTCTCTTCAGCCGGAGGAGGGCGGGGCCGCGCTGTACTGAGCGCCGATTGCGCTCTCCTCAAGGTGGGGGCCCCGATCCTAACTACCTTGAGTGCCGGGGCCGCCGGATATTTATCCCCGGCGGCCCGCACTCCCGCGCCGCCCACCAGGGGGCACGCGCGTGCGTGCCCATCATTCACGTGGGCCGGCGCAGTGATATGACGTCACTGCGCCGGCCCGCACATCGCAAACGCGCTGCACACCAACAGGCGGGAGAAGCCTTTGATCTCCCGCCTGTGGCACTCTGCATTCCGGCCAGCGAGATGTTGATTTCGCTGCCGTAATGCGCATAATAGAAGGAGGGGAGGCTTCTCCCCTTCTTCTATCATGTATAATTGTCTCCACCGGCGCTGGCGACAATTATATCAAAGGGCTCAGATTCTGTGGAATCCGAGTCCTTTGTAGTTATCAGGATGACCGGACCTTAGTCCGGTCATTCTGATGCAATCAACCAGATTGCATCTGTGTGAATGCTTGGGGGACATTCACACTGATGCATCTGGTTTCAGGTGTATGGAGGGGGGGGATTTGTATAATATATATATATATATATATATATATATATATGTGTGTATGGATGCATGGGGCACATCCATACACATGTATACACCAATATAAGGGACATTCATATATAAATATATATATATATATATATATATACACATCAGGGGGACATCCTAATATGTATACACATGTACACAAGGGGCCACAGCCCTTACAAGGGGATATATACACTAAAGGGGGCACATATTTCCCACAGGGGCCACATGAGCCCCTGGGGATCACCATGCTGGGCACATCTGCGCACATCACCCCATGATGCGGTGGTTAATGTATGCATATATATACACCATACATGCCCGCACGTGTTTGCAGGCATGCATGGATATATATGCATACGTCTCAACCCTTCCTCAACAGTCCCTTAACAAGTGGGAGGCACATATGCAAACTGTTGTAATTCCTTCACCGTTCACCTGATTTGGATGTAAATATCCTCAAATCAAAGCTAAATGTCTGAAGTTAAAGCACATCTTGTTTGTTTCATTTCAAATCCATTGTGGTGGTGAATAGAGCCAAAAATGTTAGAATTGTGTCAATGTCCCAATGTTTATGGACCTGACTGTATCTGAGTCATCTACAGGCCTAATAACACTCGATCTGTTGCTGCTGCCTGTCCTGCTGAGTTGGCCCTAGCTATATGTGGGCCTCATACTAGACCATTAGAAAAAATCCTGTGTTGGATGTTGCTGCCTGTCCTGATCTATATGAGTCATCTAGGGGCCTAATAAGACTACAATTTGTGCTTTGATGAGTCATTTAACTACATAGTTGACATTTCAATGCTGCTGTCTTACATGTTTAGTTTCTTTTGGCCTTAAATGTAGCTTTAAATTGCTTTAGTAAACTTAAAAAATTAAATACATAATTTTTATTAGATAATATTTCTCAGCCACCAATTAGAAAATTAAAGCATAGTGAAAGTAAGTGCTTTTTTTAAAAGCACAATGAAAAGGGAACTCAAAACATTGGGACTGAACTTTTGTTTACCCATATGAAAAAACAAATAATATTTATTGGAATTTGAGACAAAAATCAATATGCTAGGTAGCATAAAGATCGGACTCTGGAGCAATGTCAGAATTTTATGTTGTCAGATGATTCAAGATTTAACATGTTCCAGAGTGATAGGCTCAACAAAAAGAGAGGCAGATGAAGTGATTCACCCATCATGCCTAGTGCCGACTGTACAAGCCTGTGGGTCCAATGCTATATTCTGGGGTTGCTGCAGTTGTTCAAGTCTATGTTCAGCATTAGTATGTTTTGCAAGAATGAGGTCACATGACTAATTCAACAGATTGAGTGACCAGGTTATTAATACATCAAGGAATTTTTTTCTTCCATGATGCCATGAGCAGTCTTGAAGAAGACAATGCCATCATGCATCTTGTATAAAATGTGAAATAGTGGTTCAGGGAGCATTAGACCTAATTTAAATCCAGGTACAAACCACAAGACCTTTACCACTATAATTTTTTTTCAATAACAGTGTACTTACCGTTTTTTTTTCTGCCCTTATTCTGCATAGTTATGACTCGTAATTTGTGAACCATAACTTTTGAGTCGGCATTCTACTACAGTGTTAACTGTAAAACATGAAGGTTCTTAATCGTGCGTAGACAACCAGCATGGATCACTTTTTCTAATTTGCACTTTAACAAATCTAGTGTGTGGAATTCTCACAACATGGTTTGGATTGTTCATATTCACGCATGTGCTGTGTTAATTATGTATTGTCAATATTTAGACAATGAAATATGTATAGAAATAATATTATTTTAAAAAAGAATCCTGTGTTGTTTGGCTTCATTTACAAAATTAAAATATTTTACTTTATTTTATTATGTTTTATTTTTTTTTAAAGTTGGGTTTGGGGCGCCAGTGTTGTGGTTCACGCTATAGCAAGTTGTGGACCGCATGTTGCCTTCCCTTGTCAAAAGGTCTTGTGCAGTAAAAATTGTACTGGACTTATTGATGAACCTATATTTTGCTACGGATTTAGGTTCAAACATGGTGTTGTCTGTTGTCCTGGGAGGGATGGCTGACTTCCGTGTTGACCTATCTACATGGTTGGGTGTGACTGGCTTAATATTCATCCGTGTGGCAATCCGGTTTTGTTAATGAAGCCTGAATGACACATGTATATAGGGCTCGTTACTTTTATATATTTTTTTAAATATTGACAATAATGTAATGATAATTTGCACATGCAAAGTATATATAGACACAGGTTTAAAAAAATAAAAATAAAAAATATGTACTACTATATAATGTTCTGGAAGCCAGGTCACCAATTGGAGAATTCTTAAACTCAGAGTCATGTAATCACATTTTTCGGTCTGTTTGGCAGAAGCAATGCCAGGACATACAATTTTTTGAAAAAAGTGCGCTATCAAGGATCCGCGCTGTTTAGTTTTTACCAAATGCCTTTACATTTTTGCTTATTGTTACCGTCCTTTTTTCTTTTTTTGTGGGGTAACCAGAATTAATTTTAAATAAATTTGATATTAGATCTTACTCTTATCAATTGAGCCATTTTAATAATAAAAACGTTTTTGTTCCTAATCATTTAATTGGCTGGATACAAATATTAATAATTTTTATTCTTATACCAAAAATTATTATTTTTATATTTAAAAAAAGGTATTAATCATTCTAATTTATGTCAATTTAAAAAATAATGTATTTAAGTTCAAAATAGCTAATTCTTGTATTTATAGATGTAACTTGCTGTATTCGATTGTTTTTATTTTCCTAAAATAAATTGGATTACCTATTAATAAAGAAAACATTTCAATTTTCTTTTACACTTAACGCTAAAAACGAATAACATTTTGCTGTCTGTTACTGCAGAGTGTCACGGATGAGAGTGGGGGAAACCCTCATCCGTGCGATGTTATGGAATAGGGTAGCTGCTAGGCCAGGACCACAGGATCAGGGAGCAGGTCACCTCCTATCGCGTCCCTAATACTGACCCTGACTCCTAACTGAGTCAGATGGTAGGAGGGCTCATACTCTGGAACCTAGGGTCACTACTATCCCTCAGGAAAACTCTGTGCTAGGAGCAGGGTAAGACGACCTGTTCCTCCAAGACACGGAGGAACAGGAGTCTCACTAGCCAAGCTGCAAGGAAGGGGAAACATATACAGACATATGGATATGGCAGGTGAACCACACCAGTTCCAAACCTACCTGTCACAGCCTCGCTGAATGGAACCCATGCACCAGTACTGCTGTCCACACAAACACTAAGGACACAGCACACACCACAAATCACACAGGTAACCAGGACATCCATAGCTGCAAAAAACATAGAAAGGATAACAAAATCAACTTAACATCATGTATAACATTTTATGACCACAAGGGTGGCCCTCACTGGACAGATGGTATAAGATCAGGAGGATGACTCCAGCATAACATGCCTGGAGTACCCCTCAGACTTCTGACTTCCAGCAGGAGCTAAATAGCCCAAGCAGCCACACACACACTCACCAGAAAAGGAGTTAACCCTTTCATCACCAGACAAGGTAAGTGTCACTTAAAGGAGAAGTGTACACAGAACAAACTCCCTAACACCAAACATAGAAAGTGAACACTTAAAATCACACGTTGCCAGAGGCAACCGCATGCCGTGACAGCGAGCCGCCAAGCCACCAGCTCCAGCTGCTACACTGCCAAACACACTATGTTGCCAACGGCAACCACACGTGAGGCAACAGACCCAGAGCCCTCACCTGTGGTTGACAACGTAGAACAAACCGCTGACAACTGCATGCGACCAAAGAGTCCCGACCATAGCCATGGTCGTAACACTCCCACCCCTCAAAGCCCCCCCACCAAAAAAAAGGGGAAAACTAGTGAGGGACCCAACAAGGGGATAGGATAAGGGGAAAAAGTAATAGAATCAGTGTCAGTGCAAAGCAAATCTCCCTGGACTGCTGCCAGCCCCTGGAGCAACACACAGGAACCAGGGTGCCAGCCAACAAACAGCCAGGAGAGACCACACTGACACAACGTCCACACTCAGGTCACGGTTCCCACCAGGTCGCTGCCAGCCTGCATCCTTCACTAGCATACACCAAAGCCAGTCTCACAAGGACTGCAGCCAGCCACACCGACACAAGTCAGAGAACCACTGAAACGTGGACGAGGAGAGACCCAACCACAATTGCAAGTTCATACACACTGCAGCCACTGCCACAGAGAACTGCACTGTACTAGGATTCCCCTTTCACCCTCCCTCCGGAGGATAAGCATGCATGCCAGAAAGCGGCAGGCGCCACATGCTGCGCCCTCTTCCGAAGGCGTAGACACTCCCACCGCTCAAAGCCCCCCCCAACACAAAAGGGCAAAGTTGGTGGCGCAACAACAAACAATGGGAGGGGGGCGGGGAATGAAAAGTAAGGGGACACCAAAACAGACAACGGTGAAAGAATGGCGGGGAAAAGCCACTCACCGCGCCATTAACGGTGAAACCCCCATAACGCTCTCCCTCCGGAGAACGCGCATGCAGCCCAAAAGCAGAAGGCGATGCATGCTGCACCCTCTTTCGAAGGTTGATCCAAGCAAGGAGCCATTGTGGTCATACTGTCACGGATGAGAATGGGGGAAACCCTCATCCGTGCGATGTTATGAAATAGGGTAGCTGCAAGGCCAGGACCACAGGATCAGGGAGCAGGCCACCTCCTATCGCATCCCTAATACTGACCTTGACTCCTAACTGTATGAACCAACCCAGATGGTAGGAGGGCTCATACTCTGGAACCTAGGGTCCCTACTATTCCTCAGGAAAACCCTGTGATAGGAGCAGGGTAAGACGACCTGTTCCTCAAAAGACACGGAGGAACAGGAGTCTCACTAGCCAAGCTGCAAGGAAGGGGAAACATATACAGACATATGGATATGGCAGGTGAACCACACCAGTTCCAAACCTACCTGCCACAGCCTGGCTGACTGGAACCCATGCACCAGTACTGCTGTCCACACAAACACTAAGGACACAGCACATACCACAAATCACACAGGTAACCAGGACATCCATAGCTGCAAAAAACATAGAAAGGAGAACAACATCAATTTAACATCATGCATAACTTTTTATGACCACAAGGGTGGCCCTCAACTGGACAGATGGTATAAGACCAGGAGGATGACTCCAGCATAACATGCCTGGAGTACCCCTCAAACTTCTGGCTTCCAGCAGGAGCTAAATAGCCCAAGCAGCCACACCCACACACCAGAAAAGGAGTTAACCCTTTCATCACCAGACAAGGTAAGTGTCACTTAAAGGAGAAGTGTACACAGAACAAACTCCCTAACACCAAACTTAGAAAGTGAACACTTAAAATCACACGTTGCCAGAGGCAACCGCTGTCACGAGGGTGTCAAGAACCACGCCTGACTCCGTTATACCCGGGGTCAGGAAGTCGCAGTGGATGGCTGTGCGCTCTATGTAAGATAGGGCTGTTTCCTTATGGTAGCTTTCTGGGTTTGCTTTGCAACCCTTTTGGCTCACTCAGGGATACGTAGCTCTTTCTCCTCAGCTGTTCCTTGTCCAGCACTCCCAACCTCCTTATATTCCCCTCTCACACTTCTCTGGTTGCCAGATATAGAGCTTTCTGCCTGGACATCTATTCTGACCCTCTGGAGCTGTGTTGCTGCGTTCTCTGGTTGTTGGTCCAGAACGCTACCCTCCGGATCCCTGTTGGACCTTTGTGGTCTGCTGTGGTCGCCCACCTGGGTGTATGTGTTTGTCTGTATTGTCTGTCCTCTCCCTGGTGTTTCCCTCTTAGTGTCAGTGGTGCGGACTAGCGATCCCACCGGCCCGTTCACTATCTAGGGCTCATTTTAGGGAAAGCCAGGGTTTAGGCACGTGATCGCCGCACGGGTGAGGAACCCGTCTAGGGACGTCATGGCAGTCAGGTGCCAGCCGCAAGGTGAGTCAGGGGTCACCACCTTTCCCTCTCCCTTGGGCAGGGCTTTCACTTTTCCCTCCCGCATGCCGTGACAGCGAGCCGCCAAGCCACCAGCTCCAGCTGCTACACTGCCAAACACACTATGTTGCCAACGGCAACCACACGTGAGGCAACAAACTCAGAGCCCTCACCTGTGGTTAACAATGTAGAACAAACCGCTGACAACTGCATGCGACCAAAGAGTCACAACCATAACCATGGTCGTGACACAGAGTGAGTCAGGGCTATGTGTAGACCTTAAACGACAAAGTTTACTAACCATCTGCCTGCTGCTGGTTTGTCAAGATGATTCGGAGATTGGTGTAGGCCTTATAATCCACCGTTAACAATAACTGCTGCTATTATCCAGATCCTTAATGATTATGTGTAGGCCATATACTCCACCATTATCAAGGACTACTGCTATTATCAATATCTTTTGGAGTTCTGTGTAGGACAAATAATGTCCCATTTATATGTACCTGCAGGTAATGTTTGTCAGGATACTGATGAGTTTGTGATGGAGTATAGGGGCCTTACTGTAACCGAATGTTTAGAAATTAAAAATAAACCTTCAATTAATAAAATAACAACAAACACACAATATAAGTTAAATATTAAAACATTATATTTATATAAACCAAAAAAGTAATTCAATTAACAATTTTCTTTAAGGCAAGGCTTTTAGTTTATCATGGAGGTTTAGGAGTTCCTCCACGGCCTTGGTGTGCTGCTCCTCCAAAACAGCCATTTAGTGGGAGAACTGGAGCTTCATCTCCCTCATTTTTCAACTGGAGCTTCATCTCCCTCAATTGTGTTGCTCCCGGAGCTCCCGCAATTTCTTTGTGTGGTCCCGTTGAAGGGCACAAATTATTTTTTTCAGTTCTTTAAGTACTGTTAAAAAAATAAAACAAATATATAAAAAATATAAGGGTTTATTAGTTTGTCATCAGATTAAATGCAATTTAGTGAATATTGTATAAGGCTGTTGACTATTGGCGATTGTACGTGAAAAAAATAGTGTGAAGAATAAATTTTTCAGAGGTTCTGTCTATATAAAATCAGATTTTTTGATGTTTAACCTGCCATTGTGCCAGGAATAGTCTATGGCATTGAGGTCATAATTTACATACAGTATGCTATTTGATTTGTATCATAAATTTTGACTTATTGGTATATGATAGGGCTCTTGTTATTTTTTTAAATTTTATAATCGTTTTATTTTTAAATATTATTGCCTCTACCAGATTGAAAAGTGTGAAAACTATAAACAAATTAATTTATTTACATCATAACTGTTATCTGATCTACTAAATACCACTAGACTGTAATGAAGTATTCCAAAATAAAAAAAACGACCTATATTTTATTCATTGAGATGTAAATAGTATCCTATCATATTTTGCAACCAAAAAAAGTCTTTACTCTCAAGTAAACGAGACAAGTATGGCAACTGTGGCAAAGTACGAAGGGGTTGGCAGGTGGTTGGCACAATAGTGTTCTTGTTATAACTTGATCTTTGCCATAATTATTACAATTTATATTTTAACAATATTACATTTTGAAACTAAGGATTGATATTGCTATATGCACTGTAGTAGCCCAAAGGGGAGAATCAGGGATGCTCGGTATGTCTCAATGGGAATGTATGCCTCAGTGAGATAATTTACGTTAATCAGTATGCCTGTAATCAGCACGCCTGTTTGGTTTCTGGGGTTTTGTCTTTAATATTGATTTTGGATCGGGGTTTGAATAGTGAACAGAAACATTGGGTGGGACAGGTCTCACCCATACTCCATCCTAGTTTCTCATAACGGTGCGGTTAAAAAGGCTGTTAAGATAAAGTGTGGACAGGCCATCCCAACGCAGAACAATCTGAGAAGGGAACCAGAACCGTGACAGACTGTAAAGAGTGTTGAGATTGTACTGTCTTGTTACCCTGCTTGTAATAAACTGTAAGTGTGGGACTTTCTGTTATCCAATATAACTAAACTGACACGTGTGTGTGTGTGTGTGCGTGTGTGTGTGTGAATGAGTTTAAACAGCAAAAGCACATATTTACCCTCCTTGTGTGGGGTGGTCACTAAGCCATCCTCCTCCTCTTCCTCCTCGTCCTCATATTCTAAAACTGGGGGGGGATGACTCTTGTAGGGTTGAGGATCCACCCTGTTCCTCCGCCATTAACTCCTCCTCCTGTGGTGGTGCAGGGGCATTTGGTGGCCCTGAGGGTCCTGGCTGTTCCCCCTCCTCCCCCTCAGACGCAGACACCTCCCACGAATCCCTCCTGGCAGGCCTGCGTCTGACAGAGGGGAGGCGAGCACCTATAATAACAAATTAGACTTATGTTAAAATAAAAATCACAAATCATAAATGTACCTCAGCATTACGTTACTTTTGTTTATTTCACCCACACTCAGTAATCATTGTACCTGGACAGTGTGTATCCCGGATCTGGAGAATTCTATCTAGATGCTGCCGCTTGAGGTCAGATCACTTTTTGAGCACGGCCATCCGACTGTGATGCCCGTCGTGCTCCCTCCATAATTCAAATCGGAGTCGAAGGACAATGGCCTGCTTCGCTCGCTGGGAGCGGATCTCGTCGTAGCCTTTCTCTAACATGCGCTGCAGGAATAAAAAAGAAAGCATCTATTCAAAAAAATTTAATAAACTAAGATTACTCAACTTTAACATTAGCAGCAGGGGAGTACGTCAGGCTATTCTAGGAAGGTGAACAACCGGTCAGATCCATCCTGCCGCTAGTTCACTTATGCCCCCAGACAGTGGCGTAGCTAGAAATGACTTGGCCCCACAGCAAATTTTTTAATGGGGCCAACCTACCTACCACAGAAATTTTTTCACAACCCCTTCCTTTCATGCCACCCCCATTACTGTGGATAGTAAAGATCACTCTCTCACACCAGGCCTGGCAACTGTTCCATCCGTTTCCTACACTGTCTATACTCTCACTGTGTATAATTTCATTGTGTAATACTGTTGAGGGGGCCCTGACAAAATCTTTTAGTCCTCCTTCTCCTCCCCCTGGATGGGCCCCTTCTGGGTCAGGGCCCCCAAGCAGCCGCTTCACCCCGCATCCCCTGTAGCTACGTCCTGGCTACAAGAATGACGATCTGTCCACATTTACTATAATGGTGGCGGCCAGGGGCGTAACTATCGGGAAAGCAGGAGAAGCGTCTACTTTGCGGCCCTGACCAGGAAGAGGCCCATCCCGAAGGAGGAGGACTAAAAGATTTTGTCAGGGCCCCCTCAGCAATATTACACAATGAAATTATGTAACACAGTGACAGTATAGACAGTGTAGGTAACGGATGGAACAGCTGCCGGGCCTGCAGCTACACCACTGGTGGCGGGAGGAAAGTTCCGGCAGCAGCAAGGCAGCACACGGCGAGAGGCAGTCTAACTAAAAGCTCTGCATGTTGTAGTTTAAGTCCAGGAAACCGCTCGCCGTGCGCTGCCTTGATGCCGCCGTAACTAACCACCACCATATCATCATCACCTCAACCACCAAACCAAAAATGATTATTGTTTGAAAGTGAAATACTAGAATTTAAGTTAACGTTAACTTATAACATCTGATTGTATTGAAATTGTATGTGTGTGGGGTATAAGCTATTAGATATTGTCCATCTGAGGAGAGGTGTACCTGTCTAGTGATGTGACGGCATAGTATGGGGTGTAAAGCTGGTCCGCCTCCACGTGGTGCACCCTGGGTAACGCTAAATGAACCAGCAAATACAGAATGTCAAAAATTACTTCTCCTGACCAACAGGGCACTTATTAGAATCTTTAGACTAGGCATCCTCACACTGCGGCCCTCCAGCTGTGGCAAAAATACAACTCCCATCATTCCATGACAGCCTACAGCTATCATCCTATAGAAGGGCATTATGGGAGTTGTAGTTTGAGAACAACTGGAGGACCGCTGTTTGAAAAGACTCTGTGTGTGTGTTTGTGTGTTGGGGGTGGGGGGTGGTCAGAGGGGGTGTGGGTTTGAGGGGGGGTTGGTGGTATGTAGTGTGGGTATATTGTGTGAGGCAGGAAATTAGATGTGCAATGTGATTCTGATATATATTTGTCTGCTATCCATACATAATGACACGTCGGCCACATGTACAGTCGTGGACAAAAGTTTTGAGAATGACACAAATATTAGTTTTCACAAAGTTTGCTGCTAAACTGCTTTTAGATCTTTGTTTCAGTTGTTTCTGTGATGTAGTGAAATATAATTACACGCACTTCATATGTTTCAAAGGCTTTTATCGACAATTACATGACATTTATGCAAAGAGTCAGTATTTGCAGTGTTGGCCCTTCTTTTTCAGGACCTCTGCAATTCGACTGGGCATGCTCTCAATCAACTTTTGGGCCAATTCCTGACTGATAGCAACCCATTCTTTCATAATCACTTCTTGGAGTTTGTCAGAATTAGTGGGTTTTTGTTTGTCCACCCGCCTCTTGAGGATTGACCACAAGTTCTCAATGGGATTAAGATCTGGGGAGTTTCCAGGCCATGGACCCAAAATGTCAACGTTTTGGTCCCCGAGCCACTTAGTTATGACTTTTGCCTTATGGCACGGTGCTCCATCATGCTGGAAAATGCATTGTTCTTCACCAAACTGTTAGATTGTTGGAAGAAGTTGATGTTGGAGGGTGTTTTGGTACCATTCTTTATTCATGGCTGTGTTTTTGGGCAAAATTGTGAGTGAGCCCACTCCCTTGGATGAGAAGCAACCCCACACATGAATGGTCTCAGGATGCTTTACTGTTGGCATGACACAGGACTGATGGTAGCGCTCACCTTTTCTTCTCTGGACAAGCCTTTTTCCAGATGCCCCAAATAATCGGAAAGAGGCTTCATCGGAGAATATGACCTTGCCCCTGTCCTCAGCAGTCCATTCACCATACTTTCTGCAGAAGATCAATCTGTCCCTGATGTTTTTTTTTGAGAGAAGTGGCTTCTTTGCTGCCCTTCTTGACACTAGGCCATCTTCCAAAAGTCTTCACCTCACTGTGCGTGCAGATGCGCTCACACCTGCCTGCTGCCATTCCTGAGCAAGCTCTGCACTGGTGGCACGCCGATCCCGCAGCTGAATCCTCTTTAGGAGACGATCCTGGCGCTTGCTGGACTTTCTTGGACGCCCTGAAGCCTTCTTAACAAGAATTGAACGTCTTTCCTTGAAGTTCTTGATGATCCTATATATGTTGATTGAGGTGCAATCTTAGTAGCCACAATATCCTTGCCTGTGAAGTCATTTTTATGCAACGCAATGATGGCTGCACGCGTTTCTTTGCAGGTCACCATGGTTAACAATGGAAGAACACTGATTTCAAGCATCACCCTCCTTTTAACATGTCAAGTCTGCCATTTTAACCCAATCAGCCTGACATAATGATCTCCAGCCTTGTGCTCGTCAACATTCTCACCTGAGTTAACAAGACAATTACTGAAATGATCTCAGCAGGTCCTTTAATGACAGCAATGAAATGCAGTGGAAAGGTTTTTTTGAGATTAAGTTAATTTTCATGGCAAAGAAGGACTATGCAATTCATCTGATCACTCTTCATAACATTCTGGAGTATATGCAAATTGCTATTATAAAAACTTAAGCAGCAACTTTTCCAATTTCCAATATTTATGTAATTCTCAAAACTTTTGGCCACGACTGTATGTATGGATAGCATATAAATATATAGCAGATGCCAGTGAGATAGTGCTTTGATGGCAGACCAACCGTTTATTCTCATATCAAAAATGCTTAACTATTTATTTTAGTAATACAAATAAAATCACATTTTATCTTGTATGAGTAGATGTTAATGATTATGTGAAATAAATATTACTTTTGAATGTCAACAATACTTGTTTCAACCAATCATTTATATCTAATCAAAGTATGTGCTATGCGAATTTAATTGTCATGCGAAAATAGTTTTTACATACAAAGACATTTCCGAAAAACTGAAATTCCATAAACCTACAGAAGAATATTAGTAAGATAACTTAACGAGCGTGTGCAATAGAATGTTCAATTTACTTACTATGATGAGGATCTCTTCCTCAGATTCCTTGAATTTACTTGCAACCATTTTTCTATTCACATCCAACTCGACTCAACTCACACTGGATTCTAGATGAAACCGGTTACTTCCTGCCAGGAGTGACTCACGAGTCGCGTGCGCGTGCGCATATGAACATTTCATTGCCGTTTCAGCAAAGTGTATTTTACGAATATTTGCTATATTGCTGCTATATCTTAGTTTTTAGAATATTTGTAATATTCTAAAACAATAATATATTGGAATATCCAGAATATTCGTAAAAGATAGCTGATATAGTGCTCTAGTATATTTTTTTAAATAGAGTAAGTTTTTTTCAAACTATTAAGTTCAGAAGAGAACCAAAAAATTACACTATAATAAAAAAGATTTTAACACTATTACAAAAATTTCTGTCTATTCTATTGCTGAATTTTACGAATATTGGCTATATTGCTATAACTTGGTTTTTTAGAATATTCGTCAGATTCTAAAATAATATATATAGCAATATAGCAAATATTCGTAAATTACACAAACCATTCGCAAACATAGGAAAGTTGTACTATACACTTTAGAGACATATAGGAAATCGCAATATGCGAATAAAAAATCGCATAGTAATCGTGTTAAATAGAAAATGACGAATATTCGATTTCGACGAATATAATACGAATAATCAATCGAATATTCACGAAATATCGCAAAATCGAATATGGCACCTCACGCTGATCACTATTCACTGTATCAATACAATAGAAACATAGAATGTGTCGGCAGATAAGAACCATTTGGCCCATCTAGTCTGCCCAATATACTGAATACTATGGATATGCCTATCCCATGCATGCTTAAACTCCTTCACTGTATTTGCAGCTACCACTTCTGCAGGAACCAAGCCTATAAGTCAAACACAGCACCAGAACCAAGTTCCTTGCATGAATACACCAGAACCATATGTCATATTCAGCAACAAAAACAACAACAAATATAGTACCAGAACGAATCCCATAAGTCAACTACACCACCAGAACCAAGTTCACTACATAAGAACAGCACCAGAACTGTGTGCAATATGCAGTGACCAGGACGCAGGTATACTGACGCCACTTTAAGGCAGTGGCTGGGTCAGGTGGATAATAGTCTGTATTTTGTTTGTGATGCCAATTGCAGCATGGGCAGGGTATTGTCACAGGGCCCTTCAAGGGTGTTATAACGCACGTCCCAGTTTAGGAATGCCAGAGTGGTGTAATGTCTCTGTATGGTAGTGGTAATTGTTTCAACGGTGTCTCCTACCTAGGTACGGCTGGACTCCTGGCTCCTGGGTCACTTGCAATAAATTGAGTGTAGTGATAGTAGGAGTAATAGAGGGATTTTGCAGCAGAAATTGATGTCCAGACTTTTAGATGAAGTTCAAACTTTTCTTTACTGAAGATAACTTTCATCCAAGCAGAATGCAGCTTTGGTCATTGGTCCCAGCAGGTTTTGGCAATGATTTGCAGGAATAGAGGCTTCTGCTTTGAACTGTACCTTCTGCTGTATGGGGACAGACTAGCTGAGGAGGAATGGCTTCTCCTAGGTCTCCGGACTTGACTCACAGATATATTCTCAGGGGATGCTTTCTTCCTGGAATTCTGGAGGTTGCCTGTAACTTTCTGCTTTATTTTCATCCAGCTGAGCTGCAGAGCTCAGACTGGGAATTAGATCAAATCTCAGCACGAGACTTGGTCCTTGCTGCAGGATGTGGGAACCTCCACTTCTCTTCAGCAGGGGGGCAGAACAGAACAGGATTGCTCCACTCTGAACGGCCATAACATTAAAACTATCTCTACCAATGATGCTGCCATCTGCTGGTCAACCTGGAACATTAAAAGGAAAAAAAAAGACATTTAACATGGTTTTCTGCACATTTGTGAATGACATAATGTAAAATCACATGAGATGACAATGTAAAGGCTCCTAAAGGGCAGTAGCGGAGTAGAGGAGTGCAGTAACACAACTCAGACCTCACCATATAAGCTTATGAGGTGTGAAACTACAGCTCCCAGTATGGCCTGAATAGTAGTAAAGGGATGCTGGGAGTTGTTGTTTCACAAAACAGCCTGCTACCACCCATAATCAGCTGTAGATCATCCAGGTGACTACAGAACTCATCATACACAATCAGTAGCAGAATAATAATTTCCATTTAGTGACTTACAGGTGACGCCCTCTTTATACAGTGCCATATGCACTGTGCTCTCTTTATACAGTGCCACATGCTCTGTGCCCTCTGTATATTGTGCCACACACTCTGTGCCCTTTGTATATAGTGGCATATGCTCTGTGCCCTCTGTATATAGTGTCATATGCCCTGTGCCCTCTGTTTATAGTGCCACACACTGTGCCCCAATGCTAGTGCCACATGCTCTGTGCCCCTTGTATATAGTGCCACATGCTTAATGCCACTTACAGTATAAATAGTGTTTTCCTATATGTGCCCCTTTTATGTATAGAGCCACACAGTGCCCCTAATGCTAGTGCCACATGTTCTCTGTTCTCTGTATATAGTGCCACATGCTCTGTGCCCTCTGTATATAGTGCCACAAGCTCTTTGCCTTTGTATATAGTGCCACATACTCTGTGCGCTCTATATATAGTGCCACACACTCTATGTCCTCTGTATATAGTGCCAAACACTCTGTGCCGCTTGTAAATAGTGCCACATGCTTGGTGCTCCTTATAAATAGTGCCTCTTATATCTGTCCCTTTTATGTATAGAACCTTTTATGTGCCCCCTGTATGTATAGTACCTCTTATATGTGCCACCTTTATGTACAGTGCCTCTTATATGTGTCCCATTTATGTATAGCCCCTCTTATATGTGCCCCCTTTATGTATAGCACCTCTTATATGTGCCCCCTAAATACAGTATACACACGCTGTATTATAATACTCGGTATAAGCTAAAATGCAGTGAGTAATAGAAGGTGTGATGTTACTGGCTATATGTTGCTGATGGTCACATGACAAGAGGTATAATAGATGCAGTGGGAATATATATAGTATATACAGCAGTGTACTGATATGTGCGGTACTGGGTAAAAATTACACCTTGTATTTCAAATATCAGTACACTGCTGTAAATACTATATATCTGTACATGTAACACCCCGAAGTGGTATTACCACTCCTGCACCTGGCTACTATCTCTAATGGGCTAACCTGAATGTCATCTGCGTATTTCTGTCCAGGTCCTCTACATGGTGCAATGATAATATCATTATGCAACTGTTTTATTACATGTAATGTAAAGACAATGGAACTTGCCATTCCATTTGCCCCCCCCCCCCACTTTTGGACAGAAGTGGACGAGTCCTGTTTCCTGCCAGAAGGGTGGGGCAGAAGGTTCCAGTTAAAGTTAGTCTAGTTTTAAGCTAAGTAGGAGGAGTGTGATCAGGGGCACGCTCAGGTGTGCCTACGCCAGCCACCCTAAGCTCTGCTGGCCATGTGGAAAGATGTCTGGAGGCCATAGGGGCCAGAGGAATAGTTCTTCGGCCACCATAAGTGAAATCAGCAAGAGGAAGAGTTCTTCGGCTGAAGATAAGTTTTACTGAGTGTCAGGAGAAGAATAAAAGTTGACGGCACCCCATCCAAAGATACCAGGACTATCCTAAAGTACAGAAACCAGACTTAAGCAGAATTTAGTGCAGCTGTAATGACCCAGAGTGGCATTACTACCTCTTTTGTACCTCCCACTATCTTTGTTGGTGCATCATATATATTTCCTGCCATTTCCTGCATTTCCTGATTTTGCAACAGTTTAAGTGCAATGTGACTGGTTTACCAGCAGGCGGTGGCAATCTGTGCAGAGCTATGTTAGATAGAATGGAACCCTTCTTCCATTCTTTTCCCCTCTCTAGAGAGGGTGGAGTTCGCTAGTGAAGGTCAGTCTAACCTTCCCCTCCTAAGGGACAGGTTGTGCAGAGTCTAGCTTACCCTTCCTAAGGAAGGCCCTGCCTGTGAAGTCTACATGGTTGCATTTCCCCTCCTGGGCTTGCATTGCCTCTAACCAAGCTAAGTAAGCTTGAAGCCAGGAGGAAGTTCCTAGTAGTGTTGATCAAGCTCCATAATGCTCGGGTGCTCGAGCCGAACATCTCGGGATGCTCGGGTGCTCTACTGAGCACAATGGAAGTCAATGGGAGAACCCGAGCATTAAACTAGTCACCCCCTGCTCTCAAGAGGGGAGGGTGTCTGGTTGATACAAAAAGTTCCTAAATTGATGGAAACACCACTGAAATAGTTCGGGAACAGCATGGGGTGGATGTCTGGATGCATCTTGGACTCCTAGGTCACTGCTAGGAACGATGTTGTCCAAGTAGTACGCCACTTTTACAGACTGACAATAATATGCACCAAACAGAAGATAAAATCTATTTTAGACGGAGGAAAATTTTTTAGGAAACATTCTTTCTTATATATATACTTGTATATAAAGTGCAAGTGCTGCCAAAAATTACAAGGAAGATACACTCCAATACAACCTGTATATCACATAAAGGGCATATACAGTATGCGAGGGCATTATATGCAACAAATAAGCATGTTGATATGATGGAGGAAGAGGAGGAGGAGAAAAGGAAGATTCAACCATATACCCTTGTTTGTTGTGGAAGGGGTGCATGGGATCACAGTGTATTCAGTACATTATAAATAACACATTTAAAGTGCCTTTATGTTCAGCCACTTTCCTCTGGTGGAGTCGAGAAGTCATTGTCAATCCAGGCCTTGTTCATTTTTATAAGAGTCAACCTTTCAGCATTTTCAGTTTACAGGCAGAGACATTTATCTGTTATAATGCCACCAGCAGCACTAAATACCCGCTTAGACAAAACGCTGGTGGCAGGGCAGGCCAGCACCTCCAGGGAGTAGAGTGCCAGTTCGTGCCACGTCTCCAGCTTGGACACCCAGTAGTTGTAAGGCACTGAGGGATCATTGAGGAAGCTGACACGGTCTGCTATGTACTCCTTCACCATCTTCCAAAATGTTTCCCTCCTTGTCACAGTAGCCCGCGCATTAGGGTGAGGATGCTGGCGGGGTGTCATGAAACTGTCCCAGGCTTTGAAGAGTGTTGCACTGCCTCTGTTGGAACTGCTGTGTGTTCCCCTTGTCTCCCCTCCTCGGTTGCCCAAGGAACTACGTAATCTGCCGCCAGAGTTGTCAGATGGAAATTTTTGGAGCAATTTTTCCACAAGGACCTTTTGGTATTGCACCGTTTTGCTCGTCCTCTCCACCGGACGAATGAGAGATGAGAAGTTGTCTTTGTAGCGGGGGTCGAGAAGGGTGAACAACCAGTAATCCGTGTTGTTTAAAATACGTATAACGTGCGGGTCGCTGGAAAGGCAGCCTAAAATGAAGTCATTCATGTGTGCCAGAGTACCAACAGGCAAGACTTCGCTGTCGTCATCAGGAGGATTACTCTCAATCTCCTCATCCTCTTCCTCCTCTTCTGCCCACCCATGCAGAACAGATGGAATTAAACTTCCATGTAGTGGAGGCAAATTCCTCTGTAGCGGAGGCAACCGTCTCCTGCTCCTCCTCCCCTTCATCGTCCAATTCGTGCTGAGAAGATGAACTGAGGGTGGTCTGGCTATCACCCTGTGTAATGTCTTCCCCTATTTCCACCTCTTCTACATGCAAAGCGTCGTCCTTAATTGTGAGCAGCGAGCGTTTGAGTAGACACAGAAGTGGGATGGTTATGCTGATAATAGTGTTATTGCCGCTTACCATCTGTGTTGATTCCTTAAAGTTTCTTAAAACTTCCCAGAGGTGAGACATCCATGCCCACTCCTCGCTTGTGAAAAGCGGAAGCTGACTGGAAAAGTGACGACCATGTTGCAGCTGGTATTCCACTACTGCCCTCTGCTGCTCACAAAGCCTGGCCAACATGTGGAACGTGGAGTTCCAGCAGGTGCTCACGTCGCACAACAGCCGGTGAGCTGGCAATTTCCATCACTGCTGCAGCGTAGACAGACCGACTGAAGAAGTTGATGACTTGCGAAAAAATGTGCACACACGTGGCACACCTTCACCAGTAGCTCAGTCAAATTGGGGTAGGTTTTGAGAAACCACTGAACCACTAAATTTGAGACGTGGGCTAGGCTTGGGATGTCTGTAAACTTGCCGAGCTCCAAAGCCGCCACCAAGTTACGGCCATTTTAAAACACAACCAGTCTGGTCTCTTATCCCCTGCCACAGCTCCGCAGCGGTGTGTTGTTTGTCACCTAAGCAGATCAGCTTAAGCACGACCTGTTGACACTCCCCCACTGCAGTGCTACACTGCTTACAGCTACCGACTGATGGCTGACTGGTGTTGCAAGAGGATAATTTTGAGGTGGAAGTGGAGGAGGAGGTGAAGGAGGAGAAGTGGGGGTTGGAGCCACTAACGTAGATAGTGGCGGAAACCCTGATGGAATTAGGGCCCGCAATCCAAGACGTCGGTAGCACCTGTGCCATCCCAGGGTACGACTCGCTCCCGGACTCCACAACGTTCACCCAGTATGCCGTCAGGGAAATGTAGTGTCCCTGGCCGAATGCTCTTGTCCATATGTCCGTGGTTAAGTGGACCTTCCCAGTAACTGCATTGGTCAGGGCATGTGTGATGTTACGGGACACATGTTGGTGTAAGGCAGGCACGGCACTCCTTAAAAAATAGTGGCGTCTGGGGACTGCGTAAAGCGGGACGGCTGCCAACATCAGGCTGCGAAAGACCTCAGTGTCCACAAGTCTAAATGGCAACATTTCCAGGGCCAGTAATTTGGAAAGTTGCGCATTTAGTGCTATGGCCTGTGGGTGGGTGGCTGGGTATTTGCGCTTTCTTTTAAATGCCCGGGGTAAGGACATTTGTATGCTGCGCTGCGACAAGAAAGTGGATGTGGTCGCTGATGGGGCTTGTGAAGGTCCAGGTGCAGGGCGGGATGCATCCGGGCCTTCGCCTTTGACAGGGGATTGGCCAGCACGTAACACAGGGGAAGAGGAGGCATTGGTGTGACCCACAGACACAGACTGTGGACCCAGGTGTTCGTCCCACTTATTACAGTGCTTGGATGCCATGTTGTGGATCATGCTGGTGGTGGTGAGGTTGCTAGTGTTCATGCCCCGGCTCATTTTGGTATGGCACAGGTTGCAAACTACTATTCTTTTGTCGTCCGCACTTTCCTACAAAAAGGGCCATTCTGTGGAACACCTACCCCTTGGCAAGGGAGATTTCTGCAAGGGGGTGCTCCATGGAGCAGTTGCAGGCC
Source organism: Bufo bufo (assembly GCF_905171765.1). NCBI lineage: Eukaryota > Metazoa > Chordata > Amphibia > Anura > Bufonidae > Bufo > Bufo bufo. The sequence goes on along the minus strand of NC_053392.1, from coordinate 468,879,633 downwards.
TGTTTGATGTGGACCGCCTTCTACATTTTGCCACCCCACTGCCTCTTCCAGCCTGTTGCGGTGCAGCAGATCTCTCCCCCTCTGTACTGCTGTCCTTGCTCGCTTTCCACCTTCCCAGGTTGGTTCAGTGACTTCATCGTCCACCACCCCTTCTTCCACTTCCTCACTCTGCTCATCCTCCTGACTTGTTGACCTAACCACAACCTCAGTGATTGCCAACAATGTCTCATCCTCTTCATCAATCTCTTGAGACAGTAATTGTCGTTGACTTATTAGCAACTCTGTCTCATCATCAACCTCATTAAACAGTAATTGCCGTTCCCCACCATCATCATCTTGTGACTGGGGATGCCCAAGAGTTTGGGAATCAGGGCACAAGATCTGTCCCTCTTCAAGCGTGCTTGTCGAGAGGGCCAAATTAAGGAATGCCTCAAAAAATAGCTCGTCGGAATATCCGAGTGTAGGATCACTTGTTTGCCCAGACTCTCCAAGGTGGGAGGAAGAAGGATCAGGGTGAGAATTGTGTTGAGCAGACTCTTGGCTAACGAGACTAGACTTGGTGGAAGACTGGGTGGTGCTTAAGCGACTGGAAGCATTATCTGCTGCAATCCAACCGACCACCTGGTCGCAACTGGTATGACTTCAAAAGTGGTGTCCTGCGCCACCCTGCAAACTGGGATATGAAGCTATGTATCGTGGATGATTGTTTTTCTTGCGCTTTTGCAGCAGGCACAGTTTCGCCGCACCCAGGGCCACGGCCTCTGAGTGTACCATCAGCATCACGGCCACTTCCCCACCCCTTACTGCTTGCCATCTTCATAATAAATGTTATATATCCTTGAAAGTATGTAACTCGTACAGTAGCATAGGATTTGGAAGAGTATGCGCAAAAATATTTTAAAAAGGTATTTGGGATGTGGAAACGTCACACAGGAGATATCCCGCAGATTATGTCAATGCTGTCACCAGTGGCTAATAAAAAATTACAGGGAATGTAAAAGTATTTGGGATAAGGAAATATTATACAGGAGAGATACCACCGGTTACTGTCCAAAGCGTCTACTTAAAAAGTACACTGTATGTCACACATACATTTTTTAGGCGCACACATTACACTGAAGATGTGGCACTGGTAATGTCACTGTCATAAGCGGACACTGTCTATTGAAAAAGTACACTGGATGTCACAGATATTTTTTGGGATGAGCACACTTTACACTGGAGATGTGGCGCAGCTATTGTCACTGTCCGCAGCGGACACCGTCCTTTGAAAAAATACACTGGATGTCACAGATATTTTTTGGATGCGCACACTTTACACTGGAGATATGGCACAGCAAATGTCGCTGTCTACAGTGGCCTAACTATTGTACGCTATTTATGGCAGAATGCGCTAAAAATAGATATTGCTGCCACACACAATAGTCCTTAGAAGTCCTTTTGGGTCTGTAAAGTTTTAGTTAATTAGCGCAGTTTGTGCTAAAAAAAAAATATATTGCTGCTGCCACACACAATCTCTGAAAAGTTTTGGTGGTAAAAATTTTCCTAAATCACTCCCTACACTGTCTGTCTCTTCCTCCGCACAGCTCTCCCTTACTAAGAATGAACAGAACATGCATCATTGGGTGCTATATAGCACCTGATGACATGTTCCGGCCAGCCAATCACTTTAATGCCAGCAGCCAACGTGGCTATGGCATTACAGTGAGGGCAGTACTTACCTGCACGTTTATTGGCTGCGTAGCCAGTATTAGGATTAGGGTCAGTATCAGAATTAGTGTCATTAGGGTACATTCACATGACCGTATTTCCATTCATATCAGTGGGCCGCAAATCCGTAGGTCTGTTCTACGGCCCAGCAAAAAGATAGATCATGTCCTATTCTTGTCCGCAATCACAGACAAGCACAGGCATTTCTATTATAGGGTTGGCCGCACACGGCCAGTATCCGTGTTTTACGAATCTGCAATTTGCGCACCGCAAAACACATACCGTCATGTCAATGTAGCCTTAGGGTTACGTGTCAGTAATCAGTATGGTGTTGTATTAGAGTTACGGACAGTATTAGGGGTCAGGGGCTAGTATTAGGGGCCAGTAGGGGTCAGTCTGAGATTAACAGATTTACTTATGTGTAAAAGAGCATGAACCCACAAAAATCAGTAGTGTCACGCCACTATTTCAACCCAGCTTTAGAATCAAGAATTAACAGATTTGCTTATGTATAAGAGAGCCTGGACCCCAAAAAATTTGTAGTATCCGGTCGCTATTTCACCCCAATTAATGAGTCTAGGATTAACGGATTTACTTATATATAAAAGAACGTGAACCCCTCAAAATCAGTAGTATCAGACAGCTATTTCACACCAGTTACAGAATGAAGGATTAACAGATTTATTTATGGATAAAAGAACGTGAACCACACTAAATCAGTAGTATCAGACCGCAATTTCACCCAAATTACAGACTCAAGGATTAACGATGTGTAAATCAATGTGAGCAACCTAAAATCATCAGTATTAGAATAATTTTTAATCCCAATTAGTGCAGCAAGGTGTACTAGAATGGCTTTTCTATTAGCCAAGCGTTACACTGTTCAATCGGCCCTTGCACTCTCCCAATAGTGTGGATAAAGTTTCCCTATTATATCCCTACACTATCACTAAGCTGTCCCTGAACTGTTCAAAAGTAATACTTTGTAAAGAAAGTCCTTCCTAATCACTGTTCGTAGCACCTGTCATGTCTCTCCCTGCTCACCGGGCAGGATGAGGCTTTTTATAGGGCTGTGACATTACAGGGGCTGGATATCTGCTGATTGGCTGGCTGCACCGCAAAATGGGTGATCCCTCCTTCCCAGGCTTCTTACTTTCACTTCACTCGCTAGTCAGATCACACATGGAGTACTGTGTACAGTTCTGGGCTCCTGTAAACAAGGCAGACATAGCAGAGCTGGAGAGGGTCCAGAGGAGGGCAACTAAAGTAATAACTGGAATGGGGCAACTACAGTACCCTGAAAGATTATCAAAATTAGGGTTATTCACTTTAGAAAAAAGATGACTGAGGGGAGATCTAATTACTATGTATAAATATATCATGGTCAGTACAGAGATCTATCCCATCATCTATTTATCCCCAGAACTGTGACTGTGACGAGGGGACATCCTCTGCGTCTGGAGGAAAGAAGGTTTGTACACAAACATAGAAGAGGATTCTTTACGGTAAGAGCAGTGAGACTATGGAACTCTCTGCCTGAGGAGGTGGTGATGGTGAGTACAATAAAGGAATTCAAGAGGGGCCTGGATGTATTTCTGGAGTGTAATAATATTACAGGATATAGCTACTAGAGAGGGGTCGTTGATCCAGGATGTTATTCTGATTGCCTGATTGGAGTCAGGAAGGAATTATTTATTCCCCTAAAGTGGGGAAAATTGTCTTCTACCTCGCAGGATTTTTTTTTGCCTTCCTCTGGATCAACTTGCAGGATAACAGGCCAAACTGGATGGACAAATGTCTTTTTTCGGCCTTATGTACTATGTTACTATGTTACTTTGTAAAATGTGCAGCAGCCATTTTGGAAAAAAATTTATTCGATGCCACAAATCGAATTTCTGGCGAATTAAATTTTTCCTGAAATTTGGATCAAATTCCACTTCGCTCAACACTAATCAGAATCAAGGCCTAATGGAATTGTTTATCTATGAAATTACATTGTTTATTCACCCCAATGTGAGAATAAAGGCGTAATAGAATTGCTTATCTATTAAACTAGGTGGGCACCCAAATAACATTTAGATTACATAGCTTGTTCACCCCAATTTTAGAATAAAATCTAAATAGAATTGATTATTTGATAAACAAGGTGGACACCCTAATAACTGCTAGATTACACAGTTTATTCACACCAATTTGAGCATAAAGATGTACCGTAATTTTCGCCCCATAAGACGCACTCCCCCCCCCAAAAGTAGTGGAAAAATGCCCCTGCGTCTTATGGGGAGAATGCTGCCATTTTACATTGCAGACTGCGATGTATCAGCTGGAGAGGGGAGCATTCATAAAGTAGGCGGGACAGGCACGTGACGTCAGCGAGTTACGGCCGGCTGCCCGCCCTGCTCTGCCTGCTACAGGACATCTAGTAAGTAGTACAGATGGGGCTGGGGATCAGAACATCAATTAAAGTTATTATTATAAAAGGTTTAAGCAATAAAGCCGTGTGACCGCACTAGCCCCGCCGCATTTGCATAACACCGGCCCCTCCTCCCTCCCACAGGTTTAGCTATGGTATATTAGGGCATCTGTGGATGCCAATATTATGCGGTGGGGGATATGTGGATAGCACTGTTATGGGGTGGGGGATCTGTGGGTGACACATATATAGCAGTGCCATCCACAGATCCACCCCCCATAACAGTGCCATCCACAGATCACCCCCATAACAGTGCCATCCACGGATCCCCCCATAACAGTGCCATCCACAAATCCCCCCATAACAGTGCCATCCACAGATCCCCCCATAACAGTGCCATCCACAGATCCCCCCATAACAGTGCCATCCACAGATCCCCCCATAACAGTGCGTCATCCACAGATCCCCTCCATAACAGTGCGTCATCCAAATATCCCCCATAATAGTGTCAAGCATAGACCACTATTAGTTTAAAACCCACCAAAAGCACACCTTTTGGTTAAAAATATATTTTTTCTTATTTTCCTCTTCAAAAACCTGGGTGCGTCTTATGGGCCGGTGCGTTTTATAGGGTGAAAAATACGGTAATAGAATTGCTTATCTAATAAACAAGGTGTGCACCCAAATAAAGGTTAGATTAGACAGTTTATTCACCCCAATTTGAGAATAAAGGCGTCATATAGAATCGCTTATCTATTAAACTAGGTGGGCACCGTTCAATTATCAACTGTAGGTCTGTGCCCTACACAGAGGATTGATCTAAACTGTACCGTCTCCTAAGGCTCCTTTCAGTTTACAGAGCCTGAACTGTGCTACAGTCTCCCTATGCCTTCCATACAGTGTGTGAAAACTCTCCCTATGATCTCCCTACACTGTCCCTTCACTGCCCATATCCCAGATTATACTATTAAAAGCTGGGTAAAACACTTTCTCTAGCACTTGTTGCATCTCTCCTTATGTTCGGTTCACTTGAAAATGGCGGAGACTGGGCAGGTTGAGGCTTTTTATAGGGCTGTGACATCAGGGGGGCTGGCTATCTACTGATTGGCTGGATGGAGTGCATGATGGGTGATCCCTCAATTACAGGCTTCGAAATTTCACTTTGTAACATATGCAGCAGCCATTTTAGAAAAAAATCTGATTTGTTACCATGCAGCCCGAGGTAATTCGGAAATGCAGAGAATCAACATTTTCCTCAAATTTGTATTGAAATCCACTTTGTTAACTTTGATTCACTCAACACTAGTGACTATGTAGAGCTAATGGGAGTGGCAGTAGGGGGATCAGCAGCAGGAAGAACCACCTGCGGTGGCGGCAGTACCAATTTCCCCACATACCTGCACCATTGGTCATAACTTTCCCCCCTAAAACAGTGTGTCCAAGTGACATATTTAAATCACTATGAAAGGTGCACCACAATGATATGCAACTGACAACACTGGCTAATCCCTCAAGCTGATGTTAAGAACTGAGACTTTAGCCAATATATTCCTGTTAGGAACACATCGGAGCCCTTTTGCACCACCGTCAAGGTATCTCAGTGTGGCATGGGTTCCTACCACTAGACTACCTACAGTGTGTAAACACGGTTTGAGAGGTAGCATTCTGTTGCAACTGGTAGCCTGTGTCACATGGCCTGCTATAGGTGGGGCTTACAGCCTTATCATCTCTCCCACTACCTGAGTGATTTCACTATGGAGGTATGTGGGAGCTTGGCTGTAAGTCGTATCTTAGCACCTCTCAGACCGTGTTCACACACCGTAGGTAGTCTAGTGGTAGGAGCCCATGTCACACTGAGATATCTTGACGGTGGTGCAAAAGGGCTCCGATGTGTTCCCGACAGGAATACATTGGCTAAAGTCTCAGTGTCCAATAGTCTCTGGGATTGGTGGATTGTGTCCAAAAATCTGTGGATTTGTTGATTTTTACCTGCAGAAAACTGTAGAGACATTGCCTTCCTTTGTTAACGACACGACCGACATGCTTAAACGTCTTAATGGTATCCATTTGGACAGAGATATGTGGTTGGCGACGTGTAATGTGGAGTCCCTGTACACATCTATATGCCATGACCAGGGAGTACATGCATCGCAATTCTTTTTATATATGTCTGACCTAGATAATAATTTGGTGGAGTTTATTGTAACTTTACTGGAATTTGCTCTTAAACAATTATATTTTGTTTAAGGACAGCCTCTTACTGTAGCTCCAGGTCAACACTCTGGGGGTGTCTTATGTGCTCTTTTATTCAAATTTGTTCCTGGGACTGTGGGAGAGGGAAATTGTCCAGAATACTCCAGGATATGATGCGGTGCTCCTTTGATCAAGGTATATAGATTATGTTTTTTTCATCTGGCAGGGCTCCACGTTGGGCATCAAACTGTCCTGAAAGATCAGTTGGTTGGTGGTAGAGTTTTTAGATATCTTAACAATGAGAGTGTCTTCTCTACTGATGTTTTTAGGAAACTTCGGTCAACTCCCTCCTTCATGCCTCGTCTTCTCACTATCTGAAAGTTTTACAAGCCATTCCAATGTATCTGCTCCAATGACAACTTTTAACATCAAAACTTCTCCCTCTACAGATGTTTTTGGACAGGGGTTATGGAAATTAAAGCATCAAACAAAGCTATGAAGGAGCCAAAAAATAATCTTGGGATGCACTTTTGGTGAGTAAGAATAATAAGAGACTAAAAACTGATGATTCCACAGTTAGATTTATTACTCCCTTTAATAGGGACTGGAGTACATTTTGCGGCATATTACAAAAAATATTGACCAGTGTTGTTGATGGACTACAATTTGGTGACTATCCTGCCCTCTTACCCCTAAATTACATGGAGAAGATCACGCAACCTATGCGACATGTTGACGCACAGCCATTATATGCCACATCTAGCAAGAGGCATCTTTGGAAGTAGTGGACCAAAATGGGGTTCCTATTTGTGTGGAGCTTTTGCAGCCTGAAAATACAGTACAGGATTCGTTCCACAACTTTTTGGGACTGTTGTAGATGAAGAATATAAGATAGTAGATAACATCACTTGTAATACCAAAGCAGCTGTATATTTTGCAACCTGACCCTGTGATTTAATTTATGTCGGCATGACTACAAGAGCCCTCAAAGTTTGTGTTCAGTAACACATTAAGTAAGATCTAATCAGCTGCTAACCTTTCTGATCAAGATATGCATGGGTTACAGTCCATTCCTTGTAATTTTTGTAAGTACCATAAGTGTAATTCTAGTCAGAGCTATCAACAGGGTTAATTTGGGATCCAGGGGAGGTGACATAAAACGGACTGTCCAAAAAAAGGAGACAAAATGGATAGCCATCCTAGATACCATGGCTTCTAACTCTTTTTGCAAAATAAAGCAAATTTTAATCTTTCAGGGTATATTCTATTTTAGAGTTTGATTTACTACGTTTTTATTTGTCTTTTTTTCTCTTTTAACATCCTTCAGATTGGTTGTAGTTTGGGGATTCATGGGATTACCATCATTATACATAAGAAGCTGCTTTTTTCCATATTAGAGTTCCAGTCAAGTTAATCTATTATAACGTGGCGATTTACAGAGAAGAATTGTTTCTCTTGATATGTTAATTTAATTAGTATTTTATAATTATTATATATACTGACAGGAGTACTTTTTACACTAATTATACACTATGCACTCTTGAAGGCATTGCTTGGCATGTCTTTATGGTGCCTGCCTACCCGTCGTATGCAACACTTTGTGGCCCTCACCGGATATGCTGACAATATATAGACGTGTTACACCTTTTTCTGACGTCATTGCACTGATTGTCGTGTCAAGTGGCACGCCACAATCACGTGGTCCGGCTGGGCGGGGGCGTCTGGGATGGAGAGCATCATCATGGCAGATTTGTGCCCATGAAAGCTGCAATACAGGTGATCAACATTCTCCAATTACAGGATCTCTATTTATACCCTGTTTTTGCTGATCTGCACCATCTGCTGACAAAGCCTTTCGAGATGAAATGCACAGCGAGGTGTCTGCACTTGGGGCAAAGTATATTGTAACAGTCATGTCACAGGGTACGTTTATTAATATTTAGATGCTTTGTAATATGTGCAGCTGTTATTCTCTATATAGTTCTGCTGCTACCATCTGTTATGTACATGTGCTTAAAACTTGTTATAACTGGTATAATCTGTGTGGACTGTAGTGTTGAGCAAATCGAGTTTCAGATCATAAATCCGAACTCAATTTGCTCAAAACTTTGGTTGAATGTTGTACTGAGATTCGTCTCTGTACAGCATACAAATGTGTGGGCTCCAGCGAAGGAAATTTGTTATCACCGGAATCTCGCAGGAACAATTTTAGAACTTGGCGTGGCACAGGGAAACATTTCTCTGTCATGTTGATGATACAGAATTGGCTGCTGCTACGGATTCTGATGCTTTTGATAGTGGAGACGGCGGATGGCAGCATCTTAACGCTGTATATCAAATCAAAGATGCGAGTGGGCACGTTACCTTCAATCCTGCTAAAATTTACCAATAATTCCATGCTTCAATCGAGGTAATAGACTTGGCAATAATGTCTCTTAAAAAACTGTAAATTGCGAGGACCAGATGGATTTTAAAAAGTTTAGGGATGTTTTAACACCCCAATTAAAAAGTTTGTGCAATTGTATTCTTCATGGAGGCTGTTTGCATTCAGATATAGGGCCAGATTTATCATTACTCTGACAGCTCACTCCACTTAAACATATGGCTAAAGTCAGTTTTAGCCAAGTCAGATTTATGATCGGCCCTTTAAGACTGTAATAAATGTGGTTTGACGGTAGCAGTTTATCCGTCAGTAAGCAGCTTTACAAAAGTCGCACATCTTTACGAAAAAGTTGCATGTTTTTATGAAAAAGTTGCATGTTCTATTAAAAAGTCTCATAAGATAAGCATGGTCCTCACTTGAGTGAAATTGCGACTTTTTAAATAGTCCCAATAGTAAATCTGTCTAGAGATTCATTTACATAAAAAAACACGCCCACTTTCAGAAAACTGGCGAGCATAGTGCAGAGCAGAAAAAAGTCGCAAATTTGTGCGCAGTTTTAACGTTTGGGACTTTTTGGGGACTTTTTCACTCCATTATTCTGACCTGAGCTAATGATAAATCTGGCCCATAGTGTTGAGCGCGAATATTCGTATTACAAATTTTTATCGCGAATATCGGCACTTTGAGAATTCGCGAATATTTAGAATATAGTGCTATATATTCGTAATGACGAATATTCTTTTTTTGGGGGGGAGGTTTAACACAGTACACATCAGGTGATCATCCCTCCCTTCTTCTAGCTTGTGGGTCAATGAGAAGGCTTTGATTGTTTACAATTGGTCACTAGGACTAGAGATTGTCTCTTGGTTGACACGCGTTATTATTTAACTAAAAATTAACATTTATTCCTTGTCATTAAAATACCCTTAACTATAACTATCTTAAAACTATCAGCCATATCTGCACTACCGCTATTTAATTATCTGAACTGAGCTGAGGGACTAACTAGAGGGCAATGTGTTCACTGCGACTCCCTGGCTCACTTTTCCCAATTTGGGTCTGCCGTGCTGTGTTTGGTGCACACTGTTTGCTTCACAGTGCGCTGCCACGGATGGTAGATGCCTTCCTTGCACTCACTATATGCTCACAAACGTAGAGACCTATTAGCTTTTGCAGTACTGGCTCTCTAAAATGTTAAATCACACTCTGCCTCCCGACATGTTTCGCCAAACACTTGGCGTCTTCAGGGGCTTAGGCACTGCCACACGCCACCGCAAACCGCAGGTAAAGCCGCAAACCGCAGGTCTGAATTGACCTGCGGTTTGCCGCGATCGCCGACACGGGGGGGTCATGGGACCCCCCCTGGCGTTGTGACAGGATGCCCGCTAAATGATTTCAGCGGACATCCTGTTCCTATTAACCCCCGCCGCAATCTAGTTTTAAAGTTATAACGTACCGGTACGTCATGGGTCCTTAAGGACTCTGGAAACATGCCGTACCGGTACGTTATAAGTCCTTAAGGGGTTAAGGAGCGTAAAGAATGGCCCGTTTTGTGTGAGGATGAGTCAATTTGAGGATTAAGGGAAACATTTAAGTCTCCTCCCACAATCACAATGCCCTCCTTAAAGGATGCTATGATTCGGGAGGTATCAGCAAGAAAACGGGCCTGTTTCGTGTTGGGGCATAGAGGTTTATGAAGGTATGCATTTGGGGGCCAATTTAACCTTTAACAAGGAGGAATCTCCCATCTGGGTCTTGGATATGTCTAGTATATTTAAAGGGTACTTTCCTCTTAAACTCGATGCTAACTCCCCCAGATGCTAAGGAGTTCCCCCCACAGTGGAACCATAGAGGGCAATGCGAAAACTTCAGGTTGGGGTAATGATTAAATCTGAAGTGGGTCTCTGATAGGAAATATCAACGTCCCACTTGGTACCCCTGGTACCGAACTTCTAGTATCGGATTGGTTTGAGTCTTGTTCTGATGTCAGGAGAGCGCTTCACTCAGTAGGGAATAACAGACACAACAATGATGTACTGAATGAACGCTCTAAAGTTTATTATTAGTACACACAGATTATATATTATTATAGAGGGGTTTACGCCCCCATATTAGCATATCAACGTAAGTTATTTATTCAACCTATTATAAATCAACATGTTCTATTCTACAGGCAAATAGAGCAAAGAGCGGAACTTCCATATTTGGGGGAAACATCTGGGCGTAGTGCCAAAGAGATAAGATTCATTTTACAGAAAACAGAAACTAATACACAAACAAAGAAGTTTCTACATGTTGTATAACATGGATTCCCTTCAAATCCCCTCTTAGAACCTTTAGTATATCACACTACATGGTTCTTTCCTTTCTTGTCCCTGTTCTCTCTAGATAATGTTAGATAATTTTTATACCCTTCTGGGCTTCGATCCTCCTGGGATAAGAGAGTTTGATATAATGACATATTAGAGATCCCCTTTTCAAGCATTCGTCTCACACAAGGAATAACACATAATGTGACTACACCTATTACTATTGGTTAGTAAACTCAATAAAGTCATCGAGGCCATTGCAATCTTAATCAAAAACAGGGGGAGAGGATCTTCATGTTGGAGGTCAGGGCTGTCTGCCCCCGTTAGTACCTCTGGGCCTCGTTAGAGGTCAGGGCTGTCTGCCCCCGTTAGTACCTCTGGGCCTCGTTGGAGGTCAGGGCTGTCTGCCCCCGTTTCAGCCTCCTCTCTTGCTCTCACAAGCTTCACTCGGGTGGCGTGGATCCACGTTGGAGATTGTTCAGCCAGCATGGCTGTTCTGGTTACTGCGACCACGGTAGTAGGTGGGCCATATACGAAAACACCTTGAGCTCTTCCTTTCTTCAGTGTTTCGACCACCACCTCATTCCCCACCCTGTATGGGTGGGTGGGTTCCTGTGGAAGAGAGGGAGACTTACAAGCAACTTTTTCCACAGTTTTATTAAGTACCTGTATCAATTTGGTGTCATATTCTTCCTTTTTTAAATCAAGGTCCCCTTCCTGTACTATCATTGGGCGTCTGGCCCAGGGTGTGGGGAAAGGCCTCCCCATGAGTATCTCACATGGTGATAACCCTTGTGACAACCACCCGCCAATCCCGTTGTACTAAGGCACACTTGCCATACAGGTCTCGTCTACTAGAGACTTCTGGAGGGGAATCCACTGTGAGCACAGAAGACGTTTAAGATTGGTTGGTGGGCCCAGACAGGATACAATCACGATTGTTTGTACAATCGGTAAAAATAAAATGACTGATTTCACGCTGGAAATCAAATTAATTTGCTGCCACCACTCTTCGTATTGAATCGGGGCGAAGAGACCCCGGCTAGCTAATCCTAAAGGGACAAAACGGTTATTTGCAACCTAGCTAGTACATTAACAATTTATAAAAATAAAACAATTTGGTAGTATGTCTTCTGAGGACAGAGTTCTTAGCATAGATCAGGTCATCAAGTAACAAGGGCAAAACTGGAACGATGAAATTGTTCGTTTTTATTCTAAAACTATACACAAAAATATATACATTAAAGCTAACAGATAAATATACCTGCCAGTTGGACAGATTGGTTTGGATAGAAATAGGTAAGAGGTGGAAGGGAATAGAATGTCCGTAAGTTCAGAATTACCGTGGTAAAGTCCAGTAAAAGGCAAAGTCTTTGTATAATAATCCAAGATGGTGGGGTGTGCCCGTGTCCAGCGGGCGGTCGTGATGTTAGTCGACGTCAGATGGTAGAAGAAGGACCTAGGGCTGAATGTGTCACAGGATTTTACCCACTCTGTAGTGGGGAGGGGTTGTGACCCGCACAAGTCCAGCCTTCGGTAATTGGAAGAGGGGCAGTTCCTGCCCTGGACAGAGGAAATCTGGCTGAATCTTTGCTGTGCCAGTTTCTCCATACCCGTGGGTCAAATTAGGACATAGAGGTCATATTGAGAATCAGCACAATTTTACAGATCCTCTGATACCAAACAGCATAGAATTACCATTTACATTCGCTGAGAGCTTTGATATCTGAGAGAGAGAATCTCTGATTGACTGGCCGATTTCCTGAAAGGTGTATTATTGGGGCCAGAATAATCCCTAAAGAGATGGTTCAGTGCATTGGTTCCGAACCCAGGAAATATGAGGAAATATGGACGCAAATATGAAAGCTATGTATTAGAGGTGGCTGCCCGGTGACCTCTTTTTGTGTCTCAAACAGCTGTCTGATAAGAATCTGTCCTGCTCTCTTTGAAGCGCACTGGCAAGACTGAAGGTGTGAGAACCCTGCTGGTATTGGAGACACTATGGCTGCAAAAAGACCAGGTTTAGGAGGTTCTGTCATAAGATAACTAGATTGATGGCTACTCAACTTGGCATGGGGCAGGAAAGATTTGTCACAAGGAGGTGATACTGGCACCTCTGCTCTGTGAATTACTCCTTTAGTGAAAAGAGAAGATTTTTAGTAAAGGCTCTGGTGTCTCTGTGATTGCGAAATATGGCGCATTTGCGATTTCCTAGTATCGCTGTGGATCGCAAAGCGTCACAACCCTAACTTCTCATTAGACGTCATCCTTATTTCTGCAAGTATTATGGGTAGGGTCTCTTTCCATTTTTCAAAGGTACCTGCAGTGGCCTTCCTCAATTTATCTTTAATTGTCCTGTTCATGCGTTCCACAATTCCTGAGCTCTGTGGGTGATATGGAATGTGAAATTTCCATTCTATCTGTAGTAATTTAGCAATTTCCTAGTTGAGTTTAGAGGTGAATGCTGTTATGTCCTACTCCGTGGAAATGTGCTATAAAGATGGAAGCACTGTGTTGGGGAATGCATGGCTTCCCCTCTTTGCAGACTTATTCTGTCTTAGGATTTTTCTGCAATACTGGATAACACCAGTCTTGCCGTTCCTGTTCAGTGGCGTATCTTTGAAGGTTAGTAAGCATCTGTGACATCTCAGGGGTTGGGGGTGCCAAACATGGCATCTCCCAATGGTTACACGGACCTATGGGGTTGCATTTGGCCACTCGTTTCGCCACCTTATCTGCCAGCGCATTGCCCTGTGAGACATGATCCTTGCCATTGGTGTGTGCCTTGCAGTGGACAATTGCTAATTGTGAGGGTAGTCTGATGGCTTCAAGTAGATCTGTGACCAACTGTGAGTGTGAGATACGCTTACCATCTGCTGCCGTGAACCCTCTTCTCTGCCAAATCATACCATGGTCCCACACTACTCCATGTGCGTACCTACTGTCAGTGTAGATGGTGACAGGTCTGTCAGCATGTAGAATACATGCTCTAGTGAGTGCAATGAGCTCAGCTGCCTGTGCAGACTGGAATTTTATGGGTTTTGCCTCTAGGACGACATCTGGGAGCATAACAATGGCGTAGCCTGTACAGTATTTGGTGTCATTTGGTCTAGTGCATGATCCGTCCATAAAAAATTCTGGAGCTCCTACAATGGGTGTGGATGACAAATCATGTCTTGGAGAGGTTTCATGTTCTAGGACCTGTAAACAGTCATGTGTGTCTGCGAGGCAATATTCCTGTCCTTTAAGGCCTAAGAGAGCATTCAGTATTGGTGCTGGACCTGAGGTGTGGGAAACATACTTGATTTTGAGTGACGGGTCACTGAGCAGTATTACCTTATATCCTGAAAGTCTTTGTGCAGACATGTGTTGAGTGTGGATGCCCTTGAGTAGGCCTACAACATCATGAGTGGTTTGCAAAATGGTGTAATGTCTAGGGATGAGCGAACCCGAACTATATAGTTCGGGTTCGTACCGAATTTTGGGGTGTCCGTGACACGGACCCGAACCCGAACATTTTCGTAAAAGTCCGGGTTCGGTGTTCGGCGCTTTCTTGGCGCTTTTTGAAAGGCTGCAAAGCAGCCAATCAACAAGCGTCATACTACTTGCCCCAAGAGGCCATCACAGCCTTGCCTACTATTGGCATGGCTGTGATTGGACAGTGCAGCATGTGACCCAGCCTCTATATAAGCTTGGGTCACGTAGCGCTGCACGTCACTCTGCTGATTCAAGCATAGGGAGAGGTTGCTGCTGCGACGTTAGGGCGAGATTAGGCAGATTAACTCCTCCAAAAGACTTCATTCTGTGATCGATCTGCAGCTGTGGATCATTGAAGTGCTAATATCTACTTGCTCACTTTTTTGAGGCTGCCCAGAGCGTTTTTATATCACTTTTTTCTGGGGTGATCGGCGGACATTTTGTGGCTTGTGGTGCGCCAGCACAAGCTATCACCAAGTGTATTTAACCATCAATAGTGTGGTTATTTTTTGCTATATCCTACATCAGCTGCAGGCTGAGACTGTGTCACCGAAGTGCATTTAACCATCAACAGTCTGGTTATTTTTTGGCCATATACTACATCAGCTGCAGGCTGAGCCTGTGTCACCGAAGTGCATTTAACCATCAATAGTGTGAATATTTTTTGGCCATATACTACATCAGGGGCAAGTTGAGCCTGTCACCCAGCGCCTAAAAAATAGACCTGACATTTCTATTCAACCAAATTTGTACTGTTTTAGCTGGTCAAGTTATTTGTAGTGACCGTAAAAGCACACTTTTTGTTCTGGGTTGAAAAACTATTCCCAAATTTGCCATTCTCAAAATAACTAGTTTCTGCTATATGAGGCCTACTTGAAATCTATCCCAAAAAGGATATCTTACATTGAAGGTGCTGATAGTGTCATTCAGAAAAACTTAACACACATGCTACCGTGCAGATACAAGTCTAATTCTGTGATTAAACCTATACCTGTCACACAGCGCAAAAAAAAAACAGGCCTCACATTTCTATTCAACCAAATCTGTACTGTTTTAGCTGGTCAAGTTATTTGTAGTGACCGTAAAAGCACATTTTTTGTTCTGGGTTGAAAAACTATTCCCAAATTTGCCATTCTCAAAATAACTAGTTTCTGCTATATGAGGCCTACTTGAAATCTATCCCAAAAAGGATATCTTACATTGAAGGTGCTGATAGTGTCATTCAGAAAAATTTAACACACAC
The DNA here is from genome assembly GCF_905171765.1 of Bufo bufo. Classification (NCBI taxonomy): domain Eukaryota; kingdom Metazoa; phylum Chordata; class Amphibia; order Anura; family Bufonidae; genus Bufo; species Bufo bufo. The sequence goes on along the minus strand of NC_053392.1, from coordinate 468,863,905 downwards.
GCTACCGTGCAGATACAAGTCTAATTCTGTGATTAAACCTATACCTATCACACAGCACAAAAAAAAACAGGCCTCACATTTCTATTCAACCAAATCTGTACTGTTTTAGCTGGTCAAGTTATTTGTAGTGACCGTAAAAGCACATTTTTTGTTCTGGGTTGAAAAACTATTCCCAAATTTGCCATTCTCAAAATAACTAGTTTCTGCTATATGAGGCCTACTTGAAATCTATCCAAAAAAGGATATCTTACATTGAAGGTGCTGATAGTGTCATTCAGAAAAACTTAACACACATGCTACCGTGCAGATACAAGTCTAATTTTGGGATTAAACCTATACCTGTCACACAGCGCAAAAAAAAAACAGGCCTCACATTTCTATTCAACCAAATCTGTGCTGTTTTAGCTGGTCAAGTTATTTGTAGTGACCGTAAAAGCACATTTTTTGTTCTGGGTTAAAAAACTATTCCCAAATTTGCCATTCTCAAAATAACTAGTTTCTGCTATATGAGGCCTACTTGAAATCTATCCCAAAAAGGATATCTTACATTGAAGGTGCTGATAGTGTCATTCAGAAAAATTTAACACACACGCTACCGTGCAGATACAAGTCTAATTCTGTGATTAAACCTATACCTATCACACAGCACAAAAAAAAACAGGCCTCACATTTCTATTCAACCAAATCTGTACTGTTTTAGCTGGTCAAGTTATTTGTAGTGACCGTAAAAGCACATTTTTTGTTCTGGGTTGAAAAACTATTCCCAAATTTGCCATTCTCAAAATAACTAGTTTCTGCTATATGAGGCCTACTTGAAATCTATCCCAAAAAGGATATCTTACATTGAAGGTGCTGATAGTGTCATTCAGAAAAATTTAACACACACGCTACTGTGCAGATACAAGTCTAATTCTGTGATTAAACCTATACCTGTCACACAGCGCAAAAAAAAACAGGCCTCACATTTCTATTCAACTAAATCTGTACTGTTTTAGCTGGTCAAGTTATTTGTAGTGACCGTAAAAGCACATTTTTTGTTCTGGGTTGAAAAACTATTCCCAAATTTGCCATTCTCAAAATAACTAGTTTCTGCTATATGAGGCCTACTTGAAATCTATCCCAAAAAGGATATCTTACATTGAAGGTGCTGAAAGTGTCATTCAGAAAAACCTAACACACACGCTACCGTGCAGATACAAGTCTAATTCTGTGATTAAACCTATACCTGTCACACAGCGCAAAAAAAAAACAGGCCTCACATTTCTATTCAACCAAATCTGTACTGTTTTAGCTGGTCAAGTTATTTGTAGTGACCGTAAAAGCACACTTTTTGTTCTGGGTTGAAAAACTATTCCCAAATTTGCCATTCTCAAAATTGTGGTGAACGGGAACAATGAGGAAAACATCTAATAAGGGACGCGGACGTGGACATGGTCGTGGTGGTGTTAGTGGACCCTCTGGTGCTGGGAGAGGACGTGGCCGTTCTGCCACAGCCACACGTCCTAGTGAACCAACTACCTCAGGTCCCAGTAGCCAGCAGAATTTACAGCGATATTTGGTGGGGCCCAATGCCGTTCTAAGGATGGTAAGGCCTGAGCAGGTACAGGCATTATTCAATTGGGTGGCCGACAGTGGATCCAGCACGTTCACATTATCTCCCACCCAGTCTTCTGCAGAAAGCGCACAGATGGCGCATGAAAACCAAGCCCATCGGTCTGTCACATCACCCCCATGCATATCAGGGAAACTGTCTGAGCCTCAAGTTATGCAGCAGTCTCTTATGCTGTTTGAAGACTCTGCTGCCAGGGTTTCCCAAGGGCATCCACCTAGCCCTTCCCCAGGGGTGGAAGAGATAGAATGCACTAACGCACAACCACTTATTTTTCCTGATGATGAGGACATGGGAATACCACCTCAGCACGTCTCTGATGATGACGAAACACAGGTGCCAACTGCTGCGTCTTTCTGCAGTGTGCAGACTGAACAGGAGGTCAGGGGTCAAGACTGGGTGGAAGACGATGCAGGGGACGATGAGGTCCTAGACCCCATATGGAATGAAGGTCGTGCCACTGACTTTCAGAGTTCGGAGGAAGAAGCAGTGGTGAGACCGAGCCAACAGCGTAGCAAAAGAGGGAGCAGTGGGCAAAATCAGAACACCCGCCGCCAAGAGACTCCGCCTGCTACTGACCGCCGCCATCTGGGACCGAGCACCCCAAAGGCAGCTTCAAGGAGTTCCCTGGCATGGCACTTCTTCAAACAATGTGCTGACGACAAGACCCGAGTGGTTTGCACGCTGTGCCATCAGAGCCTGAAGCGAGGCATTAACGTTCTGAACCTTAGCACAAACTGCATGACCAGGCACCTGCATGCAAAGCATGAACTGCAGTGGAGTAAACACCTTAAAAACAAGGAACTCACTCAGGCTCCCCCTGCTACCTCTTCTGTTGCTGCCGCCGCCTCGGCCTCTTCTGCTGCTGCCGCCGCCTCGGCCTCTTCCTCCGCCTCTGGAGGAACGTTAGCACCTGCCGCCCAGCAAACATGGGATGTACCACCAACACCACCACCTGCGTCACCAAGCATCTCAACCATGTCACACGGCAGCGTTCAGCTCTCCATCTCACAAACATTTGAGCGAAAGCGTAAATTCCCACCTAGCCACCCTCGATCCCTGGCCCTGAATGCCAGCATTTCTAAACTACTGGCCTATAAAATGCTTTCATTTAGGCTGGTGGACACACACAGCTTCAAACAGCTCATGTCGCTTACTGTCCCACAGTATGTTGTTCCCAGCCGGCACTACTTCTCCAAGAGAGCCGTGCCTTCCCTGCACAACCAAGTGTCGGATAAAATCAAGTGTGCACTGCGCAACGCCATCTGTGGCAAGGTCCACCTAACCACAGATACGTGGACCAGTAAGCACGGCCAGGGACGCTATATCTCCCTAACTGCACACTGGGTAAATGTAGTGGCGGCTGGGCCCCAGGCGGAGAGCTGTTTGGCGCACGTCCTTCCGCCGCCAAGGATCGCAGGGCAACATTCTTTGCCTCCTGTCTCCTCCTCCTCCTACTCAGCTTCCTCCTCCTCTTCTTCCACCTGCTCATCCAGTCAGCCACACACCTTCACCACCAACTTCAGCACAGCACGGGGTAAACTTCAGCAGGCCGTTCTGAAACTCATATGTTTGGGGGACAGGCCCCACACCGCACAGGAGTTGTGGCGGGGTATAGAACAACAGACCGACGAGTGGTTGCTGCCGGTGAGCCTCAAGCCCGGCCTGGTGGTGTGCGATAATGGGCGAAATCTCGTTGCAGCTCTAAGACTAGTTGGTTTGACGCACATCCCTTGCCTGGCGCATGTGCTGAATTTGGTGGTGCAGAAGTTCATTCGCAACTACCCCGACATGTCAGAGCTGCTGCATAAAGTGCGGGCCGTCTGTTCGCGCTTCCGGCGTTCACACCCTGCCGCTGCTCGCCTGTCTGCGCTACAGCATAACTTCGGCCTTCCCGCTCACCGCCTCATATGCGACGTGCCCACCAGGTGGAACTCCACCTTGCATATGCTGGACAGACTGTGCGAGCAGCAGCAGGCCATAGTGGAGTTTCAGCTGCAGCACGCACGGGTCAGTCGCACTGCGGATCAGACCCATTTCACCACCAATGACTGGGCCTCCATGCGAGACCTGTGTGCCCTGTTGCGCTGTTTCGAGTACTCCACCAACATGGCCAGTGGCGATGACGCCGTTATCAGCGTTACAATACCACTTCTATGTCTCCTTGAGAAAACACTTAGGGCGATGATGGAAGAGGAGGTGGCCCAGGAGGAAGAGGAGGAAGAGGGGTCATTTTTAGCACTTTCAGGCCAGTCTCTTCGAAGTGACTCAGAGGGAGGTTTTTTGCAAACTCAGAGGCCAGGAACAAATGTGGCCAGACAGGGCCCACTACTGGAGGACGAGGAGGACGAGGATGAGGAGGAGGTGGAGGAGGATGAGGATGAAGCATGTTCACAGCGGGGTGGCACCCAAAGCAGCTCGGGCCCATCACTGGTGCGTGGCTGGGGGGAAACACAGGACGATGACGATACGCCTCCCACAGAGGACAGCTTGTCCTTACCTCTGGGCAGCCTGGCACACATGAGCGACTACATGCTGCAGTGCCTGCGCAACGACAGCAGAGTTGCCCACATTTTAACGTGTGCGGACTACTGGGTTGCCACCCTGCTGGATCCCCGGTACAAAAACAATGTGCCCACCTTACTTCCTACACTGGAGCGTGATAGGAAGATGCGCGAGTACAAGCGCACGTTGGTAGACGCGCTACTGAGAGCATTCCCAAATGTCACAGGGGAACCAGTGGAAGCCCAAGGCGAAGGCAGAGGAGGAGCAAGAGGTCGCCAACGCAGCTGTGTCACGGCCAGCTCCTCTGAGGGCAGGGATAGCATGGCAGAGATGTGGAAAAGTTTTGTCACCACGCCACAGCTAACTGCACCACCACCTGATACGGAACGTGTTAGCAGGAGGCAACATTTCTCTAACATGGTGGAACAGTACCTGTGCACACCCCTCCACGTACTGACTGATGGTTCGGCCCCATTCAACTTCTGGGTCTCCAAATTGTCCACATGGCTAGAGCTAGCCTTTTATGCCTTGGAGGTGCTGGCCTGCCCGGCGGCCAGCGTTTTGTCTGAACGTGTATTCAGCACGGCAGGGGGCGTCATTACAGACAAACGCAGCCGCCTGTCTACAGCCAATGTGGACAAGCTGACGTTCATAAAAATGAACCAGGCATGGATCCCACAGGACCTGTCCATCCCTTGTGCAGATTAGATATTAACTACCTCCCCTTAACAATATATTATTCTACTCCAGGGCACTTCCTCATTCAAAACTATTTTTATTTTCATTTTACCATTATATTGCGGGGCAACCCAAAGTTGAATGAACCTCTCCTCTGTCTGGGTGCCGGGGCCTAAATGGGTGACAGTGGCCTGTTCCAGTGGTGGGTGACGTGAAGCCTGATTCTGTGCTATGACATGAAGACAGATTCTGTGCTGACATAAGGCCAGATTCTCTGTTACGGGACCTCTCTCCTCTGCCTGGGCCTAAATATGTGACAGTGGCCTGTTCCAGTGGTGGGTGACGTGAAGCCTGATTCTCTGCTATGACATGAAGACTGATTCTGTGCTGACATAAGGCCAGATTCTCTGTTACGGGACCTCTCTCCTCTGCCTGGGTGCCTGGGCCTAAATATGTGACAGTGGCCTGTTCCAGTGGTGGGTGACGTGAAGCCTGATTCTCTGCTATGACACGAAGACAGATTCTGCGCTGACATAAGGCCAGATTCTCTGTTACGGGAACTCTCTCCTCTGTCTGGGTGCCGGGGCCTAAATATATGACAGTGGCCTGTTCCAGTGGTGGGTGACGTGAAGCCTGATTCTCTGCTATGACATGAAGACTGATTCTGCGCTGACATAAGGCCAGATTCTCTGTTACGGGACCTCTCTCCTCTGTCTGGGTGCCGGGGCCTAAATATGTGACAGTGGCCTGTTCCATTGGTGGGTGACGTAAAGCCTGATTCTCTGCTATGACATGAAGACTGATTCTGTGCTGACATAAGGCCAGATTCTCTGTTACGGGACCTCTCTCCTTTGCCTGGGTGCCTGGGCCTAAATATGTGACAGTGGCCTGTTCCAGTGGTGGGTGACGTGAAGCCTGATTCTCTGCTATGACATTAAGACTGATTCTGCGCTGACATAAGGCCAGATTCTCTGTTACGGGACCTCTCTCCTCTGCCTGGGTGCCTGGGCCTAAATATGTGACAGTGGCCTGTTCCAGTGGTGGGTGACGTGAAGCCCGATTCTCTGCTATGACATGAAGACTGATTCTGCGCTGACATGAAGCCAGATTCTCTGCTATGGCATGAAGAGACTGATTCTCTGCTGAGATGAAGCCAGATTCTTTGCTATGGCATGAAGAGACTGATTCTCTGCTGACGTGAAGCCAGATTCTCTGCTATGGGACCTCTGTCCAATTGATATTGGTTAATTTTTATTTTTTTAATTTTTATTTTAATTCATTCCCTATCCACATTTGTTTGCAGGGGATTTACCTACATGTTGCTGCCTTTTGCAGCCCTCTAGCTCTTTCCTGGGCTGTTTTACAGCCTTTTTAGTGCCGGAAAGTTCGGGTCCCCATTGACTTCAATGGGGTTCGGGTTCGGGACGAAATTCGGGTCGGGTTCGGATCCCGAACCCGAACATTTCCGGGAAGTTTGGCCGAACTTCTCGAACCCGAACATCTAGGTGTTCGCTCAACTCTAGTAATGTCCCATTGTGAAAGGAGTTGCCAACTCTACCATCATAGCATAGGCTGCAAGAGAACGCAGACATGCCGGCATTCCTTGGACAGAGGTGGGCATTACCTTCGAGAAAAATGCACATGGGCGCAACTTGCCTCCATGTTCTTGTGTCAGTACGCCTGCCATGGTTTTACAGTTTTGTCGTGCAAACATGTGGAAGAGCAGTTTGTAGTCAGGGAGGCCCAATCCTGGACTTGACATTAATGAACATTTCAAATAATCAAATGCATTGTACATTTCTGAAGACCATCTTATTAAATCTGGTTTGTCCTCCAATGTTTCCTGCCTCAAGACATTGTCATAGTAGGAACAGTCGGGGATCCATTGTCTGCAATAGTTAATCCATACCAAGGAAGGACAGCATTTCCTTCTTGGAGTGCGGGGTGACCAGGCCCGCCACAGACTGGACTCTCTCCGGACTGATCCTCCTTTCTCCCTTTGCGAGGACAAATCCCAAGTATTCAACTTGCTTTTTTACACCATTGCATTTTCCCTAATGACACTTTGTGTCCACATTTAACCATTGTCCTCAATGTTGGCCTCCACTGACATACTGCATAACAGTAAATCATCCACATATTGCAACAACACTGAACCTTGGGGGGGTGCCATGGTTTTAAATTTGGAGGACGATGCTGAACGCTACAGGTGAATCAGCATATCCTTGGGGCATCCTGCCGCAGGTCAATTCTCGCCCTTCGAAGGAAAAAGCAAAAAGTAGTCTGGTCCGCTTGTCAACTGGGATAGAAAAGAATGCATTTTTCAGATCTATCACACTGAAACAAACAGCGTCTTCAGGGATGGCAGATAGTAGTTGAGTGATGTCAGGTACAACAGGGGCTATAGGCACAATGATGTTGTTGATGGCCCTTAAATCCTGTACAAAGCGAACTGAACATCTGCTTTTGCCACAGGATTTCTGGGAGTGCTGAAGGGTGAAATCACCTCTTCCAAAATGCCCTTCTTTAAAAATTTCTCAATCATTGGCTTTAAGCCCTCAATTTTCTTTGTGGACAACGGGTATTGCTTCTGGAACACTGAGATGACACCTGGTTCTACAGTAGCTTTGTAAGGTGTGCAATCTATGAGCCCCGTGTCATATTCATTTGAGGACCATAATGCAGGGTTAATGTTGTTAAGTTCTGGGTGGTCCTGTATGTTTGCAAGAATCAGTGGCACGGGTGTAGAGATTGGAATGAGATCTGAGTGTATTCTTATGCCCTGATTTTTGGCTGTCACTTGTAAGTCAAGCTTAATGAACAAATCTCTCCCTAACAGGCTGACTGGGCAATCTGGTATAATGCGGAATACATGATCTGTGATGTATTCCCTGTCCATGGTCTCGAGTGGTAGTGAGTCATTTTTGTAAGTTTTTGTCAATACCCCATTAATTCCCATAAAGGGGTCAGATTTTCTCAAAGGTCCTTTGTACAAATCCTTACTTAACACACTTGAGGTTGCACTGCTATCTACCATGAATCCTACTCTCCTTCCTCCCACTCTCAGTCATCTAAGTCCACCCCTTTTAGTCGGACGCTGTGGTCCTCCTACTTTCTGTCAGTAGTGTCCCAGCTGTCCATGAGAACAGAGCTCTGATGTTAAGCACAACACTTACCATGTAACACGTAACTTCAAACATTGAAACAAACAGATCTGACAATACAGACATGAACACAAAGGGCCCATAAGAAACTTTTCATTGACTTCAATTTAAAAAAAAAATTACAGCTCAATCAACACTGTTGGCACAAATAAAAACCAAAAATCTTCCAAGAAAAATAAAATAAAATTCTCAATGCGCATATTATATGAAAACAAATATCGTACTCCATACACATTCACATTTTTATGTACTCCTTTTCACAAACAGCTCATAACCACGCCCTTATACATAAAATATGAATTGCATACACAGCTCTGCTAAAAACATCCATCAGTCTTCACACATTTTCGACTCAACCCAGCCACATAGTTTTCTTTGTTTTATCCCAAAACTTGCAGCACAGACAAACGCAGCTTTCCTGGAAATAGATAGCCACACCACACCCAGAATTGCTGATGGTCTATATCGCTGTTGTGCTGTGTTTTCCAATGTCTTCTGGTCTTCACTCTGTGTTTAATCAAATCTTAGAACAAGACAGTATACATGTTATAATCCTACAGTAATTTTGCTAAACCAAAATCATCTTATATGCCATGTGGTCTTAGTTAGTGTTGCACATATATAATAATTTTTGTTAAAAGCTGGATTCCCACATTACACTGCTTGGGAAAGAAGAAAGAAAATTATTAAACAATTCTTCATCTTGTATAATGTTATTACACATATAACATCACTTATTCTGCATGATTCCCTCCCCCCTTTTTTCTTTGCCTGCTTCTCTTATCTCAGGAATGTTTCTCTGTTAAGGCAGGGAAAGTGAATCAGCCCACCACAGAACGTTCAACCATCTGAAATATTTCTCAAACTTTTACAGATACTGCACCAGACAAATTGTTCAGTTTTCCGTTATTTTCTGCGGACCCATTGACTTTCAATGGGTCCGTTGAAAACTCGGAAAATGCACTGTTTATCTTCCTCGTCCGTGATCCGTGTTTGCTGTCCGTCCAAAAAATATGACCTGTCCTATTTTTTGGATGGACAATGGTTCGCGGACCCATTCAAGTCAATGGGTCCGTGAAAAAACACGGAGGCACACAAGAATGTCATCCGCGTCCGTGATCCGTGTCCGTAGGCTACTTTCGCACAGACGGAACCGCAGATCCGTCTGCATAAAAGCTTTTTCAGATCTGAGTTTTCACATCGTGAAAACTCAGATCCGTCAGTATATTCTAACACAGAGGCGTTCCCATAGTGATGGGGACGCTTCAAGTTAGAATATACTAAGAACTGTGGACATAACTGCCCCCTGCTGCCTGGCAGCACCCGATCTCTTACAGGGGGCTGTGATCCGCACAATTAACCCCTCAGGTGCCGCACCTAAGGGGTTAATTGTGCGTATCATAGCCCCCTGTAAGAGATCAGGTGCTGCCAGGCAGCAGGGGCCAGACCCCCCTCCCTCCCCAGTTTTAAATTCATTGGTGGCCAGTGCGGCCCCCCTCCCTCCCTCCCCAGTATTATATTCATTGGTGGCCAGTGCGGCCCCCCTCCCTCCCCAGTTTTAAATTCATTGGTGGCCAGAGCGGCCCCCCTCCCTCCCTCCCCAGTATTATATTCATTGGTGGCCAGTGCGGCCCCCCTCCCTCCCTCCACAGTATTATATTCATTGGCGGGCAGTGCGGCCCCCCTCCCTCCCCAGTATTATTTTCATTGGTGGCCAGTGCGGCCCCCCTCCCTCCCTCCCCAGTATTATATTCATTGGTGGCCAGTGCGGCCCCCTCCCTCTCTCCCCAGTATTATATTCATTGGTGTCCAGTGCGGCCTCCCCTCTCCCCCCCCCCTAATTAAACCCCCCCCCCAATCATTGGTGGCAGCAGATCGGAGTACCAGTTTAATTTCTGGGGCTCCGATCGGTTACCATGGCAGCCAAGACGCTACTGCAGTCCTGGCTGCCATGGTTACTTAGCAATTTTAGAAGCATTATACTTACCTGCAATGTCTGTGACCGGCCGGGCGCACCTCCTACTGGTAAGTGACAGGTCTGTGCTATAAGCAATGCGCCGCACAGACCTTTCACTTACCAGTAGGAGGAGCGCCCGGCCGGACACAGACAGAGCAGGTAAGTATAATGCTTCTAAAATTGCTAAGTAACCATGGCAGCCAGGACTGCAGTAGCGTCTTGGCTGCCATGGTAACCGATCGTAGCCCCAGCGATTAAACTGGGACACCGATCGGAACTCTCCGCTCCCACCAATGATGGGGGGGTGTTTTAAATTAGGGGGGGAGTAAGGGGAGGCCGCACTGGCCACCAATGAATATAATACTGGGGAGGGAGGGAGGGGGGCCGCACTGGCCACCAATGAATATAATACTGGGGAGGGAGGGGGGCCGCACTGGCCACCAATGAGTATAATACTGGGGAGGGAGACCGCACTGGCCACCAATGAATATAATACTGGGGAGGGAGGGAGGGGGGCCGCACTGGCCACCAATGAATATAATACTGGGGAGGGAGGGGGCTGCACTGGCCACCAATGAATTTAAAACTGGGGAGGGAGGGGGGTCGGGCCCCTGCTGCCTGGCAGCACCTGATCTCTTACAGGGGGCTATGATACGCACAATTAACCCCTCAGGTGCGGCACCTGAGGGGTAATTGTGCGGATCACAGCCCCCTGTAAGAGATCGGGTGCTGCCAGGCAGCAGGGGGCAGTTATGTCCACAGTTCTTAGTATATTCTAACTTGAAGCGTCCCCATCACTATGGGAACGCCTCTGTGTTAGAATATACTGTCGGATCTGAGTTTCACGATCTAACTCAAATCCGATTGTATATTCTAACATAGAGGCGTTCCCATGGTGATGGGGACGCTTCAAGTTAAAATATACCATCGGATTGGAGAAAACTCAGATCCGATGGTATATTAATAGGGACTCATGACTTCACATTGAAAGTCAATGGGTGACGGATCCCTTTGCAATTGCACCATATTGTGTCAACGTCAAACGGATCCGTCCCCATTGACTTGCATTGTAAGTCAGGACGGATCCGTTTGGCTCTGCACGGCCAGGCGGACACCAAAACAACTTTTTTTAAACTTTCCTTCATGTCCGTGGATCCTCCAAAAATCAAGGAAGACCCACGGAAGAAAAAAACGGACACGGATCACGGAACTACGTAACCCGTTTTTGCGGACCGCAAAAAAAAACGGTCGTGTGCATGAGGCCTTAATCCGTGTTTTGCTATAGCCTGTTTGGTAAACAGAAGATCCTAAGTTTCTCCTGGTATATAAATTATTGGTCTGTTTGTTAAAAGTATAGCATTGGTATTTTGTCGTAGGTAACATTAAGTTGTACTGTGCTGGTGAGATAGTGGTGTGTTAGAACCACTGTGTGGCATATTTGGGGTATTATTTTACAGCTTCATTGTTTGTCTTTGCAATTATATTGATTTTATATTCTTGGTTTGTATTGTGCATAATAAATTACATATATATTTTTGCATAGACAATTGTCCCTTTGTTTCACTACTTGCACAAAACAAATTAAGATACTCGAAAAAGAACTTAGAGGCGATTATGTCCGCCTGAAGGATCATATAAGTTTTTATATATTTTTTTTGATCCTCTCTTTTATATGAAGATTATTTATATAGAGAAGATATTTGACATAAGGCAAAAACAGGAGTGGGTCCAAAACATAGATGACATGTGAAGGAAGAATTGTACTGTTATTTGGACCTACTCCTGTTTTTGGCATTCAAATCATAAGCATATCCTGCTGAAAAACACTAACCATGGGATATAGACCTTATAGATGATCCAAAGACAGGATCCATTGTGGTTTTCATTTTTCAATTCTTCTGATGGATCAGGAGAAAGGCAAAATAAACTGTGATAATACAATGTCAAACAGGGACACTAGTGTCCCCACAACAGACTGGTGAGGGTGGCAACAGCGAGAGGAATCATCATAGTAAACCAGTCACACAGTGGTTAGGGTGGCAACAATGAGAGGAGTCATCATTGTGGCCCAGTCACAGAGTGGTAAGGGTGGCAACAGTGAGAGGAGTCATCATAGTGGCCCAGTCACAGAGTGGTAAGGGTGGCAACAGTGAGAGGAGTCATCATAGTGGCCCAGTCACAGAGTAATGAGGGTGACAACAGCATGAGGAGTCATCATAGTGGTCCAGTCACAGAGTGGTGAAGTGGGGGGCAACAGCAGTGGCAGTAACAGCACAAGATGGTGGCAGTAGTAGAAGATAGTGATGAGCGGGAGGTGCCATATTCGTTTTCGCGATATTTCGCGAATATTCGCATGAATATCCGTGTTATATTCGTCGAAATCGAATATTCGCAATTATTCCAATTATCGCGAAATTATTTTTTCGCATATTGCGAATATTTATCTTGATAGTATAAGGCAACGTTCATATGCTAATGACTATGGCTAGGCTAATATGTGTATTTTACGAAATTTCGTAATATTGCTCTAACTTCGTCTCTTAGAATATTACGAATATTCTAAAAGACGAAGTTAGAGCAATATTAAGAACATTTGCAAAAGTCGAAATTGCGATGCGAGTAATATAACACGAAATAGTCGCATGAAGATTTAAACTTAGCACTGCTATATTCCATATTCTAGCCTAATATGGAATATAGCTGTGTTAAGTTAGCACTGCTATATTCCATATTAGGCTAGAATATGGAATATAGCTGTGCTAAGTTGAAATCTTCATGCGACTATTTCGTGTTATATTACTCGCATCGCAATTTCGACTTTTGCAAATGTTCTTAATATTGCTCTAACTTCGTCTTTTAGAATATTCGTAATATTCTAAAAGACGAAGTTAGAGCAATATTACGAAATTTCGTAAAATACACATAGATTGTATTTAGGCTAATATACTGCTATAGTAATAATTTTTAATAGTGTACATATTTTACAAAACTTAAGTTCAGAAGAGGCAAAAAAAAATTACAGGAAGAAAAAGGGATTATAGCACTATATTAGCTAAATTACAATCTATATGTGTATTTTACGAAATTTCATAATATTGCTCTAACTTCGTCTTTTAGAATATTCGTAATATTCTAAGAGACGAAGTTAGAGCAATATTACGAAATTTCTAAAAGACGAAGTTAGAGCAATATTAAGAACATTTGAAAAAGTCGAAATTGCGATGCGACTAATATAACACGAAATATTCGCATGAAGATTTCAACTTAGCACTGCTATACTCCATATTCTAGCCTAATATGGAATATAGCAGTGCTAATTTAGCACAGCTATATTCCATATTAGGCTAGAATATGGAGTATAGCAGTGCTAAGTTGAAATCTTCATGCGAATATTTCGTGTTATATTACTCGCATCGCAATTGCGACTATTGCAAAATTTCGTAAAATACACATATAGATTAGATTGTAATTTAGCTAATATGGAATATAGCAGTAAGTTGAAAACGCCACTGACTGGAGCAGCCAGGAAGCCAGGAATCCAAAGGACAGGTAAGAACAACTTTAGGGAAGTGGGAAAGAAAAAAATATAATAATAAAAAAAAGAAAAAAAACGAATATTCGATTTCGTGAATATATAGAACGATATTCTAAATATTCGCGAAATCTCGAAATTGCGATATTCGAAAAAAAAATTCGCAATTCGAATATTCGCGCTCAACACTAGTAGAAGATGGCAGAAGGTGTGTGGCATCAGGCGGGTGATGGCATCAGAATAGTGAAGCACGTGGCCAGGAGTAACGGGCCATTTTTACTAATGTTTTGGTGCGGCAGGACACTGCAGTCAGAACATTACTGCCAGAATGATCTAGTCAGATGCATCAGACATCAGCGTGTGTAAATCCTGTCTGATCCACGCCTGATTCATCTTTACAAAGGTTAGTCTTTTAACAATTTGTGTTGGAAGGCGAGTTCTCCTTTGGTTAATTATGCCCCCTGCCTGCAGTGGAGCGTGAGCGCAGAGATCCCCCCAGACAGACCTTCATGAATATGGGCGATGGCAAGCATAGGCAGCGACCAAAGTAGGCTGTGGGTGTCTAATGTCAGTTAAGATGACGTTGAAGATCGAGTCAACCATTCAAGGACAGCTGGGTTGCTTATCAAAACACGACTGCTGTATGACACTGACAGCTCTGGCTTGTTGCTGTGACTGCTGTATCACCCCTTTTTTCTTCTGCTGCTACTTCTGCTGGCTCCAGAAACATTTTTGACACTTTCAGTTCCTTTGGAAGGCCCTGGCACCTGTCTGTTGGTCATACAGTACTGTACAATTACTGTAAGTGTTAAATAGCAGTAGTATTAGACTGCTTCCCCCCCCCCCCAATTAGAGATTCAAGGCCTAATGGAATTACTGATGTATAAAACAAGGTGGAAACCAAAATAACTGTAAAAATAGGAGTTTTTTCACCCATATTAGATATTCAAGGCATTATAGAATGACATATATAAAACAATGTAGACATCCCAATAGCAGTAGTGTTAGACCGCCTTTTCACCCCAATTTGAGAATTAAGGCGTTATAAAATGATATCTATAAAGCAATGTGGACACCCCAATAGCAGCAGCATTAGACTGCTTTTTCATCCCAATTAGTGAATCAAAACATAATAAAATGTCTTATCTATTAACTAAGGGGGCACTGTTCAATTATTACCTGCTCTTCCTATACTCTCCCTATATTGTGTAAAAAGTCTCTACTATCTCCCTACACTGTCCCTGCACACTCCCTATTTAATCTTTTACAATTAAAGGCTTTCTTAATCAGTGTCCCTAGCGCTTGTCGCATCTCTCCCTATGCTCAGCTCACAGTGAAATGGCAGAGACAGTACAGGATGACGCATTTAAAGGGTTGTGACATGACAGGGGATGGCTAGCTGCGGATTGGCTGTCTGCAAGGCATTATGGGTGATGTCACGTTTATAGGCTTCTTACTTTAAGTTTGTAACACATATAGCCGGCTTTATATGAAAAAATCCATTTGTTACCACGAAGCACCAGGAAATTCGGATTCAGTGCAAATGGAATTTTTCTTAAACTTCAGATTATATTCCACTTTGGATGCTTTGATTTACTCAATACTATAGATGACTGAATCAATTCTGTTGAATCAGAATTTGACTTGACTTTTTGGAAAAATTCTTATTGTATAGAATTTTTGAAGACAGCAAGAGAAAGGTCATCCACAGCTTTTCAGGGCAATTGACACACTTTTAATTCAACTTGAATTGATTTGAGCTCAAATTGCTCGAATTGAACAGAAATTAAATGTACAGAAATTTGCGCATCTCTAGTTATGACTGGTAAAATTAGTGTGGCTAACTGTACAAGTGAGGAAGATCTTTTTTTCTCATTTTACTCAGAGGAAAATGTCTTTGCTAATTTCTTTCTTGGACATTAGTTCTCTTTCAACCTTCAAACCTTGTTTAATTTATTAACCAATCACAGTAGATAGTGAGACAAATAGACTTGTTATTAGTAGACCTGCTGTCTTGCCTTCTGACACTTACTTGCTTTGCCTTAGACTGCAACATTTTCAAAATCTATTACATCAATCATCTATAACATTTAGAGCTCAGAGGATATACAGTGCAGTTTCCAATTAGAGCACTAAAGTAGTAAAGCAAACTACAGCACAACCCTAAACCTTGTTAATGAATGCAATTTAGAGTTCTTGTGAAGCAAGGTCAAACTACTCACAATGATGTGTCTTTCTATACAAGCTCTTCAAATATGCTTTTAGCAAATGGTGTGCAGAAGCTCTGGTATATGACTACAACTGAACAACCTCTATAATTAGATATTTCATATTAACACAATCAGTCATAGTCAAAATGACAGAAGGCACATATAAGTGCCAGACCTAAGTTTTTATTAAACTATATCAAAGTTTTTAATATCATGACATTACCAAACTCTCTTAAAATTATGTATATTGGAAGGAATGTGTCATCTGTTTTATATTGCCCTATATGAGGACAATGAAAGTTAGTGATAGGGGCCCTAAATGAAATGTTGGCCCATTTACTTATTCTGACAGACATTTTCTTAATATCCTATTGAGTAGCTCCAATGCAAGCTGACCACTGGACGCAAGCTTGGTTCTCCTTGTATTTATGAGCTTCTGCCTTTCCTTGCTCCCTTCCTTCATTGATTAGAATTTTTCTCCCTATACATAGTATAAGAGGAGGGCAATCAATTGCGGGGAGGTTGGAGAAACCACAGCTAATGAATAGGAAGCCCTAGTGCAGGCATCCTCAAACGGCGGTCCTCCAGCTGCTGTAAAACTACAACTCCCACAATGCCCTGCTGTAGGCTGATACCTGTAGGCTGTTCGGGCATGCTGGGAGTTGTAGTTTTGCAACAGCTGGAGGGCCGCAGTTTGAGGATGCCTGCCCTAGTGCTTGGTTCATGCTCGAGTTCCTCAGAGGCAGTTTAACAAAATGACTGGATAAAAAAATATATATATGTGAGCCATGTTTGCAATTAGTTTCTGTCACCATTACGCAGTGCTTTACAGATATTTATCTTCACATGCTGTCCCCAATGGAGCTCACAATCTGCTCCTGTGTTTATTCCCATTTAAGACTAACTTCATCTCTTAGCAGAAAAGGACCAGCAAATAATTAACCTTTACTTTAGACATTGTTCAGAAGAGAAAAGACAAGTAATGCCAAGTTCACACCACGGTGATGTACCATGTGATTGGAGCATGTGATCTGACGTCACCAAAGGTCCTTTAGCCCACAACTCATCATTAAAGAAGTAAAGAAGAGATCGGGAACTACGCGAACAAGAGGAGAAGGTGAGTTAATTTTTATTTTATTTTTTTAACCCTCAATTGATCACCTACTAAGCATTCTGTATTCAGAATGCTATTATTTTCCCTTATAACCATGTTATAAGGGAAAATAATACAGTGAATAGACTGTCACCTAGCAACCATGCGTGAAAATCGCACCGCATCCGCACTTGCTTGCGGATGCTTGCGATTTTCACGCAACCCCATTCACTTCTATGGGGCCTGCGTTGCGTGAAAAACGCAGAATATAGAGCATGCTGCGATTTTCACGCAACGCATAAGTGATGCGTGAAAATCACCGCTCATCTGAACAGCCCCAGAGAAATGAATGGGTCGGTATTCAGTGCGGGTGCAATGCGTTCAACTCACGCATCGCATCCGCGCGGAATACTTGCCCGTGTGAAAGGGGCCTTACTGTTACAGCACAGTATGCCAGACAGACAGGTGCCAGGGCCTTCCAAGGGAAGGGCTGCATTTGATTGGATTTGAGCACATAGTATGTCTTTGAAGACCTGAGAATTCATCTGGCTGCTTCTGTCCTGTGTCACATCATCAATAAACAGTAGGGACCCAGTGCCACTGGCAGCCATGCATGCCCAAGCCATCAAACTGCCTCCACCGTGTTTTACAGATGATGTGGTATGCTTTGGATCATGAGCTGTACCATGCTATACTTTTTTCTTTCCATCATTCCGGTAGAGCAGGGGTCTCAAACTCAATTTACCTGGGGGCCGCAGGAGGCAGAGTCTGGGTGAGGCTGGGCCGCATAAGGGATTTCACAAAAAAAAAGTCCTCAAATGTCATTATTAACAGTTTTAATTATTTCTTCTGAACATGAAGTGTCCTGAACATGAATAGAACATTGAGTGAAAATCATGAACAGTTCTTCTGAACATGGCATCTTTTGCCTACTCCTTGCTGCCAGAGACTTGACAGCACTTCTTCTCACAAATCTGAACCACATTTGGCTTTAGAGAGGAAGCAGTTGAGACCCTCAGTATGGCTTGAAGATGATCATCATTAAGTCTAGACCTGTACTTTGACTTATTGAAGTTCAAGATGGAGAATAACTTTTCACACAAATATGTGCTCCCAAAAAGGCACATGGTCCGCTTGAACATTCGGGAAAGCTCAGGGAAGCTGGGGGGCAATTCTCTCAAAAATTGCCCATGCATTTCTGCTTTTCCACTCATCTCCCTGAACTTGGCTTTGAGATCAGAGTTGCATTGCAGGTCAATGAGCTCCATTTGAAGCACAGGTGGGGCATCTTGCACATCAAAGGAAAAGGGGTCCACAAAAATTTGGAAAGTAGCTCTGTGCGTTTTGAAGTCTGCAAATCTGTGATCAAATTCCTTCTCTAGCTTAAAAATAGCATCAACATATTTCTCACCACTGAATGGTATGCCTGCATCCACAAGTGCCTTGCATGCTGGGAAATGGCAAAGGTTTGTCTGAGAGAGCTGGGATTTCCATAATACAAGTTTTGTGGAGAATGCTCTCACGTTGTCATAGGCAGCGCTGACGAGCTGCCCCTGGCCTTGTAACATCTTGTTTAGTACATTCAGCTTATGTGTGATGTCAACAAGAAAAGCTAAGTCCATGAGCCATTTGTGATCACTCAACTCAGAAACAGCCTTCCCATCCTTCTCCATGAAGGCTTTCACTTCTTCTCTCAACTCTGCTGAGACAACGTACCTCGGTGAAATAGAGCACATCTCCATATTCTGACTCCATTTCCTCTAAAAAAGCACGGAACCTCCTGTGCTTTAAGCCCCTGGATCTGATTTGGTTGACGCATTTCACAACAACAGACATCACATTGTCACACAGCAGGCATTTGCTGCAAAGGGCCTGCTGATGGATAATGCAGTGAAGAGCAATGGCCTCCTCTACACACTCCTCTTCAAGTTTTTTTTTGAACAAGTGCCACCAGTCCATTTTTCCTCCCTGTCATCGATGGCGCTCCGTCGGTTGTTATTCCAACAAACCTCTTCCATGGCAAACCTGCATTCTCAATGGCATCACACAGATGACAAAATATCTCATTAGCGGTGGTCTGGCCATGCATTGGAATTATTGTGAGCAGCTCCTCCGTCACTTCAAAATTGCAATCAACACCACGGACATAAATTGTAAGCTGAGCAGTGTCTGTTATGTCTGTGCTCTCGTCAAGACCGACTGAGTATGCATCTAAACATTTGGCTTTCTCACACAGTTGATGATAAATGTCACTTGACATGTCAGAAATGCGCTCGGCCACAGTGTTGGCAGAAAGGCTGATGTTGCTAAACTGACCTTTCTTTTCCGGACAGACAATACTTGCAGCCTGTAACATGCATTTTTTAACAAACTCTCCTTCTGTTAATGGTTTCCCTGCCTTAGCAATCATCTCACTAACCATGTAACTAGCTTTGACTGATGCAACATTCTCTTTGGTTGCTTTCTTGAAGAAATCTTGTTGCCTCAGTAGACATGCTTTAAGACTGGCAACCCGCTTGGCTCTCTCATCCCCCTGATATTTTGCACATTCCTCAGCATGTTTAGTTGAATAATGGCATTTCAAGTTGTATTCCTTGTGCACTGCAACTTTCTCTGTGCAAATAAGACATGTGGGGATGCCCCTGTGCTCAACAAAGAAATACTGCGTCTCCCACTTTTCCTGAAATTGTCTGTGCTCGTCATCAATCTTTCTCTTCACTGCAGGCTTTGATGAAGTCATGATGGGAGTATGACAAAATCTAATTCTGTAATAAACTTCTCTCCCTTGTGTCTGTTCTAATTCTAATTGATTCCGCTTAGCAGCTAATTGTGCAAACAGAACGTCTTCGCATAATAACTGTTATGATGGCATAACGTCATTTCTGCCAATCAGCAGCTCCTGCCCGCCGTCCCTTGCATTATCGTCTGCACTACTGTACAGATAGAAGCGACCGTCAGACGGAGCACCTGTAGCCAGGGGTGGGATTAAAAATTTTAACAACAGGTTCCCTACTCAGCGGCGGACACACAGCGTCACGACACATGTCCGTCCCCCCTTCCGCCCCGCAGCTCACCTGGCCCTGGTCCCGTCTGCAGCAGCTGGCTTCTCATATGTGGTATCTTCGCTCTGCCTCAGACAATCGCTGGCTTGAGAACAGTATTTTTCACCCTATAAGACGCAGGTTTTAGAGGAGAACAATAAAAAAATATATATTTTCCATTACACCTCAGGTCAGACCAGCAATCAGACCCCCAATGTTAATCAGACCTCAGATCAGACCCCCGATGCCTCAGATCAGCCCCCATGTCAGCCATCAGCCCCCCCATGTCAGCCATCAGCCCCCCATGTCAGCCATCAACCCCCCATGTCAGCCATCTGCCCCCCATGTCAGCCATCTGCCCCCCATGTCAGCCATCAGCCCCCCATGTCAGCAATCATGCCCCCATGTCAGATTTCACCCCCTAAATGTCACATTTCCCCCCCCCCTCGGCTCCCTCCATGTTGTCACATCCCCCCCCCCCCGGCTCCCTCCATGTTGTCACATTTCTCCCCCACTGGCTCCCTCCATGTTGTCACATTTCTCCCCCCCTGGCTCCCTCCATGTTGTCACATTTCTCCCCCCCTGGCTCCCTCCATGTTGTCACATTTCTCCCCCACTGGCTCCCTCCATGTTGTCACATTCCCCCCCCCCCCCCGGCTCCCTCCATGTTGTCACATTTCTCCCCCCCCCATCGGCTCCCTCCATGTTGTCACATTTCCCCCCCGGCTCCCTCCATGTTGTCACATTTCTCCCCCTCTGGCTCCCTCCATGTTGTCACATTTCTCCCCCTCTGGCTCCCTCCATGTTGTCACATTTCTCCCCCTCTGGCTCCCTCCATCCTCCATCTTGTCACATTTCTCCCCCCCCATCCATGTTATCATATTTCTCCCCCTCCACGCCATCCATGTTGTGTTGTCACTCACATCACACTCGCTACCCTAACATAACACAACATGACCTGTCCTGACTCTCCTGCCGGCTGCCTGCGACTCTTCAATTCAATCTTTTTCTGACCGCTGTGGCTGTGTCACTCTGCTCTGGCTGCTTCCCGCCGCCGCGGCGCTGCTCACTCACCCTGCCACACCCCCGTGGCCTGCCCTGAGCCCATGTGACTGTGTGTTGCCATGACGGCACTCGCAGGCTGGGCGGGCGGCCCGGCGCTGCAGCAGTACTACAGTAAGTCAGATGATTTTTTTTTTTCATTCATTTTTGCGCAGGCCGGCCGTTGGTGCGGGCCACAAAATGTTGTACTGAGGGCCGCAAATGGCCCGCGGGCCGCGAGTTTGAGACCCCTGCGGTAGAGGTTGATCTTGGTTTCATCTGTCCAAAGAATGTTCTTCCAGATGTGTGCTATTTTTTTAAGATTTTTTTTTTTTAGCAAAGTCCAATCTAGCCTTCTTATTCTTAAGGCATATGAGTGGCTTGCACCGTCCAGTGAACCCTCTGTATTTACTTTCATGCAGTCTTGTTTCACCTGTATGGAGAGCTCCTTTGACCGCAAGTTTACTTCTCAGCAAAATCATCAAAATGCAAGAATCACACCTCAAATCAACTCCAGGCCTTTTATATGCTTATTTGATAATAAAATAATGAAGGATTTGCTCACACCTGCCCATGAAACAGCTTTTTGGTCCCTTTAAAAACAGGGTGCCACATGTAAAGGAGCTGAAACTCCTAAACCCTTTATCCAATTTTAATGTGGATACCCTCAATTGAAAGCTAAAAGTCTGGGGTTTATGTCCATGTCCATTATATAACTATAACTTGAATATGTTTTAGTAAACGGGTAAGAAAAACAAAATTTGTGTCAGTGTCCAAATATATATGGACCTAACTGTAGAAAATCAAATACAATGGAAGTATATTAGAGCAAGCCCAATATGTTATAGATAGAAGGAACTGAAGAGAGCTTGTTTCCGAGCAAATATGAATAAAGGGCCAAAAAGAAATGAAGCAGCAGGATGAGACAGTGGGTTGGGAGGGGACTCAAAAATTCTTGCTTGAAAAATTAAAAAAATGGGGCTTTAAGAATAGAGCATTTTAGGCTTATTTGCATAAAACTTTGTGACATTTTGTATATTTACACCACATTTTTAAAATGAGGGCATTGTTAGCTTGTCAAACTGATTTAATCCAGATTTAATAACTGTGGCTTTTAAAAAAGTTGTCACCACCAATGGCTAGCATAGAAGGTGAAGTAGCATCTCAGGACTGTATTGTCAGACTTAAAGGGAACCTGTCATGTGGATATTTGATTATAATCTAACTAATTATATACAATCATTAACTACTAAAAAGTGCCTTAGATGTATTCACTTACTGGTGTGACAGATGGTTACCTCATAATATACAGACAAAGATGCCACATGCCGCATGCTAATGAGCTGATTGGAGTTCAGCGTGATGTCATTGAGTCCAGCGTATATTTAATTCAGAGCTATAGCCACTCCCCTGCCCACCTGCTGCTGATTCATATGGAAACAAACTGTCATTCAGCAGCAGGTGGGCGGGGAGAGTCAGGAGCTCATGAATATTCAGGACTCATCATTATCAGCTGGAGCTTTTCAATACAAGATGTTGGCAGATTGACTGGGTCAATTAAAGAAAGTGACCCAGCATTGTGCTAAGAAAATCAATCACTTATTTATGTTGCCCTTAGTTAGGACACCATAAAACTGGTGACAGGTTCCCTTTAAAGAGGCACCAAATTCCTCCAACATCACAAGACGGTTAATACATTTGGTGCAAAGTATACCAACACAAAAACCTGCAAAACTGACTTAAAAAATTTGCCTTGTGATAAATCTCCCCTGTTAACTTGACCTACCCATCTTCACATAAACTGAGCAAAAGACTGAATAATCACCCTGGCAGCATTGTCCTGTATCATTCTCCATCCTTTTTGCTTTTGCTGAGTTATAAAAACACAAGAATAAGAAAAAAAAAATGCAAGCATTGTAGAACAGATCAGATAATTTTTCAAACACTAATGCACATGTTATAAAAAATCTGCAGCAAACACCTTTTAATGTCACTGCATTAATGCCCTTTGTCCAGTAATCTTGCAGGAGTAAAGGCTGTATTAAACCTGCAGATTAGCAGGCGATTGTCAGGGGGGGAAGCGTTCGTTCACAGCAACCACCTGCTCGTTAGTAGAGGAGACCGCTGCTATTACATGCAGCGATCTCCTCCACAGTATACAATAGGGAGGAGTGATCGCTTGTCCCCGACTCCCCATACTGATTATTGTTTGCCGGCAGCAATGATTTTTTAAACCCGCTGAAAGATTCCAATTAATCGGGTAATTGGCCACGGTATTACACTGCCAGATTGTCGCTAATGATTGTTACTACGAACGCTCATTAGCGATGATTTGGCAGACTGTCTGTCTACGTACCACAGGCTTAAAGAGGACCTATCACCACTCCTGACATGCCTGTTTTAATAGCTTTATGCATTCCCCATGTAATAACAATTCTGGAACATCTATTCCTATGGCTCCATGTTGTGCCATTCCTTTATTATTTCTTCTAGAAGTTATGAATGAATTGCTAGCAGTCTGCAGTAAGGGTACAGAGGGGTGGTAACCAGTGTGTACCTTCACAGAATCAATCTATCCAGTCAGTGCTGCCATTTTCAGACTGTGCAGGTACACCCCCCCCCCCCCCCCGACTTATTACCACCCCTTTGTACCCTTACTGCAGACTGCTAGCAATTCATTCATAACATCTAGTAAAAATAATAAAGTAATAAAGGAATGGCACAACATGAAGCTATAAGAATAGATGCTCCAGAATTGTTATTACATGGGGAATGCATGAAGCTATTAAAACAGGCATGTCAGGAGAGGTGAAAGGTCCTCTTTAAGTCAAGACCCAGAGGAAAATACAGAACTAGTCTTATAAGTGCTTCTGGGTTCTCTTCTGCATTCTATATAGCCCTTCATAAGAGCTATAGAAATTCAGGAAGCACCAATGCCACTGCTTCTGTTTGAGTGTCCCAGCATAGCCAAGCCACTGGGTGTAAGCAGCTCCAGATCAGCTCTCCCAGTGACTGTAGTCACCATAGGGGATGCTTTCACCTATAACTGAGGCTCCTATGGATGACCTGTTCACAGTGGAAAGCTGCAAAAACATGACTTTTTTTTATGTGTAAATATCCCAAGAGGTTTTATATGACCCATGCCAATCTGGACCATTCCAATAGACACCCCTTTCCACCTGAGATCATAGATTTTAGGTTTCAAAACAACCTACCAACCCAAGAACTACTTTAATAATTTATTTTGGAGTCAGTTTGCAAATGTAAATAATAAAGATATATAATCTGACAAAAGTAGCAATTGGTGGGGATCTCCGATCAAAACATATCAGGAGTTTAAGAAAATGACAGGTAGTAGTTTATTTTTTTAATCCATTAATGATAAGGACTTAAAAGTTTCTGGTCATTAGGGCTTTTGTTTTGTGATTTAGCGCATATGGGGTGTGGGGCGAATTTATCAGTTCAGTTTTGAAAAATGTGCATGGTTAGCTATGTTAATGAGTTTCAGTCCAGATTTATCATAGAGACTGTAAAAAAAAAAGTGTCAAAAAAGGGGTATGGTGTAGGAAAATTGGAGTAGCATTTCTAGACAGAAGTGTTAGGTTTAAAGATGCACCAGATTTAGCAAACAACATATGACAGTTTATACATTTTGTGGAAAGTACTCCAGCACAGACTCAAGGAAAACTGACATCAAATAGTATTGTCATTATTACATTATTAGAGACTAGACTTTGAGCCCATTACAATAACGGTTGCAAGAACATTAGTGCATAAACATTAGTAGGAACAGTCTATAGTAAATGGCACTGGCACTGACTGGTGGCTGAGACTGCTGGCACTGACTGGTTGCTGAGAGTGGTGACTGTGGCTGGTGGCCAAGACTGTTGGCTATGGCTGAGACTGCTGGCACTGTGACTGGTGGCTGTGGCTGGTGGCACTGACTGATGGTTGAGACAGCTGGCACTGACTTGGTGGCACTGACTGGTGGTGCTGAGACTGCTGGCAGTGACTGGTGGCTGAGACTGCTGGCACTGACTGGTGGCTGAGACTGCTGGCACTGTGACTGGTAGTTGGTGGCCCTGACTGATGACTGAATCGTCTGGCACTGACTGGTGGCTGAGACTGCTGGCACTGTGGCTGGTGGCACTAACTGATGGCTGAGATGGCTGGCACTGACTGGTGGCTAAGACTGCTGGCACTGTGACTGGTGGTGCTTAGACTGCTGGCAGTGACTGGTGGCTGAGACTGCTGGCAGCGGCTGCTGTCGGTGGCTGAGAGAGCCGGGACTGTGCGGCTGCGTGAGACTCCGACGTGGAGAGCACACTATTTACTGCGAGCGTTGGCGGTGATTGGCCGGCGTGCAGGTGTGGGAGGTGCAGGCGGCATTCAGAGCGCCGTGTGATGATTGGTCAGTGCGCCGTGCGCCCTGGTGTGGGTGTCGTGGTTGCATGTGGTGCGGCTGTGATTGGGCGGCGTGCTGGTGTGCGTGGTGCGGGCATCGTGTGGAGCGCCGTGTGTTGACTGGATGGCGC
This sequence comes from Bufo bufo, assembly GCF_905171765.1. Classification (NCBI taxonomy): domain Eukaryota; kingdom Metazoa; phylum Chordata; class Amphibia; order Anura; family Bufonidae; genus Bufo; species Bufo bufo. The sequence continues at coordinate 468,838,540 of NC_053392.1, read as the reverse complement.
TCCGCGCATGCTCAGTTCAGTTATCGGCACATATGCACGGACATGCAGCCCTGAGCACGCACACAGGGCTTTTATTATAGTAGATATATATGCTCTATAATAAAAGCCCTGTGTGGGTGCGCGTCCGTGTGTGTGTCGACTAGTTAAGTGTGCATGCGCACTGTGCCCAGCTCCGCCGTTCCTCCCCCTCCGGCTTCCTCTGCAGCCGACTCACACCCCGGGATCCGGGCCCTTCAACCGCCTCCTGCCACAGCGTATTCTTCACCGGACACCCTTAATCACCGCCCACACCTGCGCTCTGGGCAGAGAGTGGCCCAGTACCTGCTGCAGCATAGCATCCTGGAGTTCATAGAACTCCCAAAGAGCCTGGGAGGACAAAGCTGATAGCACTGGGGACCTCTGATTCTGGACCACGGGTATCTGGCAGCACAGGGGCCACATGTTAGTCCCCGCAGCCAGGGCCGGTGCAAGGATTTTTGCCGCCCTAGGCAAGATAAAAATTGCCGCCCCCCCCTTATCAGATGATCTGCCCATATCATGTTCCACCCCTTTCTCAGCTAAATTAAAAGAACTGCTATGTTTCCCTTAGGGTTAATCCAGCTTCTTGTTGCCGTCTCTTTTTGCGGAACGGAATTGCGGACCCATACATTTCTATGGGGCCGCACGACATGTGCGCAATAGCGGACAAGAATAGGTATATTCTCTTAGTGCCGGCAATGTGCGGTCCGCAAAATGCGGAACGCACATTGCCGCTGTTCGTGTTTTGTGGATCCGCAAAACACACACGGATGTGTGAATGGACCCTAAATGTGAGGTAAATTAGTTTCCAATGTAGTATTAATAACTAAACAATTACATAATAAACATATTGCATTGTCTACTTACCACCAGGACAGACAATAAGATGATCTGGTCTCTGGCTGCAGTCTGGCTCTTGGGACTCCCTTGTCACTCTCCCCCCCCCCCCCCTCCCTTGTCACTCTCTCCCCCCCCTCCCTCCCTTGTCACTCTCCCCCCCTTGTCACTCTCATTCCCCCCCCTCCCTCCATTGTCACTCTCATTATCCCCCCTCCCTTGTCACTCTCATTATTCCACCCCCCCTCTCTTGTCACTCTCATTATTCCCCCCTCTCCCTTGTCACTCTCATTATTCCACCCCCCCTCCATTGTCACTCTCATTATTCCACCCCCTCCCTTGTCACTCTCATTATTCCACCCCCCTCCCTTGTCACTCTCATTATTCCACCCCCTCCCTTGTCACTCTCATTATTCCACCCCCCTCTCCCTTGTCACTCTCATTATTCCACCCCCCTCCCTTGTCACTTTCATTATTCCCCCCCTCACTTGTCACTCTCATTATTCCACCCCCCCTCCCTTGTCACTCTCATTATCCCCCCTCCCTTGTCACTCTCATTATCCCCCCTCCCTTGTCACTCTCATTATTCCACCCCCCCCCTCCCTTGTCACTCTCATTATTCCCCCCCTCTCCCTTGTCACTCTCATTATTCCACCCCCCTCCCTTGTCACTCTCATTATTCCAGCCCCCTCCCTTGTCACTCTCATTATTCCACCCCCCCTCCCCCTCCCTTATCACTCTCATTATTCCACCCCCCCTCTCCCTTGTCACTCTCATTATTCCCTCCCCCCCTCCCTTGTCACTCTCATTCTAATTTCTACCCCCACCTCTAGTGTAGCGTGGCCGAGCTCTGTTCGATCCGCGGTACAGGAGCATTTGTTTCCTGTACTCGGCCGGACTGACAGGAAGTGCACACTAAGTGAGCACTTCCTGTCAGTCCGGCCGGGTACAGGAAACAAAAGCTTCTGTACCGCGGATCGAACAGAGCTCGGCCACGCTACATTAATAACAGCACAGGGCAGACACAGAGACAGCAGGCAGGATTCTTTAGAGCGGCAAGCGCTCAGCCTCAGCTGCTCAGGCGGCGCAGCATGAGGGGCGCCGCCGGCGGCCACCCGAACTTATGTAACCAACTTTTTTTTTTTTTTAACCGCAAAGGGCGCCCCCTGCTAAATGGCGCCCTAGGCGACTGCCTAAGTCGCCTTACTGGTGGCGCCAGCCCTGCCCGCAGCGTCTGCATCCTCCTCGCTCCTATTTCGCCCTAATCCCGCCCAGTCAGGAAATGGCTGCACAGTAGCAAGTGAGGAAATCTATCTGGCAGCACAGGGGCCACATGTTAGTCCCCGCAGCCAGGGCCGGTGCAAGGATTTTTGCCGCCCTAGGCAAGATAAAAATTGCCGCCCCCCCTTATCAGATGATCTGCCCATATCATGTTCCACCCCTTTCTCAGCTAAATTAAAAGAACTGCTATGTTTCCCTTAGGGTTAATCTAGCTTCTTGTTGCCGTCTCTTTTTGCGGAACGGAATTGCGGACCCATACATTTCTATGGGGCCGCACGACATGCGGCCCCGATCCGGAATTGCGGACCTGGATCCGCAATTCCGATCCTGAAAAAAATAGAACATGTCCTATTCTTGTCCGCAATAGCGGACAAGAATAGGTATATTCTCTTAGTGCCGGCAATGTGCGGTCCGCAAAATGCGGAACGCACATTGCCGCTGTTCGTGTTTTGTGGATCCGCAAAACACACACGGATGTGTGAATGGACCCTAAATGTGAGGTAAATTAGTTTCCAATGTAGTATTAATAACTAAACAATTACATAATAAACATATTGCATTGTCTACTTACCACCAGGACAGACAATAAGATGATCTGGTCTCTGGCTGCAGTCTGACTCTTGGGACTCCCTTGTCACTCCCCCCCCCCCTCCCTCCCTTGTCACTCTCTCCCCCCCCTCCCTCCCTTGTCACTCTCCCCCCTTGTCACTCTCATTCCCCCCCCTCCCTCCATTGTCACTCTCATTATCCCCCCTCCCTTGTCACTCTCATTATTCCACCCCCTCCCTTGTCACTCTCATTATTCCACCCCCCTCTCCCTTGTCACTCTCATTATTCCACCCCCCTCTCCCTTGTCACTCTCATTATTCCCCCCCTCACTTGTCACTCTCATTATTCCACCCCCCCTCCATTGTCACTCTCATTATCCCCCCTCCCTTGTCACTCTCATTATCCCCCCTCCCTTGTCACTCTCATTATTCCACCCCCCTCCCTTGTCACTCTCATTATTCCCCCCCTCTCCCTTGTCACTCTCATTATTCCACCCCCCTCCCTTGTCACTCTCATTATTCCACCCCCCCTCCCTTGTCACTCTCATTATTCCACCCCCCCCTCCCCCTCCCTTATCACTCTCATTATTCCACCCCCCCCTCTCCCTTGTCACTCTCATTATTCCCTCCCCCCCTCCCTTGTCACTCTCATTCTAATTTCTCCCCCTACCTCTAGTGTAGCGTGGCCGAGCTCTGTTCGATCCGCGGTACAGGAGCATTTGTTTCCTGTACTCGGCCGGACTGACAGGAAGTGCACACTAAGGGAGGAGGAGGCCTGGCGGAGCTGAACACAGCAGTGGGCCGGCGCGCAGGTGTGTGCGGAGTGCCGTGTGTTGATTGGCCGGCGCGCCGAACATGCGCACTGCACTAATCGGCACACACGCACGGACCTGCAAGCACACAGGGATTTTATTATAGAGGATGAGCCAATCGAAGTTGACGAAGTGGAATTCGATCCGAATTTCTGGAAAATCTTGATTTGCACCGAATCCAAATTTCCTGACGCTTCGTGGTAACGGCTGCTGCACATGTTAGGACATGGAGCAAAGAACTCTGGGAACAAGCGATCACCCGCAATGCCATGTGTGCAGCCAATCAGCAGCCAGCCAACCCCTGTGATGTCACAGCCCTATAAATAGCCCCAGCCATCTTGGATTTAGCCATTTTCCAGTGTACTTAGTGCAAAAAACTTTTATTTTGCTGAATAGAAGGGTTCAGGGAAAGAGCATTAGAAGTGTAGGGAAAGGATAGGGAGGAATTATTCCACAGTATTGAAGCAAAACAGGGTCCAATAGGGCAGTGTACAGCCTGGGTAATAGGGACAATCCTATTACACCTTGCTGCACTGACTGGGATCCAAATTGCCATTATACTGCTAATTCAGGTTTGCAAGAGATGATACCTCTGTAATTCCAGCAAACCTTTCTTGTTATTGGGGTGCAAGTGCTGTGTGATACAGCCATTAACACAGTGTATTACTAAGAAATATTTATATGTCTTATTAGCCCTTGTAAAGGGGGAAGTTATATGTTCTAAAGCCTTTTTTGGGTTGTATTAGTGGAAAAAAATAAAGTCTTATTTGCCGTTTAGTAGTGTTGCGCGAGAACCAAAGAGCTTGTGTTCTCGAGTAGAACAGTTTGCGATGCTCGGGTGTTCTACCGAGCATCCGAGCACAATGGAAGTCAATAGGAGAACCTCAGGCACCACCTGCTTTAAAGAGGGGAGGGTGTTGGGACTCTAGTTTGGCTTAGGAGTCCCTGCTCTGCTTCCATATATAGCTATATCCATATATAGAGTCAGTGCTTGGGGACACCCAGGTGCATTTAAAAGGAAGTGCTGTTTAAAACACATTTTAAACAGACATCATTACCTTACAGTAGCCCCCAGTGTGTTCCTAATCATGTTTTTCATTCCTCCACTGGTTGTTGTATACTTTATAAAAATTCTGTTTTAATCTGTGTTTTAGCTATCCTCAGAGTCAGCTTTAAGTCAAGGGGGCAGTGGCCTCCTTGCTTCAAGTCAAGCTAAGCCCACCCCTTACCCATCCTCCCTTCACTGTGATTGACATCCTGCTTTTAGGCTGGGATCTTGCAAGTCTCGCGCATGCACGGTGCGCTCCTTGTTACTGCGCGATCCCGTCTCCTGCTCCCGCACTCAGCCATCCGCTTTCCTCTCTCTGCGCATGCGCTGGGCTTTTCCATTGTGCGCATCATGCAAAATCCTGAACACTTGCCGGAATGCCAGATCCAGCATTAATTTTTATTGAAATGCATTAATGCTGGATCCGGCCCCAAGTGTTCCGGCAAAACGGCATGCGCAGACCATTAAAACTCTGAAAAAAATTAATACCGGATTCGTTTTTCCGGATGACAACCGGAAAGACAGATCTGGAATTGCAATGCGGATCCTCATTTGGATCAGTCTCACAAATGCATCTGTTTGCGTCCAGATTGCCGGATCCGGCAGGCAGTTCCAGCGACGGAACTGCCTGCCGGAATCCTCTGCCGCAAGTGTGAAAGTAGCCTTTGTGTAAAAAAAAAGGGCTTATTAGCCGTTTTGTGGTGAAGTGAGAAAATTACAGCCTTTTTTGGCATGTATTAGTGGAAAAAAAAGTATTATCTGGCGTTCAGCGGTGTAGTTATATGATCTAAAGCCTTTTTTGGCATGTATAAGTGGAAAACAAAAAGTATTCTTTGCGGATCAGCTATGCAGTTATATGTTCTAAAGCATTTTTTGGGGTGCATTAGTGCAAATAAATAAGGGCTTATTTGCTGTTTAGCAGTGCAGTTATATGTTCTAAAACCTTTTTTGGGGTGTATTAGTGGAAATAAATAAGGGCTTATTTGCCGTTCAGCAGTGGAGTTATATGTTCTAAAGCCTTTTTTTGTGGTGTATTAGTGGAAAAAATGACTTATCAGCCGTTGTGTGGTGAAGTGAGTAAATTACAACCTTTTTTTGCGTGTATTAGGGGAAAAAATTAGTATTATTTGCCGTTCAGCGGTGCAGTTATATGCTCTAAAGCCTTTTTTGGCATGTATACTGTAAGTGGAAAAGAATAAGGGCTTATTAGCCGTTGTGTGGTGAAGTGAGAAAATGACAGCCTTTTATTTTTTTATTTATTTGATCTATGTTAGACAAAGAAGTGCCAGGCCCTGCACAGGGGAGGGGCAGAGGCCTAAATGCCTCTAGCACAGGCACAGGTTGCAGCAGAGTAAGGAGACGTGGTAGCAGGGGTCACTTCGAGAGGTCTGAGCTCCTGGTGTTATCTAGCAGTCGTGTCTTGACCAGCAACCCAGTGGTTCTTTTTTTTTTTTATTCTTTATTGTTTTCTGAGCCAAAAAATACAAATTCCGTTACATATAATTTTGAAAATAACAAATAATCATACCAATTTATATAATTGACCCCTTTTACCCACCTCCCTCCCTTGATTCACTGCTGCGGGGTCCGACTGTACCCTTATTACCACCTGGAATCATTTCCTAGTGCCATAAATAACCAAAACATTTGGGGCGGAGAAAAAAGAAATAATTAAGAACCTACCCTTTCCGATATTACTCTGATTTTCGAAAGGCGTCGATGGTATCTATCCGAGCCCTCCACTCAGAATAGCTAGGACTATTTTTTGTGCCCCAATATTTAAGAATCAAGGCCTTTGCGGCCATGAAACTCTCCAAAGAAACTCTAATCTGATAAGGTGTTAAATCAGTAGGAGAGAAGAGACCCAATATTGCCTGCGTAAAACAGCGATTCAATTTAATCTTGTATCTTCTGTATAGATCTTCATAGATACTGGTCCAAAATCCACTCATTTCTGGACAATTCCATAGCAAGTGACTTAGACCAGCATTTTCAGCCGAGCACTTCCAACACGTATCCTTTCTTTCCTTATATATTTTGGGGGGGAAGGCGGGGGAGTAGTACAGGCGATGTACAATCCTAAATTGGATTAATCTATATTTTTGGGAAATCAATACTTTTTTTATATTTTGATATACTATATCCCAATCAACAGAACTCTCTTCGCCTAATTCAACTTCCCAGCCTCCCTCGCTTTTAAATGATGTTATTTCTCCTAAACAGTCCCAAAATCTGCGATATATTTGAGAGAGGGTGAGTTGTGTATCCCTAAATTTAAAACAATAATCCAAAAAGGAATTTGCCCTAATAATCAAAAGGCTTTTATCCTGAGTGCTCGTGAATGCATGACTAATTTGTGAATATCTATATCTATCTAAGAAGGCGACAGTTGTACCCTTTATTAATACATCCAAAGGGATGATACTACCATGTGATATTATATGAGTTAAGCGGTTGATGCCACGTGAATTCCAATAATTATAATCTTCAATTAACATAAATTCTTTCAAATTACAATTGTGCCAAAGTGGAGTAAAATAAGTGGGACTACTTACACCCAATATCTTTTTAGTCTTATTCCAAACCCTATCTAACGTATCGCTGATTAAGCACTGTTTTTTTCTTTTCCCTGCATGTCCAGTCTCCAAAATAGAGAAAATAGCTCCGTAAGGCCCCTGAAAGTCCCTTGACAAGATACTCAGCAGCATCGCAGACTGATGCCCCCCCCCACCCACCACATTATCTGAGCTGCAATGTAGTATCCCTGGAGGAAAGGAAGAGAAAGGCCACCGTCTCTCTCAGAGAGGCAGAGATATTTTTGCTTGATCCTAACCCTTGCCCTCCCCCAGATTAACTCATTCAGCAATCTATCCAGCAGCCCGAAAAATGAATCATCAATCCATATCGGACATGCTGTCAAGGGGTACAGGGTAATAGGGAGGACCACCATCCTAACCAGTGCAATCCTTTCTGCCTGTGACAGGGGTAACTTCTGCCAAGTTCGAATCTTCTCCTTCACCTTATTAATCATAGGAGTTATATTTAGGAGATTATATCTAGTCAGATCTGTACTAATTTTAATACCTAGATATCGAATAGAATCGGTAAGGCCGAGTGGCCTGATACCTGAAACTCCATCGGGAGGTGTTCGAACAAGGGGGAGGAGTTCAGACTTATCACAATTCACTTTATAGCCTGATAGAGAACTGTATTCTTCCAAGATATTCATTACAGGTGGGACGCCCTTCCACCCCTGCCCCAGGAAAACAAGGATATCGTCCGCGTACAGGCTAACTTTATCTTCCTCTCCTCTCCCTCCGAAGCCAACAATCTCTTTAGAATGTCTAATTCTGCATGAGAGGGGCTCTAACGCCAGAGCAAATATCAAAGGTGAGAGGGGACATCCCTGTCTGGTGCCTCGCTGTAGGGGGAGCTGTTCTGAATCAATCCCATTTATCTTAACACTGGCTGTGGACCCAGAGTAAAGTAGCTGTATCCATTTAATAAAATGTTCACCCAAGTTCATTCTGTTCAGAGTTCCCCATAGGAAGGGCCACTCCACCCTGTCAAAGGCATTCTCGGCATCCAGAGACAGGATGGAGCGGTCCTCCCCATCCCCAACATATATGTTAAGAAAAACTCTACGGATATTTGATTGTATATTTCGTTTTGGAATGAATCCCGTCTGATCCGGATGGATCAGACAGTGTATAACCCCCCTCAGCCTATTAGCGAGCAGTTTAGCTAGTATCTTGTAATCGGTATTGAGTAATGAAATTGGACGATACGATCCAATTTCAGTCTTATCTTTGTCCTTCTTCAGAATTAGAGAGATGGAATCCTCCCTCAAGGAGGGAGGAAGTAAACCGCTCCTCCAAGATTCATTAAGCGTTTAAAGAAGGAGAGGCAATACCGTTTTACGATGTACTCTATATAGTTCAAAGGGCAAGCCATCTCGGCCCAGGGCCGTATTGTTTTTTATGCTATCAACCGCAGCCTCCAACTCTTCAAGAGTAATTGACAAATTTTATTTAGAACGGTCTTGATCGGAGAGGCGAGGGAGTACCACTTTGTCCAAAAAATAAACCGAGGTTCCATCTTCCACCCCGAGATCCGACTAGTATAGTTTAGTGTAATATTCTATGAAGGCAGATTTAATATTAAAATAAACATTAGTTAAAGCACCAGATGACAGCTTAATTTGCTTTATCGGGGCTTGGGTCTTTTGATTAGCAACTACAGATGCCAGCAATCTACCTGTTTTCCCTTTTTCAAAAAAGGCCCGCTGTCCTGCAAAGAAGGCCTTATGTTGCGCCTTTTCATATAGAAAGGTCTGATATTCCCTCTTAGCCTCCATTAATAGTAATCGGGCATTTTCCCCGTTCTGTCTACCTCCAAGGCCCCAACCCTCTCTGCAAATTCCTTTTCAGTCCTGGCATATTCCACCCTTTTTGTTTTTTAATCCTCTTACAGTATACCCCTCTTATCATAGCCCTTAGGGAATCCCACACAAAGTGTATATGTGTGGATTCGTAGTTTAGTGCCCAAAATTCTAAGATATCGTCCCCAATCCTTTCTTGGTCACCAACCACATGGATCCAGTGTGGATTTAACCTAAAAGGTTTTCTGCTCTTTTGCGCAGAGTCAACCACTGATAACATCATTGGAGTATGGTCAGGTATACCATGTGGCTCATACTTCATTTTTAGTATATAAACGCAAGCACGCATACCAGTCCCACCCATCGGCCATATAGAAATACAAATCTGCCCTCTTTATCAATCCATTGATCATATGGATCATAATCCACATTTCTATGTATGTAGACACTTACTCCCCGCGAATAGGCCGAATAGTGGGAGTGGTACTCGTACTGCGTCCAAGATTTTCGCATATAATACATTTTTTCAGCAGTTAGATGAGTCTCCAGCAACCCCACGATAGAAGGTAGATGTCTAGAGATGGTATCACAGACTACCCTCCGTTTGAGCTTGTCCGCCAGTCCGCGGACATTCCATGTCAAAATGCGTGACATTTACCCTGTACCGGAGGATGGTCCGTATCATCCGCTCCCTTCCTAATTCTACATCGGTTCCCGCAGCAGTGAAACAACCCCCCCTCCCCGGCCCCCCTTTCCCATGGTGCACAAGGCAATTAAGACCCATGCTCCTCTTACACATCGCCTCACATCGCAGGACCTGTGCCCTCACCTGTCCTCATCTTGCCTCTGTCCTTTTCTGTTCCCTCAGCCAGAGAAGTATTATATGCTGTGGGCTCAGATCCACTATACAGCGAGGACGATCTACCAGAGGACAGTCAGCTGCTACTGCCCAGCCAGGATCTGGAGGAGACATCCGCTACTTCCTCTGGTAGGTGGGCAAGTAGTGATGAGGAGAGTGGCATAGGAGCTGGTGTTGCAAGCGGTCAGGCTCATGGCTCAGAGACCGTTGACGAGGACATCAGTACTCAATGATAATGTAGCCGATCGCAATTGGGAGCCGGGTGACAAGGGGCTTCATAATAATCGGGAGAAGAGAGTGGCAGCTTGCGCGTGAGGCAGTGGCGGAGCCAGCAAGTCGGTAGCATGGCCGGGAGTCAACAGGGTGGCAGAGGTGGGAGGTCGGGAGCCAAACATGCCCGGGGTAGACCACCTGCTTGCAGTAGCCTACCTTCCTGGAAAGTAGTGGTGCAAAGGCAGGGGCATAGCTAAAGGCTCTTGGGCCCTGGTGCAAGAGACCCCAATCAGACCCCCATTAGACCTCCAGACCCCCATTAGACCTCCAGACTCCCTTTATACATCTCTAGATCCCCAGTCAGACCCTTTAGACCCTCACCCAGACCCCCAATAAAATCTTCCAGACCCCCAATAGACCTCAGACCAGACCTACAGACCCCCATTAGACCTCCAAACCCTCATATCTGACCTCCATTAGACCTCAGGACCCCCATTAGACCTCCAGACACCCAATCAGATCCCTATTAGACTTCTAGACCCCCAATTGGACCCCCATTAGACTTCCAGACCCCCAATCAGACCCCCATTAGACCTCCAGACTCCCATTATACATCTCTAGATCCCAGTCAGACCCTTTAGACCCTCAATCAGACCCTTCAGGTTCCCAATCATTCCCTTCAGGCCCCAAATCAGACCGTTCAGACCCTTCAGATACCTAATCAAACCCCCAATCAGGCCCCTAATCAGACCCCCAATCAGACCTAGATCAGACTATAAAATAAATAAACAAACTTACCTCTCCTACTCTGCCGCTCCTCTCCCTGGTCAGGCTGTCTTCCTAGCTCTCATCTCTTCCCAGGGCCTGCGTTGCTGTCCCCTGACCTCCTGCAGCATCAGGTCAGAGTACGCTGTGTACGTCCTGATGGTGCAGGCGGCCATGGCACATCAGTGCGGGCCCCAGGAAGAGCGAGCAGAAGGAGGGGTAAGTACTGTACAGCACTCACAGCACTTTTCTCCCCCTCCTCCTGCAAACTATTTCTCTCACTCCTCCTGCATCTTATTAAGGGAAATATACAGCACCACTGGCAAGGGGGGCCCTATGGACCCCCCGGGCTTAGGGGCCCAGTCTCAACTGTGACCACTGCAACTCCTATATTTACACCAGTGTGCAAAGCAGGGGCGGATTAAGTGCATGATAGGCCCGGGGCTGTCTACCCAACTTGGGCCCCCCCCCCCCCCTCCATTTTAGTTTAGTTTTTTTTTTTTGTATGAAGAGGCTGCGGTGCTTCATAGGCACCACAGTCTCTTCTTAGGCCATATGACATCTTCAGACTAAAAAAGAATACCCCAAATTGGGTCCTAAACTGAAAAATGTGGTCACTAAATTTAAAATACATATAATTGTAATAAAAAAAGACATGGAGGAGAATACAGCATCACATACCTCTTACATCCAGTGACATCTCCTGTCATGTAGACCTTCTCTTTCCTCTTCTCCTCCATTTGACCCAGACCACCATGGCAAATTCTGCCGCATCTCGTCTCTACAGTTTGTAACACAGACATGTTAGATTTCTCAATTTTTCCATCAACCTCCTCATCCTGGTGTCCCCACAGTGTCATCCTGCCACCCCCAATACTGTGCCCGTTGTGCTCCCCAATGCCCCAGGAACTATACTGCTGAAAAAATAGTGACCCTAATAGACATAATTGGGGTAATTTATCAAACTGGTGTAAAGTAGAACTGGATTTCCAAAAGAGCTGTCAGATATGAAATGTGAGATCTGATTGGCTGCTATGGGCAACTAAGCCAGTTCTGCGTTACACCAGTTTGATAAATTACCCCAAATGTTCCTATAGTGTCCACAGCAGCTATAATGTCCCCTAGAGTGCCCCCAGTAATAATAACACCCTCTATTGTGCTCCAGGTAATAATCCCTGTATAGTGTCCCCAGAAATAATAGAATTGCCCCTACAGTGCCTCCCCAATAGCAACAACCCCATATAGTAATTTCCACCACACTGCCCCCACATAGTAATCCCCCATAGTAATTTGCCCCCACACAGTAATTTCCCCCACACTGCAATTTCCACCACACTGCAATTTCCACATAGCAATTTTCCCACATAGCAATTTCCCCACACTGTCCCCACATACCGTAGTAATTTCCCCACACATAAATTACCCCACACTGCCCCCACATAGTAATTTGCCCCCACACTGCCCTCACACAATAGTTTCCCCCACATAGCAATTTCCCCACACTGTCCTCACATCGAAATAACCCCACACTGTCCCCACATAGCAATTACCCCCACACAATAGTTTCCCCCACACTGCCCCATATAGAAATTTTCCCCCACATAGTAGTCCCTCCCATAGCAATTTGCCCCCACACTGCCCCCACATAGAAATTTGCCCCCACATAGCAATTTGCCCCCACACTGCCCCCACATAGCAATTTGCCCCCACACTGCCCCATCTAGTAATTTGCCCCCACATAGTAGTCCCTCTCATAATAATTTGCCCCCACACAGCAATTTGCCCCCGCATAGTGTAGTCCCTCTCATAATAATTTGCCCCCACATAGCAATTTGCCCCCACATAGTGTAGTCCCTCTCATAATAATTTGCCCCCACACAGAAATTTGCCCCCACATAGTGTAGTCCCTCTCATAATAATTTACCCCCACACAGCAATTTGCCCCCACATAGTGTAGTCCCTCTCATAATATTTTGCCCCCACACAGCAATTTGCCCCCACATAGTGTAGTCCCTCTCATAATAATTTGCCCCCACACAGCAATTTGCCCCCACATAGTGTAGTCCCTCTCATAATAATTTGCCCCCACACAGCAATTTGCCCCCACATAGTGTAGTCCCTCTCATAATAATTTGCCCCCACACTGCCCCCACATAGCAATTTGCCCCCACATAGTGTAGTCCCTCTCATAATAATTTGCCCCCACATAGCAATTTGCCCCCACATAGTATAGTCCCTCTCATAATACACTGCGTGCAGAATTATTAGGCAAATGAGTATTTTGACCACATCATCCTCTTTATGCATGTTGTCTTACGCCAAGCTGTATAGGCCTGAAAGCCTACTACCAATTAAGCATATTAGGTGATGTGCATCTCTGTAATGAGAAGGGGTGTGGTCTAATGGCATCAACACCCTATATTAGGTGTGCATAATTTTTAGGCAACTTCCTTTCCTTTGGCAAAATGGGTCAAAAGAAGGACTTGACAGGCTCAGAAAAGTCAAAAATAGTGAGATATCTTGCAGAGGGATGCAGCACTCTTAAAATTGCAAAGCTTCTGAAGCGTGATCATCGAACAATCAAGCGTTTCATTCAAAATAGTCAACAGGGTCGCAAGAAGCGTGTGGAAAAACCAAGGAGCAAAATAACTGCCCATGAACTGAGAAAAGTCAAGCGTGCAGCTGCCAAGATGCCACTTGCCACCAGTTTGGCCATATTTCAGAGCTGCAACTTCACTGGAGTGCCCAAAAGCACAAGGTGTGCAATACTCAGAGACATGGCCAAGGTAAGAAAGGCTGAAAGACGACCACCACTGAACAAGACACACAAGCTGAAACGTCAAGACTGGGCCAAGAAATATCTCAAGACTGATTTTTCTAAGGTTTTATAGACTGATGAAATGAGAGTGAGTCTTGATGGGCCAGATGGATGGGCCCGTGGCTGGATTGGTAAAGGGCAGAGAGCTCCAGTCCGACTCAGACGCCAGCAAGGTGGAGGTGGAGTACTGGTTTGGGCTGGTATCATCAAAGATGAGCTTGTGGGGCCTTTTCGGGTTGAGGATGGAGTCAAGCTCAACTCCCAGTCCTACTGCCAGTTTCTGGAAGACACCTTCTTCAAGCAGTGGTACGGGAAGAAGTCTGCATCCTTCAAGAAAAACATGATTTTCATGCAGGACAATGCTCCATCACACGCGTCCAAGTACTCCACAGCGTGGCTGGCAAGAAAGGGTATAAAAGAAGAAAATCTAATGACATGGCCTCCTTGTTCACCTGATCTGAACCCCATTGAGAACCTGTGGTCCATCATCAAATGGGAGATTTACAAGGAGGGAAAACAGTACACCTCTCTGAACAGTGTCTGGGAGGCTGTGGTTGCTGCTGCACGCAATGTTGATGGTGAACAGATCAAAACACTGACAGAATCCATGGATGGCAGGCTTTTGAGTGTCCTTGCAAAGAAAGGTGGCTATATTGGTCACTGATTTGTTTTTGTTTTGTTTTTGAATGTCAGAAATGTATATTTGTGAATGTTGAGATGTTATATTGGTTTCACTGGTAAAAATAAATAATTGAAATGGGTATATACAGTGGGGGAAATAATTATTTGACCCCTCACTGATTTTGTAAGTTTGTCCAATGACAAAGAAATGAAAAGTCTCAGAACAGTATCATTTCAATGGTAGGTTTATTGTAACAGTGGCAGATAGCACATCAAAAGGAAAATCGAAAAAATAACTTTAAATAAAAGATAGCAACTGATTTGCATTTCATTGAGTGAAATAAGTATTTGAACCCTCTAACAAAAAAAGACTTAATACTTGGTGGAAAAACCCTTGTTTGCAAGCACAGAGGTCAAACGTTTCTTGTAATTGATGACCAAGTTTGCGCACATTTTAGGAGGAATGTTGGTCCACTCCTCTTTGCAGATCATCTCTAAATCCCTAAGGTTTCGAGGCTGTCTCTGTGCAACTCTGAGCTTGAGCTCCCTCCATAGGTTTTCGATTGGATTAAGGTCCGGAGACTGACTAGGCCACTCCATGACCTTAATGTGCTTCTTCTTGAGCCACTCCTTTGTTGCCTTTGCTGTATGTTTTGGGTCATTGTCGTGCTGGAACACCCATCCACGACCCATTTTCAGTTTCCAGGCAGAGGGAAGGAGGTTGACTATCAGGATTTCACGATACATGGCTCCGTCCATTTTCCCGTTTATGCGAATAAGTTGTCCTGTGCCCTTAGCAGAAAAACACCCCCAAAGCAAAATGTTTCCACCCCCATGCTTGACGGTGGGGACGGTGTTTTGGGGGTCATAGGCAGCATTTTTCTTCCTCCAAACACAGCGAGTTGAGTTAATGCCAAAGAGCTCTATTTTGGTCTCATCAGACCACAGCACCTTCTCCCAGTCACTCTCTGAATCATTCAGGTGTTCATTGGCAAACTTCAGACGGGCCTGCACATGTGCCTTCCTGAGCAGGGGGACCTTGCGAGCCCTGCAGGATTTTAATCCATTGCGGTGTAATGTGTTTCCAATGGTTTTCTTGGTGACTGTGGTCCCTGCTAATTTGAGGTCATTAACTAACTCCTCCCGTGTAGTTCTAGGATGCTTTTTCACCTTTCTCAGAACCATTGACACCCCACGAGGTGAGATCTTGCGTGGAGCCCCAGAGCGAGGTCGATTGATGGTCATTTTGTGCTCCTTCCATTTTCGAACAATCGCACCAACAGTTGTCACCTTCTCTCCCAGCTTCTTGCTAATGGTTTTGTAGCCCATTCCAGCCTTGTGCAGGTCTACAATTTTGTCTCTGACATCCTTGGACAGCTCTTTGGTCTTTCCCATGTTGGAGAGTTTGGAGTCTGCTTGATTGATTGATTCTGTGGACAGGTGTCTTTTATACAGGTGACTAGTTAAGACAGGTGTCCTTAATGAGGGTGACTAATTGAGTAGAAGTGTCTAACCACTCTGTGGGAGCCAGAACTCTTAATGGTTGGTAGGGGTTCAAATACTTATTTCACTCAATGAAATGCAAATCAGTTGCTATCTTTTATTTAAAGTTATTTTTTCGATTTTCCTTTTGATGTGCTATCTGCCACTGTTACAATAAACCTACCATTGAAATGATACTGTTCTGAGACTTTTCATTTCTTTGTCATTGGACAAACTTACAAAATCAGTGAGGGGTCAAATAATTATTTCCCCCACTGTATTTGTTTTTTGTTAAGTTGCCTAATAATTATGCACAGTAATAGTCACCTGCACACACAGATATCCCCCTAAAATAGCTAAAACTAAAAACAAACTGAAAACTACTTCCAAAAATATTCAGCTTTGATATTAATGAGTTTTTTGGGTTCATTGAGAACATGGTTGTTGTTCAATAATTAAATTAATCCTCAAAAATACAACTTGACTAATAATTCTGTACTCCCTGTAATTTGCCCCCACACAGAAATTTGCCCCCACATAGTGTAGTCCCTCTCATAATAATTTGCCCCCACACAGCAATTTGCCCCCACATAGTGTAGTCCCTCTCATAATAATTTTCCCCCACACAGCAATTTGCCCCCACATAGTGTAGTCCCTCTCATAATAATTTTCCCCCACACAGCAATTTGCCCCCACATAGTGTAGTCCCTCTCATAATAATTTGCCCCCACACATCAATTTGCCCCCACATAGTGTAGTCCCTCTCATAATAATTTGCCCCCACCACTGCCCCCATTTGCCCCTCCCCCCAAAAGTAGGCACATGAAATAAAAAAAATAAGAAATGAACAAAAAATGAAAAGATAAATACTCACCTATGTCCAGGGCCAGGCGCTTGCTCGCAGAGGAAGGCGGGGTGAGTCAGGCGCGTCACAGTGCTGCGTCCCGGCACAGGCGCGCGATGACGTCATCACGCACGCCTGCGCCGGGATTTCACTACCGCATAGGCCTCAGGCCTACAAGGTCTGAAGCCTATGGCGGACGGCTATGCGCTCCCGCGCCCCGCCGCAGTATGTGGGCGTTCGGGTCAGCGTTGGGCCCCCCAGCGGCGCTGGGCCCGGGGCTGCCGACCCGAACGTCCCTATTGTAATCCGCCACTGGTGCAAAGGTTCACAGAGAAAGCGGCGGTAGCAGTCAGCCAGTGTGGAGTATTGGAGGTAAAATCACCTACTCGGCGGTGTGGCAGTTTTTTGCTAAGCCACTGGAGGAGGTGAACATGGCTATTTGCTGAATATGTGGGCAGAAGGTGAAGTGTGGCCAGGGTGCCAATGTTGGCATCACAGCCCTGCATCAACATATGCAGCGTCACCATAAAGTGGCCTGGGAGAATCGTGGATCCAATGTGGTGGTCAACCGCTGCATCACCCAGTGGCATGCACCCGATTTCAGGCAGTCAAGGCTCCACCACCTCAGCTGAAGGAAGCTGTCTGTCCTTTCCATCATCTACCGGTCCTGATGCTCCTGCTCCTAGCCCTCTTTCTCCTCGTCAGTCATTCCATCAGCAATCGATCACCAAAGTGATTGCCAAGAGACAACAATAAGCGTGCACTCATCCAACGGCGCAGAAGCTGAATGACTGTAGCACCTTTCAGAGAACTGGTAGTTTGTGCTAAAGGTGGAGAGTCCCAAGCCGTCATTTCTTTGCCAAAAAGGCAGTTCCAGCCCTGCACAAATATGTAGAACATAGAGTTGAGCGAACACCTGGATGTTCGGGTTCGACGAGTTCGGCCGAACTTTCGAAAAATGTTCGGGTTCGGGATCCGAACTCGACCCGAACTTCATCCCGAACCCGAACCCCATAGAAGTCAATGGGGACCCGAACTTTTGGGCACTAAAAAGGCTGTAAAACACACCCGGAAAGGGCTAGAGGGCTGCAAAAGGCAGCAAAATGTAGTTAAATCCCCTGCAAACAAATGTAGATAGGGAAATGATAAGTTAACATAAAATAAATAAAAATTAAACAATATTAATTGGAGTGAGGTCCCATAGCACAGAATCAGGCTTCAAGTCACCCACCAATGGAGAAGGTCACTTACTATTATTTTGACCACAGCACCCAGACAAAGGAGAGAGGTCCCACAGCAGAGAACCAGGCATCATATCACCCACCACAGGAGTAGGCCACCATTTAGTTACTTTGACCCCTACACCCAGACGGAGGAGAGAGGTTACACAGCAGAGAATCAGGCATTTAGATCACCCACCACAGGAGTAGGCCACCATTGAATCAGACCCCGGCAACCATGTCAGATGGCACAAGCATAAGCTTTATATCAATCAGCACAGGAGAAGGCGACTTTGACAGACTTTGACCCCTACACCCGGACGGAGGAGAGAGGTTTCAAAGCAGAGAATCAGGCATTTAGATCACCCACCACAGGAGTAGGCCCCAATTTAATGGGACCCCGGCAACCATGTCAGATGGCACAACCATCAGCTTCATATCAATCAGCACAGGAGAAGGCGACTTTGAAAGACTTTGACCCCTACACCCAGACGGAGGAGAGAGGTTTCACAGCAGAGAATCAGGCATTTAGATCACCCACCACAGGAGTAGGCCCCCATTGAATCAGACCCTGGCAACCATGTCAGATGGCACAACCATCAGCTTTATATCAATCAGCACAGGAGAAGGCGATTTTGAAAGACTTTGACCCCTACACCCAGATGGAGGAGAGAGGTTTCACAGCAGAGAATCAGGCATCATATCAACCACCACAGGAGAAGCCACCATTTAGCTACTTTGACCCCTGCACCCAGGAAGAGGAGAGAGGCACCACAGCACATATTCTGGCATCATATCAGCCACCACAGGAGAAGCCACCATTGAGTTACTTTGACCCCCGCACTCAGGAAGAGGAGAGAGGCACCACAGCACATATTCTGGCATCATATCAGCCACCACAGGAGAAGCCACCATTGAGTTACTTTGACCCCCGCACCCAGGAAGAGGAGAGAGGCACCACAGCACATATTCTGGCATCATATCAGCCACCACAAGAGAAGCCACCATTGAGTTACTTTGACCCCTGCACCCAGGAAGAGGAGAGAGGCCCCACAGCACATATTCTGGCATCATATCAGCCACCACAGGAGAAGCCACCATTTAGTTACTTTGACCCCTTCACCCAAACAGAGGAGAGAGGTTCCACATCAGAGAATCAGGCATCATATCAACCACCACAGGAGTAGGCCCCAATTTAATGGGACCCCGGCAACCATGTCAGATGGCACAACCATCAGCTTCATATCAATCAGCACAGGAGAAGGCGACTTTGAAAGACTTTGACCCCTACACCCAGACGGAGGAGAGAGGTTTCACAGCAGAGAATCAGGCATTTAGATCACCCACCACAGGAGTAGGCCCCCATTGAATCAGACCCTGGCAACCATGTCAGATGGCACAACCATCAGCTTTATATCAATCAGCACAGGAGAAGGCGACTTTGAAAGACTTTGACCCCTACACCCAGATGGAGGAGAGAGGTTTCACAGCAGAGAATCAGGCATCATATCAACCACCACAGGAGAAGCCACCATTTAGTTACTTTGACCCCTGCACCCAGGAAGAGGAGAGAGGCACCACAGCACATATTCTGGCATCATATCAGCCACCACAGGAGAAGCCACCATTGAGTTACTTTGACCCCCGCACCCAGGAAGAGGAGAGAGGCACCACAGCACATATTCTGGCATCATATCAGCCACCACAGGAGAAGCCACCATTGAGTTACTTTGACCCCCGCACCCAGGAAGAGGAGAGAGGCACCACAGCACATATTCTGGCATCATATCAGCCACCACAGGAGAAGCCACCATTGAGTTACTTTGACCCCTGCACCCAGGAAGAGGAGAGAGGCCCCACAGCACATATTCTGGCATCATATCAGCCACCACAGGAGAAGCCACCATTTAGTTACTTTGACCCCTTCACCCAAACAGAGGAGAGAGGTTCCACATCAGAGAATCAGGCATCATATCAACCACCACAGGAGTAGGCCACAATTTAATGGGACCCCGGCAACCATGTCAGATGGCACAACCATCAGCTTCATATCAATCAGCACAGGAGAAGGCGACTTTGAAAGACTTTGACCCCTACACCCAGACGGAGGAGAGAGGTTTCACAGCAGAGAATCAGGCATTTAGATCACCCACCACAGGAGTAGGCCCCCATTGAATCAGACCCTGGCAACCATGTCAGATGGCACAACCATCAGCTTTATATCAATCAGCACAGGAGAAGGCGACTTTGAAAGACTTTGACCCCTACACCCAGATGGAGGAGAGAGGTTTCACAGCAGAGAATCAGGCATCATATCAACCACCACAGGAGAAGCCACCATTTAGTTACTTTGACCCCTGCACCCAGGAAGAGGAGAGAGGCACCACAGCACATATTCTGGCATCATATCAGCCACCACAGGAGAAGCCACCATTGAGTTACTTTGACCCCCGCACCCAGGAAGAGGAGAGAGGCACCACAGCACATATTCTGGCATCATATCAGCCACCACAGGAGAAGCCACCATTGAGTTACTTTGACCCCCGCACCCAGGAAGAGGAGAGAGGCACCACAGCACATATTCTGGCATCATATCAGCCACCACAGGAGAAGCCACCATTGAGTTACTTTGACCCCTGCACCCAGGAAGAGGAGAGAGGCCCCACAGCACATATTCTGGCATCATATCAGCCACCACAGGAGAAGCCACCATTTAGTTACTTTGACCCCTTCACCCAAACAGAGGAGAGAGGTTCCACATCAGAGAATCAGGCATCATATCAACCACCACAGGAGTAGGCCACAATTTAATGGGACCCCGGCAACCATGTCAGATGGCACAACCATCAGCTTCATATCAATCAGCACAGGAGAAGGCGACTTTGAAAGACTTTGACCCCTACACCCAGACGGAGGAGAGAGGTTTCACAGCAGAGAATCAGGCATTTAGATCACCCACCACAGGAGTAGGCCCCCATTGAATCAGACCCTGGCAACCATGTCAGATGGCACAACCATCAGCTTTATATCAATCAGCACAGGAGAAGGCGACTTTGAAAGACTTTGACCCCTACACCCAGATGGAGGAGAGAGGTTTCACAGCAGAGAATCAGGCATCATATCAACCACCACAGGAGAAGCCACCATTTAGTTACTTTGACCCCTGCACCCAGGAAGAGGAGAGAGGCACCACAGCACATATTCTGGCATCATATCAGCCACCACAGGAGAAGCCACCATTGAGTTACTTTGACCCCCGCACCCAGGAAGAGGAGAGAGGCACCACAGCACATATTCTGGCATCATATCAGCCACCACAGGAGAAGCCACCATTGAGTTACTTTGACCCCCGCACCCAGGAAGAGGAGAGAGGCACCACAGCACATATTCTGGCATCATATCAGCCACCACAGGAGAAGCCACCATTGAGTTACTTTGACCCCCGCACCCAGGAAGAGGAGAGAGGCACCACAGCACATATTCAGGCATCATATCACACACCACAGGAGAAGGCCTCTTTCAGTGATTTAGGCCTTTGGACCCAGACAGAGGAGAGAGGCACCACAGCACATATTCTGGCATCATATCAGCCACCACAGGAGAAGCCACCATTGAGTTACTTTGACCCCTGCACCCAGGAAGAGGAGAGAGGCCCCACAGCACATATTCTGGCATCATATCAGCCACCACAGGAGAAGCCACCATTTAGTTACTTTGACCCCTGCACCCAGGAAGAGGAGAGAGGCACCACAGCACATATTCTGGCATCATATCAGCCACCACAGGAGTAGGCCACAATTTAGTTTATTTGACCCCTGCACCCAGGAAGAGGAGAGAGGCCCCACAGCACATATTCTGGCATCATATCACACACCACAGGAGAAGGCCTCTTTCAGTGATTTAGGCCTTTGGACCCAGACAGAGGAGAGAGGTCAGAGATTAGCTTCATATCCCCCAGCACAGCAGAAGACCGCTTTATTTGACTTAGGCCTCAGCACCCAGACAGAAGACAGAGGTAGCATGGCAGAGGTTATGGCTTCATGTCACCCGTTAGTTTAACCGGCCACTTTCATCTGGTTAGGCCCCGGCGCCCAGACAGAGAAGAGTTTCATTCAACTGTGGGTTTCATAAAATTTGTATCAAATAAAGAAGTGGCCCGTAGCACAACAAGACATGTTTTAGGCAGTTAATAAGGACTACTCTGCACAAGGGAGGGACAGGTCCTGTGGGATCCATGCCTGGTTCATCTTTATGAAGGTCAGCTTGTCCACGTTGGCTGTGGACAGGCGGCTGCGCTTGTCAGTAATGACGCCCCCTGCCGTGCTGAATACGCGTTCAGATAAAACGCTGGCCGCCGGGCAGGAAAGCACCTCCAAGGCATAACATGCTAACTCTGGCCACGTGGACAATTTCGAAACCCAGTAGTTGAATGGGGCCGAACCATCCGTCAGGATGTGGAGGGGTGTGCAGACATACTGTTCAACCATGTTAGTGAAATGCTGCCTCCTGCTAACACGTTCCGTATCAGGTGTCGGTGCAGATAGCTGTGGCGTGGAGACAAAACTTTTCCACATTTCTGCCATGCTAACCCTGCCCTCAGATGAGCTGGCCGTGACACAGCTGCGTTGGCGACCTCTTGCCACTCCTCTGCCTTCACCTTCCACCTGTTCCCCTGTGACATGTGGGAATGCTCTCAAGAGCGCCTCTATCAGCGTGCGCTTGTACTCGCGCATCTTACGGTCGCGCTCCAGTTCAGGAATTAAAGTGGGCACATTGTCTTTATACCGGGGATCCAGCAGGGTGGCCACCCAGTAGTCTGCACACGTTAAAACGTGGGCAACTCTACTGTCGTTGCGCAGGCATTGGAGCATATATTCGCTCATGTGGGCCAGGCTACCCATGGGTAAGGACAAGCTGTCCTCTGTGGGAGGCGTATCGTCATCGTCCACCGTATCCCCCCAGCCACGCACCAGTGATGGGCCTGGGCTGCCACCCCGCTGTGAACTTGCGTCATCCTCGTCCCCCTCCACCTCCTCCTCCTCATCCTCCTCGTCCTCCAGTACAGTGCCTTGGCTGGCGACTTGTGAACCTGTCCTCTGCTGCTTAAACAAACCTCCCTCTGAGCCACTTCGAACAGACTGGCCCGAAAGTGTTAGAAACGAGCCCTCATCCTCCTCCACCTGGGCCACCTCCTCTAACATCATTGCCCTAAGTGTTTTCTCAAGGAGACATAGAAGTGGTATTGTAACGCTGATAACAGTGTCATCGCCACTGGCCATGTTGGTGGAGTACTCGAAACAGCGCAGCAGGGCACACAGGTCTCGCATGGAGGCCCAATCATTGGTGGTGAAGTGGTGCTGTTCGGCAGTACGACTGACGCGAGCGTGCTGCAGCTGAAACTCCACTATGGCCTGCTGCTGCTCGCACAGTCTCTCCAGCATGTGCAAGGTGGAGTTCCACCGGGTGGGCACGTCGCATATGAGGCGGTGAGCGGGAAGGCCGAAGTTCCGCTGTAGCGCAGACAGGCGAGCAGCGGCAGGATGTGAACGGCGGAAGCGCGCACAGACGGCCCGCACTTTATGCAGCAGCTCTGACATGTTGGGGTAGTGGTGAATGAACCTCTGCACCACCAAGTTCAGCACATGCGCCAGGCAAGGGATGTGCGTCAAACCGGCTAGTCCCAGAGCTGCCACGAGATTTCGCCCATTATCGCATACCACCAGGCCTGGCTTGAGGCCCACCGGCAGAAACCACTCGTCGGTCTGTTGTTCAATACCCCGCCACAACTCCTGTGCGGTGTGGGGCCTGTCCCCCAAACATATGAGTTTCAGAATGGCCTGCTGACGTTTACCCCGGGCTGTGCTGAAGTTGGTGGTGAAGGTGTGTGGCTGACCGGATGAGCTGGTGGAAGCAGTGGAGGAGGAAGCCGAGTAGGAGGAGGAGGCTACAGGAGGCAGAGAATGATGCCCTGCGATCCTAGGGGGCGGAAGGACGTGCGCCAAGGAACTGTCCGCCGGGGGCCCAGCCGCCACTACATTCATCCAGTGTGCAGTTAGTGAGATATAGCGTCTCTGGCCGTGCTTACTGGTCCACGTATCTGTGGTTAGGTGGACCTTGCCACAAATGGCGTTGCGCAGTGCACACTTGATTTTATCGGACACTTGCATGTGCAGGGAAGGCACGGCTGTCTTGGAGAAGTAGTGGCGGCTGGGAACCACATACTGCGGGACAGCCATGGCCATCAGCTTTTTGAAGCTGTCTGTGTCCACCAGCCGGAATGACAGCATTTCAAAGGCCAGCAGTTTAGAAATGCTGGCGTTCAGGCCAAGGGCTCGAGGGTGACTCGGGGGGAATTTGCGCTTCCTCTCTAAGGTTTGAGATATTGAGAGCTGAACGCTGCTGTGTGATATAGTGGAGACGCTAGTTGACGGTGGCGGTGGTGGTGGTGTCGGTGGCACATCCTCTGTTTGCTGCTCGGCAGGTGGCAACATTCCTCTCGAGGCGGAAGCCGAGGCAGCAGCGGTAGAGGGAGCAGGGGGAGCCTCAGCGAGTGCCTGGTTTTTAAGGTGTGTACCCCACTGCAGTTCATGCTTTGCATGTAGATGCCTGGTCATGCAGGTTGTGCTGAGGTTCAGAACGTTAATGCCTCGCCTCAGGCTCTGATGGCAGAGCGTGCAAGTCACTCGGGTCTTGTCGGTAGGACATTGTTTAAAGAAGTGCCATGCCAGGGAACTCTTTGAAGCTGCCTTTGTGGGGCTGGGTCCCTGTTGGCGATGTCCAGTAGCAGGCGAACTCTGGGGGCGGCGGCTCGTCTGCTTTGGCCCCCTGCTCCCTCTTTGGCTTCGCTGTTGTCTCGGTCTCACCACTACCTCTTCCTCTGAACTGTGAAAGTCATCGCCACGACCTTCAGTCCATGTGGGGTCTAAGACCTCATCGTCCTCTGCATCGTCTTCCACCCAGTCTCCCTCCCTGACCTCCTCCTGTTCAGTCTGCACACTGCAAAAAGACGCGGCAGTGGGCACCTGTGTTTCGTCATCATCAGAGAGTCGGTGACTCTGCTGTGGTGGTATTCCCATGTCCTCTTCATCTGGAGACATAAGTGGTTGTGCGTCAGTGCATGGTATGTCTTCCTCCACTGGGGAAGGGCTAGGTGGACGCCCCTGGGAAACCCTGGAAGCAGAGTCTTCAAACAGAAGAAGAGACTGCTGCATAACTTGTGGCTCAGACCGTTTCCCTGATATGCTTGGGGGTGATGTGACAGACTGATGGGCTTGGTTTTCAGGTGCCACCTGTGCGCTTTCCGCAGAAGACTGGGTGGAAGACCATGTGGTGAACGTGCTGGAAGCACTGTCGGCCACCCAATCGATTAATGCCTGTACCTGCTCAGGCCTTACCATCCTAAGAGCGGCATTGTGCCCCACGAGATATTGCGGTACATTCTGCCGGCTAGTTGAGGGAGTTCGTTCCCTACCAGCAACAGGGGCTCCACGGACACCACCACGACCGCGTCCTCGTCCCTTAATAGTATTTTTCTTCATTGTTGCGATTCAACTCGCACCACAATAAAATATATTATTTTTTATAAGCAAAATTCCCTCACTGGAATACTTTCAGTCTTTTGACTGTATGGATTACAGATGGAATGACTGTTATATGTGAGTACCGCTTTCTTTGACAGATTCTAGTATGGGTACATATATGTTTTCCCAACCCCAGCACATTAGTTTGCTAATTCCAGATGTATGAAACGCAGGCCTAACTGTATCTAGTATATTGAACGCCAGATAAACTAACTTGGCCTTTTTTAAATAAAAAAAATTCCCTCACTGGAATACTTTCAGTCTTTTGACTGTATGGATTACAGATGGAATGACTGTTATATGTGAGTACCGCTTTCTTTGACAGATTCTAGTATGGGTACATATATGTTTTCCCAACCCCAGCAAATTAGTTTGCTAATTCCAGATGTATGAAACGCAGGCCTAACTGTATCTAGTATATTGAACGCCAGATAAACTAACTTGGCCTTTTTTAAATAAAAAAAATTCCCTCACTGGAATACTTTCAGTCTTTTGACTGTATGGATTACAGATGGAATGACTGTTATATGTGAGTACCGCTTTCTTTGACAGATTCTAGTATGGGTACATATATGTTTTCCCAACCCCAGCAAATTAGTTTGCTAATTCCAGATGTATGAAACGCAGGCCTAACTGTATCTAGTATATTGAACGCCAGATAAACTAACTTGGCCTTTTTTAAATAAAAAAAATTCCCTCACTGGAATACTTTCAGTCTTTTGACTGTATGGATTACAGATGGAATGACTGTTATATGTGAGTACCGCTTTCTTTGACAGATTCTAGTATGGGTACATATATGTTTTCCCAACCCCAGCAAATTAGTTTGCTAATTCCAGATGTATGAAACGCAGGCCTAACTGTATCTAGTATATCTAACGCCAGATAAACTAACTTGGCCTTTTTTAAATAAAAAAAATTCCCTCACTGGAATACTTTCAGTCTTTTGACTGTATGGATTACAGATGGAATGACTGTTATATGTGAGTACCGCTTTCTTTGACAGATTCTAGTATGGGTACATATATGTTTTCCCAACCCCAGCACATTAGTTTGCTAATTCCAGATGTATGAAACGCAGGCCTAACTGTATCTAGTATATTGAACGCCAGATAAACTAACTTGGCCTTTTTTAAATAAAAAAAATTCCCTCACTGGAATACTTTCAGTCTTTTGACTGTATGGATTACAGATGGAATGACTGTTATATGTGAGTACCGCTTTCTTTGACAGATTCTAGTATGGGTACATATATGTTTTCCCAACCCCAGCACATTAGTTTGCTAATTCCAGATGTATGAAACGCAGGCCTAACTGTATCTAGTATATTGAACGCCAGATAAACTAACTTGGCCTTTTTTAAATAAAAGAAAAATTCCCTCACTGGAATACTTTCAGTCTTTTGACTGTATGGATTACAGATGGAATGACTGTTATATGTGAGTACCGCTTTCTTTGACAGATTCTAGTATGGGTACATATATGTTTTCCCAACCCCAGCACATTAGTTTGCTAATTCCAGATGTATGAAACGCAGGCCTAACTGTATCTAGTATATTGAACGCCAGATAAACTAACTTGGCCTTTTTTAAATAAAAAAAATTCCCTCACTGGAATACTTTCAGTCTTTTGACTGTATGGATTACAGATGGAATGACTGTTATATGTGAGTACCGCTTTCTTTGACAGATTCTAGTATGGGTACATATATGTTTTCCCAACCCCAGCACATTAGTTTGCTAATTCCAGATGTATGAAACGCAGGCCTAACTGTATCTAGTATATTGAACGCCAGATAAACTAACTTGGCCTTTTTTAAATAAAAAAAAAATTCCCTCACTGGAATACTTTATGGCTTTTCACTGTATGGATTACAGGTGGACTGGTATTAGTAGGGGTGACACAAGCACACCCAAGTCCCTGATGTAGGATTTCTATGGCACAGACCACTATTACAAGTGATTAATGGACGTTGGGAGAGATTGTGCTGCAGCACTAGTCCCAAGATAGCCGCCGCCTATCAGCCCAGTAACATGTGCCACAAAATGGTCTGCACAACCTTTAAAAAAAATAGCCTTGGACTGTGCTGCTAAATCGCTATTGGTCTGAATCCCAGGTGTAGATGTCTGACTTGTTTGGAGCTTTGGAATGCACACTGTGGCAGCTTCTGCTGCAGCACTACAAGTCGCAAAATGGCGGCCGGCGGTCAGCCCGGGTACATGTGGATGGAAAAATCACTCTGGCCACTCTAAAAATAGCCAATCCCTATCAAAAAAGCAGCTCAGCTGCAGTTGTTCAGATGAATCACAGGTGGAGGAGAGAAATTTGCTTCCAGTTATTCAATTATCCCTGCCTATTCTCGCCCTAGCATCAGCTGCGTCTAACCCTGTTCTATTCACATCGGGAGTGAGCACGTCCCGACGTGCGCACAAGCTTATAAAGAGGCTGAGTCACATGCTGCACTTGGCCAATCACAGCCTTGCCAATAGTAGGCATGGCTGCGATGGCATCTTAGGGCAAGTAGTATGATGCATGTTGATTGGCTGCTTTGCAGCCTTTCAAAATGCGCCAAAATACATGCCGAACGACGAACCCGAACCCGAACTTTTACGAAAAAGTTCGGGTTCGGGTCCGTGTCACGAACACCCCAAAATTCGGTACGGACCCGAACTATGCTCGAACTGTTCGCTCAACACTAGTAGAACAGAAAGTGGGACAGTCCTTGAGCCTGTTGGTTCCTGCAAAGTGTACGGCAGCGCCGACGTGTGGAGCTGTAACTACGGTCAAGGACAATATACAGTTGTGTTCAAAATAGTAGCAGTCAGACATCACTAACCTGATCAATGACTGTTTTTGGTAGAAATTATATTTCTACATGGCAAATAATTTCCTAGCAGGTGTAGTAGAGTAGTAGAAACCCAAAAGACCCAACAGTCATGACATGCATGCTGCTGATTCTCTGTAATTCAATCACTTATTGAAAGGGGCATGTTCAAAATAATAGCAGTGTGGAGTTCAATGAGTGAGGTCATTCATTCTTTAAAAAACTGGTGGCAATTATTTAAAGAAGGAAGGCAGAAAATGTTGTACATGCTGGTTACAGTGCATTTCTCTCTGAAATTCTGAGCAAAACGGGTCGTTACAGATATTGTTCAAAAGTACAGTGTGCCTTGATAAAAAAGTTGATTGGAAAGGGGGAAAACATATAAAGAAGTGTAGAAAATGATAGGCTGCTCAGCTAAAATGATCGCAAATGATTTAAAATGGCAACCAAAACCTGAAAGACGTGGAAGAAAGCGAAAAACTACCATTTGAATGGATAGAAGAATAGCCAAAATGGCAAGGACTCAGCCAACAATCAGCTACAGGAAGATCAAAGAAGGTCTAAAGTTACCTGTGAGCACTGTTACAATTGGAAGAGGTCTATGTGAAGCCAAGCTATCTGCAAGAAGCCCCCGCAAAGTCCCACTGTTGAAAAAAATACATGTGCTGGAGAGGTTACAATTTGCCAAAGAGCACATTGACTGGCCTAAAGAGACATTTTGTGGACTGATAAAAGTAAGATTGTTATTTTTGGGTCTAGCGGTCGGAGACAGTTTGTCAGATGACCCCCAAACACTGAATTGAAGCCACAGTACACTGTGAAGACAGTCAAACATGGTGGCATGATATGGGGATGTTTCTCATACTAAGGTGTTGGGCCAATTTATCGCATACCAGGGATCATGGATCAGTTTGAATACATCAGAATACTTGAAGAGGTCATGCTGCCTTATGCTGAAAAAGAAATGCCCTTGAAATGGGTGTTCCAACAAGATAACGACCCCAAACACACCAGTAAACGTGCAACATCTTGGTTCCAGACCAACAAGATTGACATTGTGGAGTGGCCAGCCTAATCCCCGGATCTTAATCCAATAGAAAACTTGTGGGGTGACATCAAAAATGCCGTTTCTGAGGCAAAACCAAGAAATAGAGAAGAACTGTGGAATGTAGTCCAATCATCCTGGGCTGGAATACCTGTTCACAAGTGTTAGAAGTTGGTTGACTCCATGCAACACAGATGTACAGCAGTTCTCAGAAACAGTAGTTATACAACTAAATATTAGTTAAGTGATTCAAAGGAAAGTCTTCAAACATTTTTCAGTTTATATAGTGAATCTTCAAGTTTGTAAAGAAGAATACAAACACTGCAATTTTTTTGGACAGTCTAATATTAAGTTTTCTTCAATTTTTTTAGAGGAACAACCCAAATTAGATTATTTTTTTCATGCTTTGATTTGGAATAGAATGTGTAGTGTTCCCAATGCATTTGTGTGTATGGAAATAAAAGCTATTAGAAGGATTTTGAGCTTTATTCACTTTCTTAAACACACTGCTATTATTTTGAACACAACTGTAGATCGACCCTTGACAGTCGCACCCGGTTCACGTGACATGGTGATTCCTGTATGTGACAGGGGTCATAACTTTTTTTCTATTCTTCTGTTTACATAGTCAAATGAGGGCAATGTTTTTCGTGGGACAAGTTGCACTTTCTAATTTGACCATTTAATATTGCATATGATATAGTGGTGAGCTGGAAAAATCCAAATGGATTGGAAAAAATCCCACAACGGTTTTATGGGTTTCATTTTTACGACATTCCCTATACGGTAAAACTTGCCAGTTACTTTCATTCTCCAGGTCAGATCAATTATGGAAATAACACATATATATAAATAGTTTTTTTTTTTTTCATTAATATCATTTTGGGGTTTTGTACGACTTTTTTATCACTTTTTATAAAATTTTTGTGGGAGAAGTGAGCCAAAAATAGCGAATCGGCCATTTAGACTTTTTTCCATTTTGCCATTTGCTGTATGGGAAAAAACCTTTTTGATTTTAATAGCATGGGCATTTTCACACACGGCAATACCCATGATGTGTAATTTTTTGATTATTTACATATTTTTATTTACATTTTGGGGAAAGGGGGGGTGATTTTAATTTTTATATATACAGTACAGACCAAATGTTTGGACACACCTTCTCATTCAAAGAGTTTTCTTTATTTTCATGACTATGAAATTTGTAGATTCACACTGAAGGCATCAAAACTATGAATTAACACATGTGGAATTATATACCTAACAAACAAGTCTGAAACAACTGAAAATATGTCATATTTTAGGTTCTTCAAAGTAGCCACCTTTTGCTTTGATTACTGCTTTGCACACTCTTGGCATTCTCTTGATGAACTTCAAGAGGTAGTCCCCTGAAATGGTTTTCACTTCACAGGTGTGCCCTGTCAGGTTTAATAAGTGGGATTTCTTGCCTTATAAATGGGGTTGGGACCATCAGTTGCGTTGAGGAGAAGTCAGGTGGATACACAGCTGATAGTCCTACTGAATAAACTGTTAGAATTTGTATTATGGCAAGAAAAAAGAAGCTAAGTAAAGAAAAACGAGTGGCCATCATTACTTTAAGAAATGAAGGTCAGTCAGTCAGCCAAAAAATTGGGAAAACTTTGAAAGTAAGGGCTATTTGACCATGAAGGAGAGTGATGGGGTGCTGCGCCAGATGACCTGGCCTCCACAGTCACTGGTCCTGAACCCAATCGAGATGGTTTGGGGTGAGCTGGACCGCAGAGTGAAGGCAAAAGGGCCAACAAGTGCTAAGCATCTCTGGGAACTCCTTCAAGACTGTTGGAAGACCATTTCAGGTGACTACCTCTTGAAGCTCATCAAGAGAATGCCAAGAGTGTGCAAAGCAGTAATCAAAGCAAAAGGTGGCTACTTGTTAGTTATGTATATAATTCCACATGTGTTAATTCATAGTTTTGATGCCTTCATAGTCATGAAAATAAAGAAAACTCTTTGAATGAGAAGGTGTGTCCAAACTTTTGGTCTGTACTGTATATATATATATATATATATAAAAAATTTTTTTTTTTTACGAACGTTAACATTAGCTAATGTGAGAAAGGCCTTTAGTTGCTTAGAGGTTGCTTTGTGACTTTGCAGGCATTAGCATTGGAGTGTATGAGAAATGCAATGTATTCCTATGGAGCCCTGTGTGGCCCTGTGTGGCAGCTTCAGTTCATTTCGGAGGACTGAAGCTGCCACAAAATGCATCCAGTTCCCCCGATCTCAGCCGAGAGGAGCCTGAGCAAACCCAGAAGCATGCCCACTCACTTCTGTTTGTCATCCCACTGATTGAAAACACCTCACTCTAATTTCACCTTCAAATTACATGCTAACCCTCAAGGTTCACATCCTTCTGCCACTGACAGACATGTGAGAGTGGATCATTTTCACCAATAAATATTTGACCAAATGTAATATTTTTGAATTTGTTTGATTTAGGGCTTATTCACATGACCCTATTTATGTGTCCACATCTATTCTGCAAAAGATGGCTCCGCAAAAGATGTGGTCTGCATCCGTACTTCTGTTCCGCGGCCCCGCCAAAAAGGTAGAGCATGTCGTATTCTTTTCCACAATTGCAGACAAGAATAGCCATTTCTATCATAGGGCATTCTACAAAATGCAGATTACACACATGGCCAGTATCTGGCACCTGGCTGTCTCTGATAACTGGACAGCCAACCTTCTCTTGATACAGTAGATTGCAAAAACAGAAGTACAGTACAAGGGCAACAATGTCAAAAGCGGTTGCTACAGACCAAGGCTCCATTCACACGTCCGCAAAATGTGTCTGCATCCTTTCCGCAATTTTGCGGAAAGGGTGCGGACCCATTCATTCTCTATGGGGACGGAATGTGCTGTCCGCATCCACATTTGCGGATCCGCACTTCCGCATCCGTGCTTCCGTTTCCGCAAAAAAATAGAACATGTCCTATTCTTGTCCGCAATTGCGGACAAGAACAGGCATGTTCTATTATGTCGGCAATGTGCGGTCCGCAAAATGCGGAACGCACATTGCCGCTTTCCGTGTTTTGCGGATCCGTGACTCCGTGTATCCGCAAAACACATTGCGGACGTGTGAATGGAGCCTAAGTGGAACATTTATCAAAACTGGTGTATTGTACGCCAGTCTTGACTCCCCCTATGCTGCCGAAATATGCACGCCTCACATATATTTGGCGCATCTTCCAGCCATGCCGTACAGCAAACTTAAATCTACAGCTTCCTTCTCGCTTCAGTAGATTTCAGTCTTTGTTAACACCATAAAACTGGAAAGATAGATAAAGGTAGATAAATAAAGATAACTGTGGCAAGTCTGCAGTGCCATCCGCTCTCTGCCCTCGGCACATACCTTCTTTTTGCAGATTCTGAAAAGTGATGTGAAGGGGAAATGCCACAAATTTTGCCTCACAAATGGCGTGCAACAAAATTAGTGACCCACCCAGCTATGTTTTCCTTTTTTTGTTTGTTTATATTCCACCTCAAAGGTGACGTAAATAGATTGGCAAATGTCCCCCTAAGTGAGGACTTAGGGTACTTTCACACTTGCGTTGTTTGATTCCGGCAGGCAGTTCCGTTGCATGAACTGCCTGCCTGATCAGGCAAACTGTATGCAAACGCATGTCATTTTTTCAGACTGATCAGGCATTTTTCTGACTGATCAGGATCCTGATCAGTCTGAAAAATGCCTGATCAGTCAGAAAAATGCATTGCAATACCATATCCGTTTTTTCCAGTGTCATCAGGCAAAACGGATCAGGTATTTATTTTTTTCTCATTTTTAAAGGTCTGCGCATGCTAATGTGAAAGTACCCTTACTTCACACAATTCTCGGGATGATTATCGGGAACAAACAGTACTAAAAACGCTTATTCCAGTCATGCTGCCGATGACCTGATGAATGAATAAACCACCTGAAATCATCTTTCATGTAGAACATTAAATTATTGCTTCTAGTCAGTAGATCATGCTGTGTGAACAGCGATCTGTTGTGCCGAAACAATGAGTCTATATAAGGGCAAGAGATAGCAGTAACCATCACTCTGAGGAGATTGCTGCATGTACCACAAATGCAGCTACTTCCTTAATTGATGAGCAGGCTGTTATTGGTTCCTTTCTGATAATTGCCGGCTAGATTGGGAAATGTAAATGCAGCATAAAGATCTGCTTCACCTTCCATCAAGAGATAGCAGGGGGTCTTTACAGGTGAATTGTGAACATAGTAACATAGCAACATAATTTATAAGGCTGAAAAAGACATCTGTCCATCCAGTTCAGCCTGTTATCCTGCAAGTTGATCCAGAGAAAGGCAAAAAAAAAAAAAAACTGAGGTAGAAACCAATTTTCCTCAATTTAGGGGGCAAAATTTTTTATTTCCGACTCCAATCAGGCAATCAGAATTATTCCCTGTATCAACCACCCACCTCTAGTAATTATAACTTGGAATATTATTACACTCCAGAAATACACCCAGGCCCCTCTTGAACTCTTTTATTGTACTCACCATCACCACCTCCTCAGGCAGAGAGTTCCATAGTCTCACTGCTCTTACCGTAAAGAATCCTCTTCTATGTTTGTGTACAAACCTTCTTTTCTCCAGATGCAGAGGATGTCCCCTTGTCA
The DNA here is from genome assembly GCF_905171765.1 of Bufo bufo. Lineage (NCBI taxonomy): Eukaryota > Metazoa > Chordata > Amphibia > Anura > Bufonidae > Bufo > Bufo bufo. The sequence continues at coordinate 468,804,682 of NC_053392.1, read as the reverse complement.
CAGTCACAGTCCTGGAGATAAATAGATGATGGGAGAGATCTCTGTACTGACCCCTGATATATTTATACATAGTAATTAGATCTCCCCTCAGTCGTCTTTTCTCTAAAGTGAATAACCCTAATTTTGATAATCTTTCAGGGTACTGTAGTTGCCCCATTCCAGTTATTACTTTAGTTGCCCTCCTCTGAACCCTCTCCAGCTCTGCTATGTCTGCCTTGTTCACAGGAGCCCAGAACTGTACACAGTACTCCATGTGTGGTCTGACTAATGATTTGTAAAGTGGTAGGACTATGTTCTCATCACGGGAATCTATGCCCCTTTTGATGCAACCCATTCTCTTGCTGGCCTCCACAGCAGCTGCCTGACACTGTTTTCTACAGCTGTGTTTGCTGTTCACTAAACTTCCTAGGTTCTTTTCCATGTCAGTGTTACCGAGTGTTTTACCATTTAGTATGTACGGGTGACTTGCATTATTCCTTCCCATGTGCATAACTTTACATTTGTCAGTGTTAAACCTCATCTGCCACTTATCTGCCCAAGTCTCAAATCATTCAGATTCATCTGTAGTAGTATACTGTCCTCTTCTATGTTAATTTACACAGTTTAGTGTCATCTGTCAACTGTGCAAGCTTTCTACAAGATGATTAATAAATATATTGAAGAGAATAGGGCCCAATACTGACCCCTGAGGTACTCCACTAGTGATAGTGACCCAATCTGAGTGTGTACCGTTAATAACCACCCTCTGTTTTCTATCATTGAGCCAGTTACTTACCCATATACAGAAATTTTCTCTCAGTCCAAGCGTACTCATTTTATATACTAACCTTTTATATGTCAAATGCTTTGGAGAAGTCAAGATATATGACATCTATTGACTCGCTACAGTCAAGTCTAGAACTTACCTTTTCATAGAAACTGATTAAATTAGTTTCATAAAGTGCATTAATTGTCATTGTCCTGTAAGTAGTCAATCGCAGCTGCAGTGTCTATAATGTATACATTGTTCTGTGTACAAGATGAATGCCTATGTAAGATAAGGCACATACATGTTAAGAAGAGGGAAATGATATGAATTTTGTTACTTTGTCAAAAATTTTCTGTATCTGTCATTTGTATGTCGATGTACGCTATAAATACACATGCCAAAGCAGGTCCACATTTCGTATTGCAGACTAGCATCGCACTACGGCACAAATACTGACATGTTTTGACAAGCATTCAATTTTCATATCAAAAGTACATTTACATTTTTTTCTGAATATAGAAGTACTACGTTATCATTTTCCATGAAGATTAAATGAATAAAATACTATTATAGTAACTGATATGCATTGTGTGCATGTTTTTTCATGCATGTCTTTTGAACGCCTCCAGAGTTACCTAAAATATGATATTGGATTAATCTGCAAAATAATTGCTCATGATTTGCATTTCACTTAAAGTATCGCCCCATCTCTCTTCTCAACACGGATTTTAAAATATGTGCCAAGTTGCTGGCAAATCGCCTAAAAAAAGTTATAGGCAAAATAATACATCCAGACCAATCGGGGTTTATACCTAAACGTCAGGCTCAAATGAATATTCGCCGGGCCCTCCTGAATATCCAGATGAGCGGAGAGGGCGCTCACTCCATCCTGTCATTGGACGCAGAAAAAGCGTTTGACAGGGTGGAGTGGGCATACCTCTGGAATATAATGCGCAAGCTAAATTTGGGGGAAAAATTTATTAGTTGGGTACAACTGCTTTATCAGCATCCGAAAGTAAGGATTAAAATCAATAAAGAGATATCTGAATCGATAACATTACAAAGGGGAACTAGGCAGGGGTGCCCCCTCTCTCCATTACTGTTCGCCATTTTTGTCGAACCGCTAGCATGTAAGGTGCGATCAGATGATAATATCAGGGGGTTTGGGAGTAGGGGCGCTTCAGACAAAATGTATTTATATGCGGATGATGTTTTGTTTTTTTTGAAAGGGGGGGCGACGACGGTCCCATACCTGATGCGAATTGTAAATCAATTTGGCCAAATCTCTGGCTTTAGGGTGAATTGGATGAAATCGGTGCTGCTCCCAATTGGGTATGAAATCAGGAGAACGGATATTAATGTTAAAATACTAAATCCCACAGACGCACTGGAATATCTTGGAATAAAAATTAGTGCGAGGATCCAGGAGTATATAGAACTGAATATTTCCCCCCTGCTCAAAAGGGTTAAAAATAAAATAAGTATCTGGCAAAAAATACTGATAAGACAGGCAGATCGCATCGCTATTATCAAGATGATTTTGCTGCCGCAGATCCTTTATGTTATATCCTCTTGCCCTGTTTGGATAGGTGACCACCTTTTTAATGTACTGGAAGGATTGATAAATGATCTTATATGGGGAAAAAAAAGGGTCAGGCTTAAACAAAAATATTTATGGCTCGATGAAGAAGATGGTGGTTTGTCCGTGCCCTGCTTCAGAGGTTATTATTATGCAGCCCAGCTACAATGGTTAATGATAGAGGACGACCGACTACGGCATTATCTAGTGGGCGAGTTTGAAGGTCTGCAATACAACATTTTTAGTGCCCTGGAAGCTGGGATATTAAAATTAAAGGGTAAGAAGTGCCCTATTAGTAATATGATGCACTTGACAAGGGTGAATGTAAAAAAATTACTGGGTATAAATTATTCATTAAAGATTACCCCTCATTGGGGAAATATAAACTTAGGCGAGTTTCAGAGGTTAGATGATTATGTATTTTGGGTAAAAAATGGTATTAAGTTTATTTCACAGATCGAGATAAAAGGAAAGCTCAGGACACTAGAAGAATTAGGGCTTAGTATAAAACTAGACACCCTCACACGTTTTAGATATTTTCGGTTAAAACACGCATTTGACACTACCGAGAATAAGGAGTATTTAATCACCAAACAATCAGAATTTGTAGAATTTTGTTGTCTCAATAAGGGGACCAAAATATCAATATCACAGATATATAAAAAGATTAAAAGGGGCTTAGGGGGAGTGATTAAGTTTAATAGTGAACGAAAATGGGCATTAGAAACTGAACCCAACGCGCTAGACTGGAGATGCATTTATAAAAGTATAAAAAGAAGTACAGTATCGAGTTATTTTCGATTGATACAGTTCTTTATTGTCCATCGTACCTACATCACTCCATGGGTGCTGAGTAGGATGTATAAAACAAGGGACTCTAGATGCTGGAAGTGTAGGATGGTTAATGCGGATTTCACCCACTTGATCTGGTACTGCCCCCTTATTCAGGATTATTGGACTCAGGTTTTTCGGGAGCTGACCAGATCGACTGGGTGTTCCGCTCCACTGGAGATCTCTATAGCGGTGCTTGGATATATCAGGAAAATAGGTCTCGACAGAGAAATCGAAATGAAATGGGCCAAAGGATTAATGTTGGCGCGGGTTGTAGTGGCTAGAGAGTGGGGGGCGGACACACCACCAAATATCTAAGAGTGGAAGAACTTATGCGGGAGGGTGCGAAGATATGAATACGCCTGTACCCAAAAATAAATAAGGAAAATAGAAATGAACAGTAGTAAAGAGGGGATTAAGGAGCAGGTAGGATGGGAAAAACAAAAATAAAATAATTATTGAGATATGATTGAAACCCCTGTTATGAGATCATGAAATTAATTCCTTCTTTTTGTTTTTGTTTTTTCTTCTTGTAGTAACCATCAAGACAACCATGGGGGGGGGGGGGGGAAACGGGATGGGGTTATATTTGCTTTTTATATAGTTATGACATGTCAAAAAAAAAATAAAAAAATTTATAGGATAGGGATAGATTCCTGTTGTCTAAAGATAAGTGAGTAACAAACGTATGTGTATATACAGGAAATATCCTCGCTTATGTCCTTTTGTATTATCTCTGAATTTTTATATGATGAAAGGGAAAAATAAAAATATTCTAATTTAAAAAAAAAAGTGAACTGTTAGTCGTGGTGTTTCATTTATATTTGACCTAAAAAGTGCCAATCTATAGTAAAAAAGATGTTGAATCTGCCCCTCACTGCTAAGATAGGCCTACTCAGCAACTTGAAATTAAATACACAAGATAGTTACCCCCCCCCCCCCCCCCCCCCCACACACACACTCTTACCATGAACATGTACATTCTCTCCTGCATACATGTTTATCTCAATGGGGAGAGGGGGACATGCTTCTGCCAAATATCTCTGGCAGCAAGTGATCATCAGTGAAAACAAAGGAATTATTTTTGGAAATCTCTGACACCATGTTCTGTGGACTCAAAAACAGAGGGATCATCCAGCTTGTTATCAGTACACATTTCAAAAGCCTGCATCTCTGATGATGTGTGGTTGCATTAGTGTATATGGTCTATGGTCAGCTTACACATCTGGAAAGGCACTATCAATGCTGGACAGTATATAGAGGGTTTCGAACAACATAGGCTCCCATCCAGACAATATCTCTTTCAGGGAAGGCCTTGCATATTTCAGCAAGACAATGCTAAACCATGCACTACACTACCACAACAGTATGGCTTCACAGAAGAAGAGTCCAGTTGCTGAATTGGACTGCCTGCAGTCAAGACCTTTCACCAACAGAAAACATTTGGTGCATAGTGAAACAAAAAATGTATCATAGACCCATGGACTGTTAATCAAAACTCCAGTAATTGGCCTCCTCACTTCCCAGGTGTTTACAGATGCTGCATAAAGGTAGACACGGCCCTGATCCAACTTTTTCAAATGCACTGCTGCCATCAAGTTTTAAATGAGTTTTTTTTTTATTCATGAAATGGTAAAATGTCTCAATTTTATTGTCGGATATGTGTTCTATGTAGGGTTGAGCGAACCTGAACTGTAAAGTTCGAGTTCGTACTGAACTTTAGGATTTTTGGACCCGAACCCGAACATTTCAGTAAGAGTTCGGGTTCGGTGTTCGGCGCTTTCTTGGCGCTTTTTGAAAGGCTGCAGAGCAGCCAATCACCAAGCGGTTAACTGTCTGACCTTAGAAGCCATCACAGTCATGTCTACTAATGGCATGGCTGTGATTGGTCAGAGCAGCATGTGACCCAGGCTCTATATAAGCTTGAGTCACATAGCGCTGCACGTCACTCTGCTGTTACAAGTGTAGGGAGAGGATGCTGCTGGACTTGTGATTTCAGGGAGAGAATAGGAGAGAATCTAACTCAGCGATCTACCTAGAAATAGTTGTGTGGGTGCAGGGCACTATCGTTTTACCCTGCCCTGAGCTCATTGACAACAAAAAAACGAACTTTTATAATTCTGTTAGTTAGGTGGGCGGTGGCCACTTACGCAAGCTCAGTGCTCCAGCACTGCATCTGAGCTTTTGGGACATTGCAAATCACAATTTTTTTGGCAATCGACAACATCTGGATTAGTCAGTGTGCAATTTTAGCTAGAAATACACCCATCATTTTCTGGGGTTTTAAAAACACACTTTTTTGACAAAAAACACAATTTTCAGGTCTTGCAGCATCAGCACGTGTGAAATTACAGGCTTATATACTGCTGTCAAATTCAGTTGTTAAACAAACACTCGTTTGGGCCCAAAAAAATTAGTTGGCAACCTTTGATGCAGATGTCATTGTGAGATACACCCTTAATACATTTGGGTTAGATTCAGAGATTTGAAATACCGCCATTTGGTGCACCAATATTGAATTCAGCCCTACACTGGTTCAGGCACTGTGAGATACACCCTCTACATTACAGGGGTTTGATTCAGGCATTTGAAATACAGCCATTTGAAACACAGCCATTTTGTGCAAAGAAATATTTAATTCAAGCCTACACTGGTTCAGACCGTGTGAGATACCCCCTCTACATACAGGGGTTTGATTCAGGCATTTGAAATACAGCCATTTTGGGCAAAAAAATCTTTAATTGAGGCCTAGTCTGGTTCAGGCCGTGTGAGATATACCCTTTACATACTGTCGTTCTATTCTTCTATTAATTAAACACCCATTTAGGGCAAGATCCTAAATTTGAAAAATATGAGGAGAGCTTCAAATAAGGGACGTGGCCCAGGTCGTGGTGCTGCTGGTGGAGCTCCTGTTGTAGGGAGAGGATGTGGTTGATCTGTGCCAGCTACACGCACAAGTGAAACCCCTTTCTCAGGTGCGAGTAGGCGACAAAACCTGCAGCGGTATTTGGTCGGGCCTAATGCGGCTCTACGAATTGTGAGGCCTGAACAAGTACAGGTGATAGTAGATTGGGTTGCTGACAGTGGATCCAGTTCCTTCACATTGTCTCCCACCCAGTATCCTGCTGAAAGACCACAGTTGGCACCTGCAGCCGATGTCCATCAATCTTTCACCTCACCCACTTGCAAATAAACCAAGCAGTCTGAGCCCCAAGTCATGCAGAAGTCTCTTCTGCTTTTTGATGACTCTGTTAGCAGGGTTTCCCAGGGCCATCCACCTAGCCCTGCCCCAGAAATGGAAGATATTGAGTGCACGGATGCCCAACCACTTATCTTTCAAGATGAGTACATGGAAGGACCATTGGAGCACGTCTCGGATGATGACGAAACAAAGGTACCAACTGCTGGGGCTTTCGAAAGTGAGCAGACCAACAAGGAAGGCAGGGGTAAAGACTGGGTGGAAGATGATGTGGAGAACGATGAGGTCCTCGACCCCACATGGAATCAAGGTCATGTGAGTGACCTATGTAGTTCAGAGGAAGAGGCAGTGGTCGCACAGAGCCACCAGCACAGCAGAAGTGGGAGCAGGGTGCAAAAGCGGAGCGGCAGTCCTCTAGACAGTACGCCTCCTACTGCCCACCGCAGCAAGGGACCGAGCACACCAAAGCCAGCTCCAAGGAGTTCCCTGGCGTAGTAGTTCTTCAGACAATGTGCTGACGACAAGACACTAGTAGTTTGCAAGCTGTGCAATCAGAGCCTGAAGCGAGGCATAAACGTTCTCAACCTGAGCACAACCTGCATGACCAGGCATTTAAAAGCAAAGCACGAGCTGCAGTGGAGTAGACACCTCAAAAACCAAGAAAGGTCTCTGGCTCCTGCTTCCTCTTCTGCTGCAGTCGAGGACTCTTCTTCCACCTCTGGAGTGACACTGCCACCTGCAACCCTGCAAACACCTGGGTCACCCAGTAACACCAACACCTGGGTCACCCAGAATCTCCACAATGTCCCACAGAAGCGTTCAGCTCTCCATCTCCCAAACGCTGGAGAGGAAGAGGAAGTACCCCCCTATCCACTTACGATCCCTAGCCCTGAATGCTAGCATTTCTAAATTAGTGCCTTTGAAATGCTGTCATTCCGTCTGGTGGAGACGGATAGTTTTAAAGACCTTATGGCGGTGGCTGTCCCACAGTACGTTGTGCCCAGCCACCACTACATTTCAAGGCGAGCCATCCCTTCCCTGCACTACCAAGTAGGGGACAAAATCAGGTGTGCACTGCGCAACACCATCTTTGGCAAGGTGCACCTGACTACGGATACATGGACCAGTAAGCACGGTCAGGGCCGTTATATCTCCATAACAGCACTGGTAAATGCAGTGGTGGCTGGGCCTGAGGCGGATAGCAGTTTGGCGCATGTCCTTCTACCACCGAGGATTGCAGGGCGCTTCAGTTTGCCTACTGTTGCTTCCTCCTCCTCCTCTGCTTCCTCATCCTCTACCAGCTCCTCATCCGGTCAGCGTAGCACCTTCACCACCAACTTCAGCACAGCCAGGGGTAAACGACAGCAGGCAGTTTTAAAACTTATCTGTTTGGGGAACAAACTCCACACCGCGCAGGAGCTGTGGACGGGCCTTGAACAACAGACCGATGAGTGGTTTGTGCCAGTCAGCTTCAAGCCCGACCTGGTGGTGTGCGATAATGGGCGAAATCTCGTAGCAGCTCTAGGACTAGCCGGTTTGACGCACATCCCTTTCCTGGCGCATGTGCTGAATTTGGTGGTGCAGAGATTCCTTAAAAATTACCCCGATATGTCAGAGCTGCTGCATAAAATGCGGGCCGTCTGTGCGCGCTTTCAGAGTTCTCACCCTGCTGCTGCTCGCCTGTCAGTGCTGCAGCGTAACTTCGGCCTTCCCGCTCATCGCCTCATTTGCGACGTGCCCACAAGGTGAAATTCCACCTTGCACATGCTGGCCAGACTGTGCGAGCAGCAGCAGGCGATAGTGGAGTTTCAGCGGCAGCACGCACGGGAGAGTTGCTCGCCGGAACAGCACCATTTCACCACCAATGACTGGGCCTCCATGCGAGACCTGTGTTCTCTGTTGCGCTGTTTCGAGTACTCCACCAACATGGCCAGTGCTGATAACGCCGTTCTCAGCGTTACTATCCCACTTCTATGCCTCCTTTAAAAAACGCTCCTGGCGATGACGGAAGAGGATGTGGCACAGGAGGAGGAGGAAGAGGTATCATTTCGTAGGGTTTCCGGCCTGTCATTACCAAATGGCTCGGAGGGTGGGTTCCTGCACCCACAAACCCAAGGTACACAATTGTACAGCCAGGACACAGTTCTGGAGGATGAGGAGGTGGAGGATACGGAGGAGGAGATGGAGGAGGAGGAACCATGTTCACAGCAGGGTGGCACCCAGACCAGCTCAAGGCCATCACTGGTGCGTGGATGGGGGGATACAGAGGACACAGACGATACACCTCCCACAGAGGACAGCTTTTCGTTGCCTCTGGGCAGCCTGGCACACATGAGCTATTACATGCTGCAGTGTCTCCGCAACGACCGCCGAGTTGCCCACATTCTAACTTGTGCTGATTACAGGGTGGCCACGCTGCTGGATCCCCATTACAAGGACAATGTACCGTCCTTAATTCCCTTACTGGAGCGCGATCGTAAGATGCGCGAGTACAAGCGCACGCTGGTAGATGCGCTGTTGGTGGCATTCCCACCTGACAGCGGGGGCACAATGGAAGCACATGGCGAAGGCAGAGGACGAGGAAGAGGTCGCCAACGCAGCTGGGGCACCGCCAGCACCTCAGAAGGCAGGGTTAGCATGGCCGAAATGTGGAAAAGCTTTGTCAGCACGCCACAACAACCAGCACCACCAGCTGATATGGAACGTCTTAGTGTAAGGCCTCATGCACACGACCGTTGTGTGCATCCGTGGCCGTTCTTCCGTTTTCCGTGATTTTCTGCTATAAGCAATGCGCAGCACAGACCTTTCACTTACCAGTAGGAGGAGCGCCCGGCCGGTCACAGACATCGCAGCTCGCAGGTAAGTATAATGCTTCTAAAAATTGCTAAGTAACCATGGCAACCAGGACTTCAGTAGCTTCCTGGTTGCCATGGTTACCGATCGGAGCCCCAGCGATTAAACTGGGACTCCGATCGGAACTCTCCACTGCCACCAATGATGGGGGAACGTGATTTTAACTAGAGGGGGGGAGATGTGAGGCCGCACTGGCCACCAATGATGGGGGATTCGGAACGTGATTTTAACTAGGGGGGGGAGAGGTGAGGCCGCACTGTCCACCAATGATGGGGGATTCGGAACGTGATTTTAATTAGGGGGGGGGGGGAGAGGGGAGGCCGCACTGGCCACCAATGAATGTAATACAGGGGAGGGAGAGGGGGGTCTGCCCCCTCCTGCCTGGCAGCACCTGATCTCTTACAGGGGGCTATGATACGCACAATTAACCCCTCAGGTGAGGCACCTGAGGGGTTAATTGTGCGGATCACAGCCCCCTGTAAGAGATCGGGTGCTGCCAGGCAGCAGGGGGCAGTCATGTACACAGTTCGTAGGATATTCTAACTTGAAGCGTCCCCATCACTATGGGAACGCCTCTGTGTTAGAATATACTGTCGGATCTGAGTTTCACGATCTAACACAAATCCGATGGTATATTCTAACATAGAGGTGTTCCCATGGTGATGGGGACGCTTCAAGTTAAAATATACCATCGGATTGGAGAAAACTCTGATCCTATAGTATATTAACTCCTGACTTTACATTGAAAGTCAATGGGGGACGGATCCGTTTGCAATTGCACCATATTGTGTCAACGTCAAATGGATCCGTCCACATTGACTTGCATTGTAAGTCAGGACGGATCCGTTTGGCTCCGCGCGGCCAGGCGGACACCAAAATGACTTTTTTTTCATGTCCGTGGATCCTCCAAAAATCAAGGAAGACCCACGGATGAAAAAACGGTCACTGATCACGGACCAACGGAACTCCGTTTTGCGGACCGTGAAAAAATACTGTCGTGTGCATGAGGCCTCAGAGGCAGCCCTGAATCAACCAGTAGCATTTCCAGCACTTATATCTATGCAGACTGTCATCTTTCCCTCCGGCCACCAGAGGCCACTGAGACTGAACAGGAACCTGAGTTGTGCTGGCCAGAGGCTAAGAAAGAGTTAAGAAATTTTTCCTTGGCTGTTCTAGTTGCTGGGGCCTTGCTGAGATAACAGGGAGAGATGGACTGCTGAGAGATAGCAGTAAAAGACTGGAGCAGAAGGAGGCTATAATAGCTGAGTTTTCCCTGACAGCTGTGGAGCAGCACATAGAGGACTGCACTGTGTGTTCCAGAGGAGTGGGACCGTGTGTCAGAGACCAGTACAAGCCGGATCCTTCATGCAAGAGCTGAAACTAGGTGAAGATCTGCATCTGCTGTAACCAGAGAGAGAAAGACAGACAAGCAAGCCCCGGACCTGGACTGCTTCTTATTGGATCCAAGAGAATCTGCAGAACTGTGAGTGGCACCGGTGCTTTTCTGTGATAGGTTATAGAGAAAGGGACTTTAGATCCTGAGTAGCAGGGGTAGATAGGAGTATATTAGCTGAGTGTAGCCTGGACTCTGATGTGTTTGCTGCGGAACGCATTTATTCTAACTCTTGTTCAAGTATTCTGTGTAAACCTGTTTATACTGTTAATCCGATTTTCCAGCAGATACATCTGGTTCTTTAATAAAGGTCTCCTTGTCTGCTGTACTTTACTTGAATCCTGCTTTGCGGTCTCTCCCTCCTCTAACCGCTACAAGTGGCGCTGCGAGCAGGGTACAGTGACAGAGATGGAGGCGGCTGAAGGCAATGTGCATGATGCGAATGTGGCACCTCAGGCAATGGTGGAACCCCTGCAAGGGCCCTCCCTATTGGCACGTTGTTTAACTTGCTACCCAAATTTGATGGCCAGAACATGTCATTGTCGGACTGGGTGTCAAGATTACAGAGCGCTGCCAGGATTTACAATGTCAACCCAGAACTACAAGTAGAAATCGCTTTGGCCGCTCTAGAGGGTGAGGCCCGACAAAATGTTCTACTACAACCGGAAGTCACGCACAATACATTGAAAAAGAGAGTGCGATTCCTAGAAGAAATATACAGTGGGATGCGAAAGTTTGGGCAACCTTGTTAATCGTCATGATTTTCCTGTATAAATAGTTGGTTGTTACGATAAAAAATTACAGTTAAATATATCATATGGGAGACACACACAGTGATATTTGAGAAGTGAAATGAAGTTTATTGGATTTGCAGAAAGTGTGCTATAATTGTTTAAACAAAATTAGGCAGGTGCATAAATTTGGGCACCACAAAAAAGAAATGAAATCAATATTTAGTAGATCCTCCTTTTGCAGAAATTACAGCCTCTAAACGCTTCCTGTAGGTTCCAATGAGAGTCTGGATTCTGGTTGAAGGTATTTTGGACCATTCCTCTTTACAAAACATCTTTAGTTCATTCAGGTTTGATGGCTTCCGAGAATGGACAGCTCTCTTTAAGTCACACCACTGATTTTCAATTATATTCAGGTCTGGGGACTGAGATGGCCATTCCAGAACGTTGTACTTGTTCCTCTGCATAAATGCCTTAGTGGATTTTGAGCAGTGTTTAGGGTCGTTGTCTTGTTGAAAGATCCATCCCCGGAGAAGCTTCAGCTTTGTCACTGATTCCTGGACATTGGTCTCCAGAATCTGCTGATACTGAGTATAATCCATGCGTCCCTCAACTTTGACAAGACTCCCAGTCCCTGCACTGGCCACACAGCCCCACAGCATGATGGAACCACCACCATATTTTACTGTAGGTAGCAGGTGTTTTTCTTGGAATGCTGTGTTCTTTTTCCTCCATGCATAACGCCCCTTGTTATGGCCAAATAACTCAATTTTAGTTTCATCAGTCCACAGCACCTTATTCCAAAATGAAGCTGGCTTGTCCAAATGTGCTTTAGCCCACCTCAAGCGGCACTTTTTGTGCTGTGGGCGGAGAAAAGGCTTCCTCTGCATCACTCCCGCATACAGCATCTCCTTGTGTAAAGTGCGCCGAATGGTTGAACGATGCACAGTGACTCCATCTGCAGCAAGATGATGTTGTAGGTCTTTGGTGCTGGTCTGTGGGTTGACTCTGACTGTTCTCACCATTCGTCGCTTCTGTCTATCCGCGATTTTTCTTGGTCTGCTACTTCGAGCCTTAACTTGAACTGAGCCTGTGGTCTTCCATTTCCTCAATATGTTCCTAACTGTGGAAACAGACAGCTAAAATCTCTGAGACAGCTTTCTGTATCCTTCCCCTAAACCATGATGGTGAACAATCTTTGTCTTCAGGTCATTTGAGAGTTGTTTTGAGACCCCCATGTTGCTACTCTTCAGAGAAAATTAAAAGAGGAGGGAAACTTACAATTGACCCCCCTAAATACTCTTTCTCATAATTGGATTCACCTGTGTATGTAGGTCAGGGGTCACTGAGCTTACCAAGCCAATTTGAGTTCCAATAATTAGTTCTAAAGGTTTTGGAATCAATAAAATGACAACAGTGCCCAAATTTATGCACCTGCTTAATTTTGTTTAAACAATTATAGCACACTTTCTGTAAATCCAATAAACTTAATTTCACTTCTCAAATATCACTGTGTGTGTCTCCTATATGATATATTTAACTGACATTTTTTATTGTAACAACCAACGATTTATACAGGAAAATCATGACGATTAACAAGGTTGCCCAAACTTTCGCATCCCACTGTATATGGTGAAACGGCCAGAGCAGGGCACCTCAGGGCGAAATTCTTTTACCGAAATCAGCGGGAAGACAAAGGTGTCTCGCAGTATGCAATGGCGCTACAGGAAGTGTTGGCCGAGGTGCAGAAAAAAGAGGCGGACGGAGTAACCGCCATGGGAACTGCAGATCGGATCCTGCGGGAACAATTCATTCTGGGACTCTATAGCACTCCCCGGAAACAGGCCCTGCAGGAACGAGTTAGGGTGGACCCTACACTAACCTTTCGACAAATATTAGCAGAGGCAGTGGCACGGAGCAAAGAAGAAAGTTATGTGTCCAGAGTGATTCGGACCCAGACCGTCACTTCTTTCTGGGTTTCAAAGAGCGAAGAGGTCCTAGTCAGAGTAGTACAAGACTTACAGAGCTCTCTGATATGCACGAAAAGTTGACACACCTGGAAAAACGGATGGAGTCGCGCTATACCCCTGAAACTGCCTACCTGGCCCGACAACAAATTTATCAGGCGGACATGGGTTCCTATACCAGAAAATCCTCACTCTAATTTACCTTCTCACCAAGCTCCTCAATATCCTCCAAGGAAGCCCGTCAATCAAGTCCTAAGGGCACCCCCCATACGCAGACAAGGGGAAGGCCGTCAAGGGGCACAGTGTTGGCGGTGTGGAAATTATGGACATTATGCCAGAGAGTGTCCCAAGACGGAGTGTTGCCATCCCAAGACATAGTGGCTGCAATACGACAATGGCTAGTGTCCAGAATGCTGCCGGAGTTGAAGGCCTTCCTTGGACTGACCGGGTACTACCGGCGGTACATCAAAGACTATGCCAAGATAGCGGGCCCTCTAAATGAGCTGTTGAGAGGAATGGCTGGGCAACCCAAGGGCCAAAGTATTCCCTGGGGGCAGAAGCAGGACAAGGCTTACCAGGCCCTGAAAGAAGCTCTGACATTGGCCCCCATATTGGCTTATGCCGACTTTGATAAACAATTTCTCTTATCTACTGATGGCAGTCTCTACGGACTCGGGGCAGTCCTGTCGCAGGTACAAGATGGACATGAGAGAGTGATCGCCTACGACAGTAGATCCTTGTGAGAGACAGAGCGAAACCCCCACAACTACAGTTCCTTCCGGCTAGAACTCCTTGCCCTGGTGTGGGCTATGATGGAGAAGTTTGCAGGATATTTGACAGGAGCTAAGATCTTTGTACGGACTAATAACAATCCCCTGGCCAATCTGGATACTGCCAAGTTGGGAGCCCTGGAGCAATGCTGGGCAGCTCGCCTTGCAAAATATGACTTCTCAATTAACTACCGTTCCGCTACGGAGAACACTAATGCCGATGGCCTGTCGAGGGTTACTTTTGAGACCCCAGTAGGGGATGTCGATGAACAAAAGGAAGAAGATGAAACTCTGGATTTCCGCAAGTTCGTTCTGCCCACAGTTGCGGCCCAGACAAGTGGGGAGGCCCGTAAGCTACCCAAGGCATTGGGGAGGACTAATGAGGACTGGGGCCGATTACAAGATGAAGATGTTGGACTGCGGCAGAAGTAAGGGCTAACCTGGATGCCGAGATGAAGTCCATTCTACATCAATGGGACAGACTGGAAGTGCACGGAGCTGTTCTGTACCGCAAGTGGCAACAGCCCAATGACCTAGAGGCGAGGTGACAAGTAGTCATACCCGGAAGCGTGGCATGTGAGATAGCCAAAGAAGCCCATGAATTTTGAGCTCACTTTGGGCCCACCAAGACTTACCAGTGGCCGCAGCGTTATGTGTATTGTCCGCGACTGGAGGCCGTGGTGGAGGAAGTTTTCCGACAGTGTCGAGTGTGTGAACTCACTAAAAGCATGGAACAGAGGGCACCCCTCCAGTCCATACAGACCAAAGAACCACTGGAATTATTGATGATAGACTACCGCCTCGTGGGACAATCATCAAGAGGTCCACAGTACTGCCTGGTCATGGTTGACCACTTCTCCAAGTTTGCAGTAGTCTCCCCAACTCGGGATCAGACAGCTGAGTCCGCAGCACATGCTATCTGTCAGGATTTCCTCTGGGTCTATGGGTGTCCAAAGTGGATCCATTCAGATCAAGGGGTGTGCTTTCAAGGGAAAGTAATGGAGGAGCTACACCAACTGTATGGTATTGTAAAATCCAGGACGACCCCCTATCATCCCCAAGGGAATGGGGCCTGTGAGCACTTCAACTGGACGCTGCTACAAATGCTGAGAACGCTAGAGGAAGACAAGAGGGCACATGGGCCTACAATAATC
The DNA here is from genome assembly GCF_905171765.1 of Bufo bufo. NCBI lineage: Eukaryota > Metazoa > Chordata > Amphibia > Anura > Bufonidae > Bufo > Bufo bufo. The sequence goes on along the minus strand of NC_053392.1, from coordinate 468,789,457 downwards.
AGGTCCATACCAAAACCGGTTACACCACGTATATGTTACTGTTTGGGAGAGCTGGTAGATAAATCGTTGAATTGAACCTGGAACAGCCAGAAGACCTAATGGAGCGATCAACCACCTCATGGGTGAAAGAACACCGTCAGCGACTCCAGACCATCCGTCGTTTGGCAAGCCAGCTGTTACAGGAGAGAACTCATACGGACCGTCCTCCAGTCCAGGAAGTGCCACTGAAGCCTGGAGACTGGGTCCTGGTACGAGAGAAACGCCCCAGAGGCAAATTGAGTGAGCATTGGGAAGTACAGCCATGCAAAGTGATCAAGAGAGTGTACCCTAATGGTCCAGTTTACGAAGTGCAGGTTGAAAATGAGGCGTTTGCTTCACGGACTTTACATAGGAATATGCTGTGGCCATGCCAGTCCGCAGATCCTGCACCTATTCAGAGGACACCTTCTCCTCCTGCCCCATACCCAGAACGTGTTATCTCCGATGGAAACAAATGTGAAGACTGGTGGACCGTTCCTGACACTGCAGAAGGTCCCCAGGCAGTAGATGATGAGGCTCATGCTACAGAACCACTACCGTCTCGCAGTGAGGAGGAACCCACAACCACACCCAGATCTCCTGCTGTAATGGAAGAGCCCTGGTTAACAACTCCCAGTAGAGAAAGTCAGGTCCTAGCAGATAGTCAAGACCTCCGGAGATCCAGTAGGTCTACTGCAGGGGTTCCACCAAACAGGTACGCTGCTGATGATTTCATTTGGTCCACCTGTATGTATTGTGGGCAATTTGGTATTGCTGTATAAAAATTGCACTAACCATTATCTTTCTATGGACTATATAGCTAGGCCGAGGACGGCCACCGTTAAGTGGGGAGGCATGTAAGAGGCAGCCCTGAATCAACCAGCAGCATTTCCAGCACTTATATCTATGCAGACTGTCATGTTTCCCTCTGGCCACCAGAGGCTACTGTGACTGAACAGGAACCTGAGTTGTGCTGGCCAGAGGCTAAGAAAGAGTTAAGAATAGAGTTGAGCGAACTCGAACTGTAAAGTTCGAGTTCGTACCGAACTTTAGGGTTTTCGGCACCCGGACCCGAACCCGAACATTTACGTAAAAGTTTGGGTTCGAGTTCGGTGTTCGGCGATTTTTATGGCACTATTTGAAAGGCTGCAAAGCAGCCAATCAACAAGCGTCATACTACTTACCCCAAAATTCCATCACAGCCATGCCTACTATTGGCATGGCTGTGATTGGCCAACTGCAGCATGTGACCCAGCCTCTATTTAAGATGGAGTCACGTAGCGCCGCCCGTCACTCTGCTCGGATTAGTGTAGGGAGAGGCTGCAGCTGCTGTGAGGGAGAGATCAGGGAGAAATCTTATCAAGAACTGTTTTTTTGTACTAAGCGATCTACAGCAAATGTGTTTTGTGGGTGCAGTGCACAATTTTTTTAAGCCTGTCCTGAGCCAACCACTACTGAAAACGTTTTTTTTTTTCTTCAGTTAGTCAATATCAATACATAATCAGAAGCCATTTTATGTTACGATAGTGCACCAGCACAGGCTAACTGCATGTCTTCAAGTCCTGAAAAACAGCTTTGTGCTTACTGGGGTTAAAAAAATACATCTGTTAATTATAGTGCACCTCTGGGATTACACGTGCATAAGTGACTGTCACATTTAGGCCAGAATACGGCTTTTTGGTTACTGGGGTGAAAAAAAACACTAATATACTGCACATCTGGGATAAGACACATTTAGGCCAGAAATACATCTTTTTGCTTACTGGGGCGAAAAAACCCTCTAATATACTGCACATCTTGGATTAGACAAGCATAAGTGAGTGTCACATTTAGGCCAGAAATACGGCTTTTTGGTTACTGGGGTGAAAAAACCCTCTAATATACTGCACATCTGGGATTACACGTGCATAAGTGATTGTCACATTTAGGCCAGAAATACGGCTTTGGCATACTGTGGTGAAAAAAGCCTCTAACATATTGCGCATCTGGGATTACACGTGCATAAGTGACTGTCACATTTAGGCCAGAAATATGGCTTTTTGGTTACTGGGGTGAAAAAACCCTCTAATATACTGCACATCTGGGAAAAGACATGCATAAGTGAGTGTCACATTTAGGCTAGAAATACATCTTTTTTATTACTGGGGTTAAAAAACCCTCTAATATACTGCACATCTGGGAAAAGACATGCATAAGTGAGTGTCACATTTAGGCCAGAAATACGGCTTTTTGGTTACTGGGGTGAAAAAACCCTCTAATATACTGCACATCTGGGATTAGACAAGCATAAGTGACTGTCACATTTAGGCCAGAAATACGGCTTTTTGGTTACTGGGGTGAAAAAACCCTCTAATATGCTACACATCTGGGATTAGACATGCATAAGTGACTGTCACATTTAGGCCAGAAATACGGCTTTTTGGTTACTGGGGTGAAAAAACCCTCTAATATACTGCACATCTGGGATAAGACGTGCATAAGTGAGTGTCACATTTTGGCCAGAAATACGGCTTTTTGGTTACTGGGGTGAAAAACCCTCTAATATACTGCCCATCTGCAATTAGACAAGCATAAGTGACTGTCACATTTAGGCCAGAAATACGGCTTTGGCATACTGTGGTGAAAAAAGCCTCTGATACACTGCACATCTGGGATTACTCATGCATAAGTGACTGTCACATTTTGGCCAGAAATACGGCTTTTTGGTTACTGGGGTGAAAAAACCCTCTAATATACTGCACATCTGGGAAAAGACGTGCATAAGTGACTGTCACATTTAGGCCAGAAATACAGCTTTTTGTTTACTAGGGTGAAAAAACCCTCTAATATACTGCACATCTAGGATTAGACAAGCATAAGTGACTGTCACATTTAGGCCAGAAATATGGCTTTTTGGTTACTGGGGTGAAAAAACCCTCTAATACACTGCACATCTGGGATTAGACAAGCATAAGTGACTGTCACATTTAGGCCAGAAATACGGCTTTTTTCTTACTGGGGTGAAAAAAAACCTCTAATATACTGCACATCTGGGATAAGACGTGCATAAGTGAGTGTCACATTTAGGCCACAAATACATCTTTTTGCTTACTGGGTTGAAAAAAGCCTCTAATATACAGCACATCTGGGATTAGACAAGCATAAATGACTGTCACATTTAGGCCAGAAATAAATCTTTTTGTTTACTGGGGTGAAAAAACCCTCTAATATACTGCACATCTAGGATTAGACAAGCATATGTGACTGTCACATTTAGGCCAGAAATACATCTTTTTGGTTACTTTGGTGAAAAAAAACTCTAATATACTGCACATCTGGGATTAAACAAGCATAAGTGGCTGTCACATTTTGGCCAGAAATACGGCTTTTTGGTTACTGGGGTGAAAAAACCCTCTAATATACTTCACATCTGGGATTAGACGTGCATATGTGACTGTCACATTTAGGCCAGAAATACGGCTTTTTGGTTACTGGGGTGAAAAAACCCTCTAATATACTGCACATCTGGGATAAGACGTGCATAAGTGACTGTCACATTTAGGCCAGAAATACATCTTTTTGGTTACTTTGGTGAAAAAAAACTCTAATATACTGCACATCTGGGATTAAACAAGCATAAGTGGCTGTCACATTTTGGCCAGAAATACGGCTTTTTGGTTACTGGGGTGAAAAAACCCTCTAATATACTTCACATCTGGGATTAGACGTGCATATGTGACTGTCACATTTAGGCCAGAAATACGGCTTTTTGGTTACTGGGGTGAAAAAACCCTCTAATATACTGCACATCTGGGATAAGACATGCATAAGTGACTGTCACATTTAGGCCAGAAATACATCTTTTTGCTTACTGGGGTGAAAAAAACCTCTAATATACTGCACATCTGGGATAAGACGTGCATAAGTGACTGGCACATTTAGGCCAGAAATACATCTTTTTGCTTATTGGGGTGAAAAAACCCTCTAATATACTGCATATCTGGATTAAGACATGCATAAGTAACTGCCACATTTAGGCCAGGAATATATCTTTTTGCTTACTGGGGTGAAAAAACCCTCTAATATACTGCACATCTGGGATTAGTCGTGCATAAGCGACTGTCACATTTAGGCCAGAAATACGGCATTTTGGTTACTGGGGTGAAAAAACCCTCTGATATACTGCATATCTGGGATAAGACGTGCATAAGTGAGTGTCACATTTAGGCCACAAATACCGCTGTCATATAGAGTAAAAATAAATAAATTGTGCAATACCCTACATCAGGGTTTTTATTGGCGGTTTATTATTTCTAACAGACTTAACCACTTTTTACTTTGCCTTGTAAATGCTAACTATGAGGCAAACATCTAATATGGGACGCGGTCATGGTCCTGCTGGTGGTGTTGGTGGAGCCTCTGGTGCAGGGAGGGGACGTGGCCGTTCTGCCACAGCTACATGTCATACTAAACCTACTACGTCAGGTCCCAGTAGCCACCAGAATCTACAGCGATATTTGGTTGGGCCCAATGCCGTTCTAAGGATGGTAAGGCCTGAGCAAGTACAGGCGCTAGTCGATTGGGTGGCCGACAGTGGATCCAGCAGGTTCACATTATCTCCCACCCAGTCTTCTGCAGAAAGCGCACAGGTGGCGCCTGAAACCCATGCCCATCAGTCTGTCATATCACCCCCGTGCATATAGGGGAACCTGTCTGAGCCTCAAGTCATGCAGCAGTCTCTTATGCTGTTTGAAGACTCTGCTGGCAGGGTTTCCCAAAGGCATCCACCTACCCCTTCCCCAGGGGTGGAAGACATAGAATGCACTGACGCACAACCACTTATGTTTCCTGATGAGGACATGGGAATACCACCTCAGCACGTCTCTGATGATGACGAAACACAGGTGCCAGCTGCTGCGTCTTTCTGCAGTGTGCAGACCAAAAAGGAGGTCAGGGAGAAAGACTGGGTGGAAGACGATGCAGGGGACGATGAGGTCCTAGACCCCACATGGAATGAAGGTTGTGCCTCTGACTTTCAGAGTTCGGAGGAAGAGCCAGTGGTGAGACCGAGCCAACAGCGTAGCAAAAGCGGGAGCAGGGTGCAAAAGCAGAGCAGCCGTCGCCAAAACAGTTTGCCTGCTACTGGCCACCGTCACCAGGGACCGAGCACACCAAAGGCAGCTTCAAGGAGTACCCTGGCATGGCACTTCTTTACACAATGTGCTGACGACAAGACCCGAGTGGTTTGCACGCTGTGCCATCAGAGCCTGAAGCGAGGCATTAACGTTCTGAACCTTAGCACAACCTGCATGACCAGGCATCTACATGCAAGACATGGGCTGCAGTGGAGTAAGCACCTTCAAAACCAAGAAAGGGCTCAGGCCCCTCCTGCTCCCTCTTCTGCTGCTGCCTCGGCCTCTTCCTCTGCCTCTCGAGGAATGTTGGCACCTGCCGCCCAGCAAACAGAGGATGTGCCACCAACAAGGTGCTGGCCTGCCCTCCAGCCAGTGTATTATCTGAACGTGTGTTTAGCACGGCAGGGGGCGTCATCACAGACAAGCGCAGCCCCCTGTCCACAGCCAATGTGGACAAACTCACGTTCATTTAAATGAACCAGGCATGGATCCCTCAGGATTTGTCCGTACCTTGTCCAGAATAGACATGTATACCGGCACTAACCAGCCATTGTTAATTTGCAGCGCAATTGCTCATGTTTGCATTTTGGGTATTTCACACTCTTTTGGAGTGTACCTTAATTTTAAAAAATTAAATTAAAACCAAAAACCTGTTTTGGCTATCTCGTCCTCCTCCACCTCCGCTTCCACCTACTCCGCTACGTCCACCACCTCCTCAAACTCCTACTCCATATGGAACTCCACCTCATAAATCAATTATTTTTTTTTGTACATGTTTTATTTTATATCATTTCACTACTGTGTCATTTACATTTTCGGGTGAAATTCACCAATTTTTGGGTGTATAGTACCACTGCTATACCTAGTAGGCCAGTTAAAAAAAAAAATTGTCATTAACATTTTAGGGTGAAATTCACCAATTTTTGGGTGTATAGTACCACTGCTATACCTAATATGCCGGTTAAAAAATAAAATAAAATTGTCATTAACATTTTCGGGTGAAATTAACCAATTTTTGGGTGTATAGTACCAGTGCTGATAAGAAAAGGGGTTTTAGCAGCTCTCACCTTTAGTCACCTGTGTGAAGCACGGAAAAGGAGTGGCTTGAACCTAGCCACACTTGATTAGTCCAAGAGCAAAAGAAAAGATTGTTTCCAGCTTCAGCGTATAAATGTTTTCTTTATTTCAGCTTGTGGTATAAAATCCGACACAAAATCACATGGAGAGACACGGACAGATTGTGACGCGTTTCGGGCTGTGGTATTGAGCCCTTCTTCAAGACAATACATCAGTGTACTAAAAACAAAAGCTTTATGTACCACACAAATGGATATGCTCCTCCTTCTTCAATTACTGAATTGATTGGAGACTGTGTCCCAGACCCAGGTGCTACTGGATTAGGAGAACCTCCCAGGAGCATATGGGTGGGGACACAGTACTTCAAACAAAACTTTCACATACAAAGAAGCCAATACATGTATATATATATATATATATATATATATATATATATATAATGATGAACTACATATATTGCAAGGTTAAATCATGCTTTCTATTCAAACCCTTTGGTATGCAAGTGTCTAAAATGAACATCCAATATGTTTCCCTACTTAGAAGTTTTTGTTTGCGATCACCTCCTCTGACAGGTGTGGAGGCCACCTCCACTCCCTGTACAGAAAACGCAGAGGTATCGCCCTTGTGAACAGTGGCAAAATGTCTTGTTGCCGCTGAGACATTGCGAGACAAAAAATGAGGGACATCGCTCAAATGATAGGTTTTTCTTTGTTAGTAATTTTTTCTTTTTTCAGTGTATTTTTACACTCCCTATCATCTGTATCCCCATTCTCATTTTTGTTCTCATTGTCCATGTTCTTATTTATATTACTTTTTGGAAAAATGAGGGTTTCTCTATTTTTTGATCTGGCAAAATTAATACCTCTATTGATATTAGTTTGGGTATAACCTCTTATTTTTAATCTTGCTGCAATATTTTCAGCCTCTCTTTCAAAAAGCTCTTGAGTGGAGCAATTCCTCCTGGCCCTTATCATTTCTCCCTTTGGGATATTTTTCAAGACGTGTGGAGGATGGCAGGAGGAGGCAGAGAGAATAGTGTTACCAGCTGCAGGCTTCCTATGGGTGTATGTGACCACCCTGCTGGTATGATTATCACCCTCCAGACATAGATCCAGAAAAACAATTTTTTCTGGGTCGCTGGAAAAGGTGAATTTTATTGATGCGGTGCAGTTGTTAAAATATTCTATGCACTCAGCTATTCTCTCTGTGTCCCCCTGCCATACCCACAACATATCGTCGATATAACGACCATACCATTTAAAATCTTCTCTATAGGGATTGTGGTCAGAAAAAAGGAAATTATTTTCCCACCACGCCATATATATATTTGCTATTGACGGTGAGTATTTAGCTCCCATAGGGATTCCTGACTGTTGTAAATAATATTTTTTGTTGAACATAAAAAAATTATGTCTCATCAAAAAATCAATGACCGAGCATAAAAATTCCTGCAACTCCAAAGTATAATTACTATAATGTTCCAAAAACCATTTTAAAGCAACAATTGCAGATTGGTGAGGAATATTTGTATATAATGAAGAGATGTCTGCTGTTACCCATGTATAATTTTTGTGCCAGTCAAAAGAGAGAAAATTTCCCAAAACCGTGCGAGTATCTCTCAGATACCCCGGTATTAAAGGCACAAGTGGTTGTAACAGGGAATCTGCCCACTCCGATAAATTTTCGGAGTAAGAGCCGATACCTGCCACAATTGGGCGTAATGGAGGAGGGAAACCTGGTTTATGGACTTTGGGGAGCGCGTGAAAAATCGGTGTAATTGCATGTTCCACATATATGTACTCAACTTCTCTTTTAGATAAAATGCCTAAAGAGTGACCCCTGTCCAAAATAGTATTGAGTATTTTCTGACAAGGGAGGAGAGGGCTGCAATCCAATGAAAGATAGATATTGGAGTCTTTCAATAATTCCAGAATCTGATTCTTATAGAGCTCACTATCAAGGATTACGACCGCTCCTCCCTTGTCAGCTTTCCGTATCACAACATCTTGCATATTTTGTAATTCCAGAAAGGCTTTATGTTCATTTTTTGTCAGATTATTTTTCAACACTTTTTCATCTGACACAGCCTTTAAAGCACACAGATCCCTCTGGATCAAATCCTGGAATCTGTCAAGGGCCTCGGATCGGGACTGTATGGGATAGAAGCTCTTATTAGAGGTCTTATATGTAGTAGATCTATTATACAGACAGTCCCCATCCGGGTCCCCACACATCTCCTGGAGGGAAGCAATTTGCACCAGGTCTGCAAAGGTAAAACATGGACACATATTTTCAATCATAACATCACATTTTACATTTGATGTATTCTCTGTTGTAACACTAATATCCTCATCCACAGACGAGAAATGTTTCTTTAGTGTCAGTTTCCTAGCAAGTTTGTTGACATCTATTATTGTATGATACAAGTCAAAACTGCAGGAGGGGGAGAAAGTAAAACCCTTTCTCAAAACCCTCTCCTGAAACAGAGAGATAGGCCTTGAGGAAAGGTTGATCACCTGTATGTCATTTGCTGTTTCTTGCGGCTCGGATAACGCCTGCTTTTTTCCGTGTTTTCTCCCGCCCTGCGTTTTTTGCCTGATTGCGGTGAGTAGAACCTCCTGTTGCTAAGCCCTCCATATAGGCGCTGGAGCTTTCCGCGTTGTCTGAATTGGATTCCAGAGAGTCCATGTCCGTGGAACTAAACGATACACCTGTGTTATGTTTTGCTCTTGACCTGGACCGATTCATTTTTTTAAGAATGGAACGAGGAGTTCCTGATTTATTATTAGGCCAGGTATATACACAGTTAGTACTGTAATCCAGGAGATCTCGATTAAATTTATTTTGTTTGAACTCAATAAGCATGTCCTCCAATTTATTCAGGGTCTCATTCAGTTTGGCATCCATGTCCTGAAAGCTTTCATTTAATTCATGTTGTTTCAGATCATCTTGCAATACTTTAATTTCCTCATGGGTTTCTTTTAGAGCGGTTTCTTCATGTGCGATAATAAGCTCCATTAATTTGATGGAACATTCAGATAGAGTATTATACCACTGTGTGGTAAAGGAGTCAGAGTAAGTCGTGGTTGGTTGCTTTCTTAGCCGCAATCCCCTTGGCACCATATTTTTATCCAGGTATCTTTTTAGGGATGTGCAGTCCCACCACGTCTTCAACTCCTTTGCCAAGAGTTTCTCCAGTGACGTCATTTTTATTTTTAAATCAATTTCACCCTGTTTGGATGTACCTGCTGTATTGAAGATATTGTCCATCTTTTTTATGCGGTCTTCACATTGCTCCATTGAGCGTAGTGCCGCAGACATTTTTCAAACAATACAGTAGATTGTGTGGATCCCAAGCTTTAAAGAAAAATCTGCGTATTCAGGCGATGGAAGTGCACGCTGGTTCGCATAGCATGTATGATAAGAAAAGGGGGTTTTAGCAGCTCTCACCTTTAGTCACCTGTGTGAAGCACGGAAAAGGAGTGGCTTGAACCTAGCCATAGTACCAGTGCTATACCTAGTAGGCCGGTTAAAAAAATAATAATAATTGTCATTAACAATTTCTGGTGAAATTAACCCCTTAGGGACTTAGGACGTACCGGTACGCCATGTTTGCCGTGTCCTTAGGGACCAAGGACGTACCGGTACGTCCTAACTTTAAAACTGCATTTCGGCACGGCGGGGGTTAATCGCAACAGGATGTCCGCTGAAATCATTCAGCGGGCATCCTGTCACAACGCCGGGGGAGTCATGTGACCCCCTCGCATCAATTCAGACCTGACACTTGCGGTTTTACCTTATTCGGCGGGCGGCGTTGCCATCGGGTCCCCATGCGGCTGTAGGGGGGACCCGATGGCATGGAAGGCAGCGCGATGCCTTCCTGAGGCATCGCCACAGCCTTCCTGTGACGTGCCTGTGAGATCCAGCCCCCTGGATCTCACAGGCTGGAAGCTATATGAGTAATATGTATTACTCATACAGCCAATGCAATCCAATACAGAAGTGGACTCGGTGAGTTATTTTTTTTATTTTTAACCCCTCCATCACTATTTTACTTTGCATTCTGTATTCAGAATGCTATTATTTTCCCTTATAACCATTTTATAAGGGGAAATCATACAGATCGGGTCCCCAGCCCGATCGTCACCTAGCAACCATGCGTGAAAATCGCACTGCATCCGCTCTTGCTTGTGGATGCTTGCAATTTTCACGCGGCCCCATTCACTTCTATGGTGCCTTCTATGGTGCATGCTGCGATTTTCACACAACGCACAAGTGATGCGTGAAAATCAGAGCTCATGTGCACAGCCCCATAGAAATGAATGGGTCTGGATTCAGTGCGGGTGCAATGCGTTCACATCACGCATTGCACCCGCACGGAATACTCGCCCGTGTGAAAAGGGGCCTAACTTTTTCCGAAGTTTGTCCGAACCCAAACATCCAGGTGTCCGCTCAACTCTAGTTCTATGATCTTTTATGAGTAAAATATGGGTCTATGAGATTTGCAAATCGTGTTGCGTTTTGTTTTTGGAATTAGGGTTGTAATACTCTACAATTCTCCTTACAGAAGGAAAGAACAGGAAAGAGGAGAGCTTTATGCACTGTAGAGTTGGATTTTATAAAGAAAGAGACTATTAACTCCTGGTAAGCACATCAACTAAACTTCCTGTGGATGATTGCCGACTGGGGACCTTAATCAGGGGCAGCAATCAGGAGAGCAGAATGTCATGTGCTATTCATGCATCAATTTCTGTGGAATTGATCCAGGTCTGAATGGAATCACACCCATGATTCGGATGAATTGACCCAAAAAAAAATTTCATCAGTAAAGAGGAGCCTTTTAACATATCGGAGTCCAGCTTGCTGAGACAGCGCCATTTCTGCTGTACTACTGGATTAATGTATAATCTTTACTCTGTTCCACTTTTTTCAATCCCCACTAAAATATTGCTGTAATTTCATCACCTTGAAAGAAGCTTGTTTGGCTTTTCTGTATAACATGTAAATTCACTGGTTCTTTTCAGAATCACCCATGATGTTGTGCTTGGAAGAACACCAGATGCTAGGATGCTTAATAACTGTGCAATAATAGATTAGGGCTTATTTTGAATGTTATTTCATCATTAAGTGAAAAAAAAACAAAAAAAACATAGTTAAACGCACCTTCCTTATGAATATAATTATCTACCACATTATTTATATTCTATAAAATTTAATTAGCTTTAATTTACAAATTTGCTTTGTTAATCATGTCTAGCCCAGAATCAATTATGGACATAGAGCACTAAGTACTCCTAAGCAGATGCTGGTAATGCAAAGGCAAAATTATGCATCTATATAACAAAGCAAAAGTAGCCTTTATGATGACTGAGATTATGTCCTGGAACATTTTGTGTGCATTGTGAATACATTATAAAAGGTCAAGACTTCATACATCTCATCAAATCCTACATGTTCATCCTCCGCAGTAAAGGAGTGGACAGGATATAATATGGGAAAATTATTCTTGAGAATATCTTAATATCAAAATATACTATTACTGTACGTGATTTAAAATTATTGCAAAAAGTTGAGGCTAGACAGTGTAACAATGTTCCAGTGTGGCTGATGCTGGATGATGAATTTGGAGCATTTTTTCTACTCATAATACCTATTTGGCCTCATGCACACGACCATGCCGTTTTTTACGGTCCGCAAACTGCGGCAATATAAATGCCTACTCTTGTCCGCAAAGCGCGGACAAGAATAAGACATGTTATATTTTTTTAGCGGGGCCGCGGAACGGAGCCACGGATGCAGACAGCACACAGAATGAATGGGTCCGCATCCGAGCCGCCAAAACGGTGAGCTATTCCGTAAAATGTATCTGTATAGCGCCACCTGCTGTTTGTTCTTTTCTTAATTTTTTGGATCGAACGTGCTCAGTATAAATCTTCAACTACCACCAACCGTATGTACTGTTAGAAGCTGTGGCCGTTAAAGAGAAAATGCTATGGCAGAAAGGACATGTTCCCTGAGCCGCCAGGCTGAAGATAATCTAGCAGATGAATTGGAGCAATTAATGTGGAGATCTCTAGACCCATGTGAGATACAGGGCTGGTTCTAGCTTTGTTAGAAAGGTATTGTCATGTAATATATGCCTGATTTTTATTTTTAAATCAATCATGACATAACCCCTTTAAAAAATAGCCTGCAGTGCTCAGCTTTCTCCGCAGTCCCATAGAGAATGATGTAGAAGCAGGATAAATGGCTAACTAGCTGCTCCATTTGAATGACACAAGGGACCACCGATCATTTAGATTATAACTTGTATAGGGGATAAGATGTAATTACTGGGACATCACTTTAAGAGAAGGACTGTGTGGGATCATTTATCATTTAAAGAGGTTGTCCGGGTTCAGAGCTGAACCCGGATATATCCCCTTCTTCACCCAGGCAGACCCTCTGAGATGAGAGTTGGAGCATTTCATGCTCTAATGCTCTACCTTGCTCTCTGCTTACAAATTTACACTGCTAGGCGGAGTCTTCTGCCTAGCAGTGTTCCCGGTGACGTCACCGGCTCTGATAGGGCGGGCTTTAGTGCTGCCCTAGGCTGTTTTTAAAAAGTCCTTGGGCTGCGGGACTCATGAAATGCCAGGATGCTCATCTCAGAGGGGCAGTCTGGGTGAAGAAGGGGATATTTAATACTGATGTAACATCCCAGAGTTATGTTACTAAACACTTTTACCCCGCTACAACATGTTAAGTGTATTTATCTTGTCATCTGGTATAATTTAATATCACATCCTCAATAATGTGCATTATTCTAAGCCTGTTACATGTAATTTGCTGTAATTTTCATGTACACCAGCAGGTGGCAGCAATGTGTTATCAGGAACTTAGTAACAGTTTAGCATATCTAGACTGGAATAGTACATTCCAGTTTAGCTCCCCCCTCTTTGAGGAGGTGTGGAATGTTCCTTCATCCTGCCTCATGAGGAGGAAAGGAAGTTACAGGTAGTGTGCCAGCTACCCCTGCTAGGGGAAGGCTGTGCTGGTAGGAGCTCCCAGTGTTAGGGATCCCAGCCCTGATCGTGCCTCGGCTGAGGCCAAAGATCTTCATCCCCAGTCTGAGCCTTCAGCCTCAGCTGGTTGACAAGCAAGCAGCACCTCCAGGACGAACCATTCCCTGTGAGCAGAACTGTGAGTAACTATCCAGAGACCAGGAGAAGCCAAATTCCTCCTCAGCTAGTCAGTCCCATACCAAGCAGAAGATAGACAGAGCAGAAGACAGATTCCTGCCACATATTACAGAGCCATGAGCAGACGACTAATCCTGCAAGAGAGCTCCAGGCACATGCTAGAAGCAGAAGAGGTATTGATCCCTGCCATATATTGCCAAATACCTGCTGGGACCTAAAAGACTAATGCTGTATCTCATATGGGTTAATGCTGCCTTCAGTAAAGACAAGTTGAATTATATTACATGTCTGGATCTCATTTACTGCTACCAAAATCCCTCAATTACTCCTACTAGCAACACACTCATTTATTGCAAGTGAGCCAGGATCCAGGAGTCCAACCGTACCAAGGTAGGAGACACGGTTGACACTACATTACCCCACTCTGGCATTCCTAACCTGGTACGTGAGTTGCAACATCTTAAAGGGCCCTGAGACTATAACCTGCGCACGCTGCAATTGGCTTCACAAACAAAACTCTTAACTATCATTTACACCTGACCCAGTCAGTGCATATTGTTGCGCCAGTGTGCATTAGTCCAATCCGGCTTACTGCACTGACACAGAGTTGAATCCGGACAACCCCTTTAAGGTTGTTTATGTGTCAGTATTAAATCTGGCTTTGCATGCCTTCACCAAAGTTTTGAAGTGGTTCACCTTAATTTACAATATGTGGCGTGAGTGTAATGTGATTTACACCTTTAGGTGTTAAAGTAGACCAGGGGGTTGCCTGGCGTAGGTTGTGACTTTTACAAAAGTTGCACATAGTAAATGAGCCATAATCCAGGTCTAATCTCACTTTTAGCTCTTAAACATAGATCACTGTGAAAAGTGGTAAAGATCACGAAATGTCACAAAAATGTTGCAGTTGCCTTGACTTGTGCCTTTTTTACGCCACAAAACTGACATTTCTGATTTTATAAATGACCCCTTGTGTTGTTATTTCTTTATATTTTTATGCAATTTATATTGACTAAGAGAATATCTATTAGATAACATATTGTGTAACAGATATAAGCACTCGCAGTTATCCAAGCACAAAGAGGAAGGCGCACACAGGCTGATGATGCTGAAAGCATGGTTCAGTGTTTTCATCAGTCTGTTGTTCTTTTGTTCTTCAAGTCTGATTAGTTAATAGTTAATTGTTTGTCAAAATGGATTTCTTTAATTAATAATTAATTGCACTATTGAATTTAATATGTGAAAACCTGAATACATAAAAACAAGAAAAAAAGCTAATTAATTATCTCAACTGGAACTAATTTGCATCCTAGTCTCGTCCTTCAGTTCTTTCTGGCCCTCTATTCTGCCTTTCCCCCCCTAACAAGCTCTCTTTAGTTCATGCTATTTTAAATATTTTCTTTAAGGGTATATTCATATGTGGCAGATCTATTGCAAATAAATTCAGCACGTCAAAATCAGTTCCATTCATCTGAATATTTTGGCAGGAAGCACATTTGTTTCTGCATTCAGATAAATAGAACAGAACAACAAATTGCTGCCGGTGAATTATGTACTGTAATATATGATATGTCTACTACCATAAGTTGTAATTACCTCTTTTTTTTTACTTTTTATCTTCTTAATTACATTACTTACATACGTTGCTGAATAATTTTGTCTATAGTCTAGATTAACTCCTTCCTAATCAGCTCCGGACAGCAGAGTGGGTGCCATAGCCGCAGGGTGCCTGCTATTTCTTACAACAGACACCCACGGCTTGTGTCCACGACTGGTGATAATGCCTGCAAGACTGCAACACATTTGACACATCTAACTTTCTTGTTTAATGGGGTTGTCTCAATTCAGCAAAAACAAAGTCAATACAAGGCACTTACTAATGTATTGTGATTGTCCCTATTGCTTCCTTTGCTGTCTTGATTAAATTTTCCATCACATTATACACTGCTGGTTTCCAGAGCAGATACGAGGTGGCCAGGACAGGAGCTGCTGCACATGCGTGCCTATGCACACTCCCATGGTCTCAGTCACCAGAGAGGCCAACTCTTTTCCTGTAGTGTGTAAGCACGGCCTCCACTGCTGGATTGTAATGGTGGCCATAAACCCTGGAAATGAGCAGTGTATAAAGCAATGGAAAAATACATCAAACCATCAAAGAAGGCAATATGGACAAGCGTGATACATTAGTAAGTGCCTTGTATTAACTTTGTCTACATGATAAATGTAATTTGCCAAAATGAGACAACTCCTTTAAGGAGGACATGTCACCAGCATGTTATAGAGCAGGAGGAGCTCAGCAGATTGAGGTATAGTTAGTAGGAAAAGATTCAGTAAAGTTGTAAACCCCTTCCCTCTCTCACAGCTTTTAGTTAGTGTGCTACATATAGCTGTCTGCTCTTCCTGTCATTGGGTGCCTGATAATTGTAGAAACACATATATCTGTGAGTTCTGCTCTCCCGAATTTAGATTTTTATATGGCATGGAGATAGGTATTAAATAGAGTACTGTAGGTTCCCACTTGGACTGAGGTGATCTTGCCGTGGTGGGTGGGCACAGATATTTTTTGATCACAACATAATTGCTAAGAACCTCATGTTTATTTATATATAGCTTATGCATTTAGAGTATTGGGAGTGTTGATATGTTCTGCTTTTTCTTTAACTGTGGACATGTACATTCACATATCTATTTATCATATTGTGCAGGATGTGTTGAGCATTGTTTTTTTCTTTTTCTTTTTTGTCTTTCATGTTAATGCTCTAACTGCTCCATGTGATCTCCCTGCTCCCACTGAGCACAGCAGCCAAAACAAGGCCATCTTCCACTCCATTGCTCTAGTGGTTCATGCCTTCTATCTTCTCCTCATTATTTCCCAGAGAATACACTTTGTTCACTCCATGCTGCCTGCAGCCTATACCTCTTGCCTGCAGTGCCTTTCTTCTGCCCCTAGGTTGTGAACATTACCTCTGACCCTAATCAATATCTAGCCTATGGCTAGCTTCTTTTGGAATTTCAGGCACCTTTCCCTGTGGGATGGAATCTGAGCCACAGAAATTCTAGCCTATTATCCCATGTGAAGGTGTGCTATATATTCTGACTTTCTGTGCTTGCCATCTGCATGTGTTCCAGATGTGACTCTCAGCTGCCTGGTCTGACTTCAGCTTGGCTCTTTTGTTGATACCATGCTGCCTGTCTGCCCTGATCATTTAACTGACTATCGATTTCACTAAACTTTGCCTGTACTACAATTTTGCTGGTCCATTCATTGCTACACGCCTGTGTCTCTTGAACTTCCGGGATCATCTGTCATTGAACAGGGACTTTGTCAACAGGTAGCAACCTTGTGATTCCCTTGAATTGCAAGTCCCTGTATAGTAATTACATGATTAAGACCAAGGGGGCCACTTAGATAATGTCCTTAAAGTAGCCCCAAGCCATATCTGTTCAGGTTCAGCCACTGTGTGAGTGATGTTATTAAGGAAAATTTTAGTTTACATATCACTGACCACTGGATGCGCCCTGCTAGCAGGTAGTGCAGCTGGCACTTCTGCCTGAGTTCCATGGCACCTGGCATGCGTGCTCTCCTGGACCTGCATTGCCGGTGTCCCGTTGCTAGGTAACGGCCTTCCTGGCCGGTGGACATGCTCTGCTTGTTGCTGCGCCACTGGCATGAAGGCCCATTGTATTATGCCAGCAGGCATGCTCCATTGAGGACTGCACTGCAGGCGTCCTGTTGTTTAGTAACTGGTTGGGTCCCATTAGTTGAATCACTGGCTAATCATAGAGAGGTTGGAATCTATAATTTTTAATATATCAATCTAAAACCTATTGTCCAAACTATGGTTGGAAAAGAATACCAATCAATAACCCTGATAATACAAAAATAACACAAATCAATAATGAAACAGACATATGAAGAGAAGCGGGTCGGGGTCCCAGGGGAGGGTAACACACTGACTATAGATTACCCTGTTGTACCCCTCAGCCCAGAGAAGAATCCTGATGGTGTTAGATCTGATTCTCCTGGTATTGACTTTGACTTGTGCAACTCTGCTATATTCCGCTTGGTTCTGATCTTGTTCTCACCCATCCCCTCAGTTATCTGCTCTGCGTATCTGTCACTATGTTTATTATTTTGTTCCAGTTTTTTTCCCTGTAGCTCCTGAACTTAGTTAGGAAGGGACCACCGTCCAGTTGTAGTCCCTAATATAGGGCGGATCATGAAAACAGGTAGGAACAGTGGTGCAGATGAAGTTCAGGGCCTCACTGATCCCTATGTGACAATACCCCTACTAAGCCAGAAGAAGGCAATAAAAACCTCATGAGATAATCTGTTTTAGAAAGGCAAACTTCCTTTCCTAGTCGACATGTAGATTGGATTAGATCTGTCTATGGGGTCATTTATCATTTAAGGTTGCTTTTTTGTGTCAGTTTTAAGTCTAGTTTTGCTTTGTGTGCCTGCACAAAATTTACGAACCGGTACACCTCAATAATATATGTGGCGTGAGTGGTGTAAAAGTAGACCAGGGGGTTGCCTGGCATAGGTTGTGACTTTTTTGCAACTTCTGCAAAAGTTGCATATCATAAATGAGTCATAATCCAGGTTTAAACTCACCTTTGAAAATATATAGCAAAAAAAGGCGGCTCTCCACTGGTTTTCTGGAGAAGGTGCTCTTGCTCAATTTGACTCACCCTTGTCAGTTTATAAATAGGTTTAAAATAAAGTATTAGTGAGCAGGCACTCTATTTATGGGCTCATGGAAGGCAATTTTATTAAATATTAAAAATAGAAATATATAGGCATAAAACCATAGAATAACAACAATTAGATATAAATAATTCTAGCAGCAATATCAATATATAAGGCAATTCATAAATAACAGCAGTATCAATTGATAAGTAACGGTTGGAGGATAGCAGCGATGTTAGCAGCAATTGATAATAAATAAATAAAAAGCAGGAATATCTTTTAAAATTGGATTAGTGGCAATAGTTCCATGTAACAATCCCCATGTAGTGTATTCCACTGTTTGTTCGGAGATTAGATAGCTATACAGTATGGTAACAATATAGCAGCAATGTTCTTAGTTGTAACAATTTATGAGCATTCCGCTATTAACGTGACTGTAGTTGATCGCTAGGTGTCTTTTTTCTTCCTTATGCAGTAAAGATATTCAGATACAGTCTCGTTTTGTTGTGCACATTAGATGTTTTATTTACTCACGGTTCGGCTGAGGAAGGAGCGAGTTTGAGCTCCGAAACATGTTTGGGTGAACAAGCATATGAAGATTGAAACTATACTACTGGAGCGCTCCAAGAGGAATTGAACTTAAAGACACTCACTAATATCTACAAAGCGGAACCCCAGCAGCTGAAATAAAGAAGTTAAAAGGCGATCCGAACACTGAAGGGGCGTTACAAACATTAAATAGAGACGCCGCCATAACATGTGGCACGCCGACTTTTAAAACAAGCTGTGACCGGAGGGCCCGAACTATAAAGGTCAGTCTGTTCTCAGAACAAGAGCGGGACGCCGCACCTGATAACAGCCGAACCGTGAGTAAATAAAACATCTAATGTGCACAACAAAACGAGACTGTATCTGAATATCTTTACTGCATAAGGAAGAAAAAAGACACCTAGCGATCAACTACAGTCACGTTAATAGCGGAATGCTCATAAATAGAGTTGAGCGAACACCTGGATGTTCGGGTTCGAGAAGTTCGGCCGAACTTCCCGGAAATGTTCGGGTTCGGGATCCGAACCCGAACCGAACTTCGTACCGAACCCGAACCCCATTGAAGTCAATGGGGACCCGAACTTTTCGGCACTAAAAAGGCTGTAAAACAGCCCAGGAAAGAGCTAGAGGGCTGCAAAAGGCAGCAACATGTAGGTAAATCCCCTGCAAACAAATGTGGATAGGGAAATGAATAAAAATAAAAATAAAATAAATAAAAATTAACCAATATCAATTGGACAGAGGTCCCATAGCAGAGAATCTGGCTTCACGTCAGCAGAGAATCAGTCTCTTCATGCCATAGCAGAGAATCTGGCTTCACGTCACCCACCACTGTAACAGTCCATTGTCATATATTTAGGCCCCGGCACCCAGGCAGAGGAGAGAGGTCCCGTAACAGAGAATCTGGCTTCATGTCAGCAGAGAATCAGTCTGCATGTCTTAGTAGAGAATCATGCTTTACGTCACCCAACACTGGAACAGTCCATTGTCAGATATTTAGGCCCAGGCACCCAGGCAGAGGAGAGAGGTCCCGTAACAGAGAATCTGGCTTCATGTCAGCAGAGAATCAGTATTCATGTCATAGCAGAGAATCAGGCTTCACGTCACCCACCACTAGAACAGGCCACTGTCACATATTTAGGCCAGGGCACCCAGGCAGAGGAGAGAGGTCCCGTAACAGAGAATCTGGCTTCATGTCAGCAGAGAATCAGTCTTCATGTCATAGGAGGGAATCAGGCTTCACGTCACCCACCACTGGAACAGGCCACTGTCACATATTTAGGCCCAGGCACCCAGACAGAGGAGAGAGGTCCCGTAACAGAGAATCTGGCTTCATGTCAGCAGAGAATCAGTCTTCATGTCATAGCAGAGAATCAGGCTTCACGTCACCCACCACTAGAACAGGCCACTGTCACATATTTAGGCCAGGGCAACCCAGGCAGAGGAGAGAGGTCCCGTAACAGAGAATCTGGCTTCATGTCAGCAGAGAATCAGTCTTCATGTCATAGGAGGGAATCAGGCTTCACGTCACCCACCACTGGAACAGGCCACTGTCACATATTTAGGCCCAGGCACTCAGACAGAGGAGAGAGGTCCCGTAACAGAGAATCTGGCTTCATGTCAGCAGAGAATCAGTCTTCATGTCATAGCAGAGAATCAGGCTTCACGTCACCCACCACTGGAACAGGCCACTGTCACATATTTAGGCCCAGGCAGCCAGGCAGAGGAGAGAGGTCCCGTAACAGAGAATCTGGCTTCATGTCAGCAGAGAATCAGTCTTCATGTCATAGCAGAGAATCAGGCTTCACGTCACCCACCACTGGAACAGGCCACTGTCACATATTTAGGCCCAGGCACCCAGGCAGAGGAGAGAGGTCCCGTAACAGAGAATCTGGCTTCATGTCAGCAGAGAATCAGTCTTCATGTTATAGCAGAGAATCAGGCTTCATGTCACCCACCACTGGAACAGGCCACTGTCACATATTTAGGCCCAGGCACCCAGGCAGAGGAGAGAGGTCCCGTAACAGAGAATCTGGCTTCATGTCAGCAGAGAATCAGTCTTCATGTTATAGCAGAGAATCAGGCTTCACGTCACCCACTACTGGAACAGGCCACTGTCAGATATTTTTAGGCCCATGCACCCAGGCAGAGGAGACAGGTCCCGTAACAGAGAATCTGGCTTCATGTCAGCAGAGAATCAGTCTTCATGTTATAGCAGAGAATCAGGCTTCACCTTCACCCACCACTGGAACAGGCCACTGTCACATATTTAGGCCCCGGCACCCAGACAGAGGAGAGGTTCATTCAACTTTGGGTTGCCCTGCAATATAATGGTAAAATGAAAATAAAAATAGGATTGAATGAGGAAGTGCCCTGGAGTACAATAATATATGGTTAAGGGGAGGTAGTTAATGTCTAATCTGCACAAGGGATGGACAGGTCCTGTGGGATCCATGCCTGGTTCATTTTTATGAACGTCAGCTTGTCCACATTGGCTGTAGACAGGCGGCTGCGTTTGTCTGTAATGACGCCCCCTGCCGTGCTGAATACACGTTCAGACAAAACGCTGGCCGCCGGGCAGGCCAGCACCTCCAAGGCATAAAAGGCTAGCTCTGGCCACGTGGACAATTTGGAGACCCAGAAGTTGAATGGGGCCGAACTATCAGTCAGTACGTGGAGGGGTGTGCACAGGTACTGTTCCACCATGTTATTGAAATGTTACCTCCTGCTAACACGTTCCATATCAGGTGGTGGTGCAGTTAGCTGTGGCGTGGTGACAAAACTTTTCCACATCTCTGCCATGCTAACCCTGCCCTCAGAGGAGCTGGCCGTGACACAGCTGCGTTGGCGACCTCTTGCTCCTCCTCTGCCTTCGCCTTGGGCTTCCGCTGGTTCCCTGTGACATTTGGGAATGCTCTCAGTAGCGCGTCTACCAACGTGCGCTTGTACTCGCGCATCTTACTATCACGCTCCAGTGCATGAAGTAAGGTGGGCACATTGTCTTTGTACCGTGGATCCAGCAGGGTAGCAACCCAGTAGTCCGCACACGTTAAAATGTGGGCAACTCTGCTGTCGTTGCGCAGGCACTGCAGCATGTAGTCGCTCATGTGTGCCAGGCTGCCCAGAGGTAAGGACAAGCTGTCCTCTGTGGGAGGCGTATCGTCATCGTCCTGCGTTTCCCCCCAGTTACGCACCAGTGATGGGCCCGAGCTGCGTTGGGTGCCACCCCGCTGTGAACCTGCTTCATCCTCATCCTCCTCCACCTCCTCCTCATCCTCGTCCTCCTCGTCCTCCAATAGTGGGCCCTGTCTGGCCACATTTGTACCTGGCCTCTGCTGTTGCAATAAACCTCCCTCTGAGTCACTTCGAAGAGACTGGCCTGAAAGTGCTAAAAATGACCCCTCTTCCTCCTCCTCCTGGGCCACCTCCTCTTCCATCATCGCCCTAAGTGTTTTTTCAAGGAGACATAGAAGTGGTATTGTAACGCTGATAACGGCGTCATCGCCACTGGCCATGTTGGTGAAGTACTCGAAACAGCGCAACAGGGCACACAGGTCTCGCATGGAGGCCCAGTCATTGGTGGTGAAGTAGTGCTGTTCCGCAGTGCGACTGACCCGTGCGTGCTGCAGCTGAAACTCCACTATGGCCTGCTGCTGCTCGCACAGTCTGTCCAGCATGTGCAAGGTGGAGTTCCACCTGGTGGGCACGTCGCATATGAGGCGGTGAGCGGGAAGGCCGAAGTTACGCTGTAGCGCAGACAGGCAAGCAGCAGCAGGATGTGAACGCCGGAAGCGCGAACAGACGGCCCGCACTTTATGCAGCAGCTCTGACATGTCGGGGTAGTTGTGAATGAACTTCTGCACCACCAAATTCAGCACATGCGCCAGGCAAGGGATGTGCGTGAAACCGGCTAGTCCCAGAGCTGCAACGAGATTTCGCCCATTATCGCACACCACCAGGCCGGGCTTGAGGCTCACCGGCAGCAACCACTCGTCGGTCTGTTGTTCTATACCCCGCCACAGCTCCTGTGCGGTGTGGGGCCTGTCCCCCAAACATATGAGTTTCAGAACGGCCTGCTGACGTTTACCCCGGGCTGTGCTGAAGTTGGTGGTGAAGGTGTGTGGCTGACTGGATGAGCAGGTGGAAGAAGAGGAGGAGGAAGCTGAGTAGAAGGAGGAGGAGACAGGAGGCAAAGAATGTTGCCCTGCGATCCTTGGCGGCGGAAGGACGTGCGCCAAACAGCTCTCTGCCTGGGGCCCAGCCGCACTACATTTACCCAGTGTGCAGTTAGGGAGATATAGCGTCCCTGGCCGTGCTTACTGGTCCATGTATCTGTGGTTAGGTGGACTTTGCCACAGATGGCGTTGCGCAGTGCACACTTGATTTTATCGGACACTTGGTTGTGCAGGGAAGGCACGGCTCTCCTGGAGAAGTAGTGCCGGCTGGGAACAACATACTGTGGGACAGCAAGTGACATGAGCTGTTTGAAGCTGTCTGTCTCCACCAGCCTAAATGACAGCATTTCATAGGCCAGTAGTTTAGAAATGCGGGCATTCAGGGCCAGGGATCGAGGGTGGCTAGGTGGGAATTTACGCTTTCTCTCAAATGTTTGTGAGATGGAGAGCTGAACGCTGCCGTGTGACATGGTTGAGATGCTTGGTGACGCAGGTGGTGGTGTTGGTGGTACATCCCATGTTTGCTGGGCGGCAGGTGCCAACGTTCCTCCAGAGGCGGAGGAAGAGGCCGAGGCGGCGGCAGCAGCAGAAGAGGCCGAGGCGGCAGCAGCAGAAGAGGTAGCAGGGGGAGCCTGAGTGACTTCCTTGTTTTTAAGGTGTTTACTCCACTGCAGTTCATGCTTTGCATGCAGGTGCCTGGTCATGCAGGTTGTGCTAAGGTTCATAACGTTAATGCCTCGCTTCAGGCTCTGATGGCACAGCGTGCAAACCACTCAGGTCTTGTCGTCAGCACATTGTTTGAAGAAGTACCATGCCAGGGAACCTCTTGAAGCTGCCTTTGGGGTGCTCGATCCCAGATGGCGGCGGTCAGTAGCAGGCGGAGTCTCTTGGCGGTGGGTGTTCTGCTTTTGCCCACTGCTCCCTCTTTGTCTTTTGCTACGCTGTTGGCTCGGTCTCACCACTGCCTCTTCCTCCGAACTGTGAAAGTCAGTGGCAAGACCTTCATTCCATGTGGGGTCTAGGACCTCATCGTCCCCTGAATCGTCTTCCACCCAGTCTTGATCCCTGACCTCCTGTTCAGTCTGCACACTGCAGAAAGACGCAGCAGTTGGCACATGTGTTTCGTCATCATCAGAGACGTGCTGAGGTGGTATTCCCATGTCCTCATCATCAGGAAACATAAGTGGTTGTGTGTTAGTGCATTCTATCTCTTCCACCCCTGGGGAAGGGCTAGGTGGATGCCCTTGGGAAACCCTGCCAGCAGAGTCTTCAAACAGCATAAGTGACTGCTGCATACGTTGAGGCTCAGACAGTTTCCCTGATATGCATGGGGGTGATGTGACAGACTAATGGGCTTGGTTTTCATGCGTTATCTGTGCGCTTTCTGCAGAAGACTGGGTGGGAGATAATGTGAACGTGCTGGATCCACTGTCGGCCACCCAATTGACTAATGCCTGTGCCTGCTCAGGCCTTACCATCCTTAGAACGGCATTGGGCCCCACAAAATATCGCTGTAAATTCTGCTGGCTACTGGGACCTGAGGTAGTTGGTTCACTAGGACGTGTGGCTGTGGCAGAACGGCCACGTCCTCTCCCAGCACCAGAGGGTTCACTAACACCACCACGACCATGTCCACGTCCCTTACTAGATGTTTTCCTCATTGTTATTGTTCACCACAATAAGAAAAATATTATTCGGGCCAATGTATTGAATTAAAATTCAGGCCTTTTTTTACAGACACCTAACACTAAGTCTATCTGGCTATCTATTTAGGTACCGTATTACACTAATACACGCACACCAGTAATGACAGATTTAGCTGAATATACATTTGAGGCCTATTATTTAGGCGCTGGGTGACAGGTATACGTTTAATCACAGAATTAGACTTGGATCTGCACTGTAGCGTGTGTGTTAAGTTTTTGAGAATTACCCTATCAGCACTTTGAATCTAATATACCCTTTTAGGGATAGATTTAAAGTAGGCCTGATACAGCAGAAACCACTAATTTTGAGAATTGCAAATTTGGGAATTGTTTTTCAACCCAGAACAAAAACTGTGCTTTGACGGTCACTAAAACTAACTTGACCAGCTAAAACAGTACAGATTTGGATGAATATAAATGTGTGGCCTATTATTTAGGCGCTGGGTGACAGGTATACGTTTAATCACAGAATTAGACTTGTATCTGCACTGTAGCGTGTGTGTGAAGTTCTTGAGAATGACCCTATCAGCACCTTGAATCTAATATACCCTTTTACGGATAGATTTAAAGTAGACCTGATACAGCAGAAACCACTAATTTTGAGAATTGCAGATTTGGGAATTGTTTTTCAACCCAGAACAAAAACTGTGCTTTGACGGACAGTAAAACTAACTTGACCAGCTAAAACAGTACAGATTTGGATGAATATAAATGTGAGGCCTATTTTTTAGGCGCTGGGTGACAGGTATACGTTTAATCACAGAATTAGACTTGGATCTGCACTGTAGCGTGTGTGTGAAGTTCTTGAGAATGACCCTATCAGCACCTCGAATCTAATATACCCTTTTAGGGATAGATTTAAAGTAGGCCTGATACAGCAGAAACCACTAATTTTGAGAATTGCAAATTTGGGAATTGTTTTTCAACCCAGAACAAAAACTGTGCTTTGACGGTCACTAAAAATAACTTGACCAGCTAAAACAGTACAGATTTGGATGAATATAAATGCTAGGCCTATTATTTAGGCGCTGGGTGACAGGTATACGTTTAATCACAGAATTAGACTTGGATCTGCACTGTAGCGTGTGTGTTAAGTTCTTGAGAATTACCCTATCAGCACCTTGAATCTAATATACCCTTTTAGGGATAGATTTAAAGTAGGCCTGATACAGAAGAAACCACTAATTTTGAGAATTGCAAATTTGGGAATTGTTTTTCAACCCAGAACAAAAACTGTGCTTTGACGGACAGTAAAAATGACTTAACCAGCTAAAACAGTACAGATTTGGATGAATATAAATGTGAGGCCTATTATTTAGGCGCTGGGTGACAGGTATACGTTTAATCACAGAATTAGACTTGTATCTGCACTGTAGCGTGTGTGTGAAGTTCTTGAGAATGACCCTATCAGCACCTTGAATCTAATATACCCTTTTAGGGATAGATTTAAAGTAGGCCTGATACAGCAGAAACCACTAATTTTGAGAATTGCAAATTTGGGAATTGTTTTTCAACCCAGAACAAAAACTGTGCTTTGACGGTCACTAAAAATAACTTGACCAGCTAAAGCAGTACAGATTTGGTTGAATAGAAATGTGAGGCCTATTATTTAGGCGCTGGGTGACAGGTATACGTTTAATCACAGAATTAGACTTGGATCTGCACTGTAGCGTGTGTGTTAAGTTTTTGAGAATTACCCTATCAGCACCTTGAATCTAATATACCCTTTTAGGGATAGATTTAAAGTAGGCCTAATACAGCAGAAACCACTAATTTTGAGAATTGCAAATTTGGGAATTGTTTTTCAACCCAGAACAAAAACTGTGCTTTGACGGTCAATAAAAATAACTTGACCAGCTAAAGCAGTAATGACAGATTTGGATGAATATAAATGTGAGGCCTATTTTTTAGGCGCTGGGTGACAGGCTCAACTTGCCCCTGATGTAGTATATGGCCAAAAAATAACCACACTATTGATGGTTAATTGCACTTGATGAAAGCTTGACCCTGATGTAGGATATAGCAAAAAATACCCACACTATTGATGGTTAAATGCACTAAGTGACAGGCTCAACTTGCCCCTGATGTAGTATATGGCCAAAAAATAACCACACTATTGATGGTTAAATGCACTTGATGAAATCTTGAGCCTGATGTAGGATATAGCAAAAAATAACCACACTATTGATGGTTAAATGTACTTGGTGGCAGCTTGTGCTGGCGCACAAGCAAGCCACAAAATGGCCGCCGATCAACTCAGAAAAAAGTGAATGAAAAACGCTCTGGGCACTCTAAAAACACTGAGCAATTGAATATCAGCAGTTCAATGATCCACAGCTGTAGATCGATCACTGAATGAAGTCTTTTGGAGGAGTTAATCTGCCTAATCTCGCCCTAACGTCGCAGCTGCAACCTCTCCCTACACTTGTATCAGCAGAGTGACGTGCAGCGCTACGTGACTCCAGCTTATATAGAGGCTGGGTCACATGCTGCACTGGCCAATCACAGCCATGCCAATAGTAGTCAAGGCTGTGATGGCCTCTTGGGGCAAGTAGTATGACGCTTGTTGATTGGCTGCTTTGCAGCCTTTCAAAAAGCGACAAGAAAGCGCCGAACACCGAAACCCGAACCCGGACTTTTACGAAAATGTTCGGGTTCGGGTCCGTGTCACGGACACCCCAAAATTCGGTACGAACCCGAACTATACAGTTCGGGTTCGCTCATCCCTACTCATAAATTGTTACAACTAAGAACATTGCTGCTATATTGTTACCATACTGTATAGCTATCTAATCTCCGAACAAACAGTGGAATACACTACATGGGGATTGTTACATGGAACTATTGCCACTAATCCAATTTTAAAAGATATTCCTGCTTTTTATTTATTTATTATCAATTGCTGCTAACATCGCTGCTATCCTCCAACCGTTACTTATCAATTGATACTGCTGTTATTTATGAATTGCCTTATATATTGATATTGCTGCTAGAATTATTTATATCTAATTGTTGTTATTCTATGGTTTTATGCCTATATATTTCTATTTTTAATATTTAATAAAATTGCCTTCCATGAGCCCATAAATAGAGTGCCTGCTCACTAATACTTTATTTTAATCTCACCTTTAGCTCTTAAACATAGACTACTGTGAAAGGGATCACAAAATGTCGCAAAAATGCTGCAGTTGCGGCGGAGCATGGCTTGCCGCAGAGGATTATGGCCACTTAAGAGCAGAGCTGCGTCAATACAACAGCGACTAAACTAGCATTTGGCTCTGGAAACTTGCTACATCCACTCTGCCTACATGTCTCAGACATCTACTGTGAGTACTCCGACCAGTCGACAGCTCCCCAACCCCCTCGTGGCATAACAGCCCCGGAGGGAGCCCATGAACTTTAGGCCACGCGTCCTAGATGAACGCCTCTCTCACTAACAGCCGCCATACTCAGCAGCTCCACCAGCAAGAGCCGCACGCCACTACAGACGGGTCTCTATCCCTGCTCAGTTGCACCCTGGGGCACGTCGGGGCAACATTTCAGGACTTTCCTACCTCAGATATGCCAACCTCTGGGTCTCTCCTGAAAGATATGCTACTGGCACTCAGCAGATCCATGCAGGACAATATGGCTTCGCTCATGTCCCCTCCGCAGGCCTCTATATCAGATCTAGATGGCAGGGTCTCACATGCAGAAACAAAACTTGGAGAATTTGCATTCTCACATAACCAACTCATTGATGCCCACAATGACCCTTCAGATGAAATTGAAGTAATAAAGCACAAGCTCACTGACCTTGAAGATACATAGGTCACGTCAAAACAATTGCAAAATAAGAGGGATCCCTGAGGAAGTCCAACCATAGGAACTACAGTCCTACCTTCAACGACTGATGCAAGTCTTGATCCCGTCTACATCTGAACGAGACCTCCTTATCGTCCTTATCGACAGAATACACAGAGTGGCACGTCCTAAGTATCTACCGTCTACAACTCCTAGAGACGTCCTAGCCCAGATCCACTTCTTCCAAATAAAAGAGGCATTACTCCAAGCCAGCAGAAACAAAGGTATCCTGCCTTCCCATTATGAGGAGATCAAGTTGTTTGCAGACTTGTCTGCAGCCACCCTGCAGCAAAGGAGGACCCTGGCCCTGATAACCGCAGCCCTGCAAGACCACGCTATGCCCTATAAATGGGGCTTCCCCACAGGGATTTTAATACAACACAATGGGGCATTTTTTTTTTTTAATAGTGTTTATTTATAGAAAGCATTTTAACTTTACAAAACTTCTCCAAATCCCAATAGGGATACAGAGAGGAAGACAGCCAGACAACAAGTCTGAAGACCCATACTCATACAAGAAGTATCTCAGAATAAGTCAATGACAAAATGTTGCTAAACAAATGAGCAGTCCTGTAATACATCATGGCATATTTAAGAGTACAGGACCCAACAACCATTAACACACACACTCATACAACCTGGAGTACCAGAACCTGGCACCTAAGCTCAAATAGTACCCTGCATACATAACCAAGGTCCCCAAACCTGATCGAATCTGTCAGGATTCCCCCTTGCTGCAAAAGTTAGTTTGTACATCTGCAGGTCAGCGTTTATCAGTTGGATCCAAGAACCAAGGCTAGGGGTCTTTGGTGGTTTCCAATGCAAAAGGATTGTTTTCCTCTCATAAAACAATACATTTTTTTTTTCACATTATTTCACACCCCTCTGGAGCCAAAATTCATAATCAGACAAGTATCACCAAAGAAATTGCACAAAAATCTTTGCATAGTAAATATAAATAAACTTTATTGACAATGTAAAATACATACATGAAGATAAAAAAAGGCAGCACAAAGGTGGAACACAAGGGAAAGGAATAGGACCCAAGGAGGGGCTGGGAGGTCAGCACACCAGGGAAAAATATATTATAACAATCAGATGCTAGTCACCAAGACACCTCAAGACAATAAGCCCCAAGCAATGGCAAATGAAGACAATTGTGAGGATAAACAGACTTGGTGATTAAAAGAAAAGGATAAACATACCCTGAGTGGTGTGTCAATCTCTCAAGCACCTCCTGACCCAACGCCGTTTCGCCAGTAATCTGGCTTCTTCTGGGGATCCACAGATTTTATCAATGTCATGTCTAAGACCGGTGAGTTCAGACTGTAAGTGGTCAATTTTAACTGTGAGTAATTTGACACTGCGTGATAGCCGACATTATTTTATTCAAGTCGATCGCCTCTTGGTCAAGAGGGCCATCAAGACTCTTATCATCCGTTTGACTTATGACGTCCACCATTAATTTAGGAGGAAGGGGGCCACCAGAAACACCCGTCTTGCAGCCCATTATATAAGGCTGATGAAAAACCGCCATAGAGGGTTGTCCCTCTCTGGACTGCCAGTTGAGCAGGTGACAATTAGGATGAATAGGCTTAGTCCTTTATGCAGGACAGTGAAGGAGGAAACTAGCAAGTCCCAGAGGCCCCAGTAAAAAGCAAAAGAGAAATCTGTGGGGTACAGAGTCCCAGCACTTTCCCTCAATAGCTGTGCCAGGTGTGACGGTAATCAGGGCTGCATGCTTTTGACCAGCAGGATGAAGGAGCAGAGGTGCAGCCAGGAAATTTTGGGCAGGGACCCCAGGTGTATGGCAGCAGGACCACCGCTCAGTCCCTCTGGCTCTCGACTCCCTCTTCAATCCAGGCACAGGCGGCGCGGCACCTCCGCTCACCGCCCCTGAACAGAGAAGCCCCGGCGGTTAGGCCTGATCCCTCCAGGGCATGCACACAGCCGGACCGATCGCCAGCAAGCCGTGGGTCGGATGTCACGGATCGCCACAGGGAAAGAGCCAGGAGATCCGGGATCCAAGATGGCGACGGGGGCACACGGAGCAGAGCAAGGTAGGAGGCCTCACAGAGGCTGTAGTCCCTAGAAGGGCAGAGCAGGACCCCCAGGTCTCACGGACAACTCCTTCTTGAATATTAAGTGGAACTCCACTGTCAAAGAGGGATCAGAAGCACAGATGGCCAGGATATTAACCGGATTTTAGAGGAGCTGAAGCAAAGAGCGACCTCACTCCATGACAGTTAGGCCACGCCCCCCACAATGGGGCTTTACAATCCATCTCCTCCTTGAAAGAAGGCAAGCATCTGTTGCAACAATGGAACATTCCAGTTTCAGAAGCCTTCCAGAAACAAACAAACATCGGTACCAACCCATCTACGCCAAGAATGGAAAGTGGTCTGCTCCAAGCGCAAGTCCAGGAGCCAAAATACCAACTAGCTGTATAAGGGGCCATGGTGCTAAACTGTTATACTTGGTCATAAATTGTGAGTTATTTGGTCCCCCCAGACATAAGTGTCAGTCGAAACTATGCTGACAGCGAACTTTACTTTCTATTTTATGCAAGTTCCTGTTTTGTTCAATGTTGCTTTGTTTATGCATTTATCCTGGTACAGTACATTTGTGTCCAACCTACTTACATTTACAATGGTTAAATCCTCTTATGCACTAGTTTCCAGTAGAGATGACTATATTTTCTGTGGTTCGTCTCCACTACTGTGGTTTGGCCCTCTGGACATGCTGAGCACTTCACCCTTTCTCTCCAATGGTACTTAAAATTGCATCGCTCAATGTTAAGGAACTGAACAGCCCCCATAAATGAGCATATATGTGGAGGGAGATCATGAGACTCCAGTGTGACATGTTAAGCATTCAGGAGTCACACCTCAGAGTTGAGATGCCAGCCGGATTCACCACCGCTCCTTCCCAGTTTATACCAATCCCACTATCATAAAAAACAGAGAAGAGTTATCTTAGGGATCAGAGACACAGTAACTTTCCAACTCTATAAAGTGATTGTAGACCCTGATGGTAGATTCATTATTGTAGTGGGCTCCTTGAATAACGTCATTTACCCTTTAGTGGCAGTTTATGCCCCTAATTAGTGATGAGCGGCAGGGGCTATATTCGAATTTGCAATATTTCATGAATATTTTGTAGAATATTCGTCATATATTCGTAAATTCGAGAATTCGAGATTATTTTATTGAATGCAAAAAATCGGCAATGGAAAATTCACGTAATTCGAATTTGTAACGCGAAATATAGGCGTGGGTCACTTTGGCTACATTTTTCAAGCTGCTAGAAGTTTCATGAGTTTCTCCTGAGACTGGAGAAAATGGTTGGCACGGCAGAACAATCACAATAGCTTTATATGCAGATAGAGTCAAGTGCTCCAATATATTCGCGTTTGCGCTAATCGGCAGTGATTAGATATTTTTTCGCACTACGTGCAACTTCACATTTTAGCTGGTCTGACTACAGATTACTGTTCGGTGCACTAAGTATTGTTGTGAACTTGAAATTGCTTCCTTCTCATGGGCCCACAAGCAAGAGAGGAATCATGTGTTCAGATGGAAAAAAAAAATCTGAATATTCAATATAACAAATATATAGCACTATATTCTAAATATTTGCGAATTCTCGAAGTGCCGATATTTGCGATAAAAATTCGCTATTCGAATATTCGCGCTCAACACTACCCCTAATAGACATCAGCCTACATTTCTTTACAAACTCTCCAAGAAAGTGAAGGGAGTTAGGCAAGGCCAAACGATATAGTTTGGGGACTTCAACAGAATTGTAGATCCTCTTCTAGATACCACCTCCACTGCCAACAGGACACCCTGGTTGGGGAAATTCCTTATATCAAGGGATCTGTATGATATCTGGAAAATCCACCATGATAATGAGAGGCACATATTTCCTACTCGAGGATAGACTTATTCCTCCTAAGTAGATCTTTGATCCATGCCGCAATAGTGCCATCTTTAGAAGTGATCACCTGGTCAGACCATGCAGCTGCAACTTTAACATTGCAGGACATCTACCACTCTAGACATAACTTCTTTTGGCAACTAAACCCTTTTTCTTTTAGAACACAACACATATAAGAAGGAAATCAATTCCGCTCTTCGAGAATATTTTTAATTTAATGAGGGCTCAGTCTCTAGCTCCTTTTCCCTGTGGAACACCCACAAAACCTACAGAAGGGGAGTCATCATGAAAATAGGTAGCAAGGCAAAAAAGGAAAGAGAGTGGATGTTCTCGGAACTCATGCCTTAAATCACACCCATAGAAGCTCTCAATAAAATAAACTGTTCCTCCACACGCACTTTACAGTTAAAATCCCTGCAAATTCAACTTAGAGAACTCTTACTGTATAAATATGAACAGGGTCTTAGAAAGACCAAGGCTATATATTATTCCCAGGATAACAAAGCAGGTAGGCTAATGGCATATACGATCAAACAAAAAGCCATAAAATCAAAAATCCCCTTCCTTACAAAACCAGTCCACTGGAGCTAATATATATGACCCGGACAGAATTGCCAATGATTTCAAAACTTACTACACTTCACTAGTGATGAGCGGCAGGGGCAATATTCGAATTTGCGATATGTCGCGAATATTTGGTTGAATATTCGCCATATATTAGAGAATTCGCGAATTCATGATCTATAAGCATTATTTTCTTGATTGCGAAAATTCGCATAGAATTTGTCGAAAGAAGTCGCATAAAAATTCGCATGAAATCGTATTTTAAAAAAAAAATCGAATATTCGCGATTACGAATATATTTTGCGATATTCTAAATATTCACGAATTCTCGAAGTGCCGATATTCGCGATTAAAATTCGCAATTTGAATATTCGTGATCAACACTACACTTCACTATATAATCTATTTTCTAGAAGAAAATAACCCTTCCATTCAACCACAACAGACAGCTATATACAGTCAGGTCCATAAATGGATTTGAAATGAAACGAACAAGATGTACTTTAACTGCAGACTGTCAGCTTTAATTTGAGGATATTTACATCCAAATCAGGTGAACGGTGTAGGAATTACAACAGTTTGCATATGTGCTTTCCACTTGTTAAGGGACCAAAAGTAATGGGACAGAATACTAATCATAAATCAAACTATCACTTTTTAATACTTGGTTGCAAATCCTTTGAAGTCAATTACAGCCTGAAGTCTGGAACGTATAGACATCACCAGACACTGGGTTTCATCCCTGGTGATGCTCTGCCAGGCCTCTACTGCAACTGTCTTCAGTTCCTGCTTGTTCTTGGGGCATTGTCCCTTCAGTTTTATCTTCAGCAAGTGAAATGCATGCTCAATCGAATTCAGGTCAGGTGATTGACTTGGCCATTGCATAACATTCTACTTCTTTCCCTTAAAAAAACTCTTTGGTTGCTTTTGCAGTATGCTTTGGGTCATTGTCCATCTGCACTTTGAAGCGCCGTCCAATAAGTTCTGAAGCATTTGGCTGAATATGAGCAGATAATATTGCCCGAAACACATCAGAATTCATCCTGCTGCTTTTGTCAGCAGTCACATCATCAATAAATACAAGAGAACCAGTTCCATTGGCAGCCATACATGGCCACGCCATGACAGTACCACCACCATGCTTCACTGATGAGGTGGCATGCTTAGGATCATGAGCAGTTCCTTTCCTACTCCATACTCTTCTCTTCCCATCACTTTGGTACAAGTTGATCTTGGTCTCATCTGTCCATAGGATGTTGTTCCAGAACTGTGAAGGCTTTTTTAGATGTCGTTTGGCAAACTCTAATCTGGCCTTCCTGTTTTTGAGGCTCACCAATGGTTTACATCTTGTGGTGAACCCTCTGTATTCACTCTGGTGAAGTCTTCTCTTGATTGTTGACTTTGACACACATACACTTACCTCCTGGAGAGTGTTCTTGATCTGGCCAACTGTTGTGAAGGGTGTTTTCTTCACCAGGGAAAGAATTCTTCGGTCATCCACCACAGTTGTTTTCCGCGGTCTTCAGGGTCTTTAAGTGTTGCTGAGCTCAACGATGCGTTCCTTCTTTTTTAAGAATGTTCCAAACAGTTGTTTTGGCCATGCCTAATGTTTTTGCTATCTCTCTGATGGGTTTGTTTAGTTTTTTCAGCCTCATGATGGCTTGCTTCACTGATGGTGACAGCTCTTTGGATCTCATCTTGAGAGTGGAGAGCAACAGATTCCAAATGCAAATAGCACACTTGAAATGAACTCTGGACGTTTTATCTGCTCATTGTAATTGGGATAATGAGGGAATAACACACACCTGGCCATGGAACAGCTGAGAAGCCAATTGTCCCATTACTTTTGGTCCCTTAACAAGTGGGAGGCACATATGCAAACTATTGTAATTCCTACACCGTTCACCTGATTTGGATGTAAATACCCTCAAATTAAAGCTGACAGTCTGCAGTTAAAGCACATCTTGTTCGTTTCATTTCAAATCCATTGTGGTGGTGTATAGAGCCCAAACCCTTAGAATTGTGTCGATGTCCCAATATTTATGGACCTGACTGTATGTGTATTTGGACTCCCTCCGCCTCCCTAAACTAACCATATCCCAAATGGAATCTCTAAATGCACCATTGAACCAAAACAAGGTCTTATCAACTTTTTTAGAACAGCCGCCGGGGGCCTTCATTGGGCTGTTCTTGGAACTGAATGCTCCCGTTGACCGCATTTGTTTCAGACTGGCTCGCAGCACAGGCACAGGTAAGGGCTTACCTGTGCCTCGCCGGACTTGTGAGTTAAGATGGCAGCCCACATGTGTTCACGGGTGAACAATGCGAACTGGCCATCACTGCTCCCTACCCCTACACAAAGCACCGGGCCAGGACGGGCTCTCAAACGCTTATTATAAGACATACTGAGGCCCCACATTTGACCCACACCCTACAGCAGGCTATGGAGGAGGGGAAATTT
The DNA here is from genome assembly GCF_905171765.1 of Bufo bufo. Classification (NCBI taxonomy): domain Eukaryota; kingdom Metazoa; phylum Chordata; class Amphibia; order Anura; family Bufonidae; genus Bufo; species Bufo bufo. The sequence goes on along the minus strand of NC_053392.1, from coordinate 468,754,140 downwards.
CCGAGAGAACTTCTAGAAGCCACCATTGTCATAATCCTCAAACCAGGAAAGCCCCTGACGTCCCTCAAAACTTTCGGACAATTTCCCTGCTGAACTCAAATGTAAAAATATATGCCAAAATCCTTGCCAACTGTCTAGCTGCATTGTTTCCACACCTTGTTTCTCCTGACCAAACAGGCTTTATAAAAGGCAAGCAGATTTATGAAAACACCAGAAGGATTTGTCAACATATTAGATACTCTGGAGTGGCGGAAATCCCCTGCAGTGTTGGTGACATTTGACACTGAGAAGCCGTTTGACCGTGTGAATTGGTCGTTTGCCTTCTCCGTTCTGCAACACATGGGATTTGAGGGTGTATGCCTTAATGCAATCTCAGCGTTATACTCTGACCCTTCCGCTCGAGTGCTTGCCAACTCCACTTTATCAGATCCACTCCCCATAACAAATGGAACATGACAGGGGTGCCCCCTTTCCTCTATAATTTTTGTTCTATCAATCGAGCCACTAGCACAGGCTATTAGAACCCACCCAGATATAACTGGTGTGGTTATATTGCTTGCATCACATTTCATTATACGCAGATGACATAATCCTAACCTTCACTTATCCTAAAAAATCTTTGGGAACGGCTATGGAACTTATAAAAGCCTTTGGAGAACTCTCCTTCTATAAGCTTAATGAAACAAAATCCCAAATCCTACCTGTCAATGTTTCACCAGTAGAGGAACAGTACCGTACCTCAAAACTTAATTTTTTACTAGACTGGCAGACCAAACAGATAGACTACCTTGGCCTAAAAATGATCTGTTCCACAAAAGCTTTGCACAAATCCAACTATATACCACTATTGGATACTCTAAAAAACTAATCTCTCATCTACCATTAAATGATGGCACTACCTAAGCTTTTGTATATTTTCAATATTCTCCCGATTTTAGTTCCCAGATCATTCTTCATTAAAGCAACCCAGATGATCAACACCTACACCTGGGAGGGTAAAAAACCAAGGGTGCCTGCCTCCTTGCTATATAAACGGAGGGCTTATGGGGGCATTGGACTACTCAATGTGTTTGATTACTTTTTGGCAACTCAAATACAGCAACTTCAAGACTGGTGGCAGGGAGACCATAGCAAACAATGGGTGCACATAGAAGCGTCCTCCGTCCCCCAGAAATCTCTGAGGTCTCTACTGCTGGTCTCCCTTCTCCCATAACCAATATCCTTACCTTGTGGACGCAGTAATGAGACACCGTAAGAAATTCCACGCTTTAACCAGTCACAGCCCCACACCTATCATGGAGTTTTTGCTCCTTGATTCCACCTGTCTCCTTGTTCCTAACATAGACTTAGGCACAAAATAACACAGGTAGCAACCAGGTCTAATCTACACCTGTGACGCGATGTCACGTCACCATCCAGATCTTATTCATAAAAATAGTTTATGAGTAGAATCCGGTTGACTGTTGTCAGTTTAAAAAAAAATGAACCGCTTCTAGCCAGGGAACAGGACGTCCACATATGGCCGTTCCTGTAGCCCTTTGGAGACCACAGAATCGAATCACCCCCTGCTGAGATCACCTCACACCTCGGACAGCTTCTAAGGACAAACTCCAGACCATGCGTCTCCTGCCCAACTTGAAACCATAAAAGTTAAACACATGCTAGTTGGCCTTTCCTTGCTGCCTGGTCAATTTACACATCAGAAGCAGAGACAGCTGGGAGGGGGGAGCGGATAGGAGAGACATGTGAACCGTGCTCTGAGAACCCCAAAAAGCATATTGGGGCTATATGGAATTATGACCCAAAAATAGGTACACTCAAAATGCTCCTCTCACCCAGAGGAGCCGGGAGAGTCCAAACTTGGCAGCTCTGGGGTCTTCCCAGACTGGGAAATGGGTTACTAGTCACCTGGAGAAGAGAGGTGTGGTGTCACCCATGGAATCGTCCATAAATTCATGGGGGACCACAAGTGCCCGATTTTTTATATTTATTATGCAGGCAAAGTTATGGGCCATTTTTTGTAAAATTAGGGAAAACTGGCCTGGCCAGCAGCAGGGAGGGACGAATAAGCCCTCCCAAACCCTCCTTCAGGAACACCCACAGTGCAGCCCTTGGCCAGCGATTGGCTCGGCCAACCCCCCCTTACCCTCCCACAAAATGGGGCATAAAAGTCCATGCGCAATGGGAGAGAACAGCTTTTTGCCCTGTGGTCACATCGTATGCATTTTTGTATGCATTCTCTGTTTCACTTCTGTGTTACTTAAAGTAAAAGATATTTTCATATCTTTTAAATTGTCTCTCTCTTATCGCTTTAAGCCCCCCTGCAACAAAGTACCCGTACGCCTTGAAGAGACCTACCTGTCTTATAGTCAACTGAAGCTTGTAGCGTGGTAGATCATCCCGATCTGTGAGTGGTCCGAACCCCTATCCCTACAATTATAGAGTCGTTCACTCACAAACGTGGTGGCAGCAGAAAATAAGGGGGGTCCAGGATTGACTGTTTGGGTAATTCTGAATCTTCCCCCCTGTCCCGATCCACCCTCGGTTGGGCTTTTCTCCCCGCTGGGGCGGTCATAAGTCTGATTTAAACAGGGGTGGTCGTGACAACACCCTTTTCAGTACCTATGTGATAAATACAACACCCCAACTAAAGATTTTTATAGGTACCTAAGAATATTTCATCTTGTCCAATCAGAGCTCCATGTTTCTTTTAACATCAATCACTCTTTATTGGAATTATGGTCAGTCCCTAGGACGAAAAATCTTCCCCTCAGGGCTCATGCACACGACCGTTGTTGTTTTGCGGTCCGTTTTTCACTGATCCGTTGTTCCGTAACTGAGGTTTTTATTTCTCTGATTTAAGTCCTCTTCCGTTCCATTATTCCACAAGACATTTACATATGGTTTCCGTATGCGATTAGTTTTTTTTCGGAAACGGAAACAGCAGCTTATTATTCACCAAACACATGAGCAATATGGGCTGGGCATAGCATTTCTACAGTATGTATCCGCAAAATACAGATATAATACGGATAACATATGGATGTATTCCGTGTGTGTTCGTATTTTTTGCGGACCCATTGACTTGAATGGGGCCTCGGACCGTGATTTGCGGACAATAATAGGACATGCACTACTTTTTTGCGGAGCGGAAATACAGAAATATGTCACCGGCTCTGATGGGCGGGCTTTAGCGCTGCCCTAGCCGTTTTACTGTCTAGTGCAGCGCTAAATCCCACCCATCAGTGCCAGTTACATCACCGGGGTTCCTGGCAGCCCCATGGAGAGCCCAGGGGGCTCCATCAGCAGCAAATTTAGTCTAGAGTCGCTGATGAGCAGCTTTCTTCACCCAGCTAGTAAAGAAACTACTCACCAGCAGCCGCAGCAGCTCGACCTGGAGCACCAAAAGGTGGTGGCATACTTGGGCAGCACCCTGCCACCCCACATTGAATAGCCGCTGGACTACCGGGCAGCCAAACTGGATTTTTGGCCTCAACTGGCAAAGTTTGCCCTGGAAAAGCGTGGGCCATAGTTACCCCAAGAAGAACTCGCCTGTCTACCCAAAATGTGGAGAGACTGACCTTTGTCAAGATGAATCAGGCGTGGATCAGCCAGGATTTCCACCCACTAATGGGAAAGAAAGGTGATTTAAGCAATTTTGAGCGTGGCATGGTTGTTGGTGCCAGACGGGCCGGTCTGAGTATTTCACAATCTCCTCAGTTACTGGGATTTTCACGCACAACCATTTCTAGGGTTTACAAAGAATGGTGTGAAAAGGGAAAAACATCCAGTATGCGGCAGTCCTGTGGGCAAAAATGCCTTGTGGATGCTAGAGGTCAGAGGAGAATGGGCCGACTGATTCAAGCTGATAGAAGAGCAACGTTGACTGAAATAACCACTCGTTACAACCGAGGTATGCAGCAAAGCATTTCTGAAGCCACAACACGCACAACCTTGAGGCGGATGGGCTACAACAGCAGAAGACCCCACCGGGTACCACTCATCTCCACTACAAATAGGAAAAAGAGGCTACAATTTGCACGAGCTCACCAAAATTGGATTGTTGAAGACTGGAAAAATGTTGCCTGGTCTGATGAGTCTCGATTTCTGTTGAGACATTCAAATGGTAGAGTCTGAATTTGGTGTAAACAGAATGAGAACATGTATCCATCCTCTGATGGCTACTTCCAGCAGGATAATGCACCATGTCACAAAGCTCGAATCATTTCAAATTGGTTTCTTGAACATGACAATGAGTTCACTGTACTAAAATGGCCCCCACAGTCACCAGATCTCAACCCAATAGAGCATCTTTGGGATGTGGTGGAACGGAAGCTTTGTGCCCTGGATGTGCATCCCTCAAATCTCCATCAACTGCAAGATGCTATCCTATCAATATGGGCCAACATTTCTAAAGAATGCTATCAGCACCTTGTTGAATCAATGCCAAGTAGAATTAAGTCAGTTCTGAAGGCAAAAGGGGCTCCAACACCGTATTAGTATGGTGTTCCTAATAATTATTTAGGTGAGTGTAGATTATTCATGGTGCCACACCAACACTTTGACAAAAGAGACCTATTTCTTCTGGCTACCTGCCTTAACTACTATTCTGATGCTGCCACCCGCCTGATGCCACACATCTGATGCCAAGTGCTCCTTCTTTCACCCACCATCTTTAGCTGGTACTGGTATTGCCACCGACCTCCCCACTCTGTCACCATGTCACTCTGTGGTCTCCTGATGCTGCCACTCTGTGGTCTCCTGATTCTGCTGCCACCTCCACTCTGTCATCGTGCCTCCCTGTGGCCTCCTCCTGATGTTTCTGCTGCCGCCACCTCCACACTGTCATTGTGCCACCCTGTGGCCTCCTCCTGATGCTGCTGCTGCCGCCACCACTTCCACTCTCTGTCATTGTTCCATTCTGTGGCCTCCTGCTGCTGCCACCTCCACACTGACATTGTGCCACCCTGTGTCCTCCTCCTGATGTGGCTGTTCCCCCTTCACACTTTGTCATTGTACCACTCTGTGGCCTCCTGATGATGCTGCTGCCACCTCTACACTCTGTCATTGTGCCACCCTGTGGCCTCCTTCTGATGCTGCTGCCACCTCCACATTCTGTCATTGTACCTCTCTGCGTCCTCCTGATGATGCTGCTGCCACCTCTACACTGTCATTGTTCCTACCTGTGGCCTTCTCCTGATGCTGCTGCTTCCACCACCTCCACACTCTCTTATTGTGCCACTCTGTGGCCTCCTGATGATGCTGCTGCCACCTCTACACTGTCATTGTGCCACCCTGTGGCCTCCTCCTGATGCTGCTGCCGCCACCTCCACATTCTGTCATTGTGCCATTCTGTGGCCTCTTGATGATGTTGCTGCCACCTATACACTCTGTCATTGTGCCACCCTGTGGGCTCATCCTGAAGCTGCTGCTGCCACCTCCACACTGTCTTGTGCCACCCTGTGGCCTCCTCCTGATGCTGCTGCTGCCGTCACCTCCACACTCTGTAATTTTTCCACTCTGTAGCCTCCTGATGCTGCTGCTACCTCCACACTGTCATTGTGCCACTCTGTGGGCTCCTCCCGATGCTGCTGCTACCTCCACACTGTCATTTGGCCACTCTGTAGTCTCCTCATGCTGCTTCCACCTCACCACTATGTCATAGGGCCACTCTGTGGACTTCTCATGTTTTTCCCACCCTCCCCACTTCATGACTGTGCCACTATTTTGCCTTTCGGCCTGGCTGACATCATCATTTATTTGATCCTTCTTCTGATCTGTCAGAACAAAGGAAAAATTAGACGAATAACAGATCCTGTCTATGTAAAAGCTGTAAGGCCTGCATGACATGGTCCCTATTTTGCATCAGAATTGGCTTTTGATTTGATAGCCAAAAGCAGGAGTGGGTACAAAAAACAGAAGACATGCAAATATTTAATTCACCTGTCATCTCTGTTTTGTATTCCCTCCTGTTTTTTTGGCTTTAGCAATACTGATGGATTACTGACCACATGCTGACCAAGTGAAGGCGGATGCTCCACAGACAGGATTTGTTTTTTAGGGGTTATTGTTCTGACGGATCAGAAGGGCAAAATAATCAGTGACGTCAACACAAACTTACGGATGACACCCACTCCACTCTGTCGGAGGGGCACTACTTGTATAAGCGTTTATTAGAACAGGTTCTGTAGACATCTATGTGGAATCAGCTGATGACGGTGTAAAAGGAGTGCACTTCTTCTTAATGCTAAAATTGACCGGTAAGGCTGAGTTCACACTTGAGTTATTTGGTCAGTTTTGGCCCCGTTACTGCCCAAATAAGTGAAGTGTGCAGTGATTCTAAAAGCGACACCTGTCATCTACATGTCATACTGACTCACAGTATTGTTTCACTACCCCAGCAGACTCCCTATGCATGTTTATGCAAGGCACAGTGTTCTACACCACTATAAAGACTCTCTGCAGCCAGGAAATATCTGTTTTTAACACAATTCACCACAAATAAATTCGTATTGAACTACATTTTTTTGAAAAATTTGAACTGGCCGAATCAAATTTTTGAGAAATTCGCAAATCTCTAATCTTTATTCGCTAACCCCTTAAAAGGAATGTGTCATCAGGAAATTACCTATTGTTTAAAGTGCGTTTTTATGTTTAACATATTTTGAAATAATTTTTGATGATGTTATTTTTAATTTCCCATGTCCCATGTCAATATCTATATTTAAAAAAATCTAAATCCTGCAGTTTTGACACTGGCCACTAAGCCTAATAATAGACGCCACATGGTTTGTACTGATCACTTTATTGCAGTTACCTGCTTATCTGTCATTCTACAATGACACAGATCAGAGCATGACTAAAAAATTCTCCCATAGAAGCAAGTAGATTTAGCTCCAGACCATTGTGTCTGTGGACCATGGGGCTGCTATAAAGCAATTTTTTTTAATTCTTTAAAAATTCTGTGAAGAACAGCTCAGGCAAGATGGCCACCCCTATAATTATGTTCAGAAATTGGAATGAATAAATCTGCAAACAGAAAATAAAAACAGATTAGAAAGAAGGATATATATTGCTATCCAGTTTTAACTGGTAGATAAAGGTTTTGGTGACACACTTCATTTTATCACTTTTTATTAATTTTTGCCACATAACTTTTTTCTGTTACAACATTGTTGCGCTTTTTTTTTTTATAGGTACATAACATTTATATCTAAATATCATAATTATAGTGGATTTGATTATATATAAGAGGCCATATTGTGACATATTCACAATTTTTTAATGCATTTTTAAAGTTGGCCAAAATAGGTTCATGGGGGGGACACTGTTCATAAGGTTTCTTCTCTATAGATGTATCAGTCTGAGAAGAGTCATTCTTGTTTCCTTATAGATTTATGACTAAGATAAGGATATTCTCTAGACATATCTGGTACTAATTACCCCTACAGTTGATGTCTATTGGTGAAGCAGAAAATCTGTGGTGTCTGTATACACATGTAATGAACCTTAGTTTTTTTTTGTATAAGATAATCAATAGGGCATATGTATTGTTTTATATTGTTAAATATTATGAAGGACATCAATGCATCTATTATCTTATATATTTCTCACTAGCAACGCATATACTCCTAAAATAGGATGAGAAGAATTTTAAGTATAGACTTTGTTAATGGGTCTCCGTTCAGGGAAGGCAGTGTTATTTTAACTAACAAACAATCACCCAGTGAAGTGACAGCAATGCAAATAAAAAAAATAAAGAGAGGAGGCAGCGCCTCATGTGTGGTATTGTTTCACAAATGGGTAAAATGAGATAATAGATTGTGCTTACCGAAAGGTGTTGTGATGGAGTCACAACAGTTAAATTCGCCTTGCTGGTAATTTTTGGATCCCGACCAGCATCCGGGAGGTTCGCGTGACTGCAACCCTGGTTCCCAATTGCACTTTCCTTAGGATTTTGGGCAGTTATGAAATAAGGAGAAAAATCCAGAGGTATTGGAACCACTTGTTTTGGCCCTGTCAAGCACGATGTTGTAGGCAGGACTTGTCTTTTCACACAAGGTTTATTTTAGTCAACCCGTTTCAAGGGCTTGCAGGCCCCTTCATCAGGACAATATTCACATATAACAATTTAAAAAGCACATGTATTTAAATCCAGTTTGGGCACTATTACAGGGGGTCCAACAATACAAACGTGCTACACAATAAAATAGAATCATAGAGAATAAAAAGTGTTATTAAAAGTATTATTCATAAAAACTATGTATATATAGGAAATATATATTGAAAAAAGGGGGTTACAGGATTGATGTGCTGGATTGTGAGTTGTACCCAGTTTAATGTAACTGAAGGACGTGATAGTTGTTAGAGCAGGAAATGGATTTATAGGTAGACGCACACTTGCATGCCCGGCCAAATTGCATCCATATGTTTACAAATAACGTGCATCCCCACTACTTTAATAGTTATGGTGGTATTGTTAGAGGATATGTCTCTACCCTCTGGTATTAGTAGAGGGTATTTATCTATAGTTGCACATGCATCCACTCATGTGCATCCATGTGTGCAGATATGTGCATTCCCACATCCTCAATAGTCGTGGTGGAATTAGTAGGGGGTATATGTTTATAGTTGGACCCTTGTCCATATACATGGCTGATATGCATCCATCCATGTCAGTCTATGTATGCAGGTACGTGCATTCCTATATCCTCGTCTTCGACTATAGGGGGATAGGTGGGACTCATTGCCCAGTGGGTGGCATTCTGTTTCATATATATGTAGATGTTTTATATTATATATAATTGTTTCATTTATCTTGTTTAGATCATGGGGCGTTAGAGTGTCGAGTTGATAAATCCAGAAGACTTCTCGTTTCTGTAGGTGATCAAATCGGTTATAAGGGTTTTCAGGTATATGCTCTAAGGGAGTAAACTTAAAGGGGTGTTTTTCTTTCTCTATTGTAGTAGCGTAGTAGCGCAATGTCTAGAGAGGCTATGTTTCTGATAGTGATCTTGAATATTGTTCCTGTGCTGGTTAATGCTACAATGTAATGCTTGAGTGGTACGCCCCACGTATTGTAGGCCGCACCCGCATTCTATCAGGTATATAACATACACAGATTGGCAAGTCATGTGTTGTTTTATCTGAAAGGTCATGCCATTGTGTTTCGAAGTAACAGAGGTTTGTTCATTGGTAATAATTTTATATATATATATATATATATATATATATATATATATAAAAGGAAACGGACAGCACTTCCAAATAGAAAATCGTGATTTATTCAGCCACAGTGGCACAGTGAGGCAACGTTTCGGTTTGAACATAGAACCTTTCTCAAGCTTGAGAAAGGCTCTGCGCTCTGCGGAAACGTTGCCTCACTGTGCCACTGTGGCTGAATAAATCACGATTTTCTATTTGGAAGTGCTGTCCGTTTCCTTCTACATTTTTGGGTAAGACATTATACCCTGGGACAGCACCCGTGATTACCATTGTGAATTGGTGCTGTCATACATTTTCCTTTATATATATATACACTCACCTAAAGAATTATTAGAAACACCTGTTCTATTTCTCATTAATGCAATTATCTAGTCAACCAATCACATGGCAGTTGCTTCAATGCATTTAGGGGTGTGGTCCTGGTCAAGACAATCTCCTGAACTCCAAACTGAATGTCAGAATGGGAAAGGAAGGTGATTTAAGCAATTTTGAGCGTGGCATGGTTGTTGGTGCCAGACGGGCCGGTCTGAGTATTTCACAATCTGCTCAATTACTGGGATTTTCACGCACAACCATTTCTAGGGTTTACAAAGAATGGTGTGAAAAGGGAAAAACATCCAGTATGCGGCAGTCCTGTGGGCAAAAATGCCTTGTGGATGCTAGAGGTCAGAGGAGAATGGGCCGACTGATTCAAGCTGATAGAAGAGCAACGTTGACTGAAATAACCACTCGTTACAACCGAGGTATGCAGCAAAGCATTTGTGAAACTACAACACGCACAACCTTGAGGCGGATGAGCTACAACAGCAGAAGACCCCACCGGGTACCACTCATCTCCACTACAAATAGGAAAAAGAGGCTACAATTTGCACGAGATCACTAAAATTGGACTGTTGAAGACTGGAAAAATGTTACCTGGTCTGATGAGTCTCGATTTCTGTTGAGACATTCAAATGGTAGAGTCCAAATTTGGCGTAAACAGAATGAGAACATGTATCCATCCTCTGATGCCTACTTCCAGCAGGATAATGCACCATGTCACAAAGCTCGAATCATTTCAAATTGGTTTCTTGAACATGACAATGAGTTCACTGTACTAAAATGGCCCCCACAGTCACCAGATCTCAACCCAATAGAGCATCTTTGGGATGTGGTGGAACGGGAGCTTCGTGCCCTGGATGTGCATCCCTCAAATCTCCATCAACTGCAAGATGCTATCCTATCAATATGGGCCAACATTTCTAAAGAATGCTATCAGCACCTTGTTGAATCAATGCCAAGTAGAATTAAGGCAGTTCTGAAGGCAAAAGGGGGTCCAACACCATATTAGTATGGTGTTCCTAATAATTCTTTAGGTGAGTGTGTATATATATATATATATATAATATTTATGATTATCAATTTTGTTGTCTTTTATGATGCTATTTTATAAAAATCTATTATTAATGCATATGTGTGTTCTCATTTGTCGGATATATTGAGTATTTGCTCACACATAATTCCTCATCTTTTTGATGTTTGTTTTGGTTATAATTTTGGTAATAATTTTGCAGCATAGGCATCTGTTTGACTGGCACCTGAAACTTTCCAGTTTCTTCAGGGTGGTAGTATTGGACCTGTTTTCCTTAGTGTTGTGTTGTTTTGGTTTATTAAGGGCTAGGATGCTCCTAACGGTTGGGGCTCGTCTATATGGGATTTTTGGGGTGTGTGAAAGGTATTTTGCCAGGTGAGGATCCTGCAACAGTATATGCCAGTGTTTTGCCAGTATTTCTCTGATGTATTTGTTTGAGGTGCTACTATACTGTGTGATGAAATTTACATAGTCTGGTCTCTCTTGTTTTTGTGTTGTTTTCGTTAGACATTCCTCCTGTGATGATAGCAGACTCTACTTTATAGAATGTTTATAATGCAGGTGGGGTAGCCTTTATCTACTAGTCTTTTTTGATCACCTGGCTTTGCTGTATGAAGTCACTTTTGTTGGTACAATTTCGGCTGTAAGGTAGGTTCCGTAGCCATCTTTTGAGCTATTTGTTGACATCCACTATTATGTTTCTGTTACACCAGAAAATAGCAGCCAGAGACCTATACACATTTATAAATCAATCTTTATTAGTACAATAATTAAAATATACATAAAACCACAATATATCGATGGTGGTGGAAAATAGAAAACCAAGGGCTGAACGCCCTAGCAGGTCACGTGGGTCACTTATGGGAATTGTATTATTTTAAAAGTTAGCTTGCATGTACAATGTCACACATAATGATATACATTCTCATAAAGTGCTAGTGCAATACATATTCACAATTAGCAAATCATTCCTAAAGCGGCTACATTAATCACAGTAATATATTAGCATATCATACCCGTCACGTGTCCTGCGCCCCAACGCGTGTTTCGCTCAATGCCTCATCAGGGGGTGAATGACACTCTTCTATCTGTCCCCATCTATATATACTCATCTATCCCCAGTAATTTAGTCACCTCTATGCAATTACCTTGCCGCGTTTTCTCATGGCGTCGTGCCTCGCATCCCCGCTACCTTCCAGAAGTACATAGCCGGAAGTGACGTGTTGCATTCCACCTTGGAACGCATACCCCGCCCAGAACCACCAAATCAAGACTTTAAACATAGATTTCGGCTACTAGGGCCATGTTAGTTTGTATTAAGGTACTGTTCTAAAGCTCACCTAGGTGCGCACTGGCCAGATCGTTGTTCTTCCAGCGGGAAACACCTGCTGTTTACCCGGCCGGGTCATCCCACATGCGTTTCAACCTGGAACGCACGTCGCGTTAAGGCGTCTACGATGTGCTGTTTGTGAATTCGTCCAGGACCGCCCCTATGTACTCTCTGATTAAGTATCTTTCAAATCATCATATTTTTATAAAAACTAAGAAATAAGCCCAGTGTTCAAATACAACCCCAATAAATGTGGCAAAGAAAGTGCAAAAGTACAAAAATAAAAAAAGTGCATAGCAGTGACCGAATAGTGCACATGCAAATCATACTATACCTGTTAGTTATTACGCTTCCATAATCACTCAAATATAAATACATTAAATAGTAATAATTTAACATTTTATGATTAAATACATAACATTGTGATTCATTATTAATTACATATCAGCTAACATCCTACACTCCAAGTAGAGAGCACTCTGAACATAGTCCTAGATCGCACATGATTCAGAACCAGATAATTATAATAATGAATACAAATATAGACATACATACTGGACATGGTATACACATGTATACCATGTCCAGTATGTATGTCTATATTTGTATTCATTATCATAAATATCTGGTTCTGAATCATGTATGATCTAGGACTATGTTCAGAGTGGCGAATTTAGGGCACTGCATATCACTGTGTTGCATATTATTGATTTTTATATTCATTAAGCTTTGATTGTATTTTAAGTTATTGTACAATAAATGATTTATATTTTTTCATAGATGCTTGTACCATGTTGTAATGATTGCACAATTTAATTATATTAACGACAAACTCTTTTTGAGGTGTTTTATATGTCCACCTCCAGAATCAATTCCCTGTGAAATTTTTTCTTTAAAGCTTTCTTTTATATAAAGCATTTGCTTTATAGTACCGACAACATTCACCGTGCACAATAAATGTTTTCTATTTTATTAGTTCAGACATTTTCAGACACACTGATACCAATGATTTTAATTGTTTATTTTCATGTGTAAAATTTTGAAGGAGGGGTGATTTGAAGGCAGCTCACTATAACAGGCCTGGGGGCTTCACAAGGCCCCAGGATGCCATAGCAGCCGATCTGAGCCTCATATTCCTGCTGCAGAAGCTCCAATTAGAGGCAAAGGGCACCCCTTTATTGACAGTGGTACCTGAGAAATTAAATGACCGGGATCAGAGTCATCTCTGATCCCAGTTAGTGCCAGCAGGTGTTTGCCATATTATACAGCCAGCTTTTGCTGTGTATGGAGTGATCTCAGGGCACATATAGGATGTATAAAACATATTGTGTTAAGTGGTTAATAAAGGCTTTTGCGGGTTTTAAGGGTAGAGTGTAGTTAGGGGCTATGCTGATCATGCACTCTCCCTAATAATCCCTGCCTAGCTGCAGAGTAACCACTATGTAAAGGGTGCCCCCACTCAACTGAGGCTGATATCTATTATGTCACTAGATGGGCCTCATACTAGAATGTTAATTTATCTCAATTAGGGAGAGCTGCACTTAGGAAGGGACAGATAGTGTAGGGAGTGTGATCGCAATCTATTTAGTTTAAAAACGTTTCTAAGACCCAAAAGTCATTTTAAAGACTATTGTGTGTGGTGGCAGCAATATAATATAGCCATCAATTTGATTTCCATACTTTTTCTATAGAGGGTGCATGCAGTGACTTGTGACATCTGTGCAATACCTTTGCAATAATGTTGCATTAGCCGTAAATGTAATCGTGTATACTACTGTACGAATAAAACTCAAATAGCAACTTCATCTGGTCTGCTGTCTCCGCCATCTTTTGTGGAAAATTGTATGCAAGACTCCTGGGGTGGAAGGAATCGTTTGGAGGCGTGCACCCACAAAAGCCTTATACACGAGTGCTGTGGTCACCTTTGATTGGAATATATACTACATCCACCCGTCTTAGACCACGTGACACCGTTGTTGGCTGCTAAATTCTCAAATGTCGCTTTTTAATTCTCAACGTGACAACAGTGGTACCTTTTTCTACACTGAAGAAGATGTAAGAAGGATCAACGCAACGGTGACGGCGTCAAATGAATTCTTATCCAACACAGGATCTAATGTTTCTATCTCCACGTTGGAGAAAACCTACAAGAAGGCGATTGCCTTGGAACTACATGCTGTAACCCTAGCAGAATATTACAAGACCCGACATATACCTAGGGGTATGAGGTGCAACTTGCGCCCTACATTGTTTTCAGAAGACCCAGAGTTCTTTCAGAGCTTTGAGAAAATACTGAACAAAGCTTCATTTGATATTATCCTACTAGTTTTAGAACGTAAGAATCGAGAAATCAAAAAGACCAAAGAAGAGATTTCCACATTGGAGAATCATTTCTTCAGTAATATCTCTTCAGAGGAATGCAACACAATCAAAACCAATCTGACACAAAAAATTAATTTCTACAAAAGAAATTTGGAAGACAGAAAACGCATGAAATTTCAACGTGATACTCAGGATTACGAGTCAGGCACCCCGCCTACTAACTCCTCAATCCGTCGACAAGCCTCCCCCAGGGCATCTGGCTCATCTAGCACGAGTGATACAGATTTTTGTAGAGAATTTTACGCCCACGCAGAGGAAGACGCCGAGGAGGGCTGGGCGCAAACACAGGAATAAATACTGCCGCTACCTACAGACACAGGGATCCCATTCAAACCAGATCCAGCAACAGGGGCAGATAAACACCCAAGACGCTATGCCTACTGTAGAGAAGAACCTTGTGGTAAATCTTTCACGTATTCAACTTGATGAACCATCAATTGCCCTTTTGAATAAAGGTCTTGGTTTCGCCAGTACTCACCACGTGGACCCATTCACCTTGGACTTTGAGATGTCTAAATTTTACCGTAATCTTCGCTTGAAAGCACATTTCGCACTGGAAAATCCCGTGTGCACTCACCAACCTCGACCACATCTACCTTTCGAACCAGAATTAAGGATTGTAAACCTATAAGCACGTTTGAACCACCTCAGGACCAAGATGCAGTGGAAACATACATTTCTTTCGTCAAAACCCATTTGAAGAAACTCATGAAAGGCACCAATTCTACACAGGTGAGACATAACTTGACCAAGTGTGAACGGAGGGCCTTGAGCCACCTTACTCAGAATAAAAATATAATAATTAAACCAGCAGATAAGGGGTCGGGAATTTTGATATTAAACAGGGAAGACTACAGGAATGAAATTTTGAGACAACTTGCAGATATCCATACATATTTATCTATTGCCTATGACCCCACGGTTAAATTTGGGTTAGTCTTACAGAATTTAGTATCTAGAGCCTTAGAGGACCAGATCATTGACAAAAAACTTGCAGAGTTCCTGATATTGAAAAATCCCCGTATTCCAGTACTTTATGTGTTGCACAAAATTCACAAAAGTCTGGAGAATCCCCCTGGTCGACCTATTGTGTCCGGTTGTGGATCATTATTCCAACCGGCCGCGATATTGTTAGATAAGTTGTTATGCCCTTATGCCCAAGCTGGTAGATCCTTTGTTCTTGACACCACTGATTTCATCAACAAGACGAAACACTTGGGGATCCACGGCACCAACTATCTGCTGGTTACCATGGATGTCTCCAGTTTATATAACAACCTTCCTATTGAGGATGGGATTGACTGCGTCACTGAGGTCTTTACCCAGAACCAGGAATATTCCATTAAGGAAAACCTGTTGCGGTTTGTACTGAAAAGTAATTATTTTCTCTTTTGAGGACAGATTTTACCTCCAACAATCAGGGACCGCAATGGGATGTAACATGTAACTTTTGTGGTTATTTACATGAATGCTTTTGAGGAACGATATGTCTACCAACATTTTCTTTAAGCCAAATGTGTCCGAATATGGCTTTGTTATATTGATGATGTTTTTTGTTTATGGCAGGGATCGATGGATGAATTGCAGAATTTTCATGACCATTTGAACTCTTCGGTGCGATCCATTGCATTTTCCTTGGAGACTAGCCGCTCATAACTCCCTTTCCTTGATGTACAACTACAGGTACATAATGAATCCCTACATTACGACCTTACGTCGATCAGGGTTTCCGCCAGCACCTACATTAGTGGCTCCAACCCCCACTTCTCCTGCTCCGCCTCCTCCTCCACTTTCAACTCCGAATTATCTGTGTGCAGCACCAGTCAGCCATCAGCCGGTAGCTAAAAGCAGTTTAGCACTGCAGTGGGGAAGCGTCAACAGGCCGTGCTAAAGCTGATATGCTTAGGGGACAAACAGCACACCGCCGCAGAACTGTTGCAGGGTATAAGAGACCAGACTGAGCTCTGGCTCTCGCCACTCAACCTACAACCAGGCATGGTTGTGTGTGATAATGGCCGTAACTTGGTGGCGGCTTTGGAGCTCGGCAAGCTCACACACATCCCTTGCCTAGCCCACGTCTTAAACGTAGTGGTTCAGCGGTTTATCAAAACCTACCCCAATTTCCCTTGGCAACTGGTGAAGATGTGCCGTGTGTGTGCACATTTCCGCAAGTCATCGACAGCTTCAGCCGGTCTGTCAACAGTGCAGCAGCACTTGAAATTGCCAGCTCACCGGCTGTTGTGCGATGTGAGCACGCGCTGGAACTCCACGTTCCACATGTTGGTCAGCTCACCTGCAGGCCCTCACCTACAATCTTTTATAGGGTCAGCTCACCTTCTGATGACATCGAAGTCTTGCCTGTTGGTACTCTGGCACACATGGCTTACTTAATTTTAGGCAGCCTTTCCCACGACCCACGCGTTATACGCATTTTAGACAACACGGATTACTGGTTGTTCACCCTTCTCGACCCCTGCTACAAAGAGAACTTCTCATCTCTTATCCTCTAGTGGAGAGGACAAGTAAAACGGTGCTATACGAGAAGGTCCTTGTTGACAAAATTGCTCCAAAGTTGATATGGCAGACATCCAAATGGATTGTCGCCATCACTGGGACGTGTGATCGCCTAGAAGTTATCTAGAGTCAACTAAGTGGCAGCAGGCCCTCACCTACAAGTCCAGTCTCAGTAGCCAAGAGTCTGGTCAACACAATCCTCACCATGACGGCACACTGGTGTCACGACCGCTAGCCCAGCAGCAGTCGTGTCGCACCAGACGGAGGGGAAGGGGGACCCTTATCTACGGATGGGAAATAGAATGGCCACCCCTGACTAACCCTAAGCTGGCACCTGTCTGCCCTGATACCCTAGACGGGGTGTGAACCCGTGCGGCGAGCAGGATGCCTAAACCCTCAGTCGCCCTAACAAGACTGGACTGGGGAAAGGCCGATGGGAGTGCTAGTCACCATCACTCACGTCTAGGAAAACAACAGGGGAAGACAGCAACAAACAAACAACAGCAGAGATAGACTTATCCAGTCACGAGCAGAGAAGGCGATCCCAAACACGACAGTCCACGCCGGACAAGAGCTCCACAGCAACACCATCAAACGATCTCCTTCCAAGGTCAGAGTAGCACTGGAAGTAAGGACTATATCTGGCAATGACTGCAAGTGAAACTTAAACTAATATAGTAGCTGGGAGTGGCAGACAGGACTCACCTGAGAAGGATGCCTACAAACTCCCAATCAGGACAAAAAGGTTCACAAGGCAAAACCCAGATGACATACCCTGAACCACGGAGCAAACTCACAAGCTATCGCGAGTAGCAAGTCACTGCGACCTTCTCCTCCCAGACCTGTCTGGATCAGTCACAGTCGTGACAGTACCCCCCTTTCTACGAGGGGCCCCTGGACCCTCAAGACCAGGCCTCTCCGGATGGGAGCTATGAAAAGCCTGAATGAGTCTGTCCGCTTTTATCTCTGATGCTGGAACCCACATTCTCTCTTCGGAACCATAACCTTTCCAGTGCACCAGGTACTGAAGAGAGCGGCGAACATATCGTGAATCAACAATCTTTTCTACCTGAAACTCAAGACTGCCATCAACAACCACCGGTGGAGGCGGTAGTGGCAATGGTTCAGGAGGTTCTACATATCTCTTAAGCAGAGATCTGTGGAAGACATTATGGATCCTTAGAGTCTGAGGTAGCTCCAGACGAAAAGCCACCGGGTTAATGATCTTAATTACCCTATAAGGACCAATAAATCTCGGACCTAATTTCCACGAGGGAACCTTCAACTTGATATTTCTGGTAGACAACCACACCAAGTCATTCACCCCAAGGTCCGGACCTTCAGAGCGCTTCCTATCAGCCACACGTTTGTATCTACCACCAATTCTCTTCAAACTTTCTTGCACACTCTGCCACACTGAAGAAAGTAAAGACGCAAATCATTCCTCCTCGGGAATCCCAGACGGCCCCCCCTCACTAAACGTACAAAACTGAGGATGGAAACCATACGCACCAAAAAATGGTGACTTATCGGTGGATTCTTGACGACGATTATTAATGGCAAACTCGGCTAACGGTAAATAAGATGACCATTCCTCCTGATTTTCGGAAACAAAGCATCTCAAATATGTCTCTAGGTTTTGATTGGTACGTTCAGTCTAACAGTTTGTTCTGTGGATGGAAAGATGAAGAAAACGACAGATGAACCCCTAAACGAGAACAAAAAGCTTTCCAAAATTTAGAAACTAATTGGGTACCACGATCCGAAACAATATCGGAAAGGACCCCGTGAAGCTTCACGATGTGGTCAATAAAAACCTGAGCCAGTGTGTTAGCATTAGGCAATGCGGCAAGAGCAATAAAGTGCACCATTTTACTGAATCTGTCAACAACTACAAGAATAACAGTCTTCCCCGCTGATACTGGTAAATCCGTAATGAAATCCATTGACAGGTGCGTCCAAGGCCTGTTGGGGATGGCCAGAGGTAAAAGACGCCCTGCCGGACGAGAATGATCTACCTTAGAACGAGCACAGGTAGCACATGCAGACACAAAATTCAACACCTCCTGGCGCCATTTAGGCCACCAGAACCGACGAGACACTAACTCAGAGGTTGCCCTACTACCTGGGTGTCCTGCCAGTGTGGAGTTATGGTGTTCTTTTAGTATCTCCAGGCGTAAATTTTCTGGCACAAACAGTTTACCCGAGGGGCAGGAGGCTGGGGCGTCCCCCTGAGCTTCCAACACCCTCCCCTCCAAACCTGAGTGTAATGCAGAGACCACCACCCCCTTTTGCAAAATGGGCTCTGGTACCTCAACATCACCCCCTCCAGGAAAACTTCGAGACAATGCATCCGCCTTAGTATTTTTTTCCCCCGGGCGATAGGTTATTACAAAATTAAACCTAGTAAAAAATAACGACCACCGAGCCTGTCTAGGGGTGAGACGTTTAGCAGACTCCAGATATAATAAGTTTTTGTGATCAGTAATCACAGTGACGGGATGAACCGCCCCCTCCAAAAAATGACGCCACTCCTCAAAAGCTCCCTGTTGCCAATATCATAGTTCCTTTCTGCAGTAGACAATTTCTTCGAAAAGAAAGCACACGGACGCCATTCACCAGGGGACGGGCCCTGAGATAGTACCGCTCCCACCCCCACCTCTGATGCGTCAACCTCTACAATAAAAGGAAGCGAGACATCTGGCTGAACGAGAATAGGGGCCGAGGTGAATCTCTCCTTCAGAGATGCAAAGGCAGTTTTGGCTGCATGTGACCATTTGGAAAAATCGGATCCCTTTCGGGTCATGTCCGTCAGTGGTTTGACCACCAAGGAATAGTTCTTTATAAACTTTCTATAAAAATTAGCAAACCCCAGGAAGCGTTGCAATGCCTTCAGGTTCTCAGGCAGATCCCAGTCTATAATCGCCCGGACTTTCTCTGGATCCATGCGGAAACCTGAATCAGACAACACATAACCCAGAAATGGCAGTTCTTTTACGGCGAACACACATTTTTCTAACTTAGCAAACAATTTGTTGGCCCTTAATATCTGCAGCACTTGTCTCACATGGATCTTATGTGTATCCAGATCCGGGGAATAGACCAGGATGTCATCAAGATATATCACAACAAATCTCCCGATAAGGTGACTAAAAATATCGTTGACAAAATGTTGGAATACCGCAGGCGCATTAGTAAGACCAAATGGCATGACCAGATTTTCATAATGCCCTTCCGGAGTATTAAAAGCCGTCTTCCACTCATCCCCCTCTTTGATGCGAACCAGGTTATAGGCTCCTCTGAGAACCATTTTGGAGAACCATTTAGCACCAGCAACCTGATTAAAGAGGTCGGGAATGAGAGGAAGAGGATAGGGATCTCGGATATCCAGGCAAGGACGTAGGCCCCCATATTTCTTTTTAACGAAAAAGAACCCTGCAGCCACAGGTGAAGAAGAGGGTCTGATGTGTCCCTTAGCCAAACTCTCCGAAATATAATCTTTCATAGCCTTCCTCTCCGGGCCGGAAAGATTGTATAACCGGGTTTCAGGTAGTTTTGCCCCAGGTAATAGATTAATCGGGCAATCATATGGACGATGAGGTGGTAACCCCTGACAACCCTTTTTAGAGAACACATCCATAAAATCTGACAGAAAGGCAGGTAAAGATGTTACAGAGAGTGTAGAGCACCTACTACTCAAGCAGTTGTCCTTACAATGTTCACTCCACTCCACAATCTCCCCGGCCTGCCAATCCACCACTGGATTGTGAGTCACCAGCCAGCGAAGCCCCAATACCATAGGAGCCGGAAGACCGTCCAGGACATAACAAGAGATATGCTCTTTATGGAGGTCCCCTACCTGCAGATGGATATTATGGATGATTTGAGTTAACTCTCTCTGAGTAAGAGGGGAGGAGTCGATGGCAAAAACAGGAATAGTTCTGCATACCGGTTCCGGAGTAAAACCCAGAGCCTGAGCAAACCGTGAATCCACCAAGTTGACCCCCGCCCCACTGTCCAAAAAGATGGAACAGATCTCAGTTTTATTGCCCGCCTCAACGGAAGCCGACAACAAAAACTGAGGCATGCGTATGGAGGAAACGAATACGCCCAGACTGTTCTCCTCCGCACAATCTGGGGACTCTAGTTTTCCGGCGGCTCCTTTGTTTGTGGTCTCTTGGGTTCTGAGGGACAAACCTTTACAAAATGACCCCTCCCCCCACAACGAAAACAAACCTCTGACCTACGGCGGAACTTAGGAGGATTCACCCGTCTAGTGGCGCCCCCTATTTGCATTGGTTCGACTGGACCATAACAGACCGATCCCTGCCCTATAGAGGCCTCCGTAAAATTTAATAGTCTCTCCCTGAGCCGTCTGTCGATTCTTATGGACAGAGACATAGCAGCCTCAAGACACCCAGGGACCTCGTATACCGCCAGCACGTCTTTTAATTTTTCAGACAACCCCTGGCAGAACTGACTCCTAAGGGCCGAGTCGTTCCATAACGTATCAGTAGCCCACCTACGGAATTCGGAACAATATAGTTCAGCAGACCGGTTCTCTTGCCGAAGTCTACGTAGCTTAGACTCAGCCAGTGAGACCCTGTCTGGGTCATCATATACGAGACACAGGGCTTCAAAAAACTCCTCCACTGATCGTAAGGCCGGAGAGTCTGATGGTAGGGAGAAAGCCCAAGCCTGCGGATCTCCTTGCAGGAGAGAAATTGCAATGCCCACCCATTGTTCCTCACCGCCGGAGGATCTAGGGCGTAACCTGAAGAACAATTTGCAAGCTTCTCTGAAGGTTACAAATTGGTCTATCCCTCCTGAGGTAAAGCCACTTTTGGCTCAGGAGTACCTTGGTTTCCCGTAGCAACGGTGGAACCCAAGGATTGCTGCTGCAGCACTGTTGCTTTTAATCCTGCCACTTCAAGGGATAACACCTGTAATTGTTTTGCCAAAACCGAAACCGGATCCATAGTGGAACAGACAAAATACAAAGCAAAACAGCAAGCAAAAAAGGAAAAAAAAGAAAAAGAAATGTCATTTTTTTTTTTTAAAGGCCAGATATACTGTAACGACCGCTAGCCCAGCAGCAGTCGTGTCGCACCAGACGGAGGGGAAGGGGGACCCTTATCTACGGATGGGAAATAGAATGGCCAGTCCTGACTAACCCTAAGCTGACACCTGTCTTCCCTGATACCCTAGACGGGGTGTGAACCCGTGCGGCGAGCAGGATGCCTAAACCCTCAGTCGCCCTAAAAAGACTGGACTAGGGAAAGGCCGATGGGAGCGCTAGTCACCATCACTCACGTCTAGGAAAACAACAGGGGAAGACAGCAACAAACAAACAACAGCAGAGATAGACTTATCCAGTCACAAGCAGAGAAGGCGATCCCAAACACGACAGTCCACGCCGGACAAGAGCTCCACAGCAACACCATCAAACGATCTCCTTCCAAGGTCAGAGTAGCACTGGAAGTAAGGACCATATCTGGCAATGACTGCAAGTGAAACTGAAACTAATATAGTAGCTGGGAGTGGCAGACAGGACTCACCTGAGAAGGATGCCTGCAAACTCCCAGTCAGGACAAAAAGGTTCACAAGGCAAAACCCAGATGACATACCCTGAACCACGGAGCAAACTCACAAGCTATCGCGAGTAGCAAGTCACTGCGACCTTCTCCTCCCAGACCTGTCTGGATCAGTCACAGTCGTGACAACTGGGTGAACGTTGTGGAGGCCGGGAATAAGTTGCCTGCTGGCGACTTGCCCTCCAATAGATCCTTGTTAACGAAAAGTGTACTCATTCCAATAACAGGGCCTCTTAAGAGGGTTGTATTGTTATTTATCGTCACTCCTTCCCCGAGTCAGGAGTGAGTAATTGCCATGTGTATGCTGCCTTCCTTGGACGCTTGTGCTTTAATAACTTGACCCACCCTCTCTGGGTGGTTCACAATTAGAAAAAAAAGGAAAGGAAAGAACAGCCAATCAGATTTCAGCCTTTGAATGTGGCACCCTGATTCCCCGTTACCCGTGATTGCCATGGTAAGCGCAGAAAAGAGCATCGAAAGTTGATAGGGCAGACATCCGAATGGATTGTCGCCGTCACGGGGGCGTGCAATCACTCAGAGGTTATCTAGAGTCACCAATGCGGCAGCAGGCCCTCGCCCCTAATGTTTTAGATGGTCAGATCAGCAGTCCTTTGCTCCAATTGTTTTGGAGGGTCACCAGCAGGCCATCAATCATAATTTTTCAAGCGTGTGTATGATGCCCTCCTTTATGTATAACAAAGGGTGTTTTGGAGTGCCGTTTCCTTGTAATTTTTGGCAGCCTTTTCCCTTAGTTCATAGGCTTTATGAGTGTAGGAGTCCCACTACCTGAACTATTGTACCACAATGTGAATGAGGCGCCCTATTATGTGATTTACAGGTTAAACATAGAAACATAGAATGTGTCGGCAGATAAGAACCATTTGGCCCATCTAGTCTGCCCAATATACTGAATACTATGGATAGCCCCCGGCCCTATCTTATATGAAGGATGGCCTTATGCCTATCCCATGCATGCTTAAACCCCTTCACTGTATTTGCAGCTACCACTTCTGCAGGAAGGCTATTCCATGCAGGTTGTATCGGAGTGCCTCTTCCTTGTAATTTTTGGCAGCACTTGCACTTTATATACAAGTAAATATACAGGAAATAATGTTTCCTAACACATTTTCCTCTAAAATCGATTTTATCTTCGGTTTGGTGCATATTATTGTCAGTCTGTAAAAGTGGCATACTACTCGGACAACATCGTTCCCAGCAGCGAACTGGGAGTCCAAGATGCATCCAGACATCCTGCCCATGCTGTTCCTGAACCATTTCGGTGGTATTTCCATCAATTTCTGACCTTTTCCTTTAAACCAGGCATCCTCCCCTCTTCAGAGCAGGGGGTGCCTGGTTTAATGCTCGGGTTCTCCCATTGACTTCCATTATACTCGGGTGCTCAGTAGAGCACCCGAGCATCCCTTTGTGTTCGGCCAGAGAACCCGAGCACTTTGGTGCTCGATAAACACTAATACTTACATCTAGCCTAATGCAGTAGTCACAGTTTAAATCTGTTTATTGCATCTTCCAGTAACATAATGAGTTAATTGCAACCCAGACTGTTTGTCACTGTCCTCTTTCACCTTGCATATATATATTTATATTTATGCACACATTGTTTTACTTATTCAGTTTTAAATTCAAAGACATTTCTTTCTCCTCTCCATCCAGGGTGCAATGATATCTAGGTTATATATTAGAGGCTGTATGTTTCAAGACCTCATAAATAAATCAGGAGAACACCCTCAATGTTAAAATGTGCAGATAAATAGGAACATTGCATCCACCAAGCTCAAGTGACTGAGACAAACTCAGCAGTTCGATAGAAAAGGAATACATTACAATCAGTGCAAATTGTTCTCAATTCCAGGTAATGGCTGCTTCTGAAGTTTCCTCTCACTTCAGATCATACCAATGAATATATTATATCCATTGTAACTTCTTTTGTATTCATAATTACCATCCTACACAAGACTTTGACTTTTCGTACATATAAGCAAATTAAGCATCAAAAGATTTTCATTACAAACCTGCAACCAAAATAGTTCAACCATTTGTTGTTACAAGGTCTTATGTACAGTACAGACCATAAGTTTGGACACACCTTCTCATTCAAAGAGTTTTCTTTATTTTCATGACTATGAAAGCATCAAAACTATGAATTAACACATGTGGAATTATATACATAACAAACAAGTGTGAAACAACTGAAAATATGTCATATTCTAGGTTCTTCAAAGTAGCCACCTTTTGCTTTGATTACTGCTTTGCACACTCTTGGTATTATCTTGATGAGCTTTAAGAGGTAGTCCCCTGAAATGGTTTTCACTTCACAGGTGTGCCCTGACAGGTTTAATAAGTGGGATTTCTTGCCTTATAAATGGGGTTGGAACCATCAGTTGCGTTGAGGAGAAGTCAGGTGGATACACAGCTGATAGTCCTACTGAATAGACTGTTAGAATTTGTATTATGGCAAGAAAAAAGCAGCTAAGTAAAGAAAAACGAGTGGCCATCATTACTTTAAGAAATGAAGGTCAGTCAGTCAGCCGAAAAATTGGGAAAACTTTGAAAGTAAGGGCTATTTGACCATGAAGGAGAGTGATGGGGTGCTGCGCCAGATGACCTGGCCTCCACAGTCCCCGGACCTGAACCCAATCAAGATGGTTTGGGGTGAGCTGGATCGCAGAGTGAAGGCAAAAGGGCCAACAAGTGCTAAGCATCTCTGGGAACTCCTTCAAAACTGTTGGAAGACCATTTCAGGGGACTACCTCTTGAAGCTCATCAAGAGAATGCCAAAAGTGTGCAAAGCAGTAATCAAAGCAAAAGATGGCTACTTTGAAGAACCTAGAATATGACATATTTTAAGTTGTTTCACACTTGCTTGTTATGTATATAATTCCACATGTGTTAATTTGTAGTTTTGATGCCTTCATAGTCATGAAAATAAAGAAAACTCTTTGAATGAGAAGGTGTGTCCAAACTTTTGGTCTGTACTGTATAAACTTGTAATTCTAAAAGAAAAGAGTCACACAGAGGCAAAATTTGAAGCTCCTGGGCGCAAGTGCAAAATCTTTAACAAGGGCACCATCTACTGTATACCACTTATATAACTATTGCCTTCTTATATGGCAAAGAGTGCATTTCTAGGTAGAAGCCTTAAGTCAAAATTTATATTCTGAGGATTTAAAGGGAACCTGTTAGTTCCGAAATACCCCCAAAACTAGAGTAAGTGGTGGATAGGGTGAGTTATGTAATTTTTATCCTCATACTCACTTGCTTTCTAACGCTGTATGCTGACAAACCAATTATAAAATTCATTGAGAGGACTCCTGTGCTCATGCCCATAATGGAGAGGAATCAAAAAGGAGTCCTCTCAATGAATTTTACTGTTAGTTGGTGGGAACACAGTGTCAGAATACAAGTGAGTATGAAGATAAAATATAATCGGACTCTGCGTCTCTTACATTTTTTACTGCTTACAATAGTTGGGGGGTGTTTTGTAGCTAAAAAATTCTCTTTATTATATACACTGCAGGCAAATTTCTGCACATAACTTGTGTGGAGTTTTTTTTTGTAGTATGTGAATCTTAACCACTAGGTTTCTGCAGCATTTCTGACAGGTCTGAACATGGCCTAAAATGCTTAGTCACGAGCAGCATACAAATTTGCCCCAGATGTAAGGCATGCTCTAGATTTCCAAATCCATGGCCTATCATTTCAAGACTGATGTTGTACTTTTCATGCATTGCAATGGAGTCTGAATATGCGTGCAGAGGAGTAACTACAATAGGACCCTCAATTATCCTGTGGCATCATTAAGGACTTTGAACGGAACAGAGGGACTTTTTAGTTCCTTTTTAGTTATTCCCCTGTGTGTGGATTTTGTGGTGGATTTTTCCTTCTGTAGAATATTTTATATATTATGTGTAAACCCAGACTTTTCAAAGTATCCTCTTTTGTCAAAGTATCAATGGAACATAACAATAAGGTTGTTTTCAGACGAACAATCTTTTTAGAACTAACAGGGCCCAGAAGGAACACTGATTTATTCTATTGAAAGTCTATATTCATACTGGTGATTTTCCACATGGACCATCTATCCTTGCAGATAAATTCACAGCTTGCTCTATTTTTGCCCAGTCTTCCCATAAAACTTTGTTTCAAAAGTCATCAGTGTTTGTGGCTAGATTATGACGCACGCCATATTTGCTCCATAATCTACGACTATTAGAGGTTCTCACCACTTGAGTTTCTGGTGCATGGAGAGCCAGAGATGTGCCTAATTTATTAAGAAGCAACTGCCTTTTAATAAATTAGACACATATTCCTCCAATACAAGGAGATCAAGACTGTCATATGGGAATGCCAGTCTTGATAAATCTCCCCCATTTATTTTTGCATTATGAATGTACATTTAGCAAGTGGTATGAATAATAAGTTAGATTTTTTGGGGTCAGTATGATGGCATTATAACATATGTGTCGTTTTTTAAATGTTTCACTATTTTGCACAATAATAGTACATTTAATGGGAAAAAAAAAATTATGTTGCCCTTAGCGGTGAGCGAATTGCGCTTTGGATTCAAGGTCTGAATTCAATTATTTTCCCAACTTTATTTTAATGCTGTATCTCCGTACAGCATTAAAATGTATGTGATGCACTTCTGTGAAGAACTTCAGGCTTCGATTCTACTACTTTAAAGGCATTTAAAAACAGCAATACGAAATCGGCTTTGATACCTCGGTAAAAAAATAAACATACCTCATACATTTGTATGAGATGATGTCACTGTGCCTGGCCAGCTTGATGACATCATCAGTCACTGCGTGACTGTAATGGGTCGCCGAAGGAGCACTCAGTCTCCCATCAGCCGCAGACCTGCTGCTTAGCTTCGGAAGTGAGGATCTGTGTTCGGCCTCGTTTTCAGGACGGCTTTGCTAGCTGGGAGGCTCCCTGCTCCTAGGTCTGCCTTGAGCGCCGAGCTGATCACTCGGTGCTCGACTTGTCTGTCTGTCGGTCATGTGACGCTGGCCACGTCATATGACCCTCACTCCCCTCTATAAATACAGGCAACCTGCTGGCTACAGGTTGCTTGTGATACTGGTCCATTGGTGCTTCCTTGATCCTTGGTTCTAGTCTGTGGCTGCTTGTTTTGATTGACCTCCTGACCTTGTGTCCTCGGCTCTTTCTTTGACCTCGACTTTGTCTCATCCTTTGTACGTATTGCTCTCCTGGATTGACCTCGGCTCTGACTGTTGACTTTACATTTGCTCGCTTCATTTGTACTCCCACTTCTCCTGGTTCTGACCCTTGGCTTGTTGACCTTCCGTATCTTTCCTCTGTGCACTTACATAAGTAAGGGACCGTCGCCCAGTTACGCCCCGTCGCCTAGGGCGAGTAGTGTAAGTAGGCAGGGACAGAGATTGAGGATGGAGTCAGAGTGCACCCTCTTTCCTTCCTCTCTGTTCCCTGACATTGACATTTCAAACAGTGTCTTCAATCAAGATGGCCGCAATGACCTCTACATGAGCAAATGGATAAGTGTTAAATAATATGTGATATAATATTAATTGGTATTTAATATACAAGCTTTATTACACTACACACTGACACCATCTATAGTAATACACAAGGGTGATGGGAGGTCTGTATGGGAACATCAAGACCTATATTTGAAGTCTCCATATATGACAATGTAGAAGCACATACATTAGTAGGATACGCCTGTATCTATGGTATAAATAACTGACAGAGACAGACAAGGGGGTCGTCTTCTTATTCTCCCTCTGTTGGGGGTTGTAGCTGCTGAAGAAGATGGAAGACACACATGGAGCCTGAAATAGAGGTTCCTACCCTTCAGAAAGGATACTTTAAGGACATTCATATTTATGCATGGACAATAGAATAAGACTTTTCCTAAACTATTTTTGTAAATAATCAACTCTTGTTGAATCCTGGTGAATGAGTCCTCCGAGTTTTCCTTACTTCAAATAATGCATGCACTATATTTGGAGAGGATTACCAAACCAGTTGTTATATTTTTCAGATATGTATTTAAGCTTTAAGAGATGGAAGAGTGAACTCAAAAAAAAATTTCAAGCTTTAATAAGTCTGAGAATCTAAGAAGAATCTTCTGAAGGAGGACAAGTGCCAGACGTACCAAGATGTGCTTATGACAGAAGCCCAGTGTAATGACCGGCGTCACGCACAGGGAGGAAAAAGGGAAAGCCCTGCCCAAGGGAGAGGGAAAGGTGGTGACCCCTAACTCACCTTGCGGCTGGCACCTGACTGCCCTGACGTCCCTAGACGGGTTCCTCATCCGTGCGGCAATCACGTGCCTAAACCCTGGCTTTCCCTAAAATGAGCCCTAGATAGTGAACGGGCCGGTGGGATCGCTAGTCCGCACCACTGTCACTAAGAGGGAAACACCAGGGAGAGGACAGACAAAACAAACAAACACATACACCCAGGTGGGCGACCACAATAGACCACAAATGTCCAACAGGGATCCGGAGGGTAGCGTTCTGGACCAACTACCAGAGAACGCAGCAACACAGCTCCAGAGGGTCAGAATAGATGTCCAGGCAGGAAGCTCTATATCTGGCAACCAGAGAAGTGTGAGAGGGGAATATAAGGTTTGGGAGTGCTGGACAAGGAACAGCTGAAGAGAAAGTGCTACGGATCCCTGAGTGAGCCAAAAGGGTTTGCAAAGCAAACCCAGAAAGCTACCACAAGGAAACAGCCCTATCTTACATAGAGCATGCAGCCAACCGCTGCGACTTCCTGACCCCGGGTATAACGGAGTCAGGCGTGGTTCTTGACACCCTCGTGACAGTACCCCCCTCTCTACGAGGGGCCTCCGGACACTCAGGACCAGGTCTCTCAGGATGAGAGGCATGAAAAACCCGAACTAGCCTGTCGGCGTTTACCTCAGACGCAGGAACCCACATTCTTTCCTTGGGACCGTAACCTCTCCAATGCACCAGATATTGAAGAGAGCGACGGACCCGACGAGAATTAACAATTTTGGAAATCTGAAATTCTAGATTACCATCCACGACAACAGGAGGGGGTGGCAGCGGTGACGGTTCTAGAGGTGGAACATATTTTTTGAGTAATGACTTATGAAAAACATTATGAATTTTAAAAGTCTGAGGTAACTCCAGGCGAAAAGCCACGGGGTTGATGATGGCTACAATTTTGTAAGGGCCAATAAACCTAGGACCCAGTTTCCAAGAGGGAACCTTCAATTTTATATTCCTAGTAGACAACCACACATAGTCATTCACTCCTAGGTCCGGACCTGGCAACCGTCTCTTATCAGCCATGCATTTGTATTTACCTCCCATATTTTTCAAGTTAGCTTGCACCTTCTGCCATACCGATGAAAGAGATGACGAAAACCGTTCCTCTTCGGGAACCCCAGAAGACCTCCCCTCTTTGAAAGTACAGAATTGGGGATGAAAACCATATGCACCAAAAAATGGTGACTTGCCAGTGGATTCCTGACGACGATTATTTATGGCAAACTCAGCTAACGGTATATATGATGACCACAACTCTTGGTTTTCAGACACAAAACATCTTAGATATGTTTCAAGGTTTTGGTTGGTACGCTCAGTCTGTCCATTCGACTGAGGATGGAAAGCTGAGGAAAAGGACAAGTGTACCCCCAAACGGGAACAAAAAGCTTTCCAAAATTTAGAAATAAACTGGGTCCCCGATCCGAAACAACATCGGAGGGGACCCCGTGAAGCTTCACGATTTCACTGACGAATACCTGAGCAAGAGTCTTAGCATTAGGTAGTGCGGGTAACGCAATGAAGTGTACCATTTTGCTAAACCTGTCCACTACTACCAAAATAACTGTTTTACCCGCAGACAAAGGTAAGTCAGTGATAAAATCCATTAACAGATGTGTCCACGGTCTATTGGGAATGACGAGTGGTAATAGAGACCCTGCAGGACGTGTATGTGAAACTTTTGCGCGCGCCCAGGTAGAACAAGACGACACAAAGTCCAATACATCCTGACGCAACCTTGGCCACCAAAAACGACGAGACAATAGCTCCAAGGTTGCTTTACTACCCGGGTGCCCAGCAAGTGCCGAATTATGATGTTCCTTTAATAATTCGAAACGTAGGTTCAACGGTACAAACAATTTCTCTGAGGGGCAAGAGACCAGGGCGTCCCCCTGGGCCTCTAACACCTTCCCCTCCAGAACAGAGTGTACCGCAGAAACAACCACTCCTCTTTGAAGAATGGGCACCGGATCACTCACATTACCCCCTCCAGGGAAACAGCGAGATAGTGCATCAGGCTTGGTATTCTTTGCCCCAGGACGATAGGTAATCACAAAGTTAAACCTGGTAAAAAATAGCGACCACCTAGCCTGTCTAGGGGTGAGACGCTTAGCTGATTCGAGGTACAGAAGATTTTTGTGGTCCATAATCACAGTGACGGGGTGGACTGCCCCCTCTAAAAAGTGACACCACTCCTCAAACGCAAGTTTAATAGCTAATAGTTCCCTATTGCCAATATCGTAGTTCTTTTCTGCTGCAGATAGTTTTTTAGAAAAGAAAGCACAAGGACGCCATTTGCCAGGAGACGGACCCTGAGACAGCACCGCCCCCACTCCCACCTCTGACGCATCGACTTCAACAATAAAAGGCTGAGAGACATCAGGTTGGACTAGTACAGGTGCTGAGGTAAACCTCTCTTTTAGAGAGGAAAAAGCAACTTTAGCGGTGTCAGACCATTTAGAAAAATCAGTCCCCTTCCTAGTCATGTCAGTAAGGGGTTTTACAATAAGTGAATAATTTTTAATGAATTTCCTATAGAAATTCGCGAAGCCCAAGAACCATTGTAGTGCTTTGAGGTTCTCAGGAAGATCCCAATCTAAAATTGCCTGGACCTTCCTAGGATTCATACGGAAACCTGAAGCAGATAAAAAATAACCTAGGAATTGTATCTCCTGAACGGCGAAGACACATTTTTCAATTTTAGCATATAATTTATTCGTCCGTAGGACCTGCAGTACTTGTCTGACATGCACCTCATGTGTTCTCAGATCAGACGAATAAATTAAAATGTCATCTAGGTATATTACCACAAACCTGCCGATTAGATGACTAAAAATGTAATTAACGAAATGTTGAAAGACCGAAAGGCATAACTAGATTTTCATAATGCCCCTCAGGGGTGTTAAAAGCTGTCTTCCACTCATCCCCCTCCTTAATACAAATCAGATTGTAGGCCCCCCTAAGATCAAGTTTGGAGAACCACCTAGCACCCGCAATCTGGTTAAACAGGTCAGGAATGAGAGGAAGAGGGTATGGGTCTCGGATGGTTATCCGATTTAATTCACGAAAATCTAGGCAAGGACGCAGGCCCCCATCTTTCTTTTTAACGAAGAAAAACCCTGCAGCCACGGGTGAAGAAGAGGGTCTGATGTGTCCCTTAGCCAAGCTCTCGGAGATATAATCTTTCATGGCTTGTCTCTCTGGACCCGAAAGATTATATAACCTGGTCTTGGGTAATTTTGCGCCGGGAATAAGGTCAACCAGGCAATCGTAAGGACGATGAGGTGGTAACTTCTGACAACCCTTTTCAGAAAAAACATCCTCAAAATCCGAAATAAATGTAGGTAGGGTAGTTATGGAGGCGACTAAGCAATTGCTATTTAAGCAATTTTCTCTGCACTGCTCAATCCACTCCAATATCTCCCTGGCCTGCCAATCCACCACTGGATTGTGCGCTACCAACCAGGGAAGACCCAGCACTACCGAGTGGGAAGCCCCTCCAGAACATAACATGAAAGCATCTCGTTATGGTGGTCCCCTACCCGAAGGTGTAAATTATGAACAATGTGGGTGAGGTTTCTCTGAGACAGAGGAGCAGAATCAATAGCGAATATGGGAATAGGTCTCTGTAGCGTACAGAGAGACAAACCCATAGTGCGGGCAAAATGGGCATCTATCAAATTTACCCCTGCTCCACTGTCTAGAAAGAATGAAATAGTCTCCGTCTTATTACCAAAAACAATAACCGCTGGCAACACAAATTGCGATGTACGTATGGAGGAAACGTATACCCCCCGGCTGACATCCTCCACACAGCCTGGGGTTAGTAGTTTTCCGACGGTCTTTTGTTTCTGAGGAAAGAAGGACAGACATTAATGAAATGACCCCTGTCCCCACAAAAAAAAAAAAAAACACGCCTACGGCGAGCCTCAGGAGGACGGGCCTGACGAGTAGTTCCTCCTAGCTGCATAGGCTCGTCTAAGTCCATATAGACTAACTGCTGCTTGGGAGGAGTTACCAATTGCTCCGGTTTTTTCAACCTGTCCCTAAGGCGTCTAACTATTTGGATAGAAAGGGACATAACCGCATCAAGGGAAAAGGGGGTCTCATATAATGCAAGCGCATCCTTAACCCTTTCGGATAACCCAGAGCAGAACTGACTCCTGAGAGCCGGGTCGTTCCATTGGGTATCCGTAGCCCACCTACGGAATTCAGAGCAATACTCCTCTACCGGCCGCTCTCCTTGTAAGAGTCTCCGTAATCTTGATTCAGCCAGTGCGACTCGGTCAGGGTCGTCATATATGAGACCCAAGGCCCCGAAAAACTCATCCACTGACCAAAGAGCCTGGGAATCAGTAGGTAAAGAGAACGCCCAGGACTGCGGGTCCCCCTGCAGCAGGGAAATAACAACCCCCACCCGCTGTTCTTCATTACCAGAGGAGTAAGGGCGCAGTTTAAAATATAATTTACAGGCCTCACGGATCGTCAAAAACTTGTCCCTTCCCCCAGAAAATCTGTCAGGGAGAGGGACCTTGGGTTCCGCAACAACCTGGTTACCAGTAGCAACAGCTGGGCTTGCGGTCATTTGCAATCGCTGCTGTTACTGGAGGACCGACGCCTTCAATCCTGCCACCTCCAAAGACAGGCCATAAAATTTTTGGACAGAGCAGCAATTTGATCCATACTGGATTGTAAGTAGGTAAAAAAAAATATTTAAAAAATAAAAATAAAAATTTACCTACACAAAATAAACAACAACAACATAAAAGGGCCAGATATAATGTAATGACCGGCGTCACGCACAGGGAGGAAAAAGGGAAAGCCCTGCCCAAGGGAGAGGGAAAGGTGGTGACCCCTAACTCATCTTGCGGCTGGCACCTGACTGCCCTGATGTCCCTAGACGGGTTCCTCACCTGCGCGGCGATCACGTGCCTAAACCCTGGCTTTCCCTAAAATGAGCCCTAGATAGTGAACGGGCCGGTGGGATCGCTAGTCCGCACTACTGTCACTAAGAGGGTAACACCAGGGAGAGGACTGACAAAACAGACAAACACATACACCCAGGTGGGCGACCACAATAGACCACAAAGGTCCAACAGGGATCCAGAGGGTAGCGTTCTGGACCAACTACCAGAGAACGCAGCAACACAGCTCCAGAGGGTCAGAATAGATGTCCAGGCAGGAAGCTCTATATCTGGCAACCATAGAAGTGTGAGAGGGGAATATAAGGAGGTTTGGGAGTGCTGGACAAGGAACAGCTGAGGAGAAATGGCTACGGATCCCTGAGTGAGCCAAAAGAGTTTGCAAAGCAAACCCAGAAAGCTACCACAAGGAAACAGCCCTTTCTTACATAGAGCGTGCAGCCAACCGCTGCGACTTCCTGACCCCGGGTATAACGGAGTCAGGCGTGGTTCTTGACACCCTCGTGACACCCAGCCTTGAATCTACTGAGGTTGTGAGTATGGAAATAATAAATTATATTGCTGATAAGAGTAGCTTACAACTTAAGTTTATGCCTAGTGAACGGTTAGATCTGCAAATGATATGGTTTAGGTTATATGCAGAATGTGAACAGGAAAACAAGAAGATAGACTGTAAACGTATTTTAGTCAGTAAAGAGAAAGAGAAAATAAGGAATAGTGTCCATATGGTGAAGGTCTTTCACAGACTAGTGTCAGATAGATCCATATATAATTGTACCAGTAAAGTTCCAACCACAGATGCTGTGATCTGTGAAGATGCATCAACTGGGGGTGGAAGTTGTAATAAAGTAGAGGAAAGTAAGAATAATGATGATTTGAGAACTCAGCAGAATAAGATGAAACACTCACAGAATGTATGATCTCTGCTTAAGGTGACCTTAATCATATAGATGAGGAAAGGTCAATGCAACAAGAGAAGACATTGAAGATCTCTGCTGAAGGTGACTTTGTGTCAATAGACAATGACTATACACTAGCAGACATTGCATATTAAATAGGCCAGCTTACAATTAAAATTGCAGAAGCTATTAATGAAAATATGCAAAGAAATGACCACATATGATGCAAACCTCCATGTGTGCAGGAATTCTGATATTTTTGAGAGCCCCGCAGACAGATTTGAATTATCAAATGAACTAAGTAATCGATTATTTAGATTGTGGCTTCCTGTGAATTTTTCTAGGAGTCTAGCAATGAAGCAGATTGATGATAAGGAGTCAAATGAGTGGATTTTTCATAGTGATATTCAAAGATTAAAAGAGCTGATTTGGTGCACTAGAAGTGACAGCATGCCCACATATGAAATTCTAAAAGAATTAAAAATTGGCAGAAAGGAATCCACATTTGGATTTATGTCCATGTTTGACAATGTATGACATCATTATTATATGGTATCCATAAGTATATACAGAGACATGTGATACTTAATGTAAGATCAGCACATTGTAGGATAAAACATGTATTTAGATTATGGCTCCATCCTCTCCTCTCTCATTTTGTACAAGGAGATGTAGAGGTTGGTTCCATATACAGTGCCTTGCAAAAGTATTCACCACCCTTGACTTTTTTTGTATTGTGGTGCCTCAACACAACCTGAAATTAACATGGATTGTTTGAGGATTTGCATCATTTAATTTGTAGAACATGCCCACAACTTTGAAGATTTTTTTTTTTTTTATTGTGAAGCAAACAAAAAATAACAGAAAATGTCAATGTGCATAACTATTCAACCCCCTAAAGTCAATACTTTGTAGAGCCACCTTTTGCGGCAATCACAGCTTCAAGTCACTTTGGATAAGTCTCTATGAGCTTGCCACATCCTACCACTGGGATTTTAGCCCATTCCTCCTTGCAAAACTGCCCCAGCTCTTTCAAGTTGGATGGTTTGTGCTTGTGAACAGCAATCTATCCCCTTAAACCACTCAAGTACTGCTTTAGCAGAGTGTTTAGGCCATTGACCTGCTGGAAGGTAAACCTCCGTCCTAGCCTCAAATCACGCACAAAGTGGTACAGGTTTTGCTCAAGAATATCCCTGTATTTAGCACCATCCATCTTTCCCTCAACTCTGACCAGTTTCCCAGTCCTGGCTGCTGAAAAACATCCCCACAGCATGATGCTGCCACCATCATGTTTCACTGTGGAGATGGTGTTCTGTGGGTGATGTGATGTGTTGTCTGTGGGTGATGTGATGTGTTGGGTTTGCGCCAGACATAGCATTTTCTTTGATGGCCAAAAAGTTTAATTTTGGTCTCATCAGACCAAAGCACCTTCGTCCATACATTTTGGGAGTCTCCCACATGCCTTTTCGCAAACTAACAACGTGCCTTTTTTTTAGCTGAAAGTAATGGCTTTCTTCTGGCCACTCTGCAATAAAGCCATAAAGTTCAACTCTATGGAGCGTACGGCTTATTGTCATCATATGTATAGATACTCCAGTCTCTGCTGTGGAACTCTGCAGCTCCTCCAGAGTTACCTTAGGTCTCTGTGCTGCCTCTCTGATTAATGCCCTCCTTGCCTGGTCCGTGAGTTTTGGTGGACGGCCGTCTCTTGGCAGGTTTGCTGTTGTGCCATGTTCTTTCCATTTGGTTATGATAGATTTGATGGTGCTCCTGGGAATCATCAAAGATTTGGATTTTTTTTATAACCTAACCCTGACTTGTACTTCTCAACAACATTATCCCTTACTCAGTTTCTTGGTCTTCATGGCAGTGTTTGGTTAGTGATGCCTCTTGCTTAGGTGTTACAGTCTTTGGGGCCTTTCAAAAAAGGTGTGCATATGTAATGACAGATCATGTGACACTTAAATTGCACACAGGTGGACATCATTTCACTAATTATTTGACTTCTGAAGGTAATTCGTTGCACCAGAACTTTTTATGGGCTTACTTACAAAGGGGGTGAATACATACGCACATGCCAATTTTCGGTTTTCTATTTCTAAAAATAGTTTTATTTATATATTTTTCAAATTTCACTTCAGCAACTTAAACTATTGTGTTCTGATACATCACATACAATTCAGATTAACAAAACATTGAACTTAAGGTTGTAATGTAGCAAAATATGAAAAAAGTCAAGGGAGGTGAATACTTTTGCAAGGCACTGTATATATGTTCTATAATTGTAGAAGTAAAAGGATCCTATTCTCTCTTGTCTTGAGTCTAAAGACATTCCTCTCTCTATACCATAGGAGGTCAGAGAATAGAAGAATAAGATTTTCGTATATTCTTTAAACTGATAATATTGCTGGGAAATGTGTCTGTTGTATCTAATGTTGTTTTCTATTTTTATATTTTCTCCAGTAGAAATTTTCTTGAGAGGCAGCATTTGACCGAAATCAAAATGTTCCTTACATAGCAATAACTTTCATAATTGCATGGAATATCTAGTAATCAAACTGTTAATTTATGTAACAATGTTTGACTAACAGAATAACACTAAATGTAAAGAGAATAAAGAGGCATACTTACATTGTGTATAAGCATGGTTTTTATTGTGTTTAGCCATGGTGAGAAAGCATGTGGTCAGTTGATGGACAGGAGAACATGATGACATTTGTGATCTTTTGTCTATGAATAGGTTAATGGTTTGCCTATGTTTATGAAAACACTTAGAAATTCAAGGATCTTAAGTTTTTGCAAAATACTAAATTATTGTATATTTGTGGTCCACAAATGAAGTATTTCATGTCTATAACAGAAATTTATTTTATGATGCGCATTACAAAATAATATAAACTAGTGTTGAGCGAGCATTCGCTATGCTCGGCACATGGCGGTACTCGGCCGAGTATCGCATGTGCTCGAGCGCAATGCACGTTTCGCGGCTGCTAAACAGCCAATAAACGTGCAGGTACTGCCCTCACTGTAATGCCAGTAGCCATGTTGGGTACTAGCATTACAGTGATTGGCTGGCCGGAACGCGTCATCGGGTGCTCTATAGCACCCGATGACTCGTGTTCGGCTCATTTGTAGTCAGGGAAAGCTGAGCATAGAAAGGGACAGACAGAGTAGGGAGTGTAATTGAATATTATTTCTGTACAAAAACGTTTCAGAGACCCAAAGGTCCTTGTAAAAACTATTGTGTGCAACAGCAACAATATATGTTTGTAGCGCAACCTGCGCTAAATTGCTCAGTGTTAGGGAAAGCTGTCTTCATGTCATAGCAGAGAATCAGGCTTCACGTCACCCACCACTGGAACAGGCCACTGTCACACATTTAGGCCCCGGCACCCAGACAGAGGAGAGGTTCATTCAACTTTGGGTTGCCCCGCAATATAATGGTAAAATGAAATTAAAAATAGTATTGAATGAGGAAGTGCCCTGGAGTAGAATAATATATTGTTAAGGGGAGGTAGTTAATATCTAATCTGCACAAGGGATGGACAGGTCCTGTGGGATCCATGCCTGGTTCATTTTTATGAACGTCAGCTTGTCCACATTGGCTGTAGACAGGCGGCTGCGTTTGTCTGTAATGACGCCCCCTGCCGTGCTGAATACACGTTCAGACAAAACGCTGGCCGCCGGGCAGGCCAGCACCTCCAAGGCATAAAAGGCTAGCTCTGGCCACGTGGACAATTTGGAGACCCAGAAGTTGAATGGGGCCGAACCATCAGTCAGTACGTTGAGAGGTGTGCACAGGTACTGTTCCACCATGTTAGTGAAATGTTGACTCCTGCTAACACGTTCCGTATCAGGTGGTGGTGCAGTTAGCTGTGGCGTGGTGACAAAACTTTTCCACATCTCTGCCATGCTAACCCTGCCCTCAGAGGAGCTGGCCGTGACACAGCTGCGTTGGCGACCTCTTGCTCCTCCTCTGCCTTCGCCTTGGGCTTCCAATGGTTCCCCTGTGACATTTGGGAATGCTCTCAGTAGCGCGTCTACCAATGTGCACTTGTACTCGCGCATCTTCCTATCACGCTCCAGTGTAGGAAGTAAGGTGGGCACATTGTCTTTGTACCGGGGATCCAGCAGGGTGGCAACCCAGTAGTCCTCACACGTTAAAATGTGGGCAACTCTGCTGTCGTTGCGCAGGCACTGCAGCATGTAGTCGCTCATGTGTGCCAGGCTGCCCAGAGGTAAGGACAAGCTGTCCTCTGTGGGAGGCGTATCATCATCGTCCTGTGTTTCCCCCCAGCCACGCACCAGTGATGGGCCCGAGCTGCTTTGGGTGCCACCCCGCTGTGAACATGCTTCATCCTCATCCTCCTCCACCTCCTCCTCATCCTCGTCCTCCTCGTCCTCCGGTAGTGGGCCCTGTCTGGCCACATTTGTACCTGGCCTCTGGTGTTGCAAAAAAACTCCCTCTGAGTCACTTCGAAGAGACTGGCCTGAAAGTGCTAAAAATGACCCCTCTTCCTCCTCTTCCTCCTGGGCCACCTCCTCTTCCATCATCGCCCTAAGTGTTTTCTCAAGGAGACATAGAAGTGGTATTGTAACGCTGATAACGGCGTCATCGCCACTGGGCATGTTGGTGGAGTACTCGAAACAACGCAACAGGGCACACAGGTCTCGCATGGAGGCCCAGTTACTGGTGGTGAAGTGTGTCTCATCAGCAGTGCGACTGACCCGTGCGTGCTGCAGCTGAAACTCCACTATGGCCTGTTGCTGCTCGCACAGTCTGTCCAGCATATGCAAGGTGGAGTTCCACCTGGTGGGTACGTCGCATATGAGACGGTGAGCGGGAAGGCCGAAGTTACGCTGTAGCGCAGACAGGCGAGCAGCGGCAGGGTGTGAACGTTGGAAGCGCGAACAGACGGCCCGCACTTTATGCAGCAGCTCTGACATGTCGGGGTAGCTGCGAATGAACTTCTGCACCACCAAATTCAGCACATGCGCCAGGCAAGGGATGTGCGTCAAACCGGCTAGTCCCAGAGCTGCAACGAGATTTCGCCCATTATCGCACACCACCAGGCCGGGCTTGAGGCTCACCGGCAGCAACCACTCGTCGGTCTGTTGTTCTATACCCCGCCACAACTCCTGTGCGGTGTGGGGCCTGTTCCCCAAACATATGAGTTTCAGAATGGCCTGCTGACGTTTACCCCGGGCTGTGCTGAAGTTGGTGGTGAAGGTGTGTGGCTGACTGGATGAGCAGGTGGAAGAAGAGGAGGAGGAAGCTGAGTAGGAGGAGGAGGAGACAGGAGGCAAAGAATGTTGCCCTGCGATCCTTGGCGGCGGAAGGACGTGCGCCAAACAGCTCTCCGCCTGGGGCCCAGCCGCCACTACATTTACCCAGTGTGCAGTTAGGGAGATATAGCGTCCCTGGCCGTGCTTACTGGTCCACGTATCTGTGGTTAGGTGGACCTTGCCACAGATGGCGTTGCGCAGTGCACACTTGATTTTATCGGACACTTGTTTGTGCAGGGAAGGCACGGCTCTTTTGGAGAAGTAGTGGCGGCTGGGAACAACATACTGTGGGACAGCAAGTGACATGAGCTGTTTGAAGCTGTCTGTGTCCACCAGCCTAAATGACAGCATTTAATAGGCCAGTAGTTTAGAAATGCTGGCATTCAGGGCCAGGGATCGAGGGTGGCTAGGTGGGAATTTACGCTTTCTCTCAAATGTTTGTGAGATGGAGAGCTGAACGCTGCCGTGTGACATGGTTGAGATGCTTGGTGACGCAGGTGGTGGTGTTGGTGGTACATCCCATGTTTGCTGGGCGGCAGGTGCCAACGTTCCTCCAGAGGCAGAGGAAGAGGTAGCAGGGGGAGCCTGAGTGACTTCCTTGTTTTTAAGGTGTTTACTCCACTGCAGTTCATGCTTTGCATGCAGGTGCCTGGTCATGCAGGTTGTGCTAAGGTTCAGAACGTTAATGCCTCGCTTCAGGCTCTGATGGCACAGCGTGCAAACCACTCGGGTCTTGTCGTCAGCACATTGTTTGTAGAAGTGCCATGCCAGGGAACTCCTTGAAGCTGCCTTTGGGGTGCTCGGTCCCAGATGGCGGCGGTCAGTAGCAGGCGGAGTCTCTTGGCGGCGGGTGTTCTGATTTTGCCCACTGCTCCCTCTTTTGCTACGCTGTTGGCTCGGTCCCACCACTGCCTCTTCCTCCGAACTCTGAAAGTCAGTGGCACGACCTTCATTCCATGTGGGGTCTAGGACATCATCGTCCCCTGCATCGTCTTCCACCCAGTCTTGATCCCTGACCTCCTGTTCAGTCTGCACACTGCAGAAAGACGCAGCAGTTGGCACCTGTGTTTCGTCATCATCAGACGTGCTGAGGTGGTATTCCCATGTCCTCATCATCAGGAAACATAAGTGGTTGTGCGTTAGTGCATTCTATCTCTTCCACCCCTGGGGAAGAGCTAGGTGGATGCCCTTGGGAAACCTTGGCAGCAGAGTCTTCAAACAGCATAAGAGACTGCTGCATAACTTGAGGCTCAGACAGTTTCCCTGATATGCATGGGGGTGATGTGACAGACTGATGAGCTTGGTTTTCATGCGCCATCTGTGTGCTTTCTGCAGAAGACTGGGTGGGAGATAATGTGAACGTGCTGGATGCACTGTCGGCCACCCAATTGACTAATGCCTGTACCTGCTCAGGCCTTACCATCCTTAGAACGGCATTGGGCCCCACCAAATATGGCTGTAAATTCTGGCGGCTACTGGGACCTGAGGTAGTTGGTACACTAGGACGTGTGGCTGTGGCAGAACGGCCACGTCCTCTCCCAGCACCAGAGGGTCCACTAACACCACCACGACCATGTCCACGTCCGCGTCCGCGTCTCTTATTAGATGTTTTCCTCATTGTTCCCGTTCACCACAATTTTGAGAATGGCAAATTTGGGAATAGTTTTTCAACCCAGAACAAAAAATGTGCTTTTACGGAGACATAGCTACAAATAACTTGACCAGCTCAAACAGTACAGATTTGGTTGAATAGAAATGTGAGGCCTGTTTTTTTTTTTGCGCTGTGTGACAGGTATAGGTTTAATCACAGAATTAGACTTCTATCTGCAGGTCTTAGGTTTTTCTGAATGACACTATCAGCACCTTCAATGTAAGATATCCTTTTTGGAATAGCTTTCAAGTAGGCCTCATATACCAGAAACTAGTTATTTTGAGAATGGCAAATTTGGGAATAGTTTTTCAACCCAGAACAAAAAATGTGCTTTTACGGTCACTACAAATAACTTGACCAGCTAAAACAGTACAGATTTGGTTGAATAGAAATGTGAGGCCTGTTTTTTTTTTGCGCTGTGTGACAGGTATAGGTTTAATCACAGAATTAGTCTTCTATCTGCACGGTAGCGTGTGTCTTAGGTTTTTCTGAATGACACTATCAGCACCTTCAATGTAAGATATCCTTTTTGGGATAGATTTCAAGTAGGCCTCATATACCAGAAACTAGTTATTTTGAGAATGGCAAATTTGGGAATAGTTTTTCAACCCAGAACAAAAAGTGTGCTTTTACGGTCACTACAAATAACTTGACCAGCTAAGGCTACTTTCACACTAGCGTTCGGGTGTCCACTCGTGCGCACCGTTTGAAGGGGCTCACGAGCGGCCCCGAATGCATCCGTCTGGCCCCAATGCATTTTCAGTGGAGGAGGATCCACTGAGAATGCATCCGCCTGCCAGCGTTCAGCCTCCGCTCCGCTCAGTGAGCGGACACCTG
This sequence comes from Bufo bufo, assembly GCF_905171765.1. Lineage (NCBI taxonomy): Eukaryota > Metazoa > Chordata > Amphibia > Anura > Bufonidae > Bufo > Bufo bufo. The sequence continues at coordinate 468,711,847 of NC_053392.1, read as the reverse complement.
AACGCTGCTTGCAGCGTTCGGGTGTCCGCCTGGCCGTGCGGAGGCGAGCGGATCCGTCCAGACTTATAATGGAAGTCAATGGGGACGGATCCGCTTGAAGATGACACTATATGGCTCAATCTTCAAGCGGATCCGTTCCCCATTGACTTTCAATGTAAAGTCTGCACGGATCCGCTCAGGCTACTTTCAGACTTAGAAAATTTTCTAAGTAATAATGCAGACGGATCCGTTCTGAACGGATGCAAACGTCTGCATTATCGGAGCGGATCCGTCTGATGAAACATCAGACGGATCCGCTCCGAACGCTAGTGTGAAAGTAGCCTTAAACAGTACAGATTTGGTTGAATAGAAATGTGAGGCCTGTTTTTTTTTTGCGCTGTGTGACAGGTATAGGTTTAATCACAGAATCAGACTTCTATCTGCACGGTAGCGTGTGTCTTAGGTTTTTCTGAATGACACTATCAGCACATTCAATGTAAGATATCCTTTTTGGGATAGATTTCAAGTAGGCCTCATATACCAGAAACTAGTTATTTTGAGAATGTCAAATTTGGGAATAGTTTTTCAACCCAGAACAAAAAGTCTGCTTTTACGGTCACTACAAATAACTTGACCAGCTAAAACTGTGCAGATTTGGTTGAATAGAAATGTGAGGTCTGTTTTTTTTTTTGCGCTGTGTGACAGGTATAGGTTTAATCACAGAATCAGACTTCTATCTGCACGGTAGCGTGTGTCTTAGGTTTTTCTAAATGACACTATCAGCACCTTCAATATAAGATATCCTTTTTGGGATAGATTTCAAGTAGGCCTCATATAGCAGAAACTAGTTATTTTGAGAATGGCAAATTTGGGAATAGTTTTTCAACCCAGAACAAAAAAGGTGCTTTTACGGTCACTACAAATAACTTGACCAGCTAAAACAGTACAGATTTGATTGAATAGAAATGTGAGGCCTGTTTTTTTTTTGCGCTGTGTGACAGGTATAGGTTTAATCACAGAATCAGACTTCTATCTGCACGGTAGCGTGTGTCTTAGGTTTTTCTGAATGACACTATCAGCACCTTCAATGTAAGATATCCTTTTTGGGATAGATTTCAAGTAGGCCTCATATACCAGAAACTAGCTATTTTGAGAATGTCAAATTTGGGAATAGTTTTTCAACCCAGAACAAAAAGTCTGCTTTTACGGTCACTACAAATAACTTGACCAGCTAAAACAGTACAGATTTGGTTGAATAGAAATGTGAGGTCTGTTTTTTTTTTGCGCTGTGTGACAGGTATAGGTTTAATCACAGAATCAGACTTCTATCTGCACGGTAGCGTGTGTCTTAGGTTTTTCTCAATGACACTATCAGCACCTTCAATGTCAGATATCCTTTTTGGGATAGATTTCAAGTTGGCCTCATATAGCATAAACTAGTTATTTTGAGAATGGCAAATTTGGGAATAGTTTTTCAACCCAGAACAAAAAGTCTTCTTTTACGGTCACTACAAATAACTTGACCAGCTAAAACAGTACAGATTTGGTTGAATAGAAATGTGAGGCCTGTTTTATTTTTTGCGCTGTGTGAAAGGTATAAGTTTAATCACAGAATTAGACTTCTATCTGCACGGTAGCGTGTGTCTTAGGTTTTTCTGAATGACACTATCAGCACCTTCAATGTAAGATATCCTTTTTGGGATAGATTTCAAGTAGGCCTCATATACCAGAAACTAGTTATTTTGAGAATGGCAAATTTGGGAATAGTTTTTCAACCCAGAACAAAAAGTCTGCTTTTACGGTCACTACAAATAACTTGACCAGCTAAAACAGTACAGATTTGGTTGAATAGAAATGTGAGGCCTGTTTTTTTTTTTGCGCTGTGTGACAGGTATAGGTTTAATCACAGAATCAGACTTCTATCTGCACGGTAGCGTGTGTCTTAGGTTTTTCTGAATGACACTATCAGCACCTTCAATGTAAGATATCCTTTTTGAGATAGATTTCAAGTTGGCCTCATATAGCAGAAACTAGTTATTTTGAGAATGGCAAATTTGGGAATAGTTTTTCAACCCAGAACAAAAAATGTGCTTTTACGGTCACTACAAATAACTTGACCAGCTAAAACAGTACAGATTTGGTTGAATAGAAATGTAAAGCCTGTTTTTTTTTGCGCTGTGTGACAGGTATAGGTTTAATCACAGAATCAGACTTCTATCTGCACGGTAGCGTGTGTCTTAGGTTTTTCTAAATGACACTATCAGCACCTTCAATTTCAGATATCCTTTTTGGGATAGATTTAAAGTTGGCCTCATATAGCAGAAACTAGTTATTTTGAGAATGGCAAATTTGGGAATAGTTTTTCAACCCAGAACAAAAAATGTGCTTTTACGGTCACTACAAATAACTTGACCAGCTAAAACAGTACAGATTTGGTTGAATAGAAATGTCAGGTCTATTTTTTAGGCGCTGGGTGACAGGCTCAACTTGCCCCTGATGTAGTATATGGCCAAAAAATAACCACACTGTTGATGGTTAAATGCACTTGGGTGACACAGGCTCAGCCTGCACCAGATGTAGTATATGGCCAAAAAATAACCAGACTGTTGATAGTTAAATGCACTTCGGTGACACAGGCTCAGCCTGCAGCTGATGTAGTATATGGCCAAAAAATAACCAGACTGTTGATGGTTAAATGCACTTTGGTGACACAGGCTCAGCCTGCAGCTGATGTAGGATATAGCACAAAATAACCACACTTTTGATGGTTAAATACACTTGGTGATAGCTAGTGCTGGCGCACCACAAGTCACAAAATGGCCGCCGATCACCTTAGAAAAAAAGTGATCTAAAAACGCTCTGGGCAGCCTCAAAAAAGTGAGCAAGTCAATATTAGCACTTCAATGATCCACAGCTGCAGATCGATCACAGAATGAAGTCTTTTGGAGGAGTTAATCTGCCTAATCTCGCCCTAACGTCGCAGCTGCAACCTCTCCCTATGCTTGAATCAGCAGAGTGACGTGCAGCGCAACGTGACCCAAGCTTATATAGAGGCTGGGTCACATGCTGCACTGGCCAATCACAGCCATGCCAATAGTAGGCAAGGCTGTGATGGCCTCTTGGAGCAAGTAGTATGACGCTTGTTGATTGGCTGCTTTGCAGCCTTTCAAAAAGCGCCAAGAAAGCGCCGAACACCGAACCCGAACCCGGACTTTTACGAAAATGTTCGGGTTCGGGTCCGTGTCACGGACACCCCAAAATTCGGTACGAACCCGAACTATACAGTTCGGGTTCGCTCATCCCTACTCCTGTGTAAATTGTGCGCATCCCTAAAATATCAGTGACATCCAATGCACTTTTTCCGTAGACGGTGTCCGTGCAGACAGTTAAATTATCCGCGCCACATCTCCTGTTAAAAGTGTGCGCATCCCTAAAATATCAGTGACATCTAGTGCACTTTTTCCATAGACGTGTCTGCTCCGGACAGTTAAATTATCCATGTTAATTACAAAGTTAGAGGTAGGTGGAGAGACCTTAAAAATTATTTCAGAGATTTAGGTCAAAAGCTTAGGGCAAGGACCTCAAAGGTAGTATTTTCCGAAATACTGCCTGTACCACGGGCCACACAAGAAAGGCAGCGGGAGATTATGGAGATTAAAAAGTGGCTCAAGAACTGGTGTAGGAAGGAGGGGTTTCGGTTCCTGGAGAACTGGGCCGACTTCTCTATCGGCTACAGGCTCTATCATAGGGACGGGCTGCACCTTAATGGGGAAGGGGCAGCTGTGTTAGGGAAAATCTACTACTAAACGAGATAGGCAAGGCGGCAAATCATAATGAGGTGGTTATTATGGGGAACTTCAACTACAGGTTCTTGGCAATAACAAAAGATAATTACCTCTCCCAACTGGTTCAGGACCCGACTAGAGGGACGGCCATACTGGACTTAGTATTAACCAATAGGCCTGATAGAACAACAGACATGCAGGTTGGGGGACACCTGGGAAATAGTGACCATAAAGTAATAACCTTCCAATTATCATTCAAAAGAGCGTTTCTACAGGGAGGAACAAAAATACCAAACCTTAACCCCTTAAGGACTCGGCCCTATTTCACCTTAAGGACTTGGCCATTTTTTGCAAATCTGACCAGTGTCACTTTAAGTGCTCATAACTTTAAAACGCTTTGACTTACCCAGGCCGTTCTGAGATTGTTTTTTCGTCACATATTGTACTTCATGACACTGCTAAAATTGGGTCAAAAAAGTTAATTTTTTTGCATAAAAAAATACAATTTTTACCGAAAATTTTGAAAAATTAGCAAATTTCAAAGTTTCAGTTTCTCTACCTCTGTAATACATAGTAATACCCCCAAAAATTGTGATGACTTTACATTCCCCATATGTCTACTTCATGTTTGCAGCATTTTGGGAATGATATTTTATTTTTTGGGGATGTTACAAGGCTTAGAAGTTTAGAAGCAAATTTTGAAATTTTCAGAAATCTTCAAAATCCCACTTTTTATGGACCAGTTCAGGTTTGAAGTCATATTGTGAGGCTTAGATAATAGAAACCTCCCAAAAATGACCCCATTCTAGAAACTACACCCCTCAAGGTATTCAAAACTGTTTTTTCAAACTTTATTAACCCTTTAGGTCTTCCACAAGAGTTAATGGCAGATGGAGAAACAATTTTGAAATTTCAATTTTTTGGAAAATTTTCCAATATAATAAATTTTTTCCAGGAGTAAAACAAGGGTTAACTGCCAAACAAAACTCAAAATGGGTTGCCCCGATTCTGTAGTTTGCAGAAACACCCCATATGTGGTCGTAAACTACTGTTTGGCCGAACGGGAGCACATAGAAGAAGGGGAACACCATATGGGTTTTGGAAGGCAGATTTTGCAGGACTGGTTTTGTTTATACCATGTCCCATTTGAAGCCCCCTGTTGCACCCCTAGAATAGAAATTTCAAAAAAGTGACTCCATCTAAGAAAGTACACCCCTCAAGGTATTCAAAACTGGGTTTACAAACTTTGTTAACCCTTTAGGTGCTCCACAAGAGTTATTGGCAGATGGAGAAACAATTTAGAAATTTCAATTTTTTGGAAAATTTTCCAATATAATCAATTTTTTCCAGGAGTAAAACAGGGGTTAACTGCCAAACAAAACTCAAAATGGGTTGCCCCGATTCTGTAGTTTGCAAAAACACCCCATATGTGGTCGTAAACTACTGTTTGGCCAAACGGGAGCACATAGAAGGAGGGGAACACCATATGGGTTTTGGAAGGCAGATTTTGCAGGACTGGTTTTGTTTATACCATGTCCCATTTGAAGCCCCCTGTTGCACCCCTAGAATAGAAATTTCAAAAAAGTGACTCCATCTAAGAAAGTACACCCCTCAAGGTATTCAAAACTGGGTTTACAAACTTTGTTAACCCTTTAGGTGCTCCACAAGAGTTATTGTCAGATGGAGAAACAATTTAGAAATTTCAATTTTTTGGAAAATTTTCCAATATAATCAATTTTTTCCAGGAGTAAAACAGGGGTTAACTGCCAAACAAAACTTAAAATGGGTTGCCCTGATTCTGTAGTTTGCAAAAACACCCCATATGTGGTCGTAAACTACTGTTTGGCCAAACGGGAGCACATAGAAGGAGGGGAACACCATATGGGTTTTGGAAGGCAGATTTTGCAGGACTGGTTTTGTTTATACCATGTCCCATTTGAAGCCCCCTGTTGCACCCCTAGAATAGAAATTTCAAAAAAGTGACTCCATCTAAGAAAGTACACCCCTCAAGGTATTCAAAACTGGGTTTACAAACTTTGTTAACCCTTTAGGTGCTCCACAAGAGTTATTGGCAGATGGAGAAACAATTTAGAAATTTCAATTTTTTGGAAAATTTTCCAATATAATCAATTTTTTCCAGGAGTAAAACAGGGGTTAACTGCCAAACAAAACTCAAAATGGGTTGCCCCGATTCTGTAGTTTGCAAAAACACCCCATATGTGGTCGTAAACTACTGTTTGGCCAAACGGGAGCACATAGAAGGAGGGGAACACCATATGGGTTTTGGAAGGCAGATTTTGCAGGACTGGTTTTGTTTATACCATGTCCCATTTGAAGCCCCCTGTTGCACCCCTAGAATAGAAATTTCAAAAAAGTGACTCCATCTAAGAAAGTACACCCCTCAAGGTATTCAAAACTGGGTTTACAAACTTTGTTAACCCTTTAGGTGCTCCACAAGAGTTATTGTCAGATGGAGAAACAATTTAGAAATTTCAATTTTTTGGAAAATTTTCCAATATAATCAATTTTTTCCAGGAGTAAAACAGGGGTTAACTGCCAAACAAAACTTAAAATGGGTTGCCCTGATTCTGTAGTTTGCAAAAACACCCCATATGTGGTCGTAAACTACTGTTTGGCCAAACGGGAGCACATAGAAGGAGGGGAACACCATATGGGTTTTGGAAGGCAGATTTTGCAGGACTGGTTTTGTTTATACCATGTCCCATTTGAAGCCCCCTGTTGCACCCCTAGAATAGAAATTTCAAAAAAGTGACTCCATCTAAGAAAGTACACCCCTCAAGGTATTCAAAACTGGGTTTACAAACTTTGTTAACCCTTTAGGTGCTCCACAAGAGTTATTGGCAGATGGAGAAACAATTTAGAAATTTCAATTTTTTGGAAAATTTTCCAATATAATCAATTTTTTCCAGGAGTAAAACAGGGGTTAACTGCCAAACAAAACTCAAAATGGGTTGCCCTGATTCTGTAGTTTGCAAAAACACCCCATATGTGGTCGTAAACTACTGTTTGGCCAAACGGGAGCACATAGAAGGAGGGGAACACCATATGGGTTTTGGAAGGCAGATTTTGCAGGACTGGTTTTGTTTATACCATGTCCCATTTGAAGCCCCCTGTTGCACCCCTAGAATAGAAATTTCAAAAAAGTGACTCCATCTAAGAAAGTACACCCCTCAAGGTATTCAAAACTGGGTTTACAAACTTTGTTAACCCTTTAGGTGTTCCACAAGAGTTATTGACAGATGGAGAAACAATTTAGAAATTTCTATTTTTTGGAAAATTTTCCAATATAATCAATTTATTCCAGGAGTAAAACAAGGGTTAACTGCCAAACAAAACTTAAAATGGGTTGCCCTGATTCTGTAGTTTGCAGAAACACCCCATATGTGGTCGTAAACTACTATTTGGCTAAACGGCAGGACATAGAAGAAGGGGAACGTCATATGGTTTTTGGAAGGCAGATTTTGCTGGACTGGTTTATTTACATCATGTACCCTTTCAAGCCCCCTGATGCACCCCTAGAGTAGAAACTCCATAAAAGTGACCCCATCTAGGAAACTACGGGATCAGGTGGTTGTTGTTTTGGGACTATTTTAGGGGTAAATATGATTTTTGGTTGCTCTTCATTACTCTTTTTTGAGGCAATGTAACAAAAAAAAAAATTAAAAATTGTTTCTACATTCGCTATTTAGTTTTGTGGAACACCTAAAGGGTTAACATAGTTTGTAAAGTAACTTTTGAATACCTTGAGGGGTGTAGTTTCTTAGATGGGGTCACTTTTTTGGAGTTTCTAGTCTAGGCTACATCAGGGGGGGCTTCTAATGGGACATGGTGTAAAAAAAAAAACTGTCCATCAAAATCTGCCTTCCAGAAACCGTATGGAGTTCCCTTCGTTCTATGCCCTGCCGTGCGGCTATATAGCCATTTACGACCACATATGGGGTGTTTCTGCAAACTACAGAATCAGGGCCATAAATATTGAGTTTTGTTTGGCTGTTAACCCTTGCTTTATTACCGGCAAAAAGGATTCAAATGGAAATTTTGCCCAAAAATGGGTGTTTTGGCACCGTTTTTATTTTATATTTTTAACACCGTTCATCCGAGGCGTTTGGTCAAAAGTTATTTTTATAGCGACGACTTTTACGCACGCGACGATGCCCAATATGTATGGCTCTCAGACTTTGGAGACACTAAGCAGGCATCCTAAAAACTGCGGCCCTCCAGATGTTGAAAAACTACAATTCCCACCATGCCCTGCTGATGGCTGTAGGTTGTCTGGGCATGCTGGGAGTTATAGTTTTACAACATCTGGAGGGCCGCAGTTTGAGGATGCCTGCTCTAAAACGAATATTTTTTTGGGGAAAAAAAATTGTTTCCGTGTCTCCAAAGTCTGAGAGCCATAGTTTTTTATGTTCTCTAGTGGACTGTTGGGGATTATAAAAATGTAGTACTCCATGGAAGTGTGATACTCCCTGAAGCAATTGATAATGCAGAGGCCCGGATGATCGGGGCACGTGTCACATTGAGTAGTGGTGTCCTTCCGTATCCCCCTCTTGTGACACACTCTGCATCTTTTTTGGGTTCGTCCCTTCTTTCCAGTATGGGGGACCACACCTGGAAAGTGTTGGCCAGGGACGATCCGGGCGCCTCCAATTCCCGAGGTACTCCGGCCTGCTCTTTCCCGGTCCGAAAAGATCAGGTCTTTGAGGACTGCCTCATAGAATTGGAGGAATGTCCCTGTGCTGCCAGCGCTTCGGGATAGTACAAAAGAGTTGTACATGGCAACCTGTACCAAGTAGACCGCAACTTTTTTGTACCATGCCCGGGTTTTGCGCATGGCATTATATGGCTTGAGGACTTGATCAGAGAGATCAACTCCTCCCATATACCGATTGTAGTCGACGATACAATCGGGCTTGAGGACCGTTGCCGCGGTACCTCGCACAGGGACTGGGGTGGTGCTGTTACCGTGGATTGTGGACAGCATAAGGACATCCCTCTTGTCCTTATATCTGACCAGCAACAGGTTTCCACTGGTAAGTGCACGGGTCTCACCCCTGGGGATAGGTACCTGGAGGGGGTGGGCAGGGAGGCCGCGTTGATTTTTCCGCACGGTCCCACAAGCGAACGTGGATCTGGCGGCAAGGGACCTGAACAAGGGAATGCTGGTATAAAAGTTGTCCACGTACAAGTGGTAACCGTTATCCAGCAGTGGGTACATAAGGTCCCACACGAGTTTCCCGGTAACACCCAGAGTGGGGGGACATTCTGGGGGTTGAATCCGGGAATCTCGCCCCTCGTACACACGAAATTTGTAAGTGTACCCTGAGGTACTCTCACAAATTTTGTATAGCTTCACGCCATACCTCGCCCGCTTTGTGGGAATATATTGGCGGAAACTGAGTCTCCCCTTGAACGCAACGAGAGACTCATCAACCGCGACCTCCCTTCCAGGTACGTAGGCCTGCTGAAATGTGGCCCCAAAGTGATCGATGAACGGCCGTATCTTATACAGCCGATCATAGGCAGGATCACCTCGGGGTGGACTTGCTGCATTATCGGAATAATGCAGACATTTCCGGATGGCCTCAAACCGGGGACATGTCATAACCATACTGTACAGTGGGGTTTGGTATAGGACGTCCCCACTCCAGTATTGTCTGACACTGGGTTTTTGGACTAGACCCATATGCAGCACGAGGCCCCAAAATGTCCTCATCTCGGCTGCACTGACCGGCGTCCAGCCACCGGTCTAGCCAAAAATGAGCCTGGGTTTTGAGCGACGAACTGTTGGGCGTACAGATTCGTCTGCTCCACCATCAGATTCACCAGTGGGTTACTGAAAAAAAAACTAAAATAGTCAATTTCAGTAAACCCCACTGTGGGAATCTGGATTCCAGGATTGCCAGCAAAATCCGGAATCTCAGGCTCAAAGTCCACTGGGGGACACCAGCTAAGTTCATCGGCAGGGGGCTCCGGTGGACTTATTTGGTGGGCCGGGAAACCAGTACGAACCCCAGGGCGGCTCGTACTAGGGTGGGCCACAGGATCCCTAGCATGTGGGGCCCCTGGCTCCACCTGGCGGCGTCTCCGCCGCCTTGGTGGCTCATCGTCATCCGATGATGATGAGGAGGATGCGGATGACAAAAGGAACGTGGGGTCATCCTCATCCTCACTGGGGCTCTCGGAGTCGGAGGCAATCTGGGCGTATGCCTCCTCGGCCGAGAACATCCGGCGGGCCATGGGTGTGTGTGCGTGTATGTGTGCGTGTGTGGCAAACTTTATTATATGTGCGTGTGTGTGGGGGCAACGGGTGTTCGCGTACTAAATAAGGAAAAAAAAGGGGCAAGTGTTAGAAAAAAAAAAAAAATGTTCAAAGTTGCTTATCAGCGGTACAACGCTGATCAGCGGTGGGGCGGTGGGGCGGGCGATGCACTAACAGTGGCCGGACAAAAAAAGTGGCGGACAGTCAGCGCACGCAGAAAAAAAAAAAAAAAAAAAAAGTGGTGGTAAGGGGGCTGGTGGTGAAAGGGGGGGGGGCTGGTGAGGGGGGGGCTGGTGGGGGGAAGGGTGGGGGGTGGGGGGGCTGGTGGTGGTGGGGAGCTGGTGGGGGGGGGGGGCAAGGGGCAGGGGGGGGGCTGGGGTCTGATAGATGGATCAGAAAGAAAGAAAAGAAAGTTTAGTAAAAGTTTTTTTTTTCCTAACTTTTCCCTTTTTTCCCTTCCTAACGGTGCCTCTCCCTCACTGACCCTAACCTACCTGGGTGGCGATGGGTGCAGGAGGGTGATGGATTACGATTAGGGGGACTCAGGAGCTGGACGCTGGACGGTGCTGCACGGTCAGGGTGCTGGACAGGAAGAGGAGGGGAGAGAGGAGCGCAGGAAGTTTGAATCTCGCGCCTCTCTCCCCTGCACCAATCAGCACCCTGGACAGCGGCGTTCAGCACCAGGGCCAGCACCGCCTCTCCAAATCCTCGGACTGCGATAGGTGGTGTATAATTATGCCACCGATCGCAGTCTTTTTCCGGTTCATCGGGTCACAGGACACCCGAATGGACCGGAAACGCAGAAAACCGCAGGTCTGAATTGACCTGCGGTTTTCTGCGATCGTCGATACGGGGGGGTCAAATGACCAACCCCCGGCATTGTTACGGGATGCCGGCTGAATGATTTCAGCCGAAATCCCGTTCCGATTAACCCCCGCGGCACCGGAATAGCAAATTAAAGCCATGACGTACCGGTACGTCTTGGGTCCTTAAGGATTCGGGAACCATGCCGTACCGGTACGTCCTAAGTCCTTAAGGGGTTAAAAAAGCAAAATTTAGCCAACTAAGAGAGGCTATAGGCCTAACTAACTGGGACAAAGTCCTCAAAAATAAAAATGCATCCACAAAATGGGATATCTTTAAAATGCATCCTAAAATCTCATTGTGAGAGGTACATACCGTATGGGAATAGAAGGTTAAGGAACAAAAAGAAACCAATGTGGAGAAATAGAACTGTAAAGAAAGCAATAAATGACAAAAAGAAAGCATATAAATCACTAAAACAGGAGGATAGCACAGAGGCACTGAAAAACTATAAGGAAAAAAAATATAACATGTAAAAAACTAATAAAAGTATAAATCTGAAGGTGTCGGCCCTTTAAAGAGTAATGAGGGGGGAATTGCAGAAAGCGACTAGGAGAAAGCAAAGCTGTTAAATATTTTTTTCTCCAATGTATTCACTGAGGAAAATAAACTGTCAGATGACATGCAGAATGTAAAAATAAATTCCCCAATAAGGCTGCATTCACACGTCAGTATTTTTCTATATTCCGAATTTCGGTCCGTTTTTTGCGGATCTGTTGTTCCTGAAAATGTTTCCGTATGTCATCCGTATGTCATCCGTTTTTTGCGGATCCGCAAAAAACGGAAACATGTATAAATTTCAAGAAGCAAATAAAGTTGTTTGGATTTATTTGAAAAAATGAAAAAAAAAGTGAATAAAAGTCGAGATATGTGTTACCTCAGGTGCCATTTTCTTTGGTTCATCGTGAGGTAAAGAGTTCTGTGTGGAAATTTTGCTGTTTAGCCATTTTTCCGTGCAAACTCTACTGCGATAACATGCCGAAGGATATTTGTGGAGTTCTGTTCCATTGGGTCCTATTTCGTTTATTTGGACATCAAGCAGCAATGTTGGAAGAAGAACCGGAGAGGAGGAGGAGGAGACAGTGGATTCATCCCATTGTTGCGCAGAGACTTCAGAAGGGACAATTTCATACACTTTATAACGATCTGCGTCAAGACCCCTTCAAGTTTCAAAATTTTTGCCGTATGTCCATGGAGTCATTTAATCACCTTTTGTCGTCTCTCCATCCAGACCTTAACTTCATGGACACTAGCATGCGGCGCAGCATCTCTGCCGAACAAAGGCTTATTGTCACGTTGAGGTAAGTTTTTTTGTAATGTGATTATTTTGTGGGTTTTTATTAAAATAAAAATAATATTTTTTTTTTCTTTTTCCCACAGATTCCTTGCAACTGGAAATTCGTTTGCATCGCTGCACTTTGAATTTTTGCTTGGGATCTCTGGGATTGTCTGCCATACGTGTAAAGTCATATGGCAGCGACTCAGAGATGCGGTGATGCCCACCCCCAAGGCGGAAGATTGGCTTCGTATCGCCGAGGGATTTTACCAATCCGCGCAGTTTCCAAACTGCATTGGGGCACTGGACGGAAAGCACATTCGTGTGAAGAAGCCGCCTCACTCAGGGTCCCGGTTCTTCAATTACAAGCAATATTGCTTATGGCCTTGGTTGACAGTAACTACAAGTTTGTAATTGTGGATATCAGGGCCTACGGGAGCACTTCAGACAGCCGCATCTTTAGTGTTTCCAGAATGGGTGAACGGCTTCGTGAAAACCAGCTTGCCCTGCCAGAGCCAAGAAGACTACCCGGATCTGTAGGTCCGCCGGCTCCATTTGTGATCGTGGCAGACGAAGGATTCGCATTGTCACACCACCTGATGCGGCCCTTCCCTAGACGCTATCTGGATGACAGGAAGCGCATCTTCAATTATCGATTGACTTGCGCCCGTCGGTATGTGGAGTGCGCTTTTGGAATACTGTCCAGTAAGTGGAGAGTATTCATGTCATCCATACAGATGAATCCGGACAATGCCACCCTGGTGATTCAGGCTTGTGTACTGCTGCACAACTTCACCAGGATACATGATGCCTCCGCTGATGCTGATATTGGTCAAAATGTGCCATCTTCTGTCAATTTTGATCTGAGTCGGACTGGACGACCGGGAATGGCTGGGCTAGCTGTTCGGGAATTCTATGCCGACTTTTTCAGCAGTCCAGAGGGGGCATTACCGTGGCAATTGGAAGCCATCCGTGGAAGTCGATGATTTGAGCTTGAATCTGGTTTCCAAATTACTATACAAATTTACATTTTATTAGTTTAGTTAGATCCCCTGTTGTTAGTTTAGTTTAGGGACTCGCAAGATAAAGAGGACCCTTGACGTGGGCTTGCGAGCTGAGGTATTTAATATTTGACAAATGACTATCATTATCTCAAATTTTGGTGATAGTGTTTTACATTTTTTATAATATAATTCTTTATTAAATACCTTCAAATACCTCAAAATAACATTTATTACAAAAAAGTTCAAAATGTGTTTTTGAATTGTGCTTTTGTAACCACAAAAGTTTTTTTTGGAAACAATTAAATTTTAAATAAATTTGTGTTTGATGTAAATTTTATTATATATATGTTATTAACGTTAATTGTCTAAATAAAAATTAATAGACATATTTAAATGAAAAATGTCATTTATTACAGTAAACTATTTTTTAGTAAAGAAAAAAATTATAGCTCAAAAAGATCCCTTGTAAAAGGGCCAGGGTTGGAACTGGGGAGACGAGTTCCCTCTGAAGACCTGGGGTGTCCATGTTCGAATTGATAACTCCCCTGGGTAGAGATTTCTCCACAATGGTAACGAGATGGTGGTGGATTGTGGGAATACGTTTGAGCATATGGCCTCCAATTGAGCTTAGCATCTCTATCGCGCTCCAAATTGTGAACGGTTTCAATGGGTTCTTGTGGACCTGCAAATAGGTCCATTAAAAGTGCCACAGCAGATAGACACCGAGCTTTTCGTTCCTCGGGTATTTTTTTAAGTAAGGGCACCAAACTTTTAACCATGGTTTCGTCCGGACTCTCACCACGATTCTGGTTTAGATACTCCATAACCCTTGATTCAACAATGGCTCGAGTATCTAAAGCAGAATCGTGGGGAAGGGGACCCCTACGTCTACCCGAGGAACGACGCTGGGTGTTTATCTGCTGTGGCACTGTGATATTTTCAGGGACATCCTCCAAGACCGTTTCTAATGGCGGATTTTCTTCCGTGGATGGAGGGGCAGATGTATTGTCTATAGAAGACGGTCCAGATGCTGCTTGGACATCCTCCGGCTCGTTGCTGAGGTTATCAACGGTCCTGTAAAATATTTTCAAAAGTATTATTAAAGTTAATTATTCAAGAAAATATACAAAATTAAATTATTGACAGACATGCTGATCCGGAAAACGTCAAGCAGTTTCAAAACTACATTTCCCATCATTTCCGAACGGCATACAGAAATCCTCTTATTAGGACCATTGTGGGAGTTGCTATTTGCCAACAGTTTTAAGAATGACGCAGGGTCACTATCCATAGGTCCCCTTGCAGACGAGAATAACTGATTCTGTCTGGATAGATTGACTATCTAGTTCAACTAAACCCACGGGATTCCTCACTCAATGAGTGTATCATTTGTAATATAAACTAAAAATTTAAGGAAAAAAAGAAAAACATCCCTCTCACAATGAGAATACCTCTATGTTAGAATCTACAATCGAATTTCAGTTTGAAGGCTGAAACTCAGGTCCATCAGTATAATCTAACACAGAGGCCTTCCCGTGGCGATAGGGACGCTTCAAGTTGGAATATAAAAAGAACAATGTACATACTGACCCTTGCCTGCCTGGCAACACCCTATCTGTTACAGGGTGCTATGATCCCCACAATTAACCACTCTGGTGCGGTTATGCACACTGTTCTTAGTATAATAGAACTAGAAGCGTTCCCATCACCATGGGAACACCTCTGTGTTAGAATATACTGTCGGATCTGAGTTTCACGATCTAACTCAAATCCGATGGTATATTCTAACATAGAGGCGTTCCCATGGTGATGGGGACGCTTCAAGTTAAAAAATCCCATTGGATTGGAGAAAACTCTGATCCAATGGTATATTAATAGGGACTCCTGACTTTACATTGAAAGGCAATGGGAAATGGATCCGTTTACAATTGCACCATATTGTGGAAACTGCAAAAGGATCCGTACACATTTACTACATTGTACCTCAGGACGGATCCCTTTGGTTCGGCACCTCCTGGAGCACACCTAAATTCGTCATACATCATTTAGATGCCCGCCTCCTGAGCGGAAAAGAGGCACGATGGCGCCAAATTTATGCATTCTAAATGGATCCATATCCAATCAGAATGCATTGGTCCATAACTGATAATTTTTGGACCGCTTGCGAGAGCCTTAAAACTGATTTCACAGGTTGACCCAGAAACGCCAGTCTGAAAGGAACCAAACTATACTCATCAATATGACATTGAAATGTAATATTAATAAAACATTACTTACGGTCTAGTTTCCATGATTGGCCGTAAAAATTGTAAATTGGCCGTATATAAGTATGGCTTTTTGGCCAACGATCCATCGCCACTTTTTTGCCGCAGGTTCATTTCCCGCTTGAATTGGTCACGACATGAGTACCAGCGGTTTTTAATTTTGCTGACTAGGTAAAAAAAAAAAAAAAAAGAATAAACAGACATATATTTTTAATTTGCCATCATTATAAAAAACTGACATATCTGAGATTTACACACTATCCAAACACTAATCTACTAAATTTAATGTATTAGCTGTAAGGCAGGCATGCAGTACCTCAGGCCCTCATGCTGTTTCCAAACTACAACTCCCAGCATTTCTGCACAGGCTACAGCTATCAGCCTATAGCATGGCATGTTAGGTGTTGTAGATTGTCCAAAGCTGGGTGGCCACAGCTTGAGCAGCCATGCTATAAGGAGTTAACATGTTTGCAAGGCCTAACAAAAAAAAGTAGCCATATGCAGCTGTATTAATAATGCCTTGCTATGCACAGGTTTGCAATGTAAAAATCTTGGACTGGGGGGTTTAAATGTTTGCAAACCAGTTAAAAAAGCATGCATATGCAGATGTATAGTAATGCCTTGCTATGCACAGGTTTGCAAAGTAAAATTCTTAGACGTAAGGATTATAAAAGTTTGCAAAGCAAAAAAAAGCAAGAATATGCAGCTGGATCTTTATGCTATATGGAATGCATGGTCAGCCTGCTGCTCTCCAAATGCTGAAAAACTACGACTCTAGACAGCACGTCATAATCTGCTCATAATCAATCTGCTCATAATTTCCCCTGCTTCCTCCATAAAGGAAACATAGAAACATAGAATGTGTCGGCAGATAAGAACCATTTGGCCCATCTAGTCTGCCCAATATACTGAATACTATGAATAGCCCTTGGTCCTATCTTATATGAAGGATGGCCTTATGCCTATCCCATGCATGCTTAAACTCCTCCACTGTATTTGCAGCTGCCACTTCTGCAGGAAGGCTATTCCATGCATCCACTACTCTCTCAGTAAAGTAATACTTCCTGATATTACTTTTAAACCTTTGCCCCTCTAATTTAAAACTGTGTCCTCTTAAAGCAGTTTTTCTTCTTTTAAATATTCTCTCCTCTATTAACATGTTGATTCCCTTTATGTATTTGAAAGTTTCTATCATATCCCCTCTGTCTCGTCTTTCTTCCAAGCTATACATGTAAGGGTCCATTCACACGTCCGTTTTTTCTTTCCTGATCTGTTCTGTTTTTTGCGGAACAGATCTGGACCAGATCTGGACCCATTCATTTTCAATGGGTCCTGGAAAAAATCGGACAGCACAATGTGTGCTGTCCGTTTCCTTTGTTTCGTTCCGCATGTCCGTTTAAATATAAAACATGTCCTATTCTTTTCCGCAAAATTTGGATCCTGGTACAATACAAAGTCAATGGATCCGCAAAAAACGGAAGACATTCGGATGTCATTACGTATGTCATCCGTTTTATGCGGATTCCGTTCCTGGAAATTACATTTTAATTTTAATTTTTAATTTTTTATTTTTCAAAGAAATGCTTATTGAAATTTATCCGTATGTCGGATGACATACGGAAACATTTTCAGGAACAACAGATCCGCAAAAAACGGACCGAAAATCGGGATATAGAAAAATACTGACGTGTGAATGTAGCCTTAAGGTCCTTTTCTGGTAAGTTTTATCCTGCAATCCATGTACTAGTTTAGTAGCTCTTCTCTGAACTCTCTCCAAAGTATCAATATCCTTCTGGAGATATGATCTCCAGTACTGAGCACAATACTCCAAATGAGGTCTCACTAGTGCGCTGTAGAGCGGCATGAGCACCTCCCTCTTTCTACTGGTAATGCCTCTCCCTATACACCCAAGCATTCTGCTGGCATTTCCTGCTGCTCTATGACATTGTCTGCCTACCTTTAAGTCTTCTGAAATAATGACTCCTAAATCCCTTTCCTCAGATACTGTGTTTAACCTGAAATAAAAGCACAACAATTCCTGCACAGAACCAGGTCTGCCATTTTAAAGAGGGAAAAGATTTTAAACAAACAAAACTTACTTTTTTAGATTGTATCCACTTCCAGATTACCTCCTGAGTATCTCAAATGCACTTATAAAAGCAGCACTTTGAAAATGCAGCAAGCTATAATTAGGCAAGCTAATACTATGTGGCTATATATACACACACTCCCACAAAAGCTCCTCCCCCAGCAACAAATTTAACACCTTAATCACATATGCTCATTTGCAATCAGACAATAGTGAGAAGTTGTCTAACAAATTCCTTACCTGTTTGGAAGCAGTGTCTGCGTATCAACCAGAAACACAGCTGAAGTTCTGCTGTTTGGAAGCAGTGTCTGAGTATCCAGCAGAAACACAGCTGAAGTTCTGCTACAGTGGAAAAGCTCTAAGTTAGTCTAAGTTAGTCTCCTAAAGGAGTCCACATTTGTGCAGTTCCGTCTAGCATGGATCATTTCACCCTTTGGTATATTATGTACTGTGTGTGGTGGGTAACAAGAGGATATAGTGTTGCCTGCAAGGGATTTCCTAAAGGTGGAAGTGTGTATAGTAGCAGTGGCTGAGTCCCCTCTCAGGCGCAAGTCCACAAAGGAAATCTCCCGTGGTTCATGATGCACCACAAAAGAGATAGCATTAACACAAGAATTGAGGTATTGGGCACAAGGTGGTATGGCCGCCACACCACCAGACCAAATATACCAAAGGGTGAAATGATCCGTGCTAGACGGAACTGCACAAATGTGGACTCCTTTATGGAGGAAGCAGGGGGAATTATGAGCAGATTGACACAAAGGGGATATTCACATAAACATATAGATAGTTTTGTTCAGCAGACATTGGACATGGATAGAAACCTGCTAGTTTACCCGGTGAGGAGACAGATACACACTGAAGCACGGGTATCAGACATAACCCCCAGAGTACATTTGTAACACAATATAGCGTGGAGTTTCCTGAGATCTGTAAGATCATTAAGCAACATTTTCTGGTCCTGGCATTCTATAAACAATGGGCAAAAATAACAGGGAGGGTATAAGATCTGAGGCCCGCAGAGCCCCCACATTAGCAACCTATGTTAGTCCAAGCCTCTTTCAGGATAGAAAGACATCACAACCTAATTGGTTAAAGACAAAGGGCAGCTACAAATGTGGACATAACAAATATATATGCTGTTACCATACCGAATTAAGCTAGGACTTTTAAGTCCACAGCTAATAACAAGGTCTTCCAAGTGAAATCTTATCTCAACTGCAATACCACTTATGCAGTATATCTAATCACATGTCGAATTTGCAGCTTACAATATGTAGGCTGCACTATAAATTCCATCAAGGTGAGAATATGTAAGAACATCTCGGATGTGCCACTTCAAGGAAGCCGCGGAGTGTCTGCGGCGAGCTTGCACTTTGCAGTTTTCCATGATGGGGACACATCCGGCATGTTGATTCAAGGCATTGAGAGGGTTAAAGTACCCACGAGAGGAGGCGATCACAGGAGAAAACTCCTAAATAGTGAATCCTTCTGGATATTTCAGCTGAGCACCCGTCACCCTGAGGGACTTAATAAAAGATTGGATTTAATCCTGCAATTGTAAGATAATAAATTTGTAGAACATGCTTTCCATTTCCGATATATGGTTGAATAATGTTATGTTTTTAACACAATGTAAACTGCTTTTTTATTTGAAGATTGACACATGTGAATGGCAGCATGGAATTTAAGTCATGTGATAACCCAATCAAGAGCACAGGTGGGAGTTCACTATATCTGCTGCATTCATTTGTATCTTACTATGTCATGAATAAGGGCTCACATTCTAAGTAGCCTGAAACGTGTAGACTAAGATTGTTTTTCCTGGATGTATTTTTATACCGCATCAATAAAGTATCGATTTTACCTTTGTGAGACTGAGCTGGATTTTGCTTTTCGTTTGGATACTTTGTGATGTGCTATGAAGGCAGCGCTAAGAGGCCACTTCATTAAACAGGCATCCTACAACAAGAAATTCAAGCATCAAATTTTGATTCAATTATAGGCCCAATAAGCTGATCTACATCAGTTAAATAAAGTACATTTTTACTTTGTCAGAGCTTCCGAAATTTCAGAACTACAATCCTGCTTACATGAGTTAAATTCCTACCACTACGATTTGAGTCTGAGTAAGCTTGCAGTTAGAGTTGAGCGGACACCTGGATGTTCGGGTTCGACGGGTTCGGCCGAACTTCACAAAAAAGTTCGAGTTCGGGACCTGAACTTGACCACGAACCCGAACCCCATTGAAGTCAATGGGGACCCGAACTTTTGAGCACTAAAATGGCTGTTAAAATGTCATGGAAAGGTCTAGAGGGCTGCAAATGTCATACAAATGTGACAAAAATCACGGGTGGCAGGGAATCAGGGTTCCAGGCTTGAGAGGGAGCCTGAGAAAGGGATACAACATCAAAAGGAGGTCAATGGATGACAGTATTGAAGCATAAGCTTCCAAGTTAAGGAGGGGGCACGTGGCAATTACCCACTCCCGACTCGGGGAGGTAGTGACGATAAATAACAATACAGGACTCTTAAGATGCCCTGTTTTTGGAATGAATAATACAAATTATAGGGAATGTCACAGTGGTATTTTGGATTTGGAAACATTAGCTAGGAGAGGCGCAGCTGGCGCTTTGTTGACTCTAGATAACTTCTGCCTGATCGCACATCCCTGTGATGTCCACAATCCATTTGGATATCTTCTCTATCAACTTTTGATGCTCTTTTCTGAGCCTACCATGTTGATCACGGTTATCAGCGAATCAGGGTTCCACGCCAGAGAGGGAGCGTGAGAAAGGGAGACCTCAATCAAGGGAGGTCAATGGCTGCAATGGGATGAAGCGGAAATGTGGGACAAGTTATTAAAGTAGAAGGATCAAATGAAAAGGCCAATTAAAGACAATTTTTTGAAATTTAAGTCCCTGTCACCTATGCAGAGCAGGGGTTTTTATCGCCAGAAATGGGTTAATGTCACCCACTAATGGAACAGATTTTTTTTTCAAAAATTTCGGTCCCTGTCACCTATGCAGAGCAGGGCTTTATTCATGGCAAAAATTGTAAAATGTCAACCCAAGAATGTAACAGAAAAATGTGTGAAATGTATTAACCTGTCTACTAGGTAGAGCAGGGGGTCTATCACAGCCAAAAATTGTTGAGTGTCACCCGAAAATGTAACAAAAAATTTTTGTGAAATTTATTAACCTGTCAACTAGGTAGAGCAGGGGTATATTACACCCAAAGATTGGTGAATTTCACCCAAAAATTTAACAGACAAATTAGTGAAATGACTAAATTAGGAACAAATAAAATAATAAAAAACTTGATTTATGAGATGGAGGTCCACATGGAGTAGGAGTTTGAGGAGGCGGTGGACGTAGCGGTGTAGGTGGAAGCAGCTGTGGAGGAAGACGAGGTAGCCAACACTGGTTTTTGGTTAGAATTATTTTTTTTATTAGGGCACACTCCAAAAAAGTGTGAAATATCCAAAATACAAGAATGAGCAATTGCGCTGTAGTATAACAATGGCTGGTTAAGGCAGGTATACATGTCTATTCTGCACAAGGTACAGAAAAGTCCTGTTGGATCCATGACTGGTTCATTTTAATGAACGTGAGCTTGTCCACATTGGCTGTGGACAGGCGGCTGAGCTTGTCTGTGATAACGCCCCCTGCCGTGCTAAACACATGTTCAGATATTACACTGGCTGCAGAACAGGCCAGCACCTCCAAGGTGTAAAGGGCAAGCTCTCGCCATGTGCCCAATTGCAGACCCAGAGGTTGAAGGGGGCAGACCCGTCATTCAGTACGTGTAGGCGTGTGCACACATACTTCTCCACCATGTTGGTGAAATGCTGCCTCCTGCTAAGACTTTCCGTATAAGCTGGTGGTGATCGTTGTTGTGGCGTGCTGACAAAGCTTTTCCACATTTTGGCCATGCTAACCCTGCGTTATGAGGTGCTGGTGGTGCCCCAGCTGCATTGGCGACCTCTTCCTTCTCATCTGCCCTCGCCTTTTGCTTTAACTGTGCCCCTGCTGTCAGGTTGGAATGCCACTAGCGTGCGCTTGTATTCACGCATCTTACGATCACGCTCCAATGAGGGAATTAAGGACGGTACGTTGTCCTTGTAATTGGGATACAGCAGCGTGGCCACCCAGTAATCATCACAAGTTAGAATGTGGGCAACTCGGCGGTCGTTGCGGAGACACTGCAGCATGTAATAGCTCATGTGTGCCAGGCTGCCCACAGGCAACGAAAAGCTGTCCTCTGTGGGAGGTGTATCGTCTGTGTCCTCTGTATCCCCCCAGCCACGCACCATGAGCTTGTCTGGGTGCCACCCTGCTGTAATCATGGTTCCTCCTCCTCCATCTCCTGCTCCTCATCCTCCACCTCCTCATCCTCCAGAACTGTGCCCTGGCTGGACAATTGTGTACCTGGCATTTGTGGGTGCAGGAACCCACCCTCGGAGCCACTTGTGAATGACTGGCCGGAAACACTATGAAATGATACCTCTTCCTCCTCCTGTGCCACATCCTCTTCCATCATAGCCAGCAGCGCTTTTTCAAGGAGGCATAGAAGTGGGATAGTAATGCTGAGAACGGCGTTATCGGCACTGGCCATGTTGGTGGAGTACTCGAAACAGCGCAACAAGGAACACAGGTCTCGCATGGAGGCCTAGTCATTGGTGGTGAAGTGGTGCTGTTCCGCAGAGCGACTCACCAGTGCGCGCTGCAGCTGAAACTCCACTATCGCCTGCTGCTGCTCGCACAGTCTGGCCAGCATGTGCAAGGTGGAGTTCCACCTTGTGGGCACGTTGCATATGAGGCGGTTAGTGGAAAGGCCGAAGTTATACAGGGTAAAAACACTGAAAGCGCACGCAGACGACCCGCACTTTATGCAGCAGCTCTGACATATCAGG
Organism: Bufo bufo; assembly: GCF_905171765.1. Taxonomy (NCBI): domain Eukaryota; kingdom Metazoa; phylum Chordata; class Amphibia; order Anura; family Bufonidae; genus Bufo; species Bufo bufo. The sequence continues at coordinate 468,689,388 of NC_053392.1, read as the reverse complement.
GTAATTTTTAAGGAAGCTCTGCACCACCAAATTCAGCACATGCGCCAGGCAAGGCATGTGCGTCAAACCGGCTAATCCCAGAGCTGCTACGAGAATTTGGCCATTAACGCACACCACCAGGCCGGGCTTGAGGCTCACTGGCACCAACCACTCATTGGTCTGTTGATCAAGGCCCGTCCACAGCTCCTGCGCGGTGTGGGGTTTGTCCCCCAAACAGATACGTTTTAAAACGGCCTGCTGTTGTTTACCCCTGGCTGTGCTGAAGTTGGTGGTGAAGGTGTTTCACTGACCGGATGAGGAGCTGGTAGAGGATGAGGAAGCGGAGTATAAGGAGGAATAAACAGGAGGCAAACTGAAGCACCCTGCAATCCTCAGTGGTGTAAGGACATGTGGCAAACTGCTATCCGCCACTGCATTTACCCAGTATGCTGTTATAGAGATATAACGTCCCTGACCGTGCTTACTGGTCCACGTATCCGTAGTGAGGTGCACCTTGCCACAGATGGCATTGTGCAGTGCACACCTGATTTTGTCCCCCACTTGGTTGTGTAGGGAAGAGATGGCATGCCTGGAAAAGTAGTGGCGGCTAGGCGCAACGCACTGTGGGACAGCCACCGCCATAAGGCTTTTAATGCTCTCCATCTCCACCAGATGGAACAACAGCATTTCAAAGGCCAATAATTTTGAAATGCTGGCATTCAGGGCCAGGGATCGCAGGTAGTTAGGGGGGTACTTCCTCTTCCGCTCCAGTGTTTGGGAGACGGAGAGCTGAACGCTTCCGTGGGACATTGTGAAGATGCTTGGTGACTCAGATGGTGGTGTTGCTGGCAGATCCTCTGTTTTCGGGGTGGCAGGTGGCACTGTCACTCCAGAGGTGGATGAAAAGGCCGAGGCTGCAGCAGAAGAGGAAGCAGGAGGAGCCAGAGACTTTTCTTGGTTTTTGAGGTGTCTATTCCACTGCAGCTTGTGCTTTGCACTTAGATGCATGGTCATGCAGGTTGTGCTCAGTTTGAGAATGTTTATGCCTCGCTTAGGCTCTGATTGCACAGTGTGCAAACTACTCTTGTCTTGTCGTCAGCACATTTTCTGAAGAACGGCCACACCAGGGAACTCCTTGAAGCTAGCTTTGGTGTGCTCTGTCCCTTGCCTCGGTGGGCAGTAGCAGGCATACTGTCTAGGGGACATCTGCTCCGCTTTTGCAACCTGCTCCCTCTTCTGCTGTGCTGGTGGCTCTGTGCGACCACCACCTCTTCCTCCGAACTACACAGGTCACTCGCATGACCTTGATTCCATGTTGGGTCGAGGACCTCATTGTCCTCCACATCATCTTCCACCTAGTCTTCACCCCTGCCCTCCTTGTCGGTCTGCACACTTTTGAAAGCCCCAGCAGTTGGCACCTGTGTTTCGTCATCATCCGAGACGTGCTGCGATGGTCATCCCATGTAATCAACTTGAAACATAAGTGGTTGGGCATTGGTGCACTCAAACTCTTCCACTTCTGGGGCAGACCTAGGTGGATGACCCTGGGAAACCCTGCTAACAGTGTCATCAAAAAGCAGAAGAGACTGCTGCATGAATTGGGGCTCAGACTGCTTGCCTGATTTGCAAGGGGGTGAGGTGAAAGACTGATGGACATTGGCTGCAGGTGTCAACTCTGATCTTTCAGCAGGAGACTGGGTGGGAGACAATGTGAAGGAACTGGAGGCACTGTCAGCAACCCAATCTACTATCGTCTGTACTTGTTCTGGCCTCACCATTCGTAGAGCCGCATTAGGCCCAACTAAATACCACTGAAGGTTCTGTCGCCTACACGCACCTGAGGAAGGTGTTTCACTTGTGCGTGTAGCTGGCACAGATCGACCACGTCCTCTCCCTGCAACAGGAGCTCCACCTGCAGCACCACGACCGGGGCCACGTCCCTTATTTGACGCTCTCCTCATATTTCTAAAATTTTGGATCTTTCCCAAAATGGGTGTTGTTTTTTACTAACAGAACAGAACAACAGTATCGAAAGCGTGTATCTCGCAATGACAGATGCAGCAAAGGCCACAAATTTTGATTTTTGCCTGAAATGGGTGTTTATTTAATACCAGAATAGCACAGCATTATGTAAAGACTGTATCTCACAATGACAGATACAGCAAAGGCCGCAAAATTAAGATTTTTGCCCAACATGGGTGTTTATTTAATACCAGAATAGCACAGCAGTATCTAAAGCGTGTATCTCACACGTACAGATGCAGACAAGGCCGTAAAATTAAGATTTTTGCACTAAATGGGTGTTTGTTTTAATAGCAGAATAGAACAACAATATCTAAAAGGCATATTTCGCAATGACATATGCAGCAAAGGCTGCAAGATTAAGTTTTTTGCCCAAAAAAGGTTTTTTTTTTAATAGCAGAATAGAACATCAGTTTCTAAAGGATGTATCTCACAATGATATATGCAGCAAAGGCTGCAAAATTAAGATTTTTCCCTAAATGGGAGTTTTTTTATTTTTATTTATTATTATTATTTTTTTTATACCAGAATAGCGCAGATCTTTGCCCTAAATGTGTGTTTGTTTTAATACCAGAATATGACAGCAGTATATAACGCTTGAATTTCACACGTACAGATGGAGCAAAGACTGCAATATTAAGTACTTTGCCCGAAATGGGTGTTTTTTGAATAACAGAATATGAAAGCAGTATATAACGCTTGAATTTCACACGCACAGATGCAGCAAGGGCTGTAAAATTGTGTATTTTGCCAAAAAAGGGTGTTTTTTAAAACCCAAAAAATTATAGCTGTATTTCTAGCTTAAATTGCCCATTGACTTATGCGGCAGAAGCCCCAGATGGAGGGTATTGCAAAAAATTTGTGTTTTTTAAAACCCAGAAAATTATTGAAATATTTAAAACTTGTTTTAACAATAACAGATGCAGCAAAGGCTGCAATATTAAGTACTTTGCCCAAAATGGGTGTTTTTTTTAATAACAGAATATGACAGCAGTATATAACGCTTGAATTTCACACGCACAGATGCAGACAAGGCTGCAAATTTAGTATTTTGCCCAAAATGGGTGTTTTTTGAATAGCAGAATATGACAGCAATTTATAACACTTAAATTTCACACGTACAGATGCAGCAAGGGCTGTAAAATTTAGTATTTTGCCCAAAAAGGGTGTTTTTTGAATAACAGAAAATTATAGATGTATTTCTAGCTTATATTGCACACTGACTAATGCTGCAAAGGCACCAGATTTAGGATATTGCCAAAAATGGGTGTTTTTTAAACCCAGATTATTATTGCAGTATTTCAAGCTTGGATTTCAAAAGCACATATGCAGTGCTGGTTCACTGAGTTTGCATAAAATGGCCGCCACCACTCACCTAACTATCAGACGGATAAAAATTATCTTTTTATTTTTCTCTGTCGCTGAGCTCAGGGCAGGGTAAAAACATTGTGCACTGCACCCACACAACAAAATCTATGTAGTTCAATTGCAGTTCTGATTAAAGTTTCTTTCCTATTCTCTCCCTCACAGCAGCAGCATCCTATCCCTACACTAAGCACAGCAAAGTGACGTGCTTAGTGTAGAGGCTGGGTCATATGCTGCACTGGCCAATCACAGTGCTAAAGGTACAGAGCTAAACGCTTGTTGATTGGCTGCTCTGCAGCCTTTCAAAAAGTGCCAATAAATTGCTGAACACCAAACCCGAACCCGAACTTTTACTGAAATGTTCGGGTCCGGGGTCCAAAAATCCTAAACTTCGGTACGAACCCAAACTTTACAGTTCGGGTTCGCTCAACCCTACTTACAGTACATTGCAACTGGCAGGGGAATAAGGGAGGTGCCTTATTAGCTAAACAATTGAAGTCCTAGACCATTAAATCTAAAATCCTGTTTCTATTTTGTTCTGATGGTTTTCAGGTGCTGGGTCAGAATACTGTTGCATATGAGTTTGCAAAATATTATGGATCATATAATCTCTCACAGGATAGATACTTCCATTTCCCAGCCTTTTCTACCTAGCATCCAAGATTTTCTAGATTACATTAATCTGCCTGCTCTTACAGAGTCCCAGGGGTTCTCAGTCTCCAGAGCCTTTGCAGCTCAGGAAATTTCCCTGGATATTAAGTTTCTAAAGATTGGCAACCACCGGTCCCTGATGGCCTCATGAATTAATTATACAAAATGCATGGAGACTTACTGGCTCCTTACTTGGCTTGAGTCTTTAATGAAGCAGCTTCCTCAGAGAGTTGCCCTGTCAGTGGTGACTAAGGGCCTGATGGCTTCTCTGTTTCTGGACACAAAATAGGTGTATGACCTGGTACACTGGGGCTATTTGAGGGTATTCCTCTGTCATTTTGGGTTCCACTATGGCTTTTATACCTCAATGTATATCTCATGTTTTTTTTTTTTTTTTTGAACAATAGTTTTTATTAACATTTTCATAAAAAATAGGTTACATACTGAATGAATATCAGTCACATGTACAAGTTTGTAACAAAGAGAAATTAAGGCACTTGTGAAACATCTAGTGTTGGAAATAATTGCACCTCATAAGACAGAGAATATTATACCAGAAATAGAGTGTATCATAGCAGGTACATAAACACTGAGATAAATACTAGTATACAGGAAACCGTGATAGAGATCAGGAAGTTTATAGTCTAATGGATGCATTAGGAGGTATTTTACATTTATTATTACTTAGCCATACGTCCCAATTCTTTAGAAAAGCAGTCTTCGAATTCCTAGATGATGCCCATGGACCTTCATATAAGCAGTTGTTATCTAAAGTTCTAAAAATTCTATTGATATTAGGTAGGTTGCCAGATTTCCAGCAGGCAGCAATTTTCAAACGAGTAGCAAATATTAAATGGCCGGCAATAAATCTAAAGTGGCAGGGAAGGTCTATAAGACCTACAGATAGCAGAGCCATCTTAGATGAGGGTCTAATAGGGTAACATGCTAGAGATGATATAAACTCGAAAATTGAGTCCCATAAACACTTAACTGTTAGGCAGTCCCACCACATGTGTAAATATGTTAAAGGAGCTTGGCCACATCTCCAACACTCTGGTGATATTTCAGGGAAAATCCTATTTAAGTATATAGGAGTTCTGTACCATCTATATAATATTTTCCTTGCCCCTTCTAAATGATCAGAGCATTTAGAGAGTTTAGATACAGAAGTAAAAGCTTCATTCCAATCTGAGTCCGTGAGATCAGAACCCAACTCAGAATTCCACAGATCCAGGGTATGTTGTAAGGGATTTGTGTTTGATTCTTTTAATAGTTGGTAGCCTTTAGTGATACCTTTATCCAAGCTATGTGACATGTGTATCCAATCCATCAGAGAGTGGTTGTGTGAGATAAAATAGAAAATTCTTGGGGATTGTAGTAAGTGTCTTATTCTTAGATATTTATAGAAATCTGAGTTGGGGATGTTGAACTCTTTGTGTAAATGTGCAAATTCAACAAAAACATCGTCTTTCCTCAATTGTCCGATATCAGTAATACCTGAGGATACCCAATTATTAATCCGTATGTCTGGGATGGCTAATTCACAGATTTCCAAAGGTAAGGAGGAGACTGAGGTGGTAATTAGTTTTTCTATTCTAGCAATGGAGTACCAGATGCTATGAATTGCATTCAGAGTTGATAATGAAGATTTATTTTTGATACCAAAGACTGCTGTAGCGGAAAGGCATAAACTTATATCATGAGATCCCATTATATTTTTTTCAAGTGAAACCCATTTTTTGGAAATATCATTTTTAATCAGGTATCTCAATTGGTCAAGTATAGAAGAGGCATAACAATGTTTAATAGAGGGGACATTAAGGCCACCTGTTTTGAGTGATTTATTAAGGATAAGTCCTTTCACTCTGGGTTTAAATTTCCCCCAGATGTGTCGGTTAATTAAGGCTTGAAGTTTTGCTTTATAACCAGTGGGAATAGCGATTGGAATATTACGGAACATGTAAATAATTTTAGGTAGGATGACCATTTTAATTGCAGCTATTCTTTCTAACCATGAAAGCGAGTCCATTCTTAGGTTATTTAAAGAGTCTGTGATTTTATTATATAGAGGCTAGAAGTTGACCTTAAATAATTTGCTAGTAGGGAAGGCAAGTTGGATGCCTAGATACGTCAGTGATCCATCAGCCCAGGGATATTTGTATGTGTTGGAAATTAAACGTTTGGAAGCTGGAGATAATCCCAGGTCAAGAATTTGGAACTTATTGATATTTACTTTATAGAAGGAAGCTTTGCTAAATTTGGAAATAATATTATTAATAGCAGTTAGTGCAGTAGTTAGATTTGATCATCTGCGAAAAGACCTATGCGGTGATCTGTGTTTCCTACCGTTATCCCTTTAATAAGAAGGGAGGATCTGATATGTTCCGCAAAGGGATCCATTGCAAGGGCAAATATCAAGGGTGACATGGAACAGCCTTGTCTGGTTCCATTCTTGATATTGAATGGGGCAGACAGGAAACTAGATGAATATATAGAGGCACTGGGATTAGAATATAAGGACATTACTGCGTATAGGAAGAAATCCCCAAATCCAATTTTTTTTAAAGTTGCATAGATATATTTCCAATGTATCCTATCGAACACCTTCTCCGCATCCAAGGAAAGGAGCAGAGAAGGCGTTCGGGTGGCATATGCCACATCTAGAAGATCTATAAACCTCCTTGTACCATCTGATGATTGTCTGTTGGGTACAAAACCAATTTGATCATTGGCTATCAAAGAAGGAAGGATGCTAGATAATCTTTTTGCTAATATTTTCGCAAAAATCTTTATATCAGAATTTAATAGAGATATAGGTCTGAAGTTAGCCGGTTAATCTGCAGGTTTACCAGGTTTTGGGAGCGTAATTATCAGTGCATTTAACATATCTTTTGGGATTGAGTTTTTTTCCGCTATTAAATTAAAGGTTCTGTTCAAGAAGGGATTTAAAATGTATGAGAAATTCTTATAATATTCATTTGTAAGTCCATCTGGGCCAGGAGACTTATTGTTTTTGAGGGAATGAATTGCTTCGGTAATTTCCAAATGTGTGATTTTAGAGTTAAGGGATTGATTTTGGGATGGGGATATAGGGAGATGCCACTAAGAAAATCATTAATATATTCAGTATCCGGTTGAACAATGTCAGTTGTTTTTTCCAAATTGTATAAATTTTCGTAATATTTGGCGAATTCCTCTGCTATGTGTTTGGGATTATACAGTTTTTGGCCTTGGTTGTCATATAAAAAAGGGATTCTTGATCTGACTTCTCTTTTTTTAACTCTATTTGCTAAAACTTTTGAAGCTTTGTTACCTTGAGAGTAATGGTCTGATTTGACTTTACGGAGATGGAATTCATGTTTTTCATGAAGGTGGAGGTAGAGATGATGTCTGGCTGTTTTTAGTTTGCTGACAATTTTTGGATCTAGAGAGGTCTTAGAGGATTCCTCTAAGGTTTTAATATCAATTAGTAATTTATCTAAGGTTTTCCTTCTATTTTTCTTTTGAATAGCCGCATGTTTAAGCAGCACACCTCTTATAAACGCCTTGTGCGCACTCCATAGTGTGATATCTGATACCAAATTATTGTCGTTGGTTTTAAAATATTCTTTTAGTGAGTTTTCTACGTCTGAGCGTATAGAGGAATTTTGGAGTAAGGAATTATTGAGTCTCCATGGGGAATATATTCTATTGCTCTACATGTCGTCTAGTATAAGAGTAATAAACGCATGGTCAGACCATGTTATGTTGGAAATTGTTACCTCTAGCACTTTTTGGAGAAGCCATTTATCTGAAACAAAGAGGTCAATTCTAGAGTAAGTGTTGTGTGGGTGTGAAAAAAAGGTGAAATCCTTTTCATTGGCATGATGGACCGTCCAGATATCAAGAAGTCCTTCCTGAAATAAAAAATCTCTGAGGTGCGAGTTTTTAAGAGAGGGGGGAGGGGAGGGTAGTCTATCAATTGAGGAGTCAGGGCACATGTTAAAGTCGCCACAAATCAATAAAGATCCCTGTTTGGAGTCTTGAGCTAGCTTAATAGTGCGTTTGATAACATTTATCTGATCAGCGTTGGGGGCATAAAGATTAACTATTGTGTATCTAGAATTGTTTATGTCACATATAATGATGATATATCTACCCTTTTTATCCGATATTATATTATGACACTGGAAAGCAATAGAATTCTTAAAGCCTATAATCACGCCCTTCCTTTTTTTTGAAGCTGGCGAGAAAAAAAGTGTGCGGAAAGGAGGGATGAGAAAATCTGTAGGAGTCTTCCTCATTAAGGTGGGACTCTTGAATACAGATAATGTCAGCTCTCTGTCTTCTCACCTCATTCCAACATGCTGAACGTTTAAAGGGGCTATTAAGACCCTTAACATTTGCAGAGAAAATTTTTATACCTTTACTGGCCATCTTGGAATTTCAAGGCAACGTGCTAAAGTTCCTCATCTGAATAAACTAACTAGAAGTATGTGTATAACAAAATAAAGTACCCAGTTGTTACCGTATAGTAATTGTGGGGATCGTAGAATTGTACCTTTGCTTTCAGGTATTTGAGGAGATAGATGTAGACCTTTTTTGTGTAACCTTGCAAAACAATAAATTAAAACATAGAAAATAAAGTAAGTAATAAATAACAATAACATAATAATGGTCTAACAGTGACCACAAATTGTGATGTATCTCACTTAGTATGAGAGGCATAAGGGAAACAATGGATTAGGGAATATGAACACTTAGATGGAGTATGTGTTCTGAGAGGTAGAGCAACAGGGTGTGGAACCCCGTATAATTAGTATAGCATGGTAGTATACTTAAGGTAATATTGATACTGTCCAGAATGGATATCACTGAGGATTTCTTCCTACTTTGGTCCACTCTGGTGTTAGGTTGAGATGGCTTCTGTCAGAGGAGGGCCTATTAGAAGGGGAGTTCATTGCTTTGTCTTTGTCTTTAGCGCCCTCCGGTGGCACAGTAATGTTCCATTTGGAAAAAGCTTCTGATGCTTCCTGAGGAGAAACTAGAACAGTTGATAAGTTTTGATATCTCACAATCAGCTTAACAGGGAAACCCCATTTGTAAGGGATATTATTATCCCTTAATGCTTTGGTGTAAATCACGCCTCCTGCTCAGTGTCGCTGGTGAGAGGTCGGTGAATAGGAGAACATTGCAGAATCTTTCAGGGATATCTTTCCTCTTTTTTTGAGCTTCTCTCATCAGGGAATCTTTTAGGTGATAAAAATGGATCCTGGCAAGAACGTCCCTGGGAATAGAGGCTGGTAGTGCTTTAGGCTTAGGAACCCGGTGTACCCGGTCAATGATTAGCTCTGAGCCCGGGGTGTCTGGTAGATATGACACGATGAGAACTGAAATAAAATCTTGTAGTTGAGAGTCCAGAATACTTTCAGGGATGTTTCTGAATCTAATGTTATTTCTTCTGGAGCGATCCTCCAGATCAGCAATTTTAAGTTTAATGGCTGCTATGTCATCCTCAACCACATTATGGTTTTCTACCAGAGAGTTATGATCTGTAACAAATTCCTCCATTTTCTCTTCTAAATGAGCGGTTCTTTCTCCTATAGCCACTATATCTGCATGGATGATAGAGATTGTCTCTTTAAAATCGCCATGAATAGATCTTTTCAGATCTGCAAGCATGTCCTGCATTGTGGCAACTGTTAAACCAGGTTCACTGCCTGGTGATGCAGGGTAAGTATCAAGGGGAGGATTATATGATTGTTGTTCACTCACCCTCTTTTGTTTTTTAGGTTCCTGTGATTCTGGTGGACTGGAGCCTGCTGAAGAGGGAGACCCTGAAGATTTCTGGTCGCATGTCGCTGCAGAGGAGGGACGGAGCTCTCCTTCTATGTGGCGGGAATCTGCGCCATTTTGGGAAGATCCGGCAGCTGGATGGAAGAACGCCATCATTTTCTGAGGCTGCGATCCCTTCTTCCTCCCTCTCGTCATCATCAGCGGTGCTGCAGGGTCCGAGGGTGTCCAGTAGCAGGTGAGTATGAAAAATTTCGCTGTAAATTGAATGCTTTGTGCCGCTGGACGGAGTTCCACAGACGGAGCTCAGGCACTATGCGTCCTCTCCTCCCGGCATCCGGCCACGCCCCCCCCCCCTCCTCATTGTTTTTGAGTGGGACATGGCATTGAACTTCTAGTGATTGCTATGCACCACACAAAAAAGAACTCATCCCTTTAATATAAAACAATGCAAAACCGGTTCCCATATAATGCCAATAGACAAGATCCAGATCCCAAACACACAACAGGACTTTAAGATCCCTGGGGCATTCACGTGTTCTACATCCAATGTTGTGTACCTGATTATTTGCACTTAATGTCCTGTTGGAGTATCTATGTTGGAGAAACAGGACAGAAACTTACAGTAAGGATGAAGTCCCACTACCACACAATTAAAGAGAAAAACATACATTTTGCTGTGGCTAAGCATTTGTGTAGCCCAGGACAAAATGAAGAACATATGAAAGTAATCATATTAAAAAGTAATTTCAAGTCTCAAAGAGCCAGAAGAATTTGGGAATACATATTTATAACACTGCTTGACAAGTTGAATGCTGGACTGAATTTGTCCCAAGGATTTATGGCACACTACCAGATCTAAATAGTCTTCTATACACATAATGGGGGCACTAGGTCTCTGAGATAATATCAACTTAAAGACCATAAAACTTTCACATGGCTTATCTGTAAGATAATTAAGGAATCAATCTCAAGATTTTTTATATTCTGTTGTCTTTCAAATGTCCATTTATTACACCATGTCTTATTGTATATATTGTGGCAGTGGAGCTGCCAGAAGGCCACATGAGGGCCATTAAAATGGTGTATCTCACCCAGAGAAAGCTGGATGAGAAAAAGAAAGGCCGGGGAAATTGGTTTTTCCCACTGTCTGCAGCAGCTAGGCTGGTAATGAATGTAATTTTCAGCCAGCTGAGGAGCTCCGATAAATGTGGGCTGAGCTCCTCAATCACGGCTCCCTGTCTGGGGAAGGAGCAGGCTGCGCCAAGGCCTGTGGGAGCCGGGGCCCTCTAACCCTGAGTTGGGTAAGCACTGCTGTGTTTTGGAGAGCTGGGTGGTAGACCCAGATCCCAATAGAGAGGGAGAACTTCTGTATAGTCCGTGGCCAGAGGGCCAAGGTTTTATGTTTATTCTTTATGTTTTGGTCTGCTGTAAAAGTGATAATAAAGCTTGCCGTGGCCAGTTTGCACCCAAATCTGCAGTGTTGGAGTGGCTTCTTCAGGTATTCCAACCGTCCAAGCGGAGAAAACGGCGATCCCCCGAGTTGTCACAATATATATATAGCGGTTTCTTCATACATTCTTGTAGTATGCATGATGAAGGGACTGATGTTGTCCATAAGGCTTGCAAGACTCTTATTTTGTTTCTCTTAATGAGAGCACTAAACCAAATATCTGCTGGTATTGTTCTGGTGCAATTGGGCACTCTTCTGCACATCTGGTGGCAATGCCTAGCTGTGAGCTAAGGATCTAGTCTATTGTGTTGGATGTAATGGAAACCGAGATCCCCTGGGGTCCAGAGGTGGCTTTGCTACTACTTAATTGGCTCACTGTCACGGGGTTCCGAAGGTGCACTCGGTCCCCCATTGCCCGCAGAACTGTTGCTTAGCTTTTGGAATGAGGTTCTGTGTTTGACCTCATTCCCAGGGCGGCTTTACTAGTTGGGTGGCTCCCTGCTCCTAGTCTGCCTTGAGCGCCGAGCTGATCACTCGGTGCTCGACTGGTTGGTCTGTCGGTCATGTGACGCTGGCCACGTCACATGACCCTCACTCCCCACTATAAATACAGGCAGCCTGCTGGCTACAGGTTGCCTGTTAATTTCTAGGTTCCTGGCTATTTGTTGGACTACTGAATATTTACCTGATCCTGTTCCCTGACGATCCTCTGCCTGCTCCTCCTGTACTGCGCATACATCCTGGTATTGTGACCTCGGCTCCCACCTGACTACTCTCTTAGGACTCCTCTTGTACTTCGCTACTCTCCTGGTATTTGACCCCGGCTTCTCCTGACCATTCTTTGCTTTATCCGTTGTACTGCGTAGCTCTCTTGGTTCTGACCCGGTCCGTTCATGTTCCGTATTTTGTCTTGTCTGTCTTCCCTGCACATATCCTAAGTTAGGGACTGCCGTCCAGTTGTCCCCTGTCATCAGGACTCGTGAGGCAAGTAGGCAGGGCCAGGGGTGAGGGTGGAGCGCAGTGGTCACTACCCTTCCCCCTGTGTGTGTGTGTGGACGTGACCGTTACAGATTAACAGGCCCAATAACCACTGTATCATGAATCCTCTTACTACCCTGACTGACCATGTCTCTAACTTGACACAGAGGGTGCAGGAGCTAGGAGAGAAACTCCGTTCTTGTGAGTTAGGGCAAGGTTCTTCCACTCCTCTGTCCTCCAGTCCATATTTTGAACCCCAGATCAAGCTCCCAGAACCCTTTTCTGGAGACCGGAAGAGGTTTCTCTCCTTTAAGGAGAATTGCAAACTCTACTTCCGTTTGCGCCCCGTGTCCTCCGGTCCCGAGAGCCAACGCGTGGGGATTATCATTTCTCTATTACAGGGTGATCCCCAGGACTGGGCATTTTCGTTACCTCCTGGGGCCAGTTGTCTAACTTCTGTGGAGGGGTTTTTTCAGGCCCTGGGTACCCTCTATGACGAACCAGACAGGGCCCTGGTAGCCGAGACAGCTCTTAGGGCACTGGTTCAGGGCCATCTCCCTGCGGAGGAGTATTGCACCCAATTCAGACGGTGGTGTGTCCCCTCAGGATGGAATGAACCAGCCCTGAAGAGTCAGTTTAGGTCTGGTCTATCTGATAATTTAAAAGATCTTTTGGTCAATTACCAAATTCCTGAGACCTTAGAGGAGATGATGACCCTAGTTGTCCGACTTGACAGACGAGTTAGAGAGAGACGACAAGAACGACAGTTCTGTTCTCAGATGGTGGTCCAGCCAGAGGCCTTTTCCAGGGACAACACTGAGGTCTCCACCGAGGAACCCATGCAGGTTGGCATGACCCGGCTAATCTTCGTCGCAGACGCGGAGAGTGCTTCTACTGTGGAGATTCTGGCCATTGGATCAACAAGTGTCCTAAGAGGGATCTCTCTGACAAGTCTTCTAAGGCAAGACAACCTAAAGACCAGGTACACCCTGATTTTTCTAAAGGTAAGCTTTTGGTACCCATAACAATTTCTCTGGGGGTTAATAAGTGGCCGGGTAAGGCCTTTATTGACTCCGGTTCAGCGGCCAGCTTTATTGACTTTGAGTTTGCTTGTAAATTGGGTATTCCAATGTTTGCTTTACCTATACCTATCCATGTCATGGCTATTGATGCTACTCCCCTGATTGGTGGTACGGTGAGGACATGTACCTCTGAAATTTCTCTGTCCGTGGGTGTGTGCCACTCTGAGAGATGTTCTCTTCTAGTCCTGGAGAACCTACCGGTTGAGGTGGTACTAGGGTTGCCTTGGCTCCGTTTACATAACCCCACAATTGATTGGTCCAAAGGAGAGTTGGTGAAATGGGGACCTAAGTGTGACTCATGCTTGTCCGTGGTCCAGGCTGGGGTTTCAGTAAGGTCTAATACATTACCCTCTGTTATTAAGGAATATTCTGATGTGTTCTCGTCCCTTACTCCAGAGGTTCTAACCCCACATAGACCTTATGATTGCGCCATAGAGCTAATTGAGGGTGCCGAATTTCCTAAAGGTCGAATTTATAATCTTTCAGGGCCCGAACGCAAGGCTATGGAAGATTATATTAAGGAGAGCCTTGCTAAAGGGCATATTAGACCTTCAGTCTCTCCTATGGGAGCAGGGTTTTTCTTTGTTAAAAAGAAGGATGGTGGTCTTAGGCCTTGTATTGATTACCGGAGATTGAATAAAATCACTGTCCAAAATAGATACTCTCTCCCATTGATTCCGGATTTATTTAACCAGGTTTTGGGGGCAACCTGGTTTTCCAAGATTGACCTGAAAGGGGCATACAATCTAATCCGAATCAAGGAGGGAGACGAATGGAAGACATCGTTCAATACTCCGATAGGACACTTTGAATATCAGGTGATGCCTTTTGGACTCAGCAATGCCCCAGCTGTGTTCCAAAACTTAATGAACGATATTCTTAGGGAGTTCTTAGGTAAATTTATTATTGTCTATCTTGACGACATTTTGAAATTATCTCCTGATTTCGAATCTCATGTGTCCCATGTCAAACAAGTATTAGAGGTGTTGAGGGAGAACCAGCTATCCGCTAAGCAAGAGAAATGTGTCTTTGGTGTACAGGAGATACTGTTTCTAGGGCATGTTTTGACTCCTCACGCCTTTAAGATGGATCCTGGTAAGGTTTTAGGAATATAGGAATGGGTAAGGCCTTCATCCTTAAAGGCTTTACAACGATTTTTGGGTTTCGCAATCTACTACCGTAAATTTATCATGAATTTTTCTGTATTTGCTAAGCCATTGACCGACCTTACTAAGAAAGGGGCGAATTTGGAGAATTGGTCTACCAAGGCCATTTCTTCATTTGAAAAATTAAAAAAGGCATTTAGTAGCGCTCCCATTCTGATCCAGCCTGATCAGGAGAGACCCTTTATTGTGGAGGTGGATGCGTCCGAGGACGGCGCAGGAGCAGTCCTTTCACAAGGTCCTGCTAGCCTCACTAACCTGAGACCGTGTGCCTTCTTCTCTAGGAAATTCTCTCCCACGGAGAGAAACTACGACATAGGGAATAGGGAGCTGTTGGCTATTAAATGGGCATTTGAGGAGTGGAGACATTTTTTGGAGGGGGCAAGGCATCGAGTAACTGTTGTCACTGACCATAAAAACCTAATGTTTCTCGAGTCCGCTAAGAGGTTGAATCCCCGACAAGCCCGATGGGCTCTGTTTTTTACCCGTTTTGATTTCTCCATTACGTTCAGGCCCGGAAGTAAAAATGTGAAGGCAGACGCATTATCTCGGAGCTTCCATGCTTTTCAACCCACTGAGACGCCGCCTGAATCCATCCTACCAGCAAACATCTTCTTAGCGGCTCTAACCCAGGATATCTCGGCTCGCATTAAGGCTGAACAACATCTGGCACCGGTATCCACCCCAACAGATAAGTTGTTTGTTCCCGTACAATTTTGTCTCCAGCTGTTGGGTGAGTGTCACGATTCTGCCTTTTGTGGACATCCGGGTATTGAGGGCACTAAGGATCTGGTTTCTAGATCTTATTGGTGGCCCACTCTGACCGGGGATGTCAAGTCCTACGTGTCAGCCTGTGAGGTTTGTGCCAGGTCTAAGACACCTAGGACTCGCCCTGCTGGTAACCTATGACCCCTACCCATTCCCAGTAGACCCTGGTCCCATATCTCGATGGACTTTATAACTGACCTACCGCTGGCGGAGGGTAAGACTGTGGTTTGGGTAGTGGTCGATAGGTTTAGCAAGATGGTTCATTTCATTCCCCTGTCTAAACTTCCGAATGCTAAGACCCTGGCGTCTATTTTTGTGAGAGAGATTGTTCGTTTACATGGCATCCCGGAAAATATTGTTTCGGACAGGGGTGTGCAGTTTGTGTCCAAATTCTGGAGGGCCTTCTGTCAAAGATGTAAAATTTCGTTGTCTTTTTCTTCCGCCTACCATCCTGAGAGTAATGGGCAGACTGAACGCCTTAATCAGTCTGTGGAACAATTCCTGAGGTTGTATGTTGCTGATGACTAGCAATTATGGGTCAAATTCCTTCCGTTGGCTGAATTTGCTCTGAATAACCGTGTCAATTCTTCTGCTGGGGTCTCCCCTTTCTTTTGTAACCATGGTTTTCATCCCCGTTTTCATTCTGGGTCGTCCGTCTCCTCCTCTAACCCTGAAGCTGATAAACTCTCCTACGCCTTAATCAGTCTGTGGAACAATTCCTGAGGTTGTATGTTGCTGATGACTAGCAATTATGGGTCAAATTCCTTCCGTTGGCTGAATTTGCTCTGAATAACCGTGTCAATTCTTCTGCTGGGGTCTCCCCTTTCTTTTGTAACCATGGTTTTCATCCCCGTTTTCATTCTGGGTCGTCCGTCTCCTCCTCTAACCCTGAAGCTGATAAACTCTCCTCCGAACTGTGCACAGTTTGGGCCCGGGTTCAATCGAACCTAGAAAAGGCTCAAAGTTCTCAAAAACTCAAGGCCGATAGGAGACGTTCAAGGGGGGTGAACTTTCAGGTTGGGGATAAAGTATGGTTGTCCTCCAAGAATCTATCTCTCAAGGTAGCTTCTAGAAAATTTGCTCCTCGTTTTATTGGTCCATATAAGATCACGGAGGTGATTAACCCGGTATCATTTAGGTTGGAGCTGCCCGAGTCATTCCACATTCATAATGTGTTCCATAAGTCTCTACTTAAAAAATATTTTGAACCGGTAGTACCATCGAAAGCCTCGCCTCCGCCGGTTCTTGTTAATGATGCTGTCGAGTATGTCGTGTCTAAAATAGTGGATGTCAGGAAGGTGCGTAACTCCTTGCAGTATCTGATTCACTGGAAGGGGTATGGACCTGAAGAGAGATCTTGGGTACCTGCCAGGGAGGTTCATGCTCCTAGACTGGTTCGTAAATTTAATTTAGAACACCCTGAAAAGCCATCGCCTGAAGTCTTGGGTCCGGTGGCCCCTCGTAAAAGGGGGGGTACTGTCACGGGGTTCCGAAGGTGCACTCGGTCCCCCATTGCCCGCAGAACTGTTGCTTAGCTTTTGGAATGAGGTTCTGTGTTTGACCTCATTCCCAGGGCGGCTTTACTAGTTGGGTGGCTCCCTGCTCCTAGTCTGCCTTGAGCGCCGAGCTGATCACTCGGTGCTCGACTGGTTGGTCTGTCGGTCATGTGACGCTGGCCACGTCACATGACCCTCACTCCCCACTATAAATACAGGCAGCCTGCTGGCTACAAGTTGCCTGTTAATTTCTAGGTTCCTGGCTATTTGTTGGACTACTGAATATTTACCTGATCCTGTTCCCTGACGATCCTCTGCCTGCTCCTCCTGTACTGCGCATACATCCTGGTATTGTGACTTCGGCTCCCACCTGACTACTCTCTTAGGACTCCTCTTGTACTTCGCTACTCTCCTGGTATTTGACCCCGGCTTCTCCTGACCATTCTTTGCTTTATCCGTTGTACTGCGTAGCTCTCTTGGTTCTGACCCGGTCCGTTCATGTTCCGTATTTTGTCTTGTCTGTCTTCCCTGCACATATCCTAAGTTAGGGACTGCCGTCCAGTTGTCCCCTGTCATCAGGACTTGCGAGGCAAGTAGGCAGGGCCAGGGGTGAGGGTGGAGCGCAGTG
Organism: Bufo bufo; assembly: GCF_905171765.1. Classification (NCBI taxonomy): domain Eukaryota; kingdom Metazoa; phylum Chordata; class Amphibia; order Anura; family Bufonidae; genus Bufo; species Bufo bufo. The sequence continues at coordinate 468,672,031 of NC_053392.1, read as the reverse complement.
GTCACTACCCTTCCCCCTGTGTGTGTGTGTGGACGTGACCGTTACACTCACTTTCTACTGACTGACATTACAAATAGTTTTTCTATTGTAACGGTAACTAGAATGGCTATAGCTTAACGGTGGAAAAGTACAGACCTTTCTTGTATTTTTGAAATAATAGTTAAAGTGAATTCCAATTGTGCTATGGAATTATTTATTGCAAACCTATTTGCTCGATACTGAAATAGGTGGAAAAAAGAATCCATATTCATATTACATACATTTACTTTCTCTTCCCTTCCCCTGCTTTGATGAGGGGTTTATCACTTTATATTAGATACCTATATCATAAATGGCAGTATGGCATTTGACAGTTTCCTGTCAAATGGCATTTGACTGTTTTTTTTTTTAAGTTGTCATGCTTATGAAAGAGCTGCTATACTTTTCATTTTGAGATGTCTGATATTTGATCATGGCAATGTGTGGCTTTTTAAAAATCAATAAAAAATGTAAACGATAAAACAAACAGAGAAGCAGGTTACCGACTTAATACTCTAAATACAGACCTTAGAAACAGTTAATAAACAAGTCACCAATACAGTAATATATAAACTTTGGATGTTACCACTCCAATTAAAAAATAGTTTACTCTATACAATTATGAGAAAAACTTTAAACAAGTCTAAGCTAAGTATTATTCACAAGATAATAAGGCAAACAAGCTGCTGGCAAGATTTTTGAAACTACATCTGCAAAAACAACAATCCAATATCTTCTAAACCCCCAAGACTCCTTGAAAATACTATTCCCACTCTTCAGTGTTAATCGATTTATGGATTTCTACTATTCTTTGCATAATTTGCACCTGACAAATTCCCCTCCTCCAGTCCCTATCTCCAAGATAAATAATTTCTTAGATAAACTAACTGTTTCTACTTTGACAACCTCTCAACTGGAAATCCTGAACATGCCCCTCTCTATCACTAAACTTTCGTTTTATTGTCTTTCAAATAATTATTATAAATCATTTCAGAGCATACTGCCCCCTCATATTTATTCATATTCTCCAAACTGGATTTATTAAAACTACCCTTTACGGGTATCTGACTCCTGGCTGACTAAGCCATACATTCCCCGGAACTTCTCATCTTTGCTGGAGAAATTGTGGGGGAGAGGAACTTTACTTCATATATTATACAGAACGTGTGGAAGGAAGTTTTTCAACTTCTCTCTACTGGTTATAGCGGGTGACAGAGGTTTAAATTAATTTGTGGTCAAATATGGGGTCTGTATGAATTTGTGGGATGATTTTGGCCTGTATGAATTTTGGGTCTGATTTAAGGGTCTAATTTGTGGCCTAAATGTGTGGGCTTATCGGGGGTTCAATTTGGAGGTCTTCATTAATTTTGTCATCTGTTAATTTTTTAGTCTGTCTGGAGTCTGTATTTAGTTTGAGGTCTGTGGAGTCTGTATTAATTTTAGGGTCTAGGGGTGTCTGTCTGAAGGTTTGTATCATTTTAGGCTTGGGGGTCTGTATTTATTTTGGTGTTTGCCTTGAAGCCTATATTAACCCCTTCCCGACATATGACGTAATAGTACGTCATGGCGGCAAGTGACTTTCCGCATTTTGATGTACTGTTACGTCATGGTGATCGGGCAGGCGCCAGGGCAGGCGCCAGAGGGGTGTGCGCCCGATCACTGCAGGGTCCCGGCAGTCCCTGATGGCTAGGCCCCTGCTGTATCTGCCAGCATCAGCTTTTACAGCACTAACCATGGCATAGAAGGTGCATGCGGTGGGTGAGGAAGTGTATTACGCAGTGTAATACACTAACAGTCAATGCATTACCATACAGATGTATTGTAATGCATTGCAGAGGGGATCAGACCCTTAAAAGTTGGAGTCCCAGAGTGGGAATAAAAAAAAGTAAACATATTAGATATTGCCTCATTCATAACAACCTGCTCTATAAAAATGTCACATGACCTAACCCCTCAGGTGAATGCTGTAAAAATAAATAAATAAAAATTGTGCCAAATCAACCAATTTTTTGGTCACCTTGCCCCATAAAGTGTAATAATGAATGATCAAAAAATCATGTGTACCCAAAAATGGTACCAATAAAAACAGCAACTCTTCCTGCAAAGAAATAGGCCTCTGCACAAGACGATTGGCAGGAAAAATAAAATAAAAATGACGTTCAGAAATCGGAGACACAAAAACATTTTTATTATTCAAAATGCTTTATTATGTAAAACTGAAACAAACAAACAAACAAATAAATAAAGTAGACATTTTTTATATCATTGTGTCTGTGGCAACCTGCTCTATAAACAAAGCACATGATCTACCCTATCAGATGAATGTTGTAAAAAATAAAAACGGTGCCAAAACAGCCATTTTTTTGTTACCTTGCCTCACAAAAAATGTAATATAGAGCAATTAAAAATCATATGTCCCCGAAAATAGTACCAATAAAACTGACACCTTATCCCCTAGTTTTCAAAATGGGGTCACTTTTTGGGAGTTTCTACTGTAATAGGACATGGCATCTATAAACCAGTCCAGCAAAATCTGCCTTCCAAAAACCATATGGCGCTCCATTTCTTCTGCGCCCTGCCGTGTGCCCTTACATCAGTTTACGACTAGAGTTGAGCGAACACCTGGATGTTCGGGTTCGAGAAGTTCGGCCGAACTTCCCGGAAATGTTCGGGTTCGGGATCCGAACCCGATCCGAACTTTGTCCCGAACCCGAACCCCATTGAAGTCAATGGGGACCCGAACTTTTGGGCACTAAAAAGGCTGTAAAACAGCCCAGGAAAGAGCTAGAGGGCTGCAAAAGGCAGCAACATGTAGGTAAATCCCCTGCAAACAAATGTGGATAGGGAAATGAATTAAAATAAAAATAAAAAAAATAAAAATGAACCAATATCAATTGGACACAGGTCCCATAGCAAAGAATCTGGCTTCACGTCAGCAGAGAATCAGTCTCTTCATGCCATAGCAAAGAATCTGGCTTCATGTCAGCAGAGAATCAGTCTCTTCATGCCATAGCAGAGAATCTGGCTTCATGTCAGCGCAGAATCAGTCTTCATGTCATAGCAGAGAATCAGGCTTCACGTCACCCACCACTGGAACAGGCCACTGTCACACATTTAGGCCCCGGCACCCAGACAGAGGAGAGCGGTCCCGTAACAGAGAATCTGGCCTTATGTCAGCGCAGAATCTGTCTTCATGTCATAGCAGAGAATCAGGCTTCACGTCACCCACCACTGGAACAGGCCACTGTCACACATTTAGGCCCAGGCACCCAGGCAGAGGAGAGAGGTCCCGTAACAGAGAATCTGGCCTTATGTCAGCGCAGAATCTGTCTTCATGTCATAGCAGAGAATCAGGCTTCACGTCACCCACCACTGGAACAGGACACTGTCAAACATTTTGGCCCAGGCACCCAGGCAGAGGAGAGAGGTCCCGTAACAGAGAATCTGGCCTTATGTCAGCGCAGAATCTGTCTTCATGTCATAGCAGAGAATCAGGCTTCACGTCACCCACCACTGGAACAGGCCACTGTCACACATTTAGGCCCAGGCACCCAGGCAGAGGAGAGAGGTCCCGTAACAGAGAATCTGGCCTTATGTCAGCGCAGAATCTGTCTTCATGTCATAGCAGAGAATCAGGCTTCACGTCACCCACCACTGGAACAGGCCACTGTCACACTTTTAGGCCCAGGCACCCAGGCAGAGGAGAGAGGTCCCGTAACAGAGAATCTGGCCTCATGTCAGCGCAGAATCTGTCTTCATGTCATAGCATAGAATCAGGCTTCACGTCACCCACCACTGGAACAGGCCACAATTGTTCTGGTTCTGGCCAAGCTGCCAGTTCGGTTGATGTACTGCTCCAAATTAATTAATGTACGTGCACGGAGAGATCAAATCTGAGACAACACACATCTCGGAGTTATAACAGGATCTCTGGTTTATTTTTCTGAAAACAGCAGACAATACATAGGTTTTACGACATGAAGAAGTGGGAGGGGGGGTGAAAGATAGAGTATATCTTTTCTATTGGCTACGAACTCTATACTTTTCTGTAACCTTGACGCTGCAGAGGAAATTCCTCCCCCCTCCCCCCTTGCTCGTGGGTGAAACCGTTACTTCTTCTTTCTTTGTAACTGCTTGCTTGAGCTGAACGGAAACCACAAAGAAACACATGATAAAACACAAAGTAAGATTCTAGTTTATGGGTGTTGGCTGAATGCCTGGCCGCCATCTTAGCTAAACATAGTCCTCAACAAGCAAGTATCCATTTTGTATCAATAGTCCATAACAGTCCCCCCTTGGAAACTTGATTGTAGACTTTCCCTTCGCCTAGCGAATCCCCTGGGCATACCATTCGTATCCTCTTCACCCGCAGTGGCGACAACCTACCCCTTATAGGTAGGCTCCCGGTTGCTCGGACTTGTGGTAATACCCTGGGATTCATCTCACCCTATCTCAGCCAGGCATCATTGTGAGGAGGGGGAGCTGTGTTGAACGATGTTTCCTTCTGTCCTTCCTCATCGTAGAGGAGCATAATAGGTCGTTCATCAGTTTTCTTCATTCTTTTTGAAAAGCGGGTCACACAAATAAGAACGAGCTTAATCACTACATATATCACCAATATTATTAGGGCTACCTGCAATATTACTTGGACAATTCCCATGAACCAACCCCCAATACCTTTGAACCAGTTATTGGGGTTAAGGGAAGAGAAGGTATCAGACCACCATGTATCTTTCTCAGCTTTATGTGCATCCAGCCATTTATCTCTTAAATCCGCCATCTTCTCTATATCCACCTTAACTTGCAAATTACCCTGCGGGTCTATGTAATGGCAACAAGAGGGTCCCACAATCTGGCACATACCTCCATCTTTAGCTGTAACATAATCTAGAACTAATGTGTGTTGGTTGGTGACGATGATTAACTGGTTTTGCACAATGTTTGAGGTATTCATAAGTCTCATCACCTCCCATATTTGGTCATCCAGGTAGTCTGTTGCTACTACCAGATGATCCCACATCTGCATTATCATGGGATATATGAAGATGGAACTAACAATTTTGTTGGTAATGCTCATCTCTACTACATGTGGCTTGCCATTTGGTCTGGGTGTGTTATCTTTGGCCCTACGATACAAGGTGTGTTTAGGTACTGCATTTATGTCAATTTCAGAGTGTGGTACTATAAAGGTAGCAGGAGTAAGCCTGGCGATGGTGCACAGTCCTGTGACATTCTCGGATAACCATTTGTATGCTTTGTGTCCACAAACTAAGTATATGTCGTCTGGAACTGCTACTGCTGTGCCATTGAATAATCGGGTAATTAGTTTGGCTAATTGTGTCCCTTTCGCCAACTCATATCCTTTTGACTGACTTTCGGTGTCGTTAGCTAATACTGTATACCTGTCCGGAGATCCTGTACAGTACGGTTGTTACAGGGCAGATCCTTTCCGTTCTCAGCATCTACACCAATACACTGCACGTGGCTGTCTGTTTTTGAATCATTAACTGGATTTAACTTGGTGTATACTAGTGAGAAAGATGGTAGAATTAGACAGGTCAATCAGTTCAGAAAGGTCCAGGGGTATTGCAAAATAAGGCATACTGGTTGAACTCATGGGACTGTGGGTACAGATCCAACCTTCAACCCCTGGACTAAAATTTGATGGTGCCGTATCAGTGAATTGTCCCATTCATCACCCAGTGGCGTGAATACTGCAGATATGCCCACTGTCAAAGTCATGATCAGTATGTGAATCCTCATGGCTTATGGTTCCTGGGACGGTGGGACAGCCTTCACTCTTACAATGTGAAGCGTGGACCCAGGTGGGTCTCCCTTCGAATTTCACAGAGGTTGGGGTGGTCAGCAACACCTGGTAAGGTCCCTCGTATCGTGGTTCGAGGGTGCTTCTGACGTGTTTCTTGACCACCACCCACTCTCCAGGATTGAGAGTGTGGCTTCCCTCCAGGGAGTTAGGATCTGGAATGGAAGAGAAAACTTGTGCATGTATATTAGACAATTGCTTGCTCAAGGCTATCACATATTTTGCTACAGATTCATAATGCATTTGTAACTGTTGTGGGAAATACTGTCCCATTCTTGGCCCTGTTCCAAATAAGATCTCATATGGGGTTAGTTTGTGTGGGGGCCTTGGTGTATGCCTAACTGAAAAGAGGGTTATAGGCAAACACTGAACCCAATTAAGCCCTGTCTCCCTGGTCATCTTCAGCATTTTAGATTTTAACACCCCGTTCAATCTTTCGACTTTGCCGCTGCTTTGGGGCCTGTATGGGGTATGATACGCCAGGTGTGACCCTACCATCTTCCAGACCTCTTGGGTTAGACTAGCAGTGAATGCTGGGGCCTGATCACTCTCAATGACCTCAGGTACTCCAAACCTACAGACAAGCTCCTGCATCAGTTTTTTTGCAGTAGTGGTTGCTGTCTGGTTTCAGACGGGGTAGGCTTCTGGCCACCCAGAGAACAAGTCTATCACTACTAGCACATATTGAAACCCTTGGCACATTGGCATCTGGATATGATCGATTTGTATCCTCTGAAAGGGATATAAGGCTTTCGGGAGACATTTTCTGGGAGTGGGCTCGGTTCTGCCGGGGTTACACTCTGCACAGATGAGACACGCTTGAGTATGTCTCACCAGGACAGGGGTTATCCCTGGGGCCACCCATATTTTGTCAATTAGTTCTTTCATGATGGTTTTGGATTGGTGGGTGGGCCCATGGGCCACTGAGGCTATTAGGGGATAAAGAGCTCTGGGTAGGCAGACTCTCTTTCCTTGTGTCCAGAGTCCAGATTCTTCTTCGAGGGCTGATTCTTTCAGCCAGATTTCCTTTTCCCTGGGAGTGGCCTGTTTCTGCATTTGTTTCAGTAGGTCCCATGTGATTTCTTCTTGTTCCAGGTCCTCCTGTGTTATCATAATCTGGTCTGACTGGACTCTTTCCTCTTTCACTGCTGCTTCCTTGGCCGCTTGGTCAGCTAGGGCGTTTCCTCTGGCCTCAGGGGTGTCAGCTCGAGTATGGGCCTTTACTTTGATCACTGCCACTTGGTTGGGCAGGAGTACTGCTGCCATTAGGGCTGCTACTGCTGCAGCATTCTTAATCGGGGTTCCTGCAGCTGTGATGTAATCCCGGGCCTTCCATATTAGTCCAAAGTCATGAACCACTCCAAAGGCATATCTAGAATCTGTGTAGATATTGGCGGTAGAGTCTTTTGCCATGAGGCAGGCTTCAGTGAGGGCAATGAGTTCAGCTTCTTGTGCTGACTGGTCTGGGCGCAATTGTCTTGCACACAGCACTTCATGTTCACTTGTGACTGCCATGCCTGTATGGAACTTCCCCTTGTCATCGGCGTACCTTGAGCCGTCCACAAAGAGAATCCAATGAGGGTTTGTCAGAGGAGTGTCTTGGACTGATGGTGGTGTCCCTACTTCAGCTTCCATCATTGTGATGCAATCATGTTCTTGTTCCTTGTAAAGAGAGTCGGTTGAGGCCCATAGTTCTTCTTCCTGAAGATCCTCTTCAGCATGTAGATCAATAAAATCTTCAGAATCTCCATTATACTCCCCCCTTGGAAGAGGAAGGAGTGCAGCAGGATTGAGGATGTGGCACCTCTGAATGGTGACATTATCTTGCAGAAGCAAACTACACTGAAGCCGGAGGTGGCGCTGTGCAGTGAGGTGTTTAGGTTGAGTCTGCTGGAGGATGGCAGAAATGTCATGGGGAGCCAGAATAGTGAGGGGATGACCCAGCACAACGTCAGATGTGACGTTTAGAAGAGAGCTGGCAGCATGGATAGCTCTGACACAGGAAGGGGCAGCTCTGGCTACCGGGTCAAGACGCTTAGAATAGTAACCTAAGGGTCGATTGCGGCCACCATGAGTTTGAGTGAGGACTCCAGTGGCGTGACCTTGGCGTTCCATGACATACAGCCGGAAAGGAAGGTTGTAGTTGGGGATGCCAAGAGCAGGGGCAGATGCAATGGCGGCCTTCAATGACTGAAAAGCTTCTCCGGCCTCCATTGTCATCTGGAAAGGAGTAGCAGCATTACGAGGTATACAGTCATATAAGGGCTGCATGAGGACAGAAGCATCAGATATCCAAGGCCTGCAGTAGGAGATGAGTCCCAGAAAGGTTTGCAGCTGATAAGGAGTGTCCGGGAGTTGGATGTCAGAGATAGCCTTCTTCCTCGCCTCAGTTAGGTGCTTGTGACCTTGAGAGATGCAATGACCTAGGAAGACAACTTTGGGGAGACACAGTTGTAGTTTGGCTTGTGAGACTCGACATCCAGCAGCGGCTAAAAACTGGAGAAGTGAGACAGATTTTGTCATGCAGATTTGGGGAGAGACCGCACAGAGGAGAAGGTCATCCACATACTGGAGAAGTTCCACATCCGGGTGATCTGCTTGCCAGGGTTGCAGAACAGAGGACATAGCCTTGCTGAAGCAGGAAGGGCTGTTTTGAGCCCCTTGAGGCATAACAGTCCAGGTGTACTGTTTGCCTGCATGTGTGAAAGCAAAAAGAAACTGACATTTCTCATGTAAGGGAACAGAAAAGAATGCATTGGCCAGATCAATGACAGTGAAAGTAGTGGCAGTGGGTGGAATGCCAGCAAGGAGTGTGTGCGGATTGGGGACAATAGGTGTCTCAAGAACAGTAGCCTCATTGACAGCTCGGAGGTCCTGCACCATGCGGTACGTTGGAGGCTGTCCTTTCTCCCTTTTCTTCCGTACTGGGTAAAGGGGTGAGTTACAGGGAGAAGTAGTGATCTTGATTGCCCCATTCTGCAGGAGGGCCTGCACCTGGAGGGTAATAGCATCCTGTTGTGAGATAGAAAGCGGATATTGCGCTTTGTATGGCAGAACCTTGGGATCCTTCAGGGTCACAGTGACCGGTGGGACATTGAGGCGTCCGATATCATGGGGTCCTTTGGTCCAGAGAGTATCGGGGATGAGGTGCAAAATGGTTTGCAGCGAATCTCCTTGTTCATATGAGTCAGCGTCCTGAAGTGTGGTTAATGCCATAAGGAGGCAAGTATCCTCCGGGTGTAGAGCTGTACCGAGGGTGACTGTTCCATCCTCTTTGAACTGTATGTTAGCCTGGATTTTCTGAAGAAAATCAGAGCCTAACAGATTGAAGGGGCATGTTTGGCTGACAACAAACTGCGACATGACTCCTGCAGGGAGGTGGAGTTGGGGGGTTTTAGTCCGGGAGAATCTAGGGGAAGTGACTGTGAGTGGCTTGGTCACGGAGTTATGTTGCACAACCCCCTCTAGTCCAGAACAAGGTAATTGAATGTCAGTGAGCCAAGAATGAGGTACGGCAGTCTCACATAATACACTGCGGGCTGCACCAGTGTCCACAAGAAATTAAAGTTCCTTCCCTGCAACCTCGAGCGTCACTCAAGGGGTGGGACCGGTAGGAGGGGTAGAGACTGTCATATATGGAATGTCCCCTCCCTGCACTGGTTTGCCACTGTCCTATTGCGATGAAGGGGGCTGAGTGCCCCCCTGTCGCCGTTGATTGGTTGGCCACAGATGTTTGCTACGGCAGTGCCGTTTTATGTGTCCGGGCTTGACGCACCCATAACAGACATAAGGGGGTGGGTGTTCTCCACCATCTTCTCCTGACATTACGGCTATCACAGCAGCACAGGTTTTCTTTGTGTTACTCTCTAGACCCTTTGCAATCTGCTCCAACATATCTAGTGTCAAGGATTTCCACTCGGGGCGACAGGTCACAAGGGCTTTGTTTATCTCTGGTCGTAGACCATCGACAAACGAGCGGGCCAAGAGTCTGAGATGAACAGGCTCATTCTGACTAAAACCCATGTCTTTGTAATTTGGTTTAATCCTCTGAGCAAATTTCTCGACAGTTTCAACTTTTTCCTGTGTCATATCCTGTAATGTCGTGGATTGGTCTGCTAATCTTGCTTTCGCCCATTTCTGTAGTTGTTCTATAAAGAATTCTCCAGACTCATGATCCCGGGGTCAAAGTTAGCACCTTTAAGTTCAGGGATGTGGATTTGATCCATTATCTGTAATGACCGACGACACGCGCAGGGAGGGAAAAGGGAAAGCCCTGCCCAAGGGAGAGGGAAAGGTGGTGACCCCTAACTCACCTTGCGGCTGGCACCTGACTGCCCTGACGTCCCTAGACGGGTTCCTCACCCGTGCGGCGATCGCGTGCCTAAACCCTGGCTTTCCCTAATATGAGCCCTGGATAGTGAACAGGCCGGTGGGATCGCTAGTCCACACCACTATCACTAAGAGGGAAACACCAGGGAGAGGACAGACAAAACATACAAACACATACACCCAGGTGGGCGACCACAATAAACCAAAAAGGTACAACAGGGATCTGGAGGGTAGCGTACTGGACCAACTACCAGTGAACGCAGCAACACAGCTCCAGAAGGTCAGAATAGATGTCCAGGCAGGAAGCTCTATCTCTGGCAACCAGAGAAGTGTGAGAGAGAAATATAAGGAGGTCTGGGAGTGCTGGACAAGGAACAGCTGAGGAGAAGGAGCTACGGATCCCTGAGTGAGCCAAAAGGGTTTGCTAAGCAAACCCAGAAAGCTACCATAAGGAAAACAGCCCTATCTTAAATAGAGCGTGCAGCCAACCGCTGCGACTTCCTGACCCCGGGTATAACGGAGTCAGGCGTGGTCCTCGACACCCTCGTGACAGTACCCCCCTCTCTACGAGGGGCCTCCGGACACTCAGGACCAGGTCTCTCAGGATGAGAGGCATGAAAAACCCGAACTAACCTGTCGGCGTTTACCTCAGACGCAGGAACCCACATTCTTTCCTCGGGACCGTAACCTCTCCAATGCACCAGATATTGAAGAGAGCGGCGGACCCGACGAGAATTAACAATTTTTGATATCTGAAATTCTAGGTTACCATCCACGACAACAGGAGGGGGTGGCAGCGGTGATGGTTCTAGAGGTGGAACATATTTTTTGAGTAACGACTTATGAAAAACATTATGAATTTTAAAAGTCTGAGGTAACTCCAGGCGAAAAGCCACGGGGTTGATGATGGCTACAATTTTGTAAGGGCCAATAAACCTAGGACCCAGTTTCCAAGAGGGAACCTTCAATTTAATATTCCTAGTAGACAACCACACATAGTCATTCACTCCTAGGTCCGGACCTGGCGACCGTCTCTTATCAGCCATGCATTTGTATTTACCTCCCATATTTTTCAAGTTAGCTTGCACCTTCTGCCATACCGATGAAAGAGATGGCGAAAACCGTTCCTCTTCGGGAACCCCAGAAGACCCCCCCTCTTTGAAAGTACAGAATTGGGGATGAAAACCATATGCACCAAGAAATGGTGACTTGCCAGTGGATTCCTGACGACGATTATTTATGGCAAACTCAGCTAACGGTAAATATGATGACCACAACTCTTGGTTTTCAGACACAAAACATCTTAGATATGTCTCAAGGTTTTGGTTGGTACGCTCAGTCTGTCCATTCGACTGAGGATGGAAAGCAGAGGAAAAGGACAAGTGTACCCCCAAACGAGAACAAAAAGCTTTCCAAAATTTAGAAATAAACTGGGTACCCCGATCCGAAACAACATCGGAGGGGACCCCGTGAAGCTTCACGATTTCACTGACGAATACCTGAGCAAGAGTCTTAGCATTAGGTAGTGCGGGTAACGCAATGAAGTGTACCATTTTGCTAAACCTGTCCACTACTACCAAAATAACTGTTTTACCCGCAGACAAAGGTAAGTCAGTGATAAAATCCATTGACAGATGTGTCCACGGTCTATTGGGAATGACGAGTGGTAATAGAGACCCTGCAGGACGTGTATGTGAAACTTTTGCGCGCGCACAGGTAGAACAAGAAGACACAAAATCCAATACATCCTGACGCAACCTTGGCCACCAAAAACGACGAGACAATAGTTCCAAGGTTGCTTTACTACCCGGGTGCCCAGCAAGTGCCGAATTATGATGTTCCTTTAATAATTCGAAACGTAAGTTCAACGGTACAAACAATTTCTCTGAGGGGCAAGAGACCGGGGCGTCCCCCTGGGCCTCTAACACCTTCCCCTCCAGAACAGAGTGTACCGCAGAAACAACCACTCCTCTTTGAAGAATGGGTACCGGATCACTCACATTACCCCCTCCAGGGAAACAACGAGATAGTGCATCAGCCTTGGTGTTCTTTGCCCCAGGACGATAGGTAATCACAAAGTTAAACCTGGTAAAAAATAGCGACCACCTAGCCTGTCTAGGGGTGAGACGCTTAGCTGATTCGAGGTACAGAAGATTTTTGTGGTCCGTAATCACAGTGACGGGGTGGACTGCCCCCTCTAAGAAATGACGCCACTCCTCAAACGCAAGTTTAATAGCTAATAGTTCCCTATTGCCAAAATCGTAGTTCTTTTCTGCTGCAGATAGTTTTTTAGAAAAGAAAGCACAAGGACGCCATTTGCCCGGAGACGGACCCTGAGACAGCACCGCCCCCACTCCCACCTCTGACGCATCGACTTCAACAATAAAAGGCTGAGAGACATCAGGTTGGACCAGTACAGGTGCTGAGGTAAACCTCTCTTTTAGAGAGGAAAAAGCAACTTTAGCGGCGTCAGACCATTTAGAAAAATCAGTCCCCTTCCTAGTCATGTCAGTAAGCGGTTTTACAATAAGTGAATCATTTTTAATGAATTTCCTATAGAAATTCGCGAAGCCCAAGAACCATTGTAGTGCTTTGAGGTTCTCAGGAAGATCCCAATCTAAAATTGCCTGGACCTTCCTAGGATCCATACGGAAACCTGACGCAGATAAAAAATAACCCAGGAATTGTATCTCCTGAACGGCGAAGACACATTTTTCAATTTTAGCATATAATTCATTCGTCCGTAGGACCTGCAGTACTTGTCTGACATGCACCTCATGTGTTTTCAGATCAGACGAATAAATTAAAATATCATCTAGGTATATTACCACAAACCTGCCGATTAGATGACTAAAAATGTCATTAACGAAATGTTGAAAGACGGCAGGAGCATTGGTCAAACCGAAAGGCATAACTAGATTTTCATAATGCCCCTCAGGGGTGTTAAACGCTGTCTTCCACTCATCCCCCTCCTTAATATGAATCAGATTGTAGGCACCCCTAAGATCAAGTTTGGAGAACAACCTAGCACCCGCAATCTGATTAAACAGGTCAGGAATGAGAGGAAGAGGGTATGGGTCTCGGATGGTTATCTGATTTAATTCGCGAAAATCTAAGCAAGGACGCAGGCCCCCATCTTTCTTTTTAACGAAGAAAAACCCTGCAGCCACGGGTGAAGAAGAGGGTCTGATGTGTCCCTTAGCCAAGCTCTCGGAGATATAATCTTTCATGGCTTGTCTCTCTGGACCCGAAAGATTATATAACCTGGTCTTGGGTAATTTTGCGCCGGGAATAAGGTTAACCGGGCAATCATAAGGACGATGAGGTGGTAACTTCTGACAACCCTTTTCAGAAAAAACATCCTCAAAGTCCGAAATAAATGTAGGTAGGGTAGTTATGGAGGCGACTAAGCAATTGCTATTTAAGCAATTTTCTCTGCACTGCTCACTCCACTCCAATATCTCCCTGGCCTGCCAATCCACCACTGGATTGTGCGCTACCAACCAGGGAAGACCCAGCACTACCGGAGTGGGAAGCCCCTCAAGAACATAACCTGAAAGCATCTCGTTATGGTGGTCCCCTACCCGAAGGTGTAAATTATGAACAATGTGCGTGAGGTTTCTCTGAGACAGGGGAGCAGAATCAATAGCGAATATGGGAATGGGTCTCTGTAAAGTACAGAGAGACAAACCCAAAGTGCGGGCAAAATGGGCATCTATCAAATTTACCCCTGCTCCACTGTCTAGAAAGAAAGAAATAGTCTCCGTCTTATCACCAAAAATAATAACCGCTGGCAACACAAATTGCGATGTACGTATGGAGGAAACGTATACCCCCCGGCTGACATCCTCCACACAGCCTGGGGTTAGTAGTTTTTCCGACGGTCTTTTGTTTCTGAGGAAAGAAGGACAGACATTAATGAAATGACCCCTCTCCCCACAAAAAAAACAAACCCCACACCTACGGCGAGCCTCAGGAGGACGGACCTGACGAGTAGTTCCTCCTAGCTGCATAGGCTCGTCTAAGTCCGTACAGACTAACTGCTGCTTGGGAGGGGTTACCAATTGCTCCGGTTTTTTCAACCTGACCCTAAGGCGTCTATCTATTTGGATAGAAAGGGACATAACCGCATCAAGGGAAAAGGGGGTCTCATATAATGCAAGCGCATCCTTAACCCTTTCGGATAACCCAGAGCAGAACTGACTCCTGAGAGCCGGGTCGTTCCATTGGGTATCCGTAGCCCACCTACGGAATTCAGAGCAATACTCCTCTACCGGCCGCTCTCCTTGTAAGAGTCTCCGTAATCTTGATTCAGCCAGGGCGACTCGGTCAGGGTCATCATATATGAGACCCAAGGCCCCAAAAAACTCATCCACTGACCGAAGAGCCTGGGAATCAGTAGGTAAAGAGAACGCCCAGGACTGCGGATCCCCCTGCAGCAGGGAAATAACAACCCCCACCCGCTGATCTTCATTACCAGAGGAGTAAGGGCGCAGTTTAAAATATAACTTACAGGCCTCACGGAATGTCAAAAACTTGTCCCTTCCCCCAGAAAATCTGTCAGGGAGAGGGACCTTGGGTTCCGCAACAACCTGGTTACCAGTAGCAACCGCTGGGCTTGCAGTCAGTTGTAATTGCTGCTGTTGCTGGAGGACCGACGCCTTCAATCCTACCACCTCCAAATACAGGCCATGAAATTGTTTGGACAGAGCAGCAATTTGATCCATACTGGATTCTAAGTAGGTGAAAAAAAAAAAAAAAATTTTTTATTTTTTTTTTTACCTACACAAAATAATGGCCAGAGATAGTGTAATGACCGACGACACGCACAGGGAGGGAAAAGGGAAAGCCCTGCCCAAGGGAGAGGGAAAGGTGGTGACCCCTAACTCACCTTGCGGCTGGCACCTGACTGCCCTGACGTCCCTAGACGGGTTCCTCACCCGTGCGGCGATCGCGTGCCTAAACCCTGGCTTTCCCTAATATGAGCCCTGGATAGTGAACAGGCCGGTGGGATCGCTGGTCCACACCACTATCACTAAGAGGGAAACACCAGGGAGAGGACAGACAAAACATACAAACACATACACCCAGGTGGGCGACCACAATAAACCAAAAAGGTACAACAGGGATCTGGAGGGTAGCGTACTGGACCAACTACCAGTGAACGCAGCAACACAGCTCCAGAAGGTCAGAATAGATGTCCAGGCAGGAAGCTCTATCTCTGGCAACCAGAGAAGTGTGAGAGAGAAATATAAGGAGGTCTGGGAGTGCTGGACAAGGAACAGCTGAGGAGAAGGAGCTACGGATCCCTGAGTGAGCCAAAAGGGTTTGCTAAGCAAACCCAGAAAGCTACCATAAGGAAAACAGCCCTATCTTAACCACCTCCGGACCGCTGTACGCACAGACGCGTCCTGGAGGTGGTTGATTCATTCCGAGTGGACGCATATTCGCGTCATCTCGCGAGACGCGAGATTTCCTGTGAACGCGCGCACACAGGCGCGCGCGCTCACAGGAACGGAAGGTAAGAGAGTTGATCTCCAGCCTGCCAGCGGCGATCGTTCGCTGGCAGGCTGGAGATGTGTTTTTTTTAACCCCTAACAGGTATATTAGACGCTGTTTTGATAACAGCGTCTAATATACCTGCTACCTGGTCCTCTGGTGGTCCCATTTGTTTGGATCGACCACCAGAGGACACAGGTAGCTCAGTAAAGTCCCACCAAGCACCACTACACTACACTACACCCCCCCCCCCGTCACTTATTAACCCCTTATTAGCCCCTGATCACCCCTAATCACCCCTGATCACCCCCCTGTCATTGATTACCCCCCTGTCATTGATCAACCCCCTGTAAAGCTCCATTCAGATGTCCGCATGATTTTTACGGATCCACTGATAGATGGATCGGATCCGCAAAACGCATCCGGACGTCTGAATGAAGCCTTACAGGGTCATGATCAATGACTGTGGTTATCACCCCATATAGACTCCCTGATCACCCCCCTGTCATTGATCACCCCCCTGTCATTGATTACCCCCCTGTAAAGCTCCATTCAGACGTCCGCATGATTTTTACGGATCCACTGATAGATGGATCGGATCCGCAAAACGCATCCGGACGTCTGAATGAAGCCTTACAGGGGCATGATCAATGACTGTGGTGATCACCCCATATAGACTCCCTGATCACCCCCCTGTAAAGCTCCATTCAGATGTCCGCATGATTTTTACGGATCCACTGATAGATGGATCGGATCCGCAAAACGCATCCGGACGTCTGAATGAAGCCTTACAGGGGCATGATCAATGACTGTGGTTATCACCCCATATAGACTCCCTGATCACCCCCCTGTCATTGATCACCCCCCTGTCATTGATCACCCCCCTGTAAAGCTCCATTCAGACGTCCGCATGATTTTTACGGATCCACTGATAGATGGATCGGATCCGCAAAACGCATCCGGACGTCTGAATGAAGCCTTACAGGGGCATGATCAATGACTGTGGTGATCACCCCATATAGACTCCCTGATCACCCCCCTGTAAAGCTCCATTCAGATGTCCGCATGATTTTTACGGATCCACTGATAGATGGATCGGATCCGCAAAACGCATCCGGACGTCTGAATGAAGCCTTACAGGGGCATGATCAATGACTGTGGTTATCACCCCATATAGACTCCCTGATCACCCCCCTGTCATTGATCACCCCCCTGTCATTGATTACCCCCCTGTAAAGCTCCATTCAGACGTCCGCATGATTTTTACGGATCCACTGATAGATGGATCGGATCCGCAAAACGCATCCGGACGTCTGAATGAAGCCTTACAGGGGCATGATCAATGACTGTGGTGATCACCCCATATAGACTCCCTGATCACCCCCCTGTCATTGATTACCCCCCTGTCATTGATCACCCCCCCTGTCATTGATCACCCCCCCTGTCATTGATCACCCCCCCTGTCATTGATCACCCCCCCTGTCATTGATCACCCCCCCTGTCATTGATCACCCCCCCTGTCATTGATCACCCCCCTGTCATTGATCACCCCCCTGTCATTGATCACCCCCCCTGTCATTGATCACCCCCCCTGTCATTGATCACCCCCCCTGTCATTGATCACCCCCCTGTCATTGATCACCCCCCTGTCATTGATCAACCCCCTGTCATTGATCAACCCCCCTGTCATTGATCACCCCCCTGTAAGGCTCCATTCAGACATTTTTGTTGGCCCAAGTTAGCGGAATTATTATTTTTTTTTCTTACAAAGTCTCATATTCCACTAACTTGTGACAAAAAATTAAATCTCACATGAACTCACGATACCCCTCACGGAATCCAAATGCGTAAAATTTTTTAGACATTTATATTCCAGACTTCTTCTCACGCTTTAGGGCCCCTAGAATGCCAGGGCAGTATAAATACCCCACATGTGACCCCATTTCGGAAAGAAGACACCCCCAGGTATTCCGTGAGGGGCATATTGAGTCCATGAAAGATTGAAATTTTTGTCCCAAGTTAGCGGAACGGGAGACTTTGTGAGAAAAAAATAAAAAATATCAATTTCCGCTAACTTGTGCCAAAAAAAAAAAATTTCTATGAACTCGCCATGCCCCTCATTGAATACCTTGGGGTGTCTTCTTTCCAAAATGGGGTCACATGTGGGGTATTTATACTGCCCTGGCATTCTAGGGGCCCCAAAGCGTGAGAAGAAGTCTGGTATCCAAATGTCTAAAAATGCCCTCCTAAATGGAATTTGGGCCCATTTGCGCATCTAGGCTGCAAAAAAGTGTCACACATCTGGTATCTCCGTACTCAGGAGAAGGTGGGGAATGTGTTTTGGGGTGTCATTTTACATATACCCATGCTGGGTGAGATAAATATCTTGGTCAAATGCCAACTTTGTATAAAAAAATGGGAAAAGTTGTCTTTTGCCAAGATATTTCTCTCACCCAGCATGGGTATATGTAAAAAGACACCCCAAAACACATTCCCCAACTTCTCCCGAGTACGGAGATACCAGATGTGTGACACTTTTTTGCAGCCTAGGTGGGCAAAGGGGCCCATATTCCAAAGAGCACCTTTCGGATTTCACTGGTCATTTACCTACTTACCACACATTAGGGCCCCTGGAAAATGCCAGGGCAGTATAACTACCCCACAAGTGACCCCATTTTGGAAAGAAGACACCCCAAGGTATTCCGTGAGGGGCATGGCGAGTTCCTAGAATTTTTTATTTTTTGTCACAAGTTAGTGGAAAATGATGATTTTTTTTTTTTATTTTTTTTCATACAAAGTCTCATATTCCACTAACTTGTGACAAAAAATAAAAACTTCCATGAACTCACTATGCCCATCAGCGAATACCTTGGGGTCTCTTCTTTCCAAAATGGGGTCACTTGTGGGGTAGTTATACTGCCCTGGCATTCTAGGGGCCCAAATGTGTGGTAAGGAGTTTGAAATCAAATTCTGTAAAAAATGACGAGTGAAATCCGAAAGGTGCTCTTTGGAATATGGGCCCCTTTGCCCACCTAGGCTGCAAAAAAGTGTCACACATCTGGTATCTCCGTACTCGGGAGAAGTTGGGGAATGTGTTTTGGGGTGTCTTTTTACATATACCCATGCTGGGTGAGAGAAATATCTTGGCAAAAGACAACTTTTCCCATTTTTTTATACAAAGTTGGCATTTGACCAAGATATTTATCTCACCCAGCATGGGTATATGTAAAATGACACCCCAAAACACATTCCCCAACTTCTACTGAATACGGAGATACCAGATGTGTGACACTTTTTTGCAGCCTAGGTGGGCAAAGGGGCCCACATTCCAAAGAGCACCTTTCGGATTTCACTCGTCATTTTTTACAGAATTTGATTTCAAACTCCTTACCACACATTTGGGCCCCTAGAATGCCAGGGCAGTATAACTACCCCACAAGTGACCCCATTTTGGAAAGAAGAGACCCCAAGGTATTTCGTGATGGGCATAGTGAGTTCATGGAAGTTTTTATTTTTTGTCACAAGTTAGTGGAATATGAGACTTTGTAAGAAAAAAAAATCAAAAAAAAAAATCATCATTTTCCGCTAACTTGTGACAAAAAATAAAAAGTTCTATGAACTCACTATGCCCATCAGCGAATACCTTAGGGTGTGTACTTTCCGAAATGGGGTCATTTGTGGGGTGTTTGTACTGTCTGGGCATTGTAGAACCTCAGGAAACATGACGGGTGCTCAGAAAGTCAGAGCTGCTTCAAAAAGCGGAAATTCACATTTTTGTACCATAGTTTGTAAACGCTATAACTTTTACCCAAAGCATTTTTTTTTTACCCAAACATTTTTTTTTTATCAAAGACATGTAGAACAATAAATTTAGAGCTAAATTTATATATGGATGTCGTTTTTTTTTGCAAAATTTTACAACTGAAAGTGAAAAATGTCATTTTTTTGCAAAAAAATCGTTAAATTTCGATTAATAAAAAAAAAAGTAAAAATGTCAGCAGCAATGAAATACCACCAAATGAAAGCTCTATTAGTGAGAAGAAAAGGAGGTAAAATTCATTTGGGTGGTAAGTTGCATGACCGAGCAATAAACGGTGAAAGTAGTGTAGGTCAGAAGTGTAAAAAGTGGCCTGGTCTTTCAGGGTGTTTAAGCACTGGGGGCTGAGGTGGTTAAATAGAGCGTGCAGCCAACCGCTGCGACTTCCTGACCCCGGGTATAACGGAGTCAGGCGTGGTCCTCGACACCCTCGTGACATTATCAGTGTGGAGTATTCACCTGTCTTGTTTTCCACTATACTTTGCAGGTCCGACCATGTGCACCCATAGGTTTGATGCACTTGGGACAGTTTCCTGAAAAAGGGCATCGGATGGGTCTCAGGGTCAGGCAGTAAATTCACTATGGTGAATAACTGTTGTGGGGTGAAAGACACATATTTTGGTGGTCCCTGTGGCCGGTTAAGTGCTAGGGCTTCTTTCAGTGTCTCAAGGTTTCCCTGCTCAATTTTCTGTAAGTTCTTTTGTAACTCTATAATCTGACCCTGCAGTATTTGATCTTGTGAACGTCGTGATGGGCGCACGACCATGGGCACAGTCCACTGTGGTGCCAGGGATAAAGTTGGCGGATCACCGTAGTCTGTCGGGGTACCCCGCGAAGGAGTCTGCATATTACCCGGTGCATTTTGTATGCCCATTGTGGATTCTGCAGCACCGTCTGCATCCCCCTGTTCTGCTTCATCAGGTTGCCCTCCTACCATTATAGGAGTAAGGGTGGCAGGTGAGTGTGGTAGCATGAATGTACCGTCCGGGTTAACCATGGGGTACAAGGTAGTAGGAAGGGGCAAGGGTGACATAGGAGTGACGGGGGGGTCCGGACCGAATGATATTAAAGGTCCGTTCATGGGCGTTGCCTGGGGACAAGATGGCGCTGTAGCTAACACGGGAAGTGATGGGACGTGCTGGGGAGTAGTTACCAAGGTGTGGTTTTGTGCGTGGGGAACCCCATAGGGAAGGTACGTATCACGGGAGGAGGGATTCTGTTGACCACATGTTTTGCAGGTCCACCCACCTGATTTCTTGCCGGCGCCATTATAGGGTGGTGGCAAGTCATGTATCAATGCAACACCAGGCTTACAGAAATATCTCTGTCTTTTCTCATCAAAATTTAGTTCCCCCCCGGTCTGTTCAAATTCTTTACTACAGTCCAACCACACATGGACCATGTCTGTCAATTTATCATCTTCTAACTTCCCCCTCTTCTCGTTTAACAACACTTGCCAGGTGGCACTACAAAGGATGCCTCCTTTACAGACACTATAACTCTTCTCCAACTTAGTTAATCCTTTTATGAAACGTTTGCCTCTCCTGTCCGCCACGTACTGTTCAGGTAAACAGTAGCCCTTCGGGACACTTTCCTCATTTCCCATTATCTCTCGTACCTACTGAAGCCGCCTAAAGACCTCTGTATAGAGTAATCACTGGACGTGAAGACCTTTGAGTCCCGGTCAGCACACTCTGGGCTACCGCGAACCGCTCTCCACCCATCTGTGATCGTCCCCTTTATGGAGATTCGAGTCAGACACCGGGCTGAACTCCGATACAGGCACACAGGAGAACTCCGTGTCTCAGTCAGTGATACTTGTCAACAGGGTCTTCACAACTTATAGGCACAACACAGTACATCAAGACTTTAAAAAACATATGGGGTTCTTACTTTCATGCCCTCGAGGACGTCCCAGACGAACACCAAGAGGCTACACCAGGGGACACTTTATGGGCAAGATGACTCAATTTTCTTACCTCATATCACGGGTTGCGATCCCGGTGTCCGTTAGTGCGCCTCTCCTCGTCTGGTCTCTGGGGGTACGGGAACAGAGGGTCCAATCCTCGAGCCCCACGATTGGACGCCAAAATTGTTCTGGTTCTGGCCAAGCTGCCAGTTCGGTTGATGTACTGCTCCAAATTAATTAATGTACGTGCACGGAGAGATCAAATCTGAGACAACACACATCTCAGAGTTATAACAGGATCTCTGGTTTATTTTTCTGAAAACAGCAGACAATACATAGGTTTTACGACATGAAGAAGTGGGAGGGGGGGGTGAAAGATAGAGTATATCTTTTCTATTGGCTACGAACTCTATACTTTTCTGTAACCTTGACGCTGCAGAGGAAATTCCTCCCCCTTCCCCCGTTGCTCGTGGGTGAAACCGTTACTTCTTCTTTCTTTGTAACTGCTTGCTTGAGCTGAACGGAAACCACAAAGAAACACATGATAAAACACAAAGTAAGATTCTAGCTTATAGGTGTTGGCTGAATGCCTGGCCGCCATCTTAGCTAAACATAGTACTCAACAAGCAAGTATCCATTTTGTATCAATAGTCCATAACACTGTCACACATTTAGGCCCCGGCACCCAGAAAGAGGAGAGGTTCATTCAACTTTGGGTTGCCCCGCAATATAATGGTAAAATGAAATTAAAAATAGTATTGAATGAGGAAGTGCCCTGGAGTAGAATAATATATTGTTAAGGGGAGGTAGTTAATATCTAATCTGCACAAGGGATGGACAGGTCCTGTGGGATCCATGCCTGGTTCATTTTTATGAACGTCAGCTTGTCCACATTGGCTGTAGACAGGCGGCTGCGTTTTTCTGTAATGACGCCCCCTGCCGTGCTGAATACACGTTCAGACAAAACTCTGGCCGCCGGGCAGGCCAGCACCTCCAAGGCATAAAAGGCTAGCTCTGGCCACGTGGACAATTTGGAGACCCAGAAGTTGAATGGGGCCGAACCATCAGTCAGTACGTGGAGGGGTGTGCACAGGTACTGTTCCACCATGTTAGTGAAATGTTGCCTCCTGCTAACACATTGCATATCAGGTGGTGGTGCAGTTAGCTGTGGCGTGGTGACAAAACTTTTCCACATCTCTGCCATGCTAACCCTGCCCTCAGAGGAGCTGGCCGTGACACAGCTGCGTTGGCGACCTCTTGCTCCTCCTCTGCCTTCGCCTTGGGCTTCCACTGGTTCCCCTGTGACATTTGGGAATGCTCTCAGTAGCGCGTCTACCAACGTGCGCTTGTAGTCGCGCATCTTCCTATCACGCTCCAGTGTGGGAAGTAAGGTGGGCACATTGTCTTTGTACTGGGGATCCAGCAGGGTGGCAACCCAGTAGTCCGCACACGTTAAAATGTGGGCAACTCTGCTGTCATTGCGCAGGCACTGCAGCATGTAGTCGCTCATGTGTGCCAGGCTGCCCAGAGGTAAGGACAAGCTGTCCTCTGTGGGAGGCGTATCGTCATCGTCCTGTGTTTCCCCCCAGCCACGCACCAGTGATGGGCCCGAGCTGCTTTGGGTGCCACCCCGCTGTGAACATGCTTCATCCTCATCCTCCTCCACCTCCTCCTCATCCTCGTCCTCCTCGTCCTCCAGTAGTGGGCCCTGTCTGGCCACATTTGTACCTGGCCTCTGGTGTTGCAAAAAACCTCCCTCTGAGTCACTTCGAAGAGACTGGCCTGAAAGTGCTAAAAATGACCCCTCTTCCTCCTCTTCCTCCTGGGCCACCTCCTCTTCCATCATCGCCCTAAGTGTTTTCTCAAGGAGACATAGAAGTGGTATTGTAACGCTGATAACGGTGTCATCGTTGGTGGAGTACTCGAAACAGCGCAACAGGGCACACAGGTCTCGCATGGAGGCCCAGTCATTGGTGGTGAAGTGTGTCTGATCCACAGTGCGACTGACCCGTGCGTGCTGCAGCTGAAACTCCACTATGGCCTGCTGCTGCTCGCACAGTCTGTCCAGCATATGCAAGGTGGAGTTCCACCTGGTGGGTACGTCGCATATGAGGCGGTGAGCGGGAAGGCCGAAGTTACGCTGTAGCGCAGACAGGCGAGCAGCGGCAGGGTGTGAACGCCGGAAGCGCGAACAGACGGCCCGCACTTTATGCAGCAGCTCTGACATGTCGGGGTAGTTGCGAATGAACTTCTGCACCACCAAATTCAGCACATGCGCCAGGCAAGGGATGTGCGTCAAACCGGCTAGTCCGAGAGCTGCAACGAGATTTCGCCCATTATCGCACACCACCAGGCCGGGCTTGAGGCTCACCGGCAGCAACCACTTGTCGGTCTGTTGTTCTATACCCCGCCACAACTCCTGTGCGGTGTGGGGCCTGTCCCCCAAACATATGAGTTTCAGAATGGCCTGCTGACGTTTACCCCGTGCTGTGCTGAAGTTGGTGGTGAAGGTGTGTGGCTGACTGGATGAGCAGGTGGAAGAAGAGGAGGAGGAAGCTGAGTAGGAGGAGGAGGAGACAGGAGGCAAAGAATGTTGCCCTGCGATCCTTGGCGGCGGAAGGACGTGCTCCAAACAGCTCTCCGCCTGGGGACAAGCCGCCGCTACATTTACCCAGTGTGCAGTTAGGCAGATATAGCGTCCCTGGCCGTGCTTACTGGTCCACGTATCTGTGGTTAGGTGAACCTTGCCAAAGATGGCGTTGCGCAGTGCACACTTGATTTTATCGGACACTTGTTTGTGCAGGGAAGGCACGGCTCTCTTGGAGAAGTGGTGGCGGCTGGGAACAACATACTGTGGGACAGCAAGTGACATGAGCTGTTTGAAGCTGTGTGTGTCCACCAGCCTAAATGACAGCATTTCATAGGCCAGTAGTTTAGAAATGCTGGCATTGAGGGCCAGGGATCGAGGGTGGCTAGGTGGGAATTTACGCTTTCTCTCAAATGTTTGTGAGATGGAGAGCTGAACGCTGCCGTGTGACATGGTTGAGATGCTTGGTGACGCAGGTGGTGGCGTTGGTGGTACATCCCATGTTTGCTGGGCGGCAGGTGTGAACGTTCCTCCAGAGGAAGAGGCAGAGGCGGCGGCGGCAGCAGCAGAAGAGGCCGAGGCGGCAGCAGCAGAAGACGCAGCAGGGGGAGCCTGAGTGACTTCCTTGTTTTTAAGGTGTTTACTCCACTGCAGTTCATGCTTTGCATGCAGGTGCCTGGTCATGCAGGTTGTGCTAAGGTTCAGAACGTTAATGCCTCGCTTCAGGCTCTGATGGCACAGCGTGTAAACCACTCGGGTCTTGTCTTCAGCACGTTGTTTGAAGAAGTGCCATGCCAGGGAACTCCTTGAAGCTGCCTTTGGGGTGCTCGGTCCCAGATGGCGGCGGTCAGTAGCAGGCGGAGTCTCTTGGCGGCGGG
Source organism: Bufo bufo (assembly GCF_905171765.1). Lineage (NCBI taxonomy): Eukaryota > Metazoa > Chordata > Amphibia > Anura > Bufonidae > Bufo > Bufo bufo. The sequence continues at coordinate 468,647,170 of NC_053392.1, read as the reverse complement.
TGTTCTGATTTTGCCCACTGCTCCCTCTTTTGCTACGCTGTTGGCTCGGTCTCACCACTGCCTCTTCCTCCGAACTCTGAAAGTCAGTGGCACGACCTTCATTCCATTTGGGGTCTAGGACCTCATCGTCCCCTGCATCGTCTTCCACCCAGTCTTGACCCCTGACCTCCTGTTCATTCTGCACACTGCAGAAAGACGCAGCAGTTGGCACCTGTGTTTCGTCATCATCAGAGACGTGCTGAGGTGGTATTCCCATGTCCTCATCATCAGGAAACATAAGTAGCTGTGCATTAGTGCATTCTATCTCTTCCACCCCTGGTGAAGAGCTAGGTGGATGCCCTTGGGAAACCCTGGCAGCAGAGTCTTCAAACAGCATAAGAGACTGCTGCATAACTTGAGGCTCAGACAGTTTCCCTGATATGCATGGGGGTGATGTGACAGACTGATGGGCTTGGTTTTCATGCGCCATCTGTGCGCTTTCTGCAGAAGACTGGGTGGGAGATAATGTGAACGTGCTGGATGCACTGTCGGCCACCCAATTGACTAATGCCTGTACCTGCTCAGGCCTTACCATCCTTAGAACGGCATTGGGCCCCACCAAATATGGCTGTAAATTCTGGCGGCTACTGGGACCTGAGGTAGTTGGTACACTAGGACGTGTGGCTGTGGCAGAACGGCCACGTCCTCTCCCAGCACCAGAGGGTCCACTAACACCACCACGACCATGTCCACGTCCGCATCCCTTATTAGATGTTTTCCTCATTGTTCCCGTTCACCACAATTTTGAGAATGGCAAATTTGGGAATAGTTTTTCAACCCAGAACAAAAAGTGTGCTTTTACGGTAACTACAAATAACTTGACCAGCTAAAACAGTACAGATTTGGTTGAATAGAAATGTGAGGCCTGTTTTTTTTGCGCTGTGTGACAGGTATAGGTTTAATCACAGAATCAGACTTCTATCAGCACGGTAGCGTGTGTCTTAGGTTTTTCTGAATGACACTATCAGTACCTTCAATGTAAGATATTCTTTTTGGGATAGATTTCAAGTAGGCCTCAAATACCAGAAACTAGTTATTTTGAGAATGGCAAATTTGGGAATGGTTTTTCAACCCAGAAAAAAAAGTGTGCTTTTACGGTCACTACAAATAACTTGACCAGCTAAAACAGTACAGATTTGATTAAATAGAGATGTGAGGCCTGGTTTTTTTTGCGCTGTGTGACAGGTATAGGTTTAATCACAGAATCAGACTTCTATCTGCACGCTAGCGTGTGTCTCAGGTTTTTCTGAATGACACTATCAGCACCTTCAATGTAAGATATCCTTTTTGGGATAGATTTCAAGTAGGCCTCAAATACCAGAAACTAGTTATTTTGAGAATGGCAAATTTGGGAATAGTTTTTCAACCCAGAAAAAAAAGTGTGCTTTTACGGTCACTACAAATAACTTGACCAGCTAAAACAGTACAGATTTGATTGAATAGAAATGTCAGGTCTATTTTTTAGGCGCTGGGTGACAGGCTCAACTTGCCCCTGATGTAATATATGGCCAAAAAATAACCACACTGTTGATGGTTAAATGCACTTGGGTGACACAGGCTCAGCCTGCACCAGATGTAGTATATGGCCAAAAAATAATCAGACTGTTGATGGTTAAATGCACTTGGGTGACACAGGCTCAGCCTGCAGCTGATGTAGTATATGGCCAAAAAATAACCAGACTGTTGATGGTTAAATGCACTTCGGTGACACAGGCTCAGCCTGCAGCTGATGTAGGATATAGCACAAAATAACCACACTATCGATGGTTAAATACACTTGGTGATAGCTTGTGCTGGCGCACCACAAGTCACGAAATGGCCGCCGATCACCCCAGAAAAAAAGTGATCTAAAAACTCTCTGGGCAGCCTCAAAAAAGTGAGCAAGTCAATAATAGCACTTCAATGATCCACAGCTGCAGATCGATCACAGAATGAAGTATTTAGGAGGAGTTAATCTGCCTAATCTCGCCCTAACGTCGCAGCTGCAACCTCTCCCTACACTGATCATAGCAGAGTGACATGCGGCGCTACGTGACTCCAGCTTAAATAGAGGCTGGGTCACATGCTGCACTGGCCAATCACAGCCATGCCAATAGTAGGCATGGCTGTGATGGCTTCTTGGGCCAAGTAGTATGACGCTTGTTGATTGGCTGCTTTGCAGCCTTTCAAAAAGCGCCAAGAAAGCGCCGAACACCGAACCCGAACACAGACTTTTACGAAAATGTTCGGGTTCGCTCATCCCTATTTACGACCAAATGTAGGGTGTTTCTGTAAACCGAAGAATCAGGGTAAAAAAAATATTCTGTTTTGTTTGGCTGTTAACCCTTCGATGTGTTAAAAAAATGGATTAAAATGGAAAATCTGCCAAAAAAGTGAAATTTAAAAATGTCATCTCCATTTTCCTTTAATTCTTGTGGCACACCTAAAGGGTTAACAACGTTTGTAAAATCAGTTTTTAATAACTTGAATTGTGTAGTTTCCACAATGGGGTAATTTATGGGGGGTTTCTACAATGTAAGCCCCACAAAGTGACTTTAGACCTGAACTGGTCTTTAAAAAGTGGGTTTTGGAAATGTTCTTATAAATTTTAAGAATTGCTTCTAAAATTCTAAGCTTTCTAACGTCCTAAAAAATAAAATTACATTTACAAAATGATGCCAACATAAAGTAGACCTATGGGGAATGTTCAGTAATAAATATTTTATGAGGTATCACTTTCTGTTTTAAAAGCAGAGAAATAGAAATTTTCAAAATTGTACATTTTTCTAAATTTTGGGTAAATTTGTTTTTTTTCATAAATAAAAGTAAAATATATTGACTCAAATTTATGACTATCATGAAGTACAATGTGTCACGAGAAAACAGAGTGGCTTGGATAAATAAAAGTGTTCCAAAGTTATTACCACATAAAGTGACACATGTCAGATTTGCAAAAAATGGCCTGAGCAGGAGGGTGAAAATTGGCCCGGGGTAGATGGGGTTAAGGAATTGTTCAGCCATGGACAATTTAGTTGAAAGCTGATTAGAATGTCATAAAATAATAAAAGTTGTGATAACTTTCTGATCACTGTTCTCCTCCTGCTGCTTACTGTGTTCTCACTGATTACTATATTTCAAAGTCTCTCTCGACTCAACATGTGACTGCCATAGCCAATGGTTGCAAGGCAAGTGTTGAGGAACAGTACGGTATGATTACTTTTATTATTTTATCACATTCTTAGCAGTTTAAAAGAAAACTAATGTGGCAGCAGGGGGCACAGTATAGGTGGAAGCTACGGATGGCAATGTTTAAAAGGGCTGCTGTATAGGGGGTTGTTCGCTATAGAGGATGTAACAGCCCCCATCTACACGGTGCCAAAGATGTCTGCACAGGAAACTTCAGGAGAAATTACCATAATGGTCTCAACCGAATGGAGAAGATAAGGAAAGTGAACAACTCAAATCTGTGGGGATGTCACCTGTAAGTCACTGGATTTACATTTGCTATACCTGTAACAGCTCTTTATTAGAAATTAAGGCTTTTATTACACGGGCTAATGGTCGGCCATATCTGGCTTTGCAAAACTGCCACTGATTACCCAAAGAACGACCAAATGCTTGTTCATAAGGAAATCAAGATTTTTGTAGAGGACCTGTCACCACTCTTGACATGCCTATTTGAATAGCTTCATACATTCCCCATGTAATAACAATTCTGGAGCATCTATTCTTATGACTCTATGTTGTGCCATTGCTTTATTATTTCTACTTGAAGTTATGAATGAATTGCTAGGAGTCTGCAGTAAGTGTACAGAGGGGAGGTAACCAGTTAGGGTTGTGTCCCTGCACAGTCTCACTCTATCCAGTCAGTGCTGCCATTGTCAGACTGTGCAGGTACACCCCCCAACTTGTTACCACCCCTCTGTAACCTTACTGCAGACTTCTAGCAATTCATTCATAATTTCTAGTAGAAATAATAACTTAATGGCACAACATAAGAATAGATGCCTCAGAATTGTTATTATATGGGGAATACATAAAGCTATTAAAACAGGCATGTCAGGAGTGGTGATGGACGAACATCTGCAGGGACGGTTCGCGAACGCGATTGCGTGAACGCGATCAAATGTTCGTGAACCGCAAGTTTGCGGCGGGTCCCATTCATTTTAATGGCAGGAGAACCTGAAAAACCTTCAGCTCATATTTGCAGCCAAGAAATAATTACTAGAAGTGCACAAATAGTCCCACAACATGGACAGTGACATACCAGATGTATTATTTGAATTTGCGATCTCCATTCATTTTTTTTTTCAATGCAAAATATCGGCAATATAATTTTCGCGTACGCACATGCGCAAATGCACTATACAGTACCCAAATGCACTATAAAGAAAGTATATTGGTATATAACATCCCGCTTCAATAATTTTTTTGGGGGGACGACTGGTATCACGCCAGTAGAAATGATTTGTTCCAATAACGCTTGTCCCTCTTTATACCTGCAGTATCGCAGCAGAACCGCACACAACTGCCGCACAATACAAATGCACTATAATATACTTTCTAACATAGAAAGTATATTATAACATTGTACAAGGAAGACAATCCATTAGAATATACATAAAGATAAAACGTAACCTTTAATAATGTAACTATAAGGGTCCATTCACACGTCCGTAAGTGTTTTGCGGATCCGCAAATCACGGGCACCGGCAATGTGCATTCCTCAATTTGTGGACCGCACATCGCCGGCACTATAATAAAAAATGCCTAATCTTGTCTGCAATTGCGGGCAAGAATAGGACATGTTCTATTTTTTTGCGGAAACGGAAGCACGGATGCGGAAGTGCGGATCCACAAATGCAGATGTGGATCCGCAAGTGCGGATGCGGACAGCACATTCCGGCCCCATTGAAAATGAATGGGTCTGCACCGGTTTCCTCAAAATTGCGGAACGGATGTGGACCTATTTTGCGGACGTGTGAATGTAAAAGATATCCTTCAAAGTGAAAATAAACAAAATTATTAAAGTTAAGCAAAAAGCATAAATGTGGTAGGCAATAACAAGTGCTCGGCGGCACTAAATCAGAAACCATATGGCCTACCACAATCTGGGGGGTTCCAGTGCACATCGATGAATCCAGGAAGGAAAGCAAAAAAACATCCATCCCTGGGCTAGATGATGAAGTGGTATTGAAGGACAGGGTGGACAAAGAACTGTCCCTGATATTGCCCTACAGGGGGGTGCTATTCTGGCCCTGATAGCCTAACCACAGAGCACCAGCCCTGATAAGAGCGACCCCGTCTGGAACCTTACTCTATATAAAAATGGCCTTAGTAAGCCCCTACACTGGCAAAAAACTGAATGTAAAATTTCAGCCAGATCAGGTTTATTTATAAGGTAGGGGGTATGTCCATGTGCTGAAATGTCTCAATTGGCTGTCCTGTACCACCTGATGGATGTGTCAAAGTTCTTCACAATGTAATAGAATATGGCGGGCCCGAATATCTCCATATATTTGCATGTTCGGCGAATCGCGAAAACGCAAAGTTTGCCGTGAAACGACCGCCGGGCGAACCGCAAGGCTATCTCTAGTCAGGAGTAGTGACAGGTCCTCCTTAAGCAAGCTAAAAAAAAAAAACATTGTTTTCTAGTGCCAGATTGTGCTGTCTAATCATACTCTGCTGCTGGCAAACAATGAGTCAATATGAGGACGAGCAATGGCATTAGCGATCTCTCACCCCCATACTGTGGAGGAGATTTAAAGAGGACCTTTCATGGGTCCAAACATTATAAGCTAAGTATCAGGAAACGTAGGGGATAGTGCAGGGATCTAACTGCACTTAATATTTTTCCTGGGCGCTGCTCTGTTCGCCCGCTGTGGCCCCCGTTGTATTCTCCCGCCTGGTATGCTAATTTTAGCATCGGAGCAATGAGGAGGAGACTGAGTCTTTCTCCATGGGCGTCTCCTTTTCCCTGGCAGTAGCGCTGTCCAATCGCAGCGGAGAACGTCTCAGCCAGGGAGAAGGTGAGTTTTTTTTTCTCCCTGTTTTCTAAAAACCTAAGTCAGTTGTTAAAATGTGGATAGTAGCCATTGAGAGGTTGTATAAGGAAGGCAAATTCGGCAGAATGGCTGGCTTTCATCTCCACCCTTTACTCCCTCTTGGAGTTGGTTCAAAGAATGAGGAAGGGAAATTCTACTTGATTCAATGGCTATATTACCCAAGTGTGGTTCAGTCATTGATGGTATTAATAGAGAATTGGCTGCTGTGTTGCTGTATCTCCTTTGACATGGCTGTTATGTTGGTTTGTGAGTCTATTTCTAGTGCATTCATGTCAAAATTTGATATTGAATGGGCATTTCATTTGCTTTTAGTGCACCAGGATTGTTTTATTTGTTGGGATGTCAGCTTGATGATCAATTTTACCACAATAAATGCAATTGGTTTCCATGGTATTGGCTGCTCCTTTTTTTTTGGGCCCAATATTAGTTTCTTCTCAATGTGTTCCATTTCTTGGATGTCAAGTTTGGTATTTTGACAGTGAATCTGTTCCTGTTGCATAAGAAAGAGAACTTGAAGCAAATGCTGTCCCTTCTGAGTCTTTTCATATTTGCCTGTGGGATAGTTCCATGGGTCATGAATTCTCCTGTCATTTATCATTGGCAACCAGAAGTGTAACAGCTCCTCAGCATTTTATTAGTGACTTGCTCCCTGCATGCTGAGCTATTAGTTTAGCAGCAGTTCCTAGGGATGTACAATGTTGGCTATTTCAGGAGGTCCCCAGTGCTGATGTTTCTTTTTTCACTAATGCAGCCAGTTCCCAATTTCAGAAGATATTTTGGTCCACGGAATCATGGTTTATGTAACAATCTTAGCATCCTGGAATTATTACTTACTGTGTTGTCCATTGAGTCATGGATTGAGCTTTTGCAGGCATAGAAATGGTGTTTCTGGACTGAAAACAGCAGTGTTGTACATGCCATTCACTTCTCATTATTTGGCTCTCTGTCAGTAGCCTTCTCTGTTGCTTTGTACTGCACTCTCAAAGTGACACAGGAGTATGGCATGAATGCCCGGCCTCCCACAGGAGTGGTACAGGAATGCCTGATCTCAATACAGTAAGATCTAGAAAGCTTGGCTTCAAATAGTTGGTCCTATTTCTCAAGTTTGATTCACTACCTTAACATTTCTTCCAATGTTCCTCAAAGATGTTTGTGTGTGGTACTAGAATATGCGATCTGAATAATCATTGCAGTGTATGTATCCCTGCCCTTCCACCTGCAGACCTCCATAAAAACTACACTGTAATAGTCTGGGATTCTTCAGAGAAACTGAGGCTATTTCACAGAAGGAACGGCTTCTCAGATCTCCAAGCTGGGAAGTCATTTTGGACCCAGGGCCTCAGCGCTCCTGGGGAAAGCTGCCTCAGATGCCATGGTCATAATTGACAATGGCATCTGAGGTGTTAAATGTCTGCAATTGGCATTATCATCTATCGCAAACATTAGCTCTGGGTGTCTCGTGTGTGAAACAGGAGAATCCTGGCAGCTATAGTGTTAACTCCATTCTGGAGTGGGCTAGATCTTTAAAACCCCACCACCAATGTATATAGCGGGAAGTGGTTAAAAGGAAATAAAGTAAATAATTTACAACTAAATTTAGTTACATAGGTTGAGAAAAGGCATATGTCAATGAAGTTAAAATTTGTCAGATCAATTATACAACAAAAATTATTAGCTTAATTAAAACCCTCAATGCCGTTTGCTATTAGATAAGCATTTAGCCTTTTTAATTAAATGCTGATATAGTATCTGCCATTACTGACTTTTAAGCCCTTCCCGACCAGCGCCGATGCGGGAAGTGACTTCCCGACCAGCGCCATAGTACTATGGCGCACTGATCAGGTGGGTGCAGGAGCTGCGTCCGCCCGATCAGTTGCAGGGGACCGACTGTTCCCGTTAGCCGAACCCCTGCTATATGCGCCGGCATCAGTGAAAACACTAATGCCGGAGCATTAACCCTCACTATGCTGACCGCGGCATGTGCGGGGTGTGTGGAGAGAGGGAGCTCCCTCCCCTTCCCCATTGCGTCCCCGCGCTGCTGTGACAGGGACCCGATGGCAGGTAAGGCAGCCTGATGCCTTCTACAGACATCTGGGCTACCTTCCATGTAAGCCTGTAAGATCCAGCCCACTTAACAAAAAAAAAATAGACATATTGGGTATCACTGCATCCGTAACAACCTGCTCTATAAAAATATCACATTATATGCCCCATCAGGTGAATACGGTAAAAAATTAAATAAAAAAAAACTACGCCAAAACAGACTTTTTTTCCCCTTGCATCACAAAAAATGTAATACCAAGCGGACAAAAAGTCTTATGTACCATAAAATGGTACCAATGAAAAGGTCACCTCATCCCACAAAAAAAGAGCCCCGTTATAAGACTATCACTCAAAAAATAAAAACCAATGGTGCCCATAAACCAATCCATCAAAATCTCAGCTGCAAAAGCCATATGGCGCGCCTTCTATTCTGAGTCCTGCCATGACCCCTCACAACAGTTTACCACAGAAAATGGGTAACAAATTATGTGGTGCTTTTTCTCCTGTTACCCCTTGTGAAAATGAAAAAATTGGGGCAAAAGCAACATTTTATTGGAAGAAATGAAACTTTTCCTTTTTTACAGCTAAGTGTTTTCAAATTCCATAAAACGCTTAGTGTTTCCACTGTAGGGGTACTTCAGGGTCTCTTCAAATACAAAATGGTGCCCTAAAACCATTCTAGCAAAATCTGCCTCCAAAATCCATATGACGCTCCTTTCCTTCTGACCACTGCCACGTGCCCATAGAGCAGTTTACCATCACATATGTTTTTTTTTTTTTTTATCAGAGTAATGCATATGGAGGTTTAGTTTCCTGTTGACCCTTGCTTGGTTGCAAGAAAAAATTGATTAACATGAAAAATCTGCATAAAAAATAAAATTTCTAAATTTCGCCTCAATTTTCCTTTAATTCTTGTGGAACACCTAAAGGGTTAACATTCGGAAAAGCAGCCAAATCGAAATTTCCTTAACTTTGCTCATCTCTATCCTTTATACTGAATGGAACTAAAAACCAAATCCCATATTCAAGATGTGGCCTTACAAAGTGCTAATATTACATTGGAGTCACAGGTTTTATCTATCTTTTTATACAACCTAAAATCTTATTTGCAACTGCTGGCTGTCATTGAGTACTGCTGCTTAGATTACTTATAACAAGAATGCCCAAGTATTTTTCTGAATACCTGAACTTATACTTTATTTTGTAGCAAGTTAAAATTTCATTTAGCAGAACACTACAGTAATTCAGGACATATTTAGCTTATTTTACTGACTTATGTAAAGAAGAGCTGCAGAATATGTCAGTACTTTACAGACTTTATTATCATCACTTGCTGTCCCCAGTGGGGTTCACAATAAGAGTTCCCTATCAGTATGCCTTTGGAATGTGAGCAGCGTCGGACTAGGATACCTAGGGCTCACCAGTAAGATTTATTATGAGAGGTCCACTGTACGGATACATTCAAATATTACCTGCTTACACAGCAGCAAGATGCTACCAGATGATTGAATATAGTGGTTCCTGCAGCAACTTTGAGGAGTTAAGTCCTGGAGAAAAGAGGACACTGGCTAGCTTTCCTCTATACCTAGAAGTCATCTCAGCTCTGATCGTGTCTATAATAATAAACTGGGTAGTTTCTTAAAAAATCTATGAAGTTCGAGCTTGAGTGTGAGAGGAAACTGGAGTATTCTAAGAAAACCCATGCAAACATGGGGAGAACATATAAACTCCATGCTGATGTTGTCCTTTGTTGGATTTATTTCTTAGTTATTCAAATTCTATTTGATGAAGATAAGGGACAACATAGTGGATCAGTGCTTGACACTGCTGTCATGTACTGATGTCCGTGTTTTGAATCTGACAAATATAAATATCTGTATAGAGTATGTATGTACTCCCTGTGTTTGTGTGGGTTTCCCCTGAGTATTGTGGTGTCCTTCAGAGCTTAAACATGTTCTGGCCGTTTAATTGCTGTTCTATGAAATTGATCTTTGTCTCATTGGGAGTACAAGTGGGGGTACAGCCACATATTTGGGATTCTTTTCTTTATATCGTTTTGGAAGCAAAAACCAAGAGAGAGTTCTAAAGAGAGATGTGTATGTTCTTTATAATTTCTTTCCGTTTATGATCCACTCCTGATTTGGCTTCCAAAACTGCATAAAGAAACCTGTTGTACCCTTAAATAGCTCATAATCATCGTTGGGGACATCGACAGATATGAGTAATGACATTCTCTGTACTGCGCTGTGGATGATGCTGATTCAATAGAGAAAGGGAGCTGAAATATATATATATATATATATATATATTAGGGTGCTTTGATGCCATGTGGCGGATCATGCGAGGGGTGGTGAGGTTGCTGGTGTTCACGTCCCTGCTTATTTTGGTATGGCACAGGTTGCAAATGACAATTCTTTTATCGTCCACACTTTCCTCAAAAAAGCACTACTGAACACCTACCTCTTGGCAAGGGAGATTGCCACAAGGGGGTGCTCCGGGGAACAAAATGGTGTTCAAAATGGTATTCTGCTGAGCATGCTCGCCCAACACTAATATGTATATATATATATATATATATATATATATATAAAAAGAAAAAAGTGGCAGCACCGTCTAATGAAGGAGCAAGAGGGTGCAGCTGACCCAATTGGGAATAAGCAAACCCAGTATATAAAAATAGAAAAACGGGCAGCACTCCATAAAGTAAAATTAAAAAAGAATTTATTCACCCATACAGGCAATGCAACGTTTCGGCTACATACTGGAGCCTTCCTCCTGTATGGTGAATAAATTATTTTTTAATTTTACTTTATGGAGTGCTGCCCGTTTTTCTATTTTTATATACTGGGTTTGCTTATTCCCAATTGGGCCAGCTGCACCCTCTTGCTCCTTCATTAGATGGTGCTGCCACTTTTTTCTTCATATATATATATATATATATATATATATATATATATATATTAGTGTTGGGCGAGCATGCTCAGCCGAACACCATTTTGAACACCATTTTGTTCCCCGGAGCACCCCCTTGTGGCAATCTCCCTTGCCAAGAGGTAGGTGTTCAGTAGTGCTTTTTTGAAGAAAGTGTGGACGATAAAAGAATTGTCATTTGCAACCTGTGCCATACCAAAATAAGCAGGGACGTGAACACCAGCAACCTCACCACCCCTCGCATGATCTGCCACATGGCATCAAAGCACCCTAATAGGTGGGCCGAACGCCTGGGTCCACAATCAGTGTCTACGGGTCACACCACTGCCTCCTCTTCCCCTGTGTTACGTGCTGGCCAATCCCCTGTCCAAGACGCAGGCCCAGAAGCCTCCCGCCCTGCACCTGCACCGTCAGCTAGCACATACATTTCCCTGTCCCAGCGCAGCTAACAGATGCCCATACACAAGGGCTTTGAACGAAAGCACAAATACCCAGCAACCCACCCACAGGCCATAGCACTAAATGTGCACCTTTCCAAATGGCTGGCCCTGGAAATGTTGCCATTTAGGCTTGTGGACACTGAGGCTTTCCGCAGCCTGATGGCGGTGGCTGTCCCTCGGTACGCAGTCACCAGCTGCCACTATTTTTCCGGGTGTGCCGTCCCCGTCTTACACCAGCATGGGTCCCGTAACATCACCCGTGCCCTGACCAACAGAGTTATTTGAAAAGTCCACTTAACGACTGACACATGGACAAGTGATTTTGGCCAGGGACGCTACATTTCCCTGACGGCACACTGGGTGAATGTAGCGGAGGTCGGGAGCGAGTCATACCCTGGGATGGCACAGGTGCTACCGATGCCAAGGATTGCGGGCCCTATTTCCATCAGGATTTACGCCACCACCAACATTAGTGGCTGCAACCCCCCTTCTCCTCCGCCTCCTGCACTTCCACCTCTGAATTATCATCTTGCAGCACCAGTCAGCCATCAGTCAGTAGCTGGTAGCAGTGTAGAACTGCAGTGGGGAAGCGGCAACAGGCCACGCTGGAACTAATTTGCTTAGGTGACAAACAGCACACCGCCGCAGAGCTTTGGCAGGGTATAAGGGACCAGACTGAGCTGTGGCTCTCGCCACTAAACCTACAACCAGGCATGGTTGTGTCTGATAATGGCAATAACTTGGTGGCGGCTTTGGAGCTTTGGAGCATGTTCAACTTAGTGGTTCAGTGGTTTCTCAAAACCTACCCAAATTTGCATGAGCTACTGGTGAAGGTGCGCCACATGTGTGCCCATTTCTGAAAGTCATCTACAGCTGCCACTGCTCTGGCAATGCTGCAGCAGCGTGTGCAATTGCCATCTCACCGACTGTTGTGCGACGTGAGCATTCCACATGTTGGCAAGGGTTTGTGAGCAGCAGAAGGCAGTAGTGGAATACCAGCTGCTACATGGTCATCGTCTTTCCAGTAAACTTCCGCTCTTCGCAACCTCTGTGAGGTTTTACGCAACTTTGAGGAATCAAGACAGATGGTCAGCGGTGATGCCGCTATTATCAGCGTAACCATCCCACTTTTGTGTCTACTGAAACGCTCGCTGCTCACAATGAAGGCGGACGCTTTGCATGTGGAAGAGGTGGAAATGGGGGAAGACAGTACACAGGGTGATAGCCAGACCACCCGCAGTTCGTCTTCTCAGCGCGAATTGGATGATGATGAGGAGGAGGGGGAGCAGGAAACGGTTGCCTCCACTATCAAAGGTAGTACCCATAGCAGGTTTATTCCATCTGTTCAGCGTGGATGGGCCGAAGAGGAGGAAGAGGATGAGGAGATTGAGAGTCATACTTCTGCTGAGGACAGCAAAGTCTTGTCTGTTGGGACTCTGGCACACATAGCTGACTTTATGTTATGCTGCCTTTCCCGTGACCCTGGCGTTATACGCATTTTGGCCAACACCAATTACTGGTTGTTCACCCTACAAAGAGAACTTCTCATCTCTCATTCCTGTGGTGGAGAGGACGAGAAAAATGGTGCAATAACAGAAGGTTGCTCCAAAAATTTCCAGCTGACAACACTGGTGGCAGAGTATGTAGTTTCTTGGGCAACCGAGGAGGGGAGGGGAACACACAGCAGTTCCAGCAGAGGCAGGGTAACACTCGCCAAGGCCTGGGATAGTTTTATGACACCCCGCCAGCACCCTCACCCTGATGCGTGGCCAAGTGTCACAAGGAGGGAAAAGTTTTGGAAGATGGTGAAGGAGTATGTAGCAGACTGTGTCAGCGTCCACAGTGATCCCTCTGTGCCTTACAACTATTGGGTGTCCAAGCTGGTGTCCAAGCTGCCGCCAGTGTTTTGTCAGAGCGGGTATTTAGTGCTGCTGGGGGCATTATAACAGATAAGCGTATCCGCCTGTCAACTGAAAATGCTGACAGTTTGACTCTTATCAAAATTAACATGGCCTTCTCGACTCCACCAGAGGAAAGCGGCTGCACATAAAGGCACATTCAATGTGGCACCCCTTCCACCACAAAAAAGGGTATATACAGTATTTCAATCTCCCTTTTCTCATCCTCCTCCTCCTCCTCTATCATATCAACATGCCTTTTAAGCTGCCCTCGCTCCTAATGTTTTAGAGGGTCAGATCAGCAGCAGACCCTCACCCCTAATGTTTTAGGGGGTCACCAGCAGGCCCTCGCCCATAATGTTTTAGATGGTCAGATCAGCAGCAGGCCCTCGCCCCTAATGTTTTAGATGGTCATATTAGCAGCAGGCCCTCACCCCTAATGTTTTAGAGGGTCACCAGCAGGCCCTTGCTTCTAATGTTTTTGAGGGTCACCAGCAGGCCATTAATCATAATTTTTAAAGGGTGTGTATGATGCCCTCCTTTATGTGTAATAAAGGGTGTATTGGAGTGCCGGTTCCTTTTAATTTTTGGCAGCCCTTTAACTTTGTGCATAGGCTTTATGAGTGTAGGAGTCCCACTACCTGAACAATTGTACCACAATGTGAATGAGGCCCTTCTTTTATGTGATATACAGGTTGTATCGGAGTGCCTCTTCCTTGTAATTTTTGGCAGCACTTGCACTTTATATACAAGTAAATATACAGGAAAGAATGTTTCCTAACAATTTTTCCTCTAAAATCAATTTTATCTTCGGTTTTGTGCGTATTATTGTCAGTCTGTAAAAGTGGCGTACTACTCGGACAACATCATTTCCAGCAGCGATCTGGGAGTCTAAGATGCATCCAGATATCCTCCCCATACTGTTCCCGAACCATTTCAGTTGTGTTTCCATCAATTTCTGACCTTTTCCTGTGAACCAGACACCCTCCCCTCTTCAGAGCAGGGGGTGCCTGGTTTAATGCTCTGGTTCTCCCATTGACTTCCATTGTGCTCTGGTGCTCTGTAGAGCACCTGAGCATCCCAAAGTGTTCTACTCGAGCACCTGAGCACTTTGGTGCTCGATCAACACTAATATATATACAGGTGAAACAAAAAAAATTAGAATATCGTGCAAAGATCATTTATTTCAGTAATGCAACTTAACCACCTCAGCCCCCAGTGCTTAAACACCCTGAAAGACCAGGCCACTTTTTACACTTCTGACCTACACTACTTTCACCGTTTATTGCTCGGTCATGCAACTTACCACCCAAATGAATTTTACCTCCTTTTCTTCTCACTAATAGAGCTTTCATTTGGTGGTATTTCATTGCTGCTGACATTTTTACATTTTTTGTTATTAATCGAAATTTAACAATTTTTTTGCAAAAAAATGACATTTTTCACTTTCAGTTGTAAAATTTTGCAAAAAAAACGACATCCATATATAAATTTTGCTCTAAATTTATTGTTCTACATGTCTTTGATAAAAAATGTTTGGGTAAAAAAAAAATGGTTTGGGTAAAAGTTATAGAGTTTACAAACTATGGTACAAAAATGTGAATTTCCGCTTTTTGAAGCAGCTCTGACTTTCTGAGCACCTGTCATGTTTCCTGAGGTTCTACAATGCCCAGACAGTATAAACACCCCACAAATGACCCCATTTTGGAAAGTACACACCCTAAGGTATTCGCTGATGGGCATAGTGAGTTCATAGAACTTTTTATTTTTTGTCACAAGTTAGCGGAAAATGATGATTTTTTTTCTTACAAAGTCTCATATTCCACTAACTTGTGACAAAAAATAAAAACTTCTATGAACTCACTATGCCCATCACGAAATACCTTGGGGTCTCTTCTTTCCAAAATGGGGTCACTTGTGGGGTGGTTATACTGCCCTGGCATTCTAGGGGCCCAAATGTGTGGTAAGGAGTTTGAAATCAAATTCTGTAAAAAATGACCTGTGAAATCCGAAAGGTGCTCTTTGGAATATGGGCCCCTTTGCCCACCTAGGCTGCAAAAAAGTGTCACACATCTGGTATCTCCGTACTCAGGAGAAGGTGGGGAATGTGTTTTGGGGTGTCATTTTATATATACTCATGCTGGGTGAGAGAAATATCTTGGTCAAATGCCAACTTTGTATAAAAAAATGGGAAAAGTTGTCTTTTGCCAAGATATTTCTCTCACCCAGCATGGGTATATGTAAAATGACACCCCAAAACACATTCCCCAACTTCTCCTGAGTACGGAGATACCAGATGTGTGACACTTTTTTGCAGCCTAGGTGGGCAAAGGGGCCCATATTCCAAAGAGCACCTTTCGGATTTCACAGGTCATTTTTTACAGAATTTGATTTCAAACTCCTTACCACACATTTGGGCCCCTAGAATGCCAGGGCAGTATAACTACCCCACAAGTGACCCCATTTTGGAAAGAAGACACCCCAAGGTATTCCGTGAGGGGCATGGCAAGTTCCTAGAATTTTTTATTTTTTGTCACAAGTTAGTGGAAAATGATGATTTTTTTTTTTTCATACAAAGTCTCATATTCCACTAACTTGTGAAAAAAATAAAAACTTCCATGAGCTCACTATGCCCATCAGCGAATACCTTGGGGTCTCTTCTTTCCAAAATGGGGTCACTTGTGGGGTAGTTATACTGCCCTGGCATTCTAGGGGCCCAAATGTGTGGTAAGGAGTTTGAAATCAAATTCTGTAAAAAATGACCTGTGAAATCCGAAAGGTGCTCTTTGGAATATGGGCCCCTTTGCCCACCTAGGCTGCAAAAAAGTGTCACACATCTGGTATCTCTGTATTCAGGAGAAGTTGAGGAATGTGTTTTGGGGTGTCTTTTTACATATACCCATGCTGGGTGAGATAAATATCTTGGTCAAATGCCAACTTTGTATAAAAAAATGGGAAAAGTTGTCTTTTGCCAAGATATTTCTCTCACCCAGCATGGGTATATGTAAAATGACACCCCAAAACACATTCCCCAACTTCTCCTGAGTGCGGAGATACCAGATGTGTGACACTTTTTTGCAGCCTAGGTGGGCAAAGGGGCCCATATTCCAAAGAGCACCTTTCGGATTTCACAGGTCATTTTTTACAGAATTTGATTTCAAACTCCTTACCACACATTTGGGCCCCTAGAATGCCAGGGCAGTATAACTACCCCACAAGTGACCCCATTTTGGAAAGAAGAGACCCCAAGGTATTCGCTGATGGGCATAGTGAGTTCATGGAAGTTTTTATTTTTTGTCACAAGTTAGTGGAATATGAGACTTTGTATGAAAAAAAAACAAAAAAAAAAACAGCATTTTCCACTAACTTGTGACAAAAAATAAAAAATTCTAGGAACTCGCCATGCCCCTCACGGAATACCTTGGGGTGTCTTCTTTCCAAAATGCGGTCACTTGTGGGGTAGTTATACTGCCCTGGCATTTTCCAGGGGCCCTAATGTGTGGTAAGTAGGTAAATGACCTGTGAAATCCTAAAGGTGCTCTTTGGAATATGGGCCCCTTTGCCCACCTAGGCTGCAAAAAAGTGTCACACATGTGGTATCGCCGTATTCAGGAGAAGTTGGGGAATGTGTTTTGGTGTGTCATTTTACATATACCCTTGCTGGGTGAGAGAAATATCTTGACAAAAGACAACTTTTCCCATTTTTTTATACAAAGTTGGCATTTGACCAAGATATTTCTCTCACCCAGCATGGGTATATGTAAAATGACACCCCAAAACACATTCCCCAACTTCTCCTGAGTACGGATAAAAACCAGATGTGTGACACTTTTTTGCAGCCTAGATGCGCAAAGGTGCCCAAATTCCTTTTAGGAGGGCATTTTTAGACATTTGGATACCAGACTTCTTCTCACGCTTTGGGGCCCCTAGAATGCCAGGGCAGTATAAATACCCCACATGTGACCCCATTTTGGAAAGAAGACACCCCAAGGTATTCAATGAGGGGCATGGCGAGTTCATAGAATTTATTTTTTTTTGGCACAAGTTAGCGGAAATTGATATTTTTAATTTTTTTCTCACAAAGTCTCCCGTTCCGCTAACTTGGGACAAAAATTTCAATCTTTCATGGACTCAATATGCCCCTCACGGAATACCTGGGGGTGTCTTCTTTCCGAAATGGGGTCACATGTGGGGTATTTATACTGCCCTGGCATTCTAGGGGCCCTAAAGCGTGAGAAGAAGTCTGGAATATAAATGTCTAAAAAATTTTACGCATTTGGATTCCGTGAGGGGTATGGGGAGTTCATGTGAGATTTTATTTTTTGACACAAGTTAGTGGAATATGAGACTTTGTAAGAAAAAAAAATAATAATTCCGCTAACTTGGGCCAAAAAAATGTCTGAATGGAGCCTTACAGAGGGGTGATCAATGACAGGGGTGGGTGATCAATGACAGGGGGGTGATCAATGACAGGGGTGTGATCAATGACAGGGGGGTGATCAATGACAGGGGGGTGATCAGGGAGTCTATATGGGGTGATCACCACAGTCATTGATCATGCCCCTGTAAGGCTTCATTCAGACGTCCGGATGCGTTTTGCGGATCCGATCCATCTATCAGTGGATCCGTAAAAATCATGCGGACGTCTGAATGGAGCTTTACAGGGGGGTAATCAATGACAGGGGGTAATCAATGACAGGGGGGTGATCAGGGAGTCTATATGGGGTGATCACCACAGTCATTGATCATGCCCCTGTAAGGCTTCATTCAGACGTCCGGATGCGTTTTGCGGATCCGATCCATCTATCAGTGCATCCGTAAAAATCATGCGGACATCTGAATGGAGCTTTACAGGGGGGTGATCAGGGAGTCTATATGGGGTGATCACCACAGTCATTGATCATGCCCCTGTAAGGCTTCATTCAGACGTCCGGATGCGTTTTGCGGATCCGATCCATCTATCAGTGGATCCATAAAAATCATGCGGACGTCTGAATGGAGCTTTACAGGGGGGTAATCAATGACAGGGGGGTAATCAATGACAGGGGGGTGATCAGGGAGTCTATATGGGGTGATCACCACAGTCATTGATCACGCCCCTGTAAGGCTTCATTCAGACGTCCGGATGCGTTTTGCGGATCCGATCCATCTATCAGTGGATCCGTAAAAATCATGCGGACGTCTGAATGGAGCTTTACAGGGGGGTGATCAATGACAGGGGGGTGATCAATGACAGGGGGGAAATCAATGACAGGGGGGTGATCAGGGAGTCTATATGGGGTGATCAGGGGTGATCAGGGGCTAATAAGGGGTTAATAAGTGACCGGGGGGGTGTGTAGTGTAGTGTAGTGGTGCTACTTTACTGAGCTACCTGTGTCCTCTGGTGGTCGATCCAAACAAAGGGGACCACCAGAGGACCAGGTAGCAGGTATATTAGACGCTGTTATCAAAACAGCGTCTAATATACCTGTTAGGGGTTAAAAAAAACACATCTCCAGCCTGCCAGCGAACGATCGCCGCTGGCAGGCTGGAGATCAACTCTCTTACCTTCCGTTCCTGTGAGCGCGCGCGCCTGTGTGCGCGCGTTCACAGGAAATCTCGCGTCTCGCGAGATGACGCGTATATGCGTCCAGGCGGAATGAATCAACCACCTCCAGGACGCGTCTGTGCGTACAGCGGTCCGGAGGTGGTTAAAGGGCTTCTGTCACCCCACTAAACAGATTTTTTTTTTTTGTGTACTTATTATCCCTATCCTGCGATATTGCTATACCTTATGTTATTAATAATTTTCGTTCAGTAGATTTTGCAAAAAACATACTTTTATGATATGCTAATTACCTTTCTACCAGCAAGTAGGGCGTCTACTTGCTGGTAGCAGCCGCAGAAAACCGCCCCCTCCTTCTGTTGATTGACAGGGCCAGCCGGGATCTCCTCCTCCGGCCAGCCCTGTCCGCATTTCAAAAATCGCGCGCCTGTGTTGATTCGGCGCAGGCGCTCTGAGATAAGGAGGCTCGGCTCCTCCGCACTCCCTCAGTGCACCTGCGCCGATGACGTCACCGAAAGAGAAGACGTCATCGGCGCAGGCGCACTGATATATAAATAACATAAGGTATAGAAATATCGCAGGATAGGGATTATAAGTACACAAAAAAAGAAAATCAGTTTAGTGGGGTGACAGAAGCCCTTTAAAAGGTGAAACTAACATATGAGATAGACTAATTACATGCAAAGCAAGATATTTCAAGAGTTTATTTGTTATAATTTGGATGATTATGGCTTACAGTTTATGAAATCCCAAAGTCACAATTTTGAGGTAGCCTTTGCTCAGGGGGTATGGATTAATTAGCTGACTAGATTGTGATTCTTTGAGCCTAGAATATCGAACATTTTCACAAAATTCTAATTTTAAGCTGCATTAATGCAATTCCTTTTAATTTGCATTACTGAAATAAATGGACTTTTGCACGGTATTCTAATTTTTTGAAGAAAAGGGAAGTTTAGCAGCTCTCACCTGCCCCTCCTTCAGCTGTAAGCATCGACACCCACCCTTTTTGGCACCACATCAGGTGGTATGGCCGTTACATCGATGACCTGATCCTAATTTGGACGGGCGATGTGGCAGCCATACCATCCTTTTGTGGTTACATCAATTCTTGTGTGGACACTATTTCCTTTAGTGTCCACCATGATACACTGGAGGTGGCCTTTTTGGATTTGTGCCTGAGGGGGGACCCCGCCACCAATCGGGTCTCCACCTGCACATATAGGAAACCTATGGCAGGTAATACCACATTATATGCGACATCCTGTCATCCAAAACATGTAATTGCCAACATACCCAGGGGGGAAATAATCAGTGCAAGAAGGAATTGCACAGAAGAAAAGAGCTTTATGGAGGAAGCTAGACACATCTCCCATAGATTGGGTAAAAGAGGCTATGGTGTAAAACTTGTAGAGGATGCTATAGCACAGGTCTCAACCATTGCAAGGGGATCCCTCCTTTATCCTAGACAGGAACATTTATTGCAAAAGGAGGCTCCACTTTCTGATACAGGCATAAGTAGTACAAACAAAAATAAAAACAAAAATCATAATATCAAGGACAAGGGCAGAAGAAACAATCTGTTTGTGACACAATACAGTACAGAGTACCAATAAATATGTCATATTGTAAAAAAGTATTTTCCCCTGCTGTCATATGATAAAGAATGGACTGACATAGTTGCAGATGGGGTTAAATGCGCAGCTAGAAGGGCGCCCACAATTGCAAACCACGTCAGCCCCAGCCTGTATCAAGAAGAGAAAAAATCGCAACCAGTGTGGCTTAGGACCAAGGGGAGTTACAAGTGCGGACATCACAGGTGTATTTGATGAGTTTTCCCAATGAAAGCAGATCTCAATTGCAATACAACCCATGCTGTTTATTTAATTACTTGCACAAAATGTAAATTGCAATACGTGGGCTGTACTATTAATGCAATAAAATCTAGGATACGCAAACACATCTCTGATGTACCCCACCATGGCAGTCGCAATGTATCTGCAGCTAGTCTGCATTTTGCTGTTTGCCATGGTGGGGACACATCAGATATGGTAGTAAAAGGCATAGAAAAAGTATTTTTGCCTAAACGTGGAGGAGACTATAGAAGATAATTATTGAACAGAGAGTCTTTCTGGATATTCTCATTGAACACACGCCAACCTGAGGGGCTTAACAAATGCCTAGATCTGATTCTGCAGCAATAATCTAAATACTAATAATTCAGTGCAATAAATCCTTTCTTTCCCCTCCTTTTCCTGGGAACATTATAGGAGCAAAAAATTTTCTACTGATTTGACTTCCATCACATTTCACCATATTCTACCAAATAACTGTTATGCATCCAGCATACACCTTATGCGTATCCTTGTTATATATACACAGCTCAAAAAAATAAAGGGAACACTTAAACAACACAATGTAACTCCAAGTCGATCACACTTCTGTGAAATCAAACTGTCCACTTAGGAAGCAACACTGAGTGACAATCAATTTCACATGCTGTTGTGCAAATGGGATAGACAACAGGTGGAAATTATAGGCAATTAGCAAGACACCCCCAATAAAGGAGTGGTTCTGCAGGTGGTAACCACAGACCACTTCTCAGTTCCTATGCTTCCTGGCTGATGTTTTGGTCACTTTTGAATGCTGGCGGTGCTTTCACTCTAGTGGTAGCATGAGACGAAGTATACAACCCACACAAGTGGCTCAGGTAGTGTAGCTTATCCAGGATGGCACATCAATGTGCTAGCTGTGGCAAGAAGGTTTGCTGTGTCTGTCAGCGTAGTGTCCAGAGCATGGAGGCGCTACCAGGAGACAGGCCAGTACATCAGGAGACGAGGAGGAGGCCGTAGGAGGGCAACAACCCAGCGGAAGGACCGCTACCTCCGCCTTTGTGCAAGGAGGAACAGGAGGAGCACTGCCAGAGCCCTGCAAAATGACCTCCAGCAGGCCACAAATGTGCATGTGTCTGCTCAAACGGTCAGAAACAGACTCCATGAGGGTGATATGAGGGCCCGACGTCCACAGGTGGGGGTTGTGCTTACAGCCCAACACCGTGCAGGACGTTTGGCATTTGCCAGAGAACACCAAGATTGGCAAATTCGCCACTGGCGCCCTGTGCTCTTCACAGATGAAATCAGGTTCACACTAAGCACATGTGACAGACGTGACAGAGTCTGGAGACGCCATGGAGAACGTTCTGCTGCCTGCAACATCCTCCAGCAAGACCGGTTTGGCATTGGGTCAGTAATGGTGTGGGGTGGCATTTCTTTGGAGGGCCACACAGCCCTCCATGTGCTCGCCAGAGGTAGCCTGACTGCCATTAGGTACCGAGATGAGATCATCAGACCCCTTGGGAGACCATATGCTGGTGCGGTTGGCCCTGGGTTCCTCCTAATGCAAGACAATGCTAGACCTCATGTGGCTGGAGTGTGTCAGCAGTTCCTGCAAGTCGAAGGCATTGATGCTATGGACTGGCCTGCCCGTTCCCCAGACCTGAATCCAATTGAGCACATCTGGGACATCATGTCTCGCTCTATCCACCAACGTCACGTTGCACCACAGACTGTCCAGGAGTTGGCAGATGCTTTAGTCCAGGTCTGGGAGGAGATCCCTCAGGAGACCGTCCGCCACCTCATCAGGAGCATGCACAGGCATTGTAGGGAGGTCATACAGGCACGGTGAGGCCACACACACTACTGAGCCTCATTTTGACTTGTTTTAAGGACATTACATCAAAGTTGGATCAGCCTGTAGTGTGTTTTTCCACTTTAATTTTGAGTGTGACTCCAAATCCAGACCTCCATGGGTTAAAAAATTTGATTTCCATTTTTTTATTTTTGTGTGATTTTGTTGTCAGCACATTCAACTATGTAAAGAACAAAGTATTTGAGAAGAATATTTAATTAATTCAGATCTAGGATGTGTTATTTTTGTGTTCCCTTTATTTTTTTGAGCAGTGTATATATATTTTTTGCATAGTCATTATATATATTTTTTACTATGTATATGTATGGTCTTATGCTTTTTGTTTTGTTTTTTCTTTCATTTATTTTTCATGAGAAGAGTTAACTGACGGTGTGGCACCTTTTCTTGGGGGCGGTTATAGGCCTGTGGAGACAATCAGTGGACACAGGTGCACCCTCCTCTTTAAAAGGTCTCACTTTTAATGTCTTTCTGTGTCATGAGGAAGGGCTGGAATTGTCTCTGATAGCCCAAAACGCGTAGACAAGACTGCTATTTTTGTAATTCATGGATGAGTTTTTACCACAAGCTAAATAAATCTACATTCCTTTATTCAAGTGGACCTGGATTTCTTTCAACTCTCATTTTTTGAGTTTCACCTGTACATGGCCTATCATGAGGATATGTCATCAATATCTTAATTCCAGAAAATACCTTTAATATTGGCCATGATTACAAAACTGAACATTGTTAACATAATTTAATGCAATTGTATTTAACGTGCTTTTCATTTTACATCCAACTTTTTTGAAATGACCTAAAATTAAAGTCTAAGCAGTTGGTTGGCTATATAGCACTTTCCTAGAATCTGCTTTTGCCCATAAATATTTCACCTGCATCTGATTATTTTTGTAAGTGGGTATAGCAGTAATTAAAAAATTTGAATAGCCATTGAGTTATTGAGTTCCTTCTCTCTTTGTCAAATTTGCTGAGTCCCATCCTTCAACTGCCACTCGCCTTATCTTCTATTAGAAGCTGTGACAGTTAGGCCTCATGCACACGACCGTTGTTTTGGTCCGCATCCGAGACGCAGTTTTTGCGGCTCGGATGCGGACCCATTCACTTCAATGGGGCCGCAAAAGATGCGGACGGCACTCCGTGTACTATCCGCATCCGTTTCTCCG
Organism: Bufo bufo; assembly: GCF_905171765.1. NCBI lineage: Eukaryota > Metazoa > Chordata > Amphibia > Anura > Bufonidae > Bufo > Bufo bufo. The sequence goes on along the minus strand of NC_053392.1, from coordinate 468,623,365 downwards.
TTCCGAGTCCCCGCAAAAAAAATAAAGCATGTCCTATTCTTGTTCGTTTTGCAGACAAGAATAGACATGTCTACAATGGGCCGCCCGTTCTGTTCCGCAAATTGCGGAAGGCACATGGGCGGCTTCAGTTTTTTGCGGATCCGCGGTTTGCGGACCGCAAAAAACAGCACCATCGTGTGCATGTAGCCTTATAGGGAGAGAGCTTCAGCTGCAGAAAGGACACATCCCCACGTCTCCAGAGTTGTCAGCTTGAAATAAATATAGCAGAGCAATTAGAGCGTATGAACAAGAGTGGTACTGTTCTTGGCAAAAAAAACACAGAGCCATTTTTCAAATTCAATACAATGCCTATATAATTATATTCATAAGATATTACAGAGAAACATGTTGGAGCAGCCAAGAAAATAAGAAGAACATTAATTATATTATTATTACTGGGATTTATTCAATGAAGTCTATAGTAAAATACATATTTGTAAGTTTGAATCTTATAATAATGACTCACTAACGAAAGCAATTTCCATGGTTTATTTGTGAGTTTTATGTTCTTCAATGTGTTTTGTTCTATGTACGTGGTTTAACCTTTACTCTTCAATTTCATAAATATATGATGAAATTCTTGAAATATGAAGCACCAAACTTGATGTTGATAAATGCTTTAAATATGCAAAAGTAACCTTTACAAAAAAAAAACAAGAGCATTTAGGAACCTCAGACAACAATACAGTCAACTTCCTGCCAGATATAACAGATTTCTAAACATTTTACGTGAACATTTATCTGTAGCAATGTTTATTTTTTTTTCCCATTTAAAATAAAACTGTCGGCTGCCCTTATATAATGCAGTACAACATATTTACTCTTAATAGGAAATTTGGATTTCTTTCCAGACGCTATACTGGTAGGACACACTCAATTATTCAAACAGTATAATTTTATTTGTGGCTATGGCAACAAGCTATTTCTATTTAGCATTGATACTTATATATTTTTTTTCAACTTTATGTTCATTAAACAGTTTTTTACATCCAGTTTACATCGAGATATTTCACATATGCCATTTCATGGTGTAAAAGCCAAAGTATAGGATAATATAGCACCAACTTACAGAGGAATAAACAAAACTGGCGCATATCACATATGAAAAGAAAAAGGAGAAAAAAGGAAAACTTTTAGGGGGCGAAAAAGGGGGGGAAGGGGGGAAAGGAATAAGTAACTGATAGTTCTCTCCTTCGGTCTTTAAGTGCAAGTCAGCTTGATGGAGATCCCAGAGGGACCAGATCTGCAAAAACCTGTCCACCTTCCCTTGTGACAAAGCTGTGTAGTATTCTAATGAGCGTATCTCCTGAATGCGGGAATAATAATCCGCCTTGGATGGAGGAATAGTTATTTTCCAAAAAAGCGCTATCAGACATTTTGCCGCAGTAATCAGATGAAGTAGCAGCCTGGAGACATGACCCCTCATATCTCTAGGTGGAACATTTAATAGGTACGTAAGTGGATCCAACATCACTGAACATCCTAGGACTTCCTGTATCACAGAAGCTACCATACCCCAAAAGTGAAACACTAGGGGACATTCTCAAAAAATCGATAGATTGATGCGCCATCAGCTGAGCATCTCCAGCAAACATTAGGGATATTCCCATTTACGGTATGCAGCACCTCCAGGGTATGATACCAGTGCATCAACAACTTTAGTTGATTTTCTTTGTAGGTGATACAAGATGAACTAGTGAAATCCCTCGACCATATCACAATCCAAAGATCCGGTGGGACTTCCCTACCTAGCCACCTTTCCCATTTTCTCATATATAAATATTTTCCTCCTATCAGATAAATCTGTGAGGAAAGCAAATCATATACTGTATATTAGAGATGAGACCTCTAGCCGACGGACCCCTTCTAGTGAATGTCATAGGGCCTAGTAGGGTTTGAGGCATGATGTCGGCTGGGCGACCCCATATCATAGCACTCATGTGAACCGGGGCTAGCCAAAGCCGCTCTGCTTCTGTCCATTTATTAAAGGAGTGTAATGTAGTCCAAGAAGCTAAGTGCTTAGGATGTGTGGCATAGTAGTAGAGATATGTCTGCCAGCGAAATACCACCTTCAGTTTTCTTAGAGGTCAGGACCGACTTAGCGATACAGTGTAGTTTATTATTCCACACAAATGTGATAAAGGCAGTTTTGATTTGGCGTAAAATCCCCGCCGGCACTCTAACTGGAAGCGTCTCAAATAAGTATAGCAGTTTAGGTAAGACCGACATCTTGATTGCCGCTATATAGCCTAGTAAGAATATATGTAGGGATCTCCAGGGAAATTTACTCCGTATAATGCAAGGTAAGTTGGGGTGATATGAACTCCTAAGTATTTTATAGAATGGTTCTGCCAGGAGTATTTAAAAGAGTGTTGTAAAACCTTTAATGTTTGTGGGGGAATATTTAGGGTAATGCTTCTGTTTTTGAGTTATTTATTTTATAACCTGAGAGCCTACTGTAGTTAGCAATAGTGGCATGTAAATTGGGGAGCTAGGTGGTTGGATTCATTAGTGTTAAAAGGACATTGCCTGCAAATAAAGATATGGTAAAGGATCGGTCCTTTATTTGGATGCCTTTGATGTCTAGGTGTGTCCGAATCCGAGAGGCCAAGGGTTCGATACTCTGTACGTATGGCAGCGGAGATAGGGGGCAGTCCTGTATTGAACACAGTGGAGCATGCATGGGGGAGATTGACAACTGCTGTAGGAATCGAGTAAAGACCTCTAACCGTAGGAATGGACCCATAAACATGAATCTCTGTAGTGTGTGAAACATAAAAGACCAGTTAAGACTAGAGTTGAGCGAACACCTGGATGTTCGGGTTCGAGAAGTTCGGCCGAACTTCCCGGAAATGTTCGGTTCGGGATCAGAACCCGATCCGAACTTCAACCCGAACCCCATTGAAGTCAATGGGGACCCGAACTTTTGTGCACTAAAAAGGCTGTAAAACAGCCCAGGAAAGAGCTAGAGGGCTGCAAAAGGCAGCAACATGTAGGTAAATCCCCTGCAAACAAATGTGGATAGGGAAATGAATTAAAATTAAAATAAAAAAAATAAAAATGAACCAATATCAATTGGACAGAGGTCCCATAGGAGAGAAGCTGGCTTCACGTCAGCAGAGAATCAGTCTCTTCATGCCATAGCAAAGAATCTGGCTTCATGTCAGCAGAGAATCAGTCTCTTCATGCCATAGCAGAGAATCTGGCTTCATGTCAGCGCAGAATCAGTCTTCATGTCATAGCAGAGAATCAGGCTTCACGTCACCCACCACTGGAACAGGCCACTGTCACACATTTAGGCCCAGGCACCCAGGCAGAGGAGAGAGGTCCCGTAACAGAGAATCTGGCCTTATGTCAGCGCAGAATCTGTATTCATGTCATAGCAGAGAATCAGGCTTCACGTCACCCACCACTGGAACAGGCCACTGTCACATATTTAGGTCCCGGCACCCAGACAGAGGAGAGCGGTCCCGTAACAGAGAATCTGGCCTTATGTCAGCGCAGAATCTGTATTCATGTCATAGCAGAGAATCAGGCTTCACGTCACCCACCACTGGAACAGGCCACTGTCACACATTTAGGCCCAGGCACCCAGGCAGAGGAGAGAGGTCCCGTAACAGAGAATCTGGCCTTATGTCAGCGCAGAATCTGTATTTATGTCATAGCAGAGAATCAGGCTTCACGTCACCCACCACTGGAACAGGCCACTGTCACACATTTAGGCCCCGGCACCCAGACAGAGGAGAGCGGTCCCGTAACAAATAATCTGGCCTTATGTCAGCGCAGAATCTGTATTCATGTCATAGCAGAGAATCAGGCTTCACGTCACCCACCACTGGAACAGGCCACTGTCACACATTTAGGCCCCGGCACCCAGACAGAGGAGAGCGGTCCCGTAACAGAGAATCTGGCCTTATGTCAGCGCAGAATCTGTCTTCATGTCATAACAGAGAATCAGGCTTCACGTCAGCCACCACTGGAACAGGCCACTGTCACACATTTAGGCCCAGGCACTCAGGCAGAGGAGAGCGGTCCCGTAACAGAGAATCTGGCCTTATGTCAGCGCAGAATCTGTATTCATGTCATAGCAGAGAATCAGGCTTCACGTCACCCACCACTGGAACAGGCCACTGTCACATATTTAGGCCCAGGCACCCAGACAGAGGAGAGCGGTCCCGTAACAGAGAATCTGGCCTTATGTCAGCGCAGAATCTGTATTCATGTCATAGCAGAGAATCAGGCTTCACGTCACCCACCACTGGAACAGGCCACTGTCACACATTTAGGCCCAGGCACCCAGGCAGAGGAGAGAGGTCCCGTAACAGAGAATCTGGCCTTATGTCAGCAAAGAATCTGTATTCATGTCATAGCAGAGAATCAGGCTTCACGTCACCCACCACTGGAACAGGCCACTGTCACACATTTAGGCCCCGGCACCCAGACAGAGGAGAGCGGTCCCGTAACAGAGAATCTGGCCTTATGTCAGCGCAGAATCTGTATTCATGTCATAGCAGAGAATCAGGCTTCACGTCACCCACCACTGGAACAGGCCACTGTCACACATTTAGGCCCAGGCACCCAGGCAGAGGAGAGAGGTCCCGTAACAGAGAATCTGGCCTTATGTCAGCGCAGAATCTGTATTTATGCCATAGCAGAGAATCAGGCTTCACGTCACCCACCACTGGAACAGGCCACTATCACACATTTAGGCCCCGGCACCCAGACAGAGGAGAGCGGTCCCGTAACAGAGAATCTGGCCTTATGTCAGCGCAGAATCTGTCTTCATGTCATAGCAGAGAATCAGGCTTCACGTCACCCACCACTGGAACAGGCCACTGTCACACATTTAGGCCCCGGCACCCAGACAGAGGAGAGCGGTCCCGTAACAGAGAATCTGGCCTTATGTCAGCGCAGAATCTGTCTTCATGTCATAACAGAGAATCAGGCTTCACGTCAGCCACCACTGGAACAGGCCACTGTCACACATTTAGGCCCAGGCACTCAGGCAGAGGAGAGCGGTCCCGTAACAGAGAATCTGGCCTTATGTCAGCGCAGAATCTGTATTCATGTCATAGCAGAGAATCAGGCTTCACGTCACCCACCACTGGAACAGGCCACTGTCACACATTTAGGCCCCGGCACCCAGACAGAGGAGAGCGGTCCCGTAACAGAGAATCTGGCCTTATGTCAGCGCATAATCTGTCTTCATGTCATAGCAGAGAATCAGGCTTCACGTCAGCCACCACTGGAACAGGCTACTGTCACACATTTAGGCCCAGGCACTTAGGCAGAGGAGAGCGGTCCCGTAACAGAGAATCTGGCCTTATGTCAGCGCAGAATCTGTATTCATGTCATAGCAGAGAATCAGGCTTCACGTCACCCACCACTGGAACAGGCCACTGTCACACATTTAGGCCCAGGCACCCAGACAGAGGAGAGCGGTCCCGTAACAGAGAATCTGGCCTTATGTCAGCGCAGAATCTGTATTCATGTCATAGCAGAGAATCAGGCTTCACGTCACCCACCACTGGAACAGGCCACTGTCACACATTTAGGCCCAGGCACCCAGGCAGAGGAGAGAGGTCCCGTAACAGAGAATCTGGCCTTATGTCAGCAAAGAATCTGTATTCATGTCATAGCAGAGAATCAGGCTTCACGTCACCCACCACTGGAACAGGCCACTGTCACACATTTAGGCTCCGGCACCCAGACAGAGGAGAGCGGTCCCGTAACAGAGAATCTGGCCTTATGTCAGCGCAGAATCTGTATTCATGTCATAGCAGAGAATCAGGCTTCACGTCACCCACCACTGGAACAGGCCACTGTCACACATTTAGGCCCAGGCACCCAGGCAGAGGAGAGAGGTCCCGTAACAGAGAATCTGGCCTTATGTCAGCGCAGAATCTGTATTCATGTCATAGCAGAGAATCAGGCTGTCACAAATTTAGGCCCGGCACCCAGACAGAGGAGAGGTTCATTCAACTTTGGGTTGCCCCGCAATATAATGGTAAAATGAAATTAAAAATAGTATTTAATGAGGAAGTGCCCTGGAGTAGAATAATATATTGTTAAGGGGAGGTAGTTAATATCTAATCTGCACAAGGGATGGACAGGTCCTGTGGGATCCATGCCTGGTTCATTTTTATGAACGTCAGCTTGTCCACATTGGCTGTAGACAGGCGGCTGCGTTTGTCTGTAATGACGCCCCCTGCCGTGCTGAATACACGTTCAGACAAAATGCTGGCCGCCGGGCAGGCCAGCACCTCCAAGGCATAAAAGGCTAGCTCTGGCCACGTGGACAATTTGGAGACCCAGAAGTTGAATGGGGCCGAACCATCAGTCACTACATGGAGGGGTGTGCACAGGTACTGTTCCACCATGTTAGTGAAATGTTGCCTCCTGCTAACACGTTCCGTATAAGGTGGTGGTGCACTTAGCTGTGGCGTGTTGACAAAACTTTTCCACATCTCTGCCATGCTAACCCTGCCCTCAGAGGAGCTGGCCGTGACACAGCTGCGTTGGCGACCTCTTGCTCCTCCTCTACCTTTGCCTTGGGCTTCCACTGGTTCCCCTGTGACATTTGGGAATGCTCTCAGTAGCGCGTCTACCAACGTGCGCTTGTACTCGCGCATCTTCCTATCACGCTCCAGTGTAGGAAGTAAGGTGGGCACATTGTCTTTGTACCGGGGATCCAGCAGGGTGGCAACCCAGTAGTCCGCACACGTTACAATGTGGGCAACTCTGCTGTCGTTGCGCAGGCACTGCAGCATGTAGTCGCTCATGTGTGCCAGGCTGCCCAGAGGTAAGGACAAGCTGTCCTCTGTGGGAGGCGTATCGTCATCGTCCTGTGTTTCCCCCCAGCCATGCACCAGTGATGGGCCCGAGCTGCTTTGGGTGCCACCCCGCTGTGAACATGCTTCATCCTCATCCTCCTCCACCTCCTCCTCATCCTCGTCCTCCTCGTCCTCCAGTAGTGGGCCCTGTCTGGCCACATTTGTACCTGGCCTCTGGTGTTGCAAAAAACCTCCCTCTGAGTCACTTCGAAGAGACTGGCCTGAAAGTGCTAAAAATGACCCCTCTTCCTCCTCTTCCTCCTGGGCCACCTCCTCTTCCATCATCGCCCTAAGTGTTTTCTCAAGGAGACATAGAAGTGGTATTGTAACGCTGATAACGGCGTCATCGCCACTGGCCATGTTGGTGGAGTACTCGAAACAGCGCAACAGGGCACACAGGTCTCGCATGGAGGCCCAGTCATTGGTGGTGAAGTGGGTCTGATCCACAGTGCGACTGACCCGTGCGTGCTGCAGCTGAAACTCCACTATGGCCTGCTGCTGCTCGCACAGTCTGTCCAGCATATTCAAGGTTGAGTTCCACCTGGTGGGCACGTCGCATATGAGGCGGTGAGCGGGAAGGCCGAAGTTACGCTGTAGCGCAGACAGGCGAGCAGCGGCAGGGTGTGAACGCCGGAAGCGCGAACAGACGGCCCGCACTTTATGCAGCAGCTCTGACATGTCGGGGTAGTTGCGAATGAACTTCTGCACCACCAAATTTAGCACATGCGCCAGGCAAGGGATGTGCGTCAAACCGGCTAGTCCCAGAGCTGCAACGAGATTTCGCCCATTATCGCACACCACCAGGCCGGGCTTGAGGCTCACCGGCAGCAACCACTCGTCGGTCTGTTGTTCTATACCCCGCCACAACTCCTGTGCGGTGTGGGGCCTGTCCCCCAAACATATGAGTTTCAGAATGGCCTGCTGACGTTTACCCCGTGCTGTGCTGAAGTTGGTGGTGAAGGTGTGTGGCTGACTGGATGAGCAGGTGGAAGAAGAGGAGGAGGAAGCTGAGTAGGAGGAGGAGGAGACAGGAGGCAAAGAATGTTGCCCTGCGATCCTTGGCGGCGGAAGGACGTGCGCCAAATAGCTCTCCGCCTGGGGCCCAGCCGCCACTACATTTACCCAGTGTGCAGTTAGGGAGATATAGCGTCCCTGGCCGTGCTTACTGGTCCACGTATCTGTAGTTAGGTGGACCTTGCCACAGATGGCGTTGCGCAGTGCACACTTGATTTTATCGGACACTTGTTTGTGCAGGGAAGGCATGGCTCTCTTGGAGAAGTAGTGGCGGCTGGGAACAACATACTGTGGGACAGCAAGTGACATGAGCTGTTTGAAGCTGTGTGTGTCCACCAGCCTAAATGACAGCATTTCATAGGCCAGTAGTTTAGAAATGCTGGCATTCAGGGCCAGGGATCGAGGGTGGCTAGGTGAGAATTTACGCTTTCTCTCAAATGTTTGTGAGATGGAGAGCTGAACGCTGCCGTGTGACATGGTTGAGATGCTTGGTGACGCAGGTGGTGGTGTTGGTGGTACATCCCATGTTTGATGGGCGGCAGGTGCCAACGTTCCTCCAGAGGCGGAGGAAGAGGCCGAGGCGGCGGCAGCAGCAGCAGAAGAGGCCGAGGCGGCGGCAGCAGCAGAAGAGGCCGAGGCGGCAGCAGCAGAAGAGGTAGCAGGGGGAGCCTGAGTGACTTCCTTGTTTTTAAGGTGTTTACTCCACTGCAGTTCATGCTTTGCATGCAGGTGCCTGGTCATGCAGGTTGTGCTAAGGTTCAGAACATTAATGCCTCGCTTCAGGCTCTGATGGCACAGCGTGCAAACCACTCGGGTCTTGTCGTCAGCACATTGTTTGAAGAAGTGCCATGCCAGGGAACTCCTTGAAGCTGCCTTTGGGGTGCTCGGTCCCAAATGGCGGCGTTCAGTAGCAGGCGGAGTCTCTTGGCGGCGGGTGTTCTGATTTTCCCACTGCTCCCTCTTTTGCTACGCTGTTGGCACGGTCTCACCACTGCTTCTTCCTCCGAACTGTGAAAGTCAGTGGCATGACCTTCATTCCATGTGGGGTCTAGGACCTCATCGTCCCCTGCATCGTCTTCCACCCAGTCTTGATCCCTGACCTCCTGTTCAGTCTGCACACTGCAGAAAGACGCAGCAGTTGGCACCTGTGTTTCGTCATCATCAGAGACGTGCTGAGGTGGTATTCCCATGTCCTCATCATCAGGAAAAATAAGTGGTTGTGCGTTAGTGCATTCTATCTCTTCCACCCCTGGGGAAGGGCTAGGTGGATGCCCTTGGGAAACCCTGGCAGCAGAGTCTTCAAACAGCATAAGAGACTGCTGCATAACTTGAGGCTCAGACAGTTTCCCTGATATGCATGGGGGTGATGTGACAGACCGATGGGCTTGGTTTGCATGCGCCATCTGTGCGCTTTCTGCAGAAGACTGGGTGGGAGATAATGTGAACGTGCTGGATCCACTGTCGGCCACCCAATTGACTAATGCCTGTACCTGCTCAGGCCTCACCATCCTTAGAACGGCATTGGGCCCCACCAAATATCGCTGTAAATTCTGCTGGCTACTGGGACCTGAGGTAGTTGGTTCTCTAGGACGTGTGGCTGTGGCAGAACGGCCACGTCCTCTCCCAGCACCAGAGGGTCCACTAACACCACCACGACCATGTCCACGTCCGCGTCCCTTATTAGATGTTTTCCTCATTGTTCCCGTTCACAACAATTTTGAGAATGGCAAATTTGGGAATGCTTTTTCAACCCAGAACAAAAAGTCTGCTTTTTCGGTCACTACAAATAACTTGACCAGCTAAAACACTGCAGATTTGGTTGAATAGAGATGTGAGACCTGTTTTTTTTGCGCTATGTGACAGTTATAGGTTTAATAACAGAATGACACTTCTATCAGCACGCTAGCGTGTGTCTTAGGTTTTTCTGAATGACACTATCAATAACTTCAATGTAAGATTTTCTTTTTGGGATAGATTTCAAGTAGGCCTCAAATACCACAAACTAGTTATTTTCAGAACGTCAAATTTGGGAATGCTTTTTCAACCCAGAACAAAAAGTCTGCTTTGACGGTCACTACAAATAACTTGACCAGCTAAAACTGTGCAGATTTGGTTGAATAGAGATGTGAGACCTGTTTTTTTTTTGCGCTGTGTGACAGTTATAGGTTTAATCACAGAATGACACTTCTATCAGCACGCTAGCGTGTGTCTTAGGTTTTTCTGAATGACACTATCAATAACTTCAATGTAAGATTTTCTTTTTGGGATAGATTTTAAGTAGGCCTCAAATACCACAAACTAGTTATTTTCAGAACGGCAAATTTGGGAATGCTTTTTCAACCCAGAACAAAAAGTCTGCTTTGACGGTCACTACAAATAACTTGACCAGCTAAAACTGTGCAGATTTGGTTGAATAGAGATGTGAGACCTGTTTTTTTTTGCGCTGTGTGACAGTTATAGGTTTAATCACAGAATGACACTTCTATCAGCACACTAGCGTGTGTCTTAGGTTTTTCTGAATGACACTATCAATAACTTCAATGTAAGATTTTCTTTTTGGGATAGATTTCAAGTAGGCCTGAAATACCACAAACTAGTTATTTTCAGAATGGCAAATTTGGGAATGCTTTTTCAACCCAGAACAAAAAGTCTGCTTTGACGGTCACTACAAATAACTTGACCAGCTAAAACTGTGCAGATTTGGTTGAATAGAGATGTGAGACCTGTTTTTTTTTGCGCTGTGTGACAGTTATAGGTTTAATCACAGAATGACACTTCTATCAGCACGCTAGCGTGTGTCTTAGGTTTTTCTGAATGATACTATCAATAACTTCAATGTAAGATTTTCTTTTTGGGATAGATTTCAAGTAGGCCTGAAATACCACAAACTAGTTATTTTCAGAATGGCAAATTTGGGAATGCTTTTTCAACCCAGAACAAAAAAGTCTGCTTTGACGGTCACTACAAATAACTTGACCAGCTAAAACTGTGCAGATTTGGTTGAATAGAAATGTCAGGTCTATTTTTTAGGCGCTGGGTGACAGGCTCAACTTGCCCCTGATGTAATATATGGCCAAAAAATAACCACACTGTTGATGGTTAAATGCACTTGGGTGAAACAGGCTCAGCCTGCAGCTGATGTAGTATATGGCCAAAAAATAACCAGACTGTTGATGGTTAAATGCACTTCGGTGACACAGGCTCAGCCTGCAGCTGATGTAGGATATAGCACAAAATAACCACACTATCGATGGTTAAATACACTTGGTGATAGCTCGTGCTGGCGCACCACAAGTCACAAAATGGCCGCCGATCACCCCAGAAAAAAAGTGATCTAAAAACGCTCTGGGCAGCCTCAAAAAAGTGAGCAAGTCAATAATAGCACTTCAATGATCCACAGCTGCAGATCGATCACAGAATGAAGTCTTTTGGAGGAGTTAATCTGCCTAATCTCGCCCTAACGTCGCAGCTGCAACCTCTCCCTATGCTTGAATCAGCAGAGTGACGTGCAGCGCTACGTGACCCAAGCTTATATAGAGGCTGGGTCACATGCTGCACTGGCCAATCACAGCCATGCCAATAGTAGGCAAGGCTGTGATGGCCTCTTGGGGCAAGTAGTATGACGCTTGTTGATTGGCTGCTTTGCATCAAAAAGCGCCAAGAAAGCGCCGAACACCGAACCCCGAACCCGAACCCAGACTTTTACGAAAATGTTCGGGTTCGGGTCCGTGTCACGGACACCCCAAAATTCGGTACGAACCCGAACTATACAGTTCGGGTTCACTCATCCCTAGTTAAGACGGTCAAATGCTTTTTCTGCATCCAGGCTAAGAAACAAAGCTTCAGTTGACTCCTTATGGACCGCATCAATCAAGTCTATTACGCTTCTTGTGTTATCCCCCGCATGTCGGAACCGGACAAATCCCACCTGATCCTTATGGATCAACTGGGGGAGCCAGCAGTTGAACCGATTGGCCAGCAGTTTAGTGAAGATGTTAAGATCTGAATTTAGCAGACTAATTGGACGATAACTGGCACATTCTGAAAGATCTTTTCCTGGTTTAGGTATGACTGTTATAAAAGATTGGAGCATGGTCTGCAGTACAGGTTCTCCTGCTAAGAAGGAGTTGAATAGATGGACCATATGTGGAATCAAGATCTCATTATATGTTTTATAGTATTGGTATGTGAGACCATCAGGTCCTGGCGCTTTATTTCCAGATTCTGTACTACTTCCTCCAGTTCCTCTAATGTAATCTGCTGGTTTAGATGTGATAAAGCCTCTGGAAAGAGAGTGGGCAAGATACAATCAGACAAATAATTGTCCAACACCTGGGATCTGGTCTCAGGATCTCTTGCAAGTTACGAAGGGAGGGAGTAAAGGGAGGCATAGTATGAGTGGAAAATGTCAGCAATCCTCTCCGGGTAAAAATACTGAGTGCCTGCTGAATCTTTTATAACCTGGGTGGTTGATGTGGTTTCACGGTCCCATAACTGTTTTGCTAATGTGTATGGTGTTTATTACCAAATTCAAAAAACGCTGCTCAGAGTATCTCAGGAGCTTCTCTGTTTTATTAAGTGAGATGTGTTTTAGTTGGTTTCTAACGTCAAGAATCTTCCTTAGAAGGTGTTTTGACAGTCTGGCAACCAGATCTTGTTCGGCCTGGTGTAGCTCCCTAAGGCACCTTCTGTGGTAGCTAGAACCAAAAGACTGCCATATGGGCCTCCCACAATGTCCCAAGTGAGGATACTGACAGTTTGTTAATCTGGAAATAATTGAGTAAATGAGTTATCAGTTCCTCCCTTGAAGCTACATTAGTCAGAAGGGTTTCATTTAAACGCCAGTGGGTGCACTTCGGGGGTGAAGCTGCAAAATCCAAATCTACGTTTAGAGGGGCATGATCTGACCAGATGATAGGGCCTAGTATCGCTGAAGACAGCAATCGAAGGGTCAGTATATTGCCAAAAAAGAAATCAATTCTGGTGTGCGTTTGGTGTGGGTGGGGAAAAAATTAAAACTGCATCGCAGTGGGATTATCGATTCTCCATAGATCATATAGGTAATGGGCATGTATAAGTTTACGAAAGCTCTTAGACAAATGGGAAGAAGCTTGGGAAAAAGGAGTGGAGCGTACGGCTAGTGTATCGGCTATGTCAGAGAAGTGAACATTGAAGTATCCTCCTAGTATTAAAGCAGAATTATGGTATGCCTTTAAGGCTGACAGAACAGAGGAGAGAAAATGAATCTGACCTGAGTTAGAGAGAGTATGATGCATAGAGTTAAGTTCATGCCCGATAAGGTGCCATTGAGAATGAGATAGCGACCTTGTGTATTGATCTCTGTCCTTACAATTTGTAAAGGGCATGTTTTAGCTATTAGTATGGCAACTCCTGCTGTTTTGGTTGGGGCATTCACCATAAAAGATGTAGGGAACCAATATTTTGCAAACTGTAGTGACCCCGTCCCTAAAAAATGTGTCTCTTGGAGAAATATTATCGCTGTTTTAGACCTACGCATTTCTTGGAGAGCAAGCCTCCGTTTAGAGGGTGAATTTAGTCCCTTAACATTTAAGGATAAGAGCTTAACCATATTGATTAATAGAGGACCCTAACAGTGTGTGATGGGGTCTATGTTCCCTATCACGTATACCAGGTCTCAACGGATCCACCTCCAGACTGCTCACTAAAGAGAGAACAAAACATAAGGGATAATAGATTGTAATAAGGGAGAGTACAAAACAAAAAATAAAAACATCCTTAATAAAAACCACTATTAAGTAGTACAGCAAAAAAATAATTCCGAAAAATATCAGAACTAATTATCTTAACATACGTTGTTTTTTTTTGGAGTCCAAGACTAAGGCCCTGGAGTAATAATAGGCCAAAGACTACTAACAAGACTCTCATTGGGAACATGGTGGGAGCCAGGGGGAGTACAACTAATTCCTAATAGAAAGACTCCATGACATGAGAGTGAAATATAGGCCCTAAACAATAAGAAAGTAAGGTGAGGCTAGTGGATCAACCATAGGAAATAAGGGAAACTTATACTCAAGCAACAGTCCAACGATCATGCAAAGCTTCCGGGCAGCCAACATTTCCGGATGTAGCTATCAATGGGTCGCTGTCGATGGTTTCAGACGTCGCTTGCGTGAGACTACCGTAGACCAGGTCAGCGGAAGAATATCTGTCAGGCAAATATGGAGGTTGGATGCCCAGGTGTACGTAAAATTCACGTAGATATTCAGGTGAACGTAGGACTGCTGTAGATCTGTTTTTCCTCACTGTAAGGATGAAGGGAAACCCCCACCGATATGAAATAGCATTCTGGCGAAGCAACTCGAGTAGTGGTTTCATTGCTTTGCGCTTCTGGAGAGTTATCCATGATAAGTCTTGAAAAACGGACACTTGTGAACCTCTAAAGTCTAAGCTGCGTAGGGAGCGGGCTTTAGACATTATATCTTCTTTCAGAGTAAAGTCATTGACATAGCATATTATATCCCGTGGGGGTCCTCCCATAGATTTAGGGCGAAGAGCCCTATGAGCCCGATCCATCTTAATGGGGTGAGTTATTGGGCGGTCTAGGATAGTATTAAAAAGGTGATGTAGTATTGCAGGAACGTCTTCACTTTCTTGGGATTCAGGGACCCCTCTCACTCTTATATTATGACATCTGCTTCTGTTATCTAGGTCCTCAATGCATCTTTGTAGGTCACGGAGAAGAAGAGACTGCGTGGAAGTGCGGTCTTGGACATGGCATACCTGGCAGCATTGTAGTCCTCTTCCAGCTGATTGAGGCAAAGGCCTATATTTTGGCCGTCTTTTCGGATAGCCCCTACGTCGGCTTTAAATGCATCTTTAACTTCTGATATAAGGGCTTTAAAGTCCTTTTTTGTTGGAAGCTGTTGAATGTGGGACCACCAGTCAGGAGGGGGCGACCCAGGGGTTCTGGGTCTGCAGAGCTTGAGGATGAGGATGGCCGGTGTCCAGAGGGGGATCAAGACCGCAAGATCAGTGGAATATCAAAGCAATCTGCTGGATGGAGCATGGGCATCTTCCCAGGCATATGGTCTGTGGTTCTCCCAGACATGGAGGCTCTCTGTGGTAGTGGCGCCGGCTTCTGTTGGGGTAGCTCGGAGCCATAGATAGCATGAGATGATAGAACCCCTGAAGGGGGGACTAATACAGGTGTCCCCCTCTGAGAGGTCATGTGCTCGTGATCATTAATGGTGCTCTGTGGTGGGCCTGGAGCAGGAGGGGTTAATGAGTCCACTAGCAGCAGCAGCAGCGATGCAGCTCCTGACAGGGTGAACACGTGTGGGTTTAGGAGCTGGCCCTGGATGATTTTCCGAGTAGAGGGTGAGAGAGTCTGTGGCGCAGCCCTGCGAGACCTGTGCTCCTCCCCCAACGTCTCCAAACCCGTGGACTCCAACTGTCTCCTCACCTCAACGTCTGGTAAGGGGATTTCATCCTCTGTAGAAGGGGACCCAGGCTGGTGTATAATTTGCACCCCACAGAGCATGGGGAGCAACATAGGCGACGGGAGGGATGTCGACTGGGAGGCGAATGCTGACCCGCTTCTGAGCTGTGTGGCGTGGTAAGAGGGCGCCATTGTAACGGGGTGCCGAAGGCGCACTCGGTCTCCCATCAGCCGCAGACCTGCTTCTTAGCTTCGGGAGTGAGGATCTGTGTTTAACCTTGTTCCCAGGGCAGCTTTGCTAGCTGGGAGGCTCCCTGCTCCTAGGTCTGCCTTGAGCGCCGAGCTGATCACTCGGTGCTCGACTGGTCGGTCTGTCGGTCATGTGATGCTGGCCACGTCACATGACCCTCACTCCCCACTATAAATACAGGCAGCCTGCTGGCCACAGGTTGCCTGTTAATTTTAGGTATCTGGTGATTGTTTCGTTCCTGCATACTTACCTGATCCTGTGTTCCCTGACGATTCTCTGCTTGCTCCTCCTGTACTGCACATCTCTCCTGGTATCCTGACACCGGCTTCCACCTGACGATTCTTTGCGGACTCCTTTTGCACTTCGTTTCTCTCCTGGTATTTGACCTCGGCTTTTCCTGACTATTCTCTGCTCATTCCTTAGTACTGCGTAGCTCTCTAGGTATTGACCCGGTCCGTTCACGTTCCGTTATTTGTCTTGTCTGTCTTCCCAGCACGTATCCTAAGTTAGGGACTGCCGTCTAGTTGTCCCCTGTCATTAGGACTTGCGAGGCAAGTAGGCAGGGCCAGGGGTGAGGGTGGAGCGCAGTGGTCACTATCCTCCCCCCTGTGTGTAGTGTACGTTACCGTCACAGCCATCTTGGGATCAAGTTCATCCTTCTCTCTGCGCACGAATGCATCCATGGTGAGAGATACTGGGGTTTCCAGGAGGTCCGCACTGTTCTTGGACGGCTTCCCTGTCCTCTTCTTCCCCATGGTGGTGAGGGGATGCAAATTCTTAAGCTTGATGGAGCTTGTCGGCTCAGTATTCAAGCATCCCGCACCATTGGCTTCCAGAGGTCATTCATCTTTTGATCTCACTATTTACTTTGCCTGTTGTGTTTCCATGGAGATGGTGTTTCCAAATTGATAAATGTTTGTTCTTTCTGTATACTCTGCTAAAAAAAAAAAAATCCACATTTGTGTTTTCACACAGGGGCAAGAATGTACAACAGACCACTGTTAGAATGGACTTTGCAAAAAAGAATAAATCTATTAGAAGCAAGACCTATTCATTGCATGGGATCTAAAAGATGATCTACTCTACTATGGAGAAATTAGTTTGTGCATCTATTGAATGTCCCTATATATATCCTATTTCACACTTTACTTGAATCTCTCATTTACTAGTTCTAGTCACTTTCACGAGTTATAAGTTGATTTTCAGTTTATGTGCTATTTATTCTGAAGCTATGGCACCTGCACCATGCCTGACTAATAAATACCATGTACTGTACACCCCAAGTATCTTTATCTTGACTTAAAGTATAGCCATCCAATACTTGGCACTAGGGGGGCAAATTTGAATCCTCTTGGATGAGAACGTATTTACATTTCCTTTTTACCAGGGAGAAATGCTTGACCTCCCTTCATGGTCTTCATGCCTCCAACTAAAATCCACCACAATGGACAGTAGAAACAACTAACATAGACTCAGGATACCATGCCAATGAACTGCATTCTCCAGGTGTCCAAGATGCTAATCTCCAGGATGGATGTCATCCTTCTGTGCCTCCCAAAGACTAAGACTGAAGCCCAGAGTAAACCTGGAAAAGAATCACAAAGTGAGTAACTCTGGATAAACAAAGCAATTAAAACAAGTAGTACTTCAGAGGCCTAACATCATGATCTCCAACTCAGTAAGGTCCAACTTGTTCACCATCATTGCTGCACTGATACAGAAAGTGTACAAAAACCCTACAAAAAAAGACAAAAAACTGAACAAGAAATTTCTGTTCTTTCTGGGCTTTGGAGTCAAAAAGACAGTCCTATTAGTGATTAACAGCTACAGGGAAGGTTGCCAGTCAAAACTGTATATTAATTTGCTCTGCTAATCTTTTTCTATAACATTATGGTTTTAGCTCAGGCACCATGTTTAATATTACAGGTTTCCTTTAAATTACTTCTAGAATAAAGATGAACACATTTCTTGAATTCAATTCATTTCAAGTAATTTTGTGTCCGAGTTGTCACATTCTAAAAAATTGTCAATTTGTTTCCATATCAACTCTACATGAATCAAAGTGGCTCCAATTGCACTGAAAATTGGTATTTAACATCCTATAGTATCCTAGGACACTGACATACATCAGGTCCATAAATATTAGGACGTCAACACAATTCTAACATTTGTGGCTCTATACACCACCACAATGGATTTGAAATTAAACGAACAAGATGTGCTTCAACTGCAGACTGTCAGCTTTAATTTGAGAGTATTTACATCCAAATCAGGTGAACGGTGTAGGAATTACAACAGTTTGCATATGTGCCTCCCACTTGATAAGGGGCCACAAGTAATGGGACAATTGGCTTCTCAGCTGTTCCATGGCCAGGTGTGTGTTATTCCCTCATTATCCCAATTACAATGAGCAGATAAAAGGTCCAGAGTTAATTTCAAGTGTGCTATTAGCTTTGGTGAAGAAAACACTCTTCACAACAGTTGGCCAGATCAAGAACACTCTCCAGGAAGTAGGTGCATGTGTGTCAAAGTCAACAATCAAGAGAAGACAGAGTGAATACAAAGGGTTCACCACAAGATATAAACCATTGGTGAGCCTCAAAAACAGGAAGGCCAGATTAGAGTTTGCCAAACGACATCTAAAAAGGCCTTCACAGTTCTGGAACAACATCCTATGGACAAATGAGACCAATATCAACTTGTATGAGAGTGATGGGAAGAGAAGAGTATGGAGAAGGAAAACAACTGCTCATGATCCTAAGCATACCATCTCATCAGTGAAGCATGGTGGTGGTAGTTTCTGGCTGCCAATGTATGGCTGCCAATGGAACTGGTTCTCTTGTATTTATTGATGATGTGACTGCAGAAAAAAGCAGCAGGATGTATTCTGAAGTGTTTCGGGCAATATTGTCTGCTCATATTTAGCCAAATGCTTCAGAACTGATTGGACGGTGCTTCACAGTGCAGATGGACAATGACCTAAAGCATACTGCAAAAGCAACCAAAGAGTTTTTTTAAGGGAAACAAGTGGAATGTTATGCAATGGCCAAGTCAATCAATCACCTGACCTGAATCCGATTGAGCATGCATTTCACTTGCTGAAGACAAAATTGAAGGGAAAATGCCCCAAGAACAAGCAGGAACTGAAGACAGTTGCAGTAGAGGCCTGGCAGAGCATCACCAGGGATGAAACCCAGCGTCTGGTGATGTCTATGCATTCCAGACTTCAGGTTGTAATTGACTGCAAAGGATTTGCAACCAAGTATTAAAAAGTGAAAGTTTGATATATGATTATTATTCTGTCCCATTACTTTTGGTCCCTTAGCAAGTGAGAGGCACATATGCAAACTGTTGTAATTCCTACACCGTTCACCTGATTTGGATGTAAATACCCTCAAATTAAAGCTGACAGTGTGCAGTTAAAGCACATCGTATTATTGTGGTGGTGTATATAGCCAAAATTTTTAGAATTTGTCGATGTCCCAATATTTTTGGACCTGACTGTACATAGCAATGGGTAAACACATGTTTGACTGTGTTAACAAACAGCATGGTCAAAAATACGCTGTGACATTGCAACATTGCTTCCAAAAATTCAGGGGCTGAGGATGTTTAGACACGCATGGTGTTATGGGAAAAAGAGAACAGTAGCTTTTTGGGACTAAATATCCAAAAGTCATGATTCCCTGCCCCTCTTTATACACATGCACACATCAGAAGAAAGAATGGCTCATTCTGCACAAGTGTCCAAATAGCATCCCTTAATGTGGGCAGAATGCCTGCCCATATTTATATGCACACACGTGTTAATTGTTCAGACGAAATAGTAGTGGCAGCAGTAGCAGCACATCATGAACAGACAAGGCAGTAGATGTGTGTATTAGTCGATGTGTTTATCAGTAGTAGTGGTGACTGTGTAGCTGTAATGATAGTGGCAGTAGGGGTAATGGAATTGGCAGCAGGAAGTAGCAGCTGTGCAGGTGGCGGCAGCAGCCTCCATACAGTATGGAACACGATGTTAGGCAGGCAGACAGCACAGTGGCATGATGGTGGCATCAGCAGCCACATGTACAGGATATGATAGTAGACAAGCAGACAACACAGTGGCATAGTTGTGGCAGCAGCCATATGGTATAGAAAATAATGATAGGCAGTCAGTGGCATTATGGGGCACTGTCAGCTAGGAAAGATCTATTTAACAGCCTCAGCCAGGGAGTGTGAAAATCCTCATGAATCCATGCCTCATCAATTTTGACAAATATGTGTGCCACATTTACCACAACTGCCGTATGTGGTGTGGCAGCAACTGCACCACCAGCAACTCAGTTCAGCTAGCACATAAGCTAATTGCTGGTTATGAATAGTTTTCTTAAGGCCACACATTCCTTTACAAATGTCTCACGAAGGAGCAGAAGACAAGGAGGAGCATGTGCAGAAGAAACAGCTGATCATGATGACATAGACATGCTCCTGCTTGGGGATGCAGGCTGGCTGCCAAAAAGAAGAACAGGAGAAGGAGGACAGACTTTTTCTGATTCGGAGTGCTGGCCAGTTCTCTTTTCCCATAGGATCTGGCCACAATAGAAGATCTGTCCCTTCAAGTTTTAAGGGAGGTTTTGCCCGTACATTGTCTCTGCTCTATATTGCCACCGTGGCCACCACCCTCCTACTCTAATGTCACCTCCTCCTTTGCACCCCAATATAGCTCTCAGGCCCAGCCCAACACACAATCATCATCATAGTCCTCACACTCTCTGCCACTTTTATCAGACTGTGATATCAGACCTCCACCAACATGGCTTTAAGTGCCACCACTACTACTACTACTGGCCGGATGGTTTGTGCTGCTACTGCTGCTACTAAACACATTCTGACTCTCGAATGATGAGGTCTAGATCTTTTGTTTTGCACTCTTCCATTTTCCAGAAATTTTATTATGAGATATATACTGTACATGAAAAGTCACAGGTTTGTCCCAAAGGCCTCCCCTTCCACAAACGCACTACATACTGGTATTGAGAATTTACAATGATAATAATGCAATTTTTGAAGTGAAATATGTTCCAACTACATGATCTGATATAGCAATACATTAAATCATATGTGTGACAATGCAGTTTTTGAGCTAGACGTTGTGATGCAATAATGCCTTCACTAACAGGGTTGTGATAATGCTTTCACCAACATTTTCCGTTACTGCTACTATATCTAGTCTTTATTTTGGGGCAATGTGCAAGAAATTCAGTAACATGGCTATGATAATGGAATTGATGCTGCTGCTGATGATGATGATAAAACACCCAATCATCTCAGTGGAACTAGGTCCGCAGACACACTGGTGAGCATGGCAAGCTGTATGCTTGCTTAGGTAATTACCTTTGTATCCATACCATCATTTTGATAATGAATTGATAGCCATGCTTTGATTGTTTCTTGTTTATTACCTGGAATCATTTTCTATGCCTGATTTAGGCGTAGAAAATTGTTTATATGTAAGACAACTAGGAAGCGGTCTTACTTTTAGAACTGAGCCTGCGCCTCTTCATAACTCTTCAAAACTCTTCCAGCTATGGTGCTTTATTAAGACCGGCGTCTAAAATGCCTGTCTTAATAAGTGTGCCCCCATATGTGCAGCTTGCTGCAGCTTCCAGCGACCAGACATATGCTGCCCACAGAGTCACCCACCTGCCACCATCTCCACTACCACAAGCAGCAGAATTAGCAGCAGCATCGAGTTCAGTATCATCAACATGATGGAACACATTTTTCATGTGCCGCGGCAAGCTGATAGAAATCAGCAAATTGGGACGTACTGCCGTTTCACCAAATTTTAGCCTTATCTGGACTCTGGCATTTATCCAGCACATATTATGTACCCTTACTCTATAAACTTCTGAACAGGCATCCTGGAACAGTGGCCCAAACTGTCTACATATGCTCTCTCTTGCCCAGTCTCCTATATCATCTCAGAGAGGTTTTTAAGCGTGCAGGGAGCGTTTTGACACCCAGACAGATGAAGTTGGTCTCTGTCAGTTATCCTCTACCATCTATACTGACAGAGTATACAAACATCATTTTTATCAATATGAATCAGGCATGTACCTGTGAGGATTTTCACATTCCTCCTGCTGAGGCAGAAGAATAGATCTATCCTTGCTGCTGCTGGAACCATCATGCCACTGCCAGATCCGCCCATTTCTCTCCCCTTGAGGCCCCAAACCACGCCTAAATGCCTCCCACTTTGATATGCTTTTCATATCATTTTATATGGTTTAATATAAATTTTATATTAAATGATAAGCTTTTATTAACACTTTATATCCCATTTATAACATTTTGATACAGTTTTATACCACTATTATGTCATTTTGTGATTTGATATCACTTTGATATCATTTTGATATGCCTTTTATATATTGGTATGCCCGGACATGTCCAAAAGACGTATATACTACACGTCCGGAGCGTCTTTTAATTATAATAGCAACGATAAAAAATCAAAAATTACAAAATTTAAATCATTTTAAAAAGTTTTATAAATTTTTCTTTATTTACAACATGTCAACTTACATTTTTAACAACCACTTAGAGACCGACAAGTTTGTGTGTAATTACAACAGCGTATACATAATTGTTTCATGCGCTTCGCTACAAAGGAGCGCACAACACGATATTTTTTTCTAAAATCACTCGTAAACATTTTTAATACACTTTCAAAAGGAATTCCTTTAGCTATACAATGTAAGATATAGATGCAGTAATGGCCGCAGACCGAACTAGCAACGTCCTGGATTTGTCTGTTTTGATACCTTATAGTCTTTAAATTCAGCAGGAAATAGCTCACTCGACGGGATAATCCATAACTATCAAAAAATATAGATATGTCGTCAGGCTGTAATATAATTAAAATCCAGTGTCATCCCCACTTATACGAATTGTCCGTATTTGCAATGTAGGCAGCCGGGCGGTCGATGATTTTATTTTTAGTTAATAAATCGTACGGAAATACACCATTAAATATGTGACGGGCGTGAAAGTCGATTTTAATAACACGGGTAATTTCATAATTATAAATTTTTATTGAAAATCATATAAAACTTCCCTTCTATTATTTATTTCAATAATGTTTTCATGAACTGAATACACAATCATGTTAATAGTGTTTACAACCGACTCAGCAAATCTAATTTCAGCCCTGAGATTTCCGCTTTTTACTAGCGAGAAATGACCGCCGGGTTCTTGATCCGGCGATAAATCAAAAGCGAACAATGTGCAGCCGTTCAAAAATTTTGACCGGTCCACGGATAAAGCGCGGTCAGCCTTATGCTTTCCCGAAATATGCATGAGCGACACATATTCTCAAACTGCTGATTCGTCTTGGAAATTAGGTTGAAACGGTTTTGCGGGTATCTGTTGCCCGTCCAAATATAAGGCCGCATAATTCACATTATAGTGGTTGAAGCACAAAGGATTTCTTTGGTAATGACCTGAAAATTACTCGTTGTCCACAAACTTTAGTATTACTGTTCTCGGTATGTTCCCCAGAAAAAGATTCTCGTGGTTAGATATGTGAGTACCGGCGGGTATACTATACACTTTAAGCGACGCGCGATCGACCGAATACTTTGCGTTAGCGGTTAACAGAGAGCGACTGTGTCCGATTCTCACAGCGGGCGATACTTGTACTCTTTTGACAAACAGGGAAGCTTGCTGTATTTGGACTTTAAAATGGGGCGCCTCGGCGGACATAAGGCAGAAGGTGTCTTTGTTTCTGTATCTTTAGATCTAATCCTTTCAGTATTAACTTCGGTTGATTAAATATATCGGAGTAAATGGGCCCCATTAATTAGACACTTCTAGAGCACGCGGTATACTGCGCTCTCTTGGTGAAGCCGGCATTACGACTGCCGAGAGACCGGTCATCATGATGGCCGACTGTGTCTTTATAGAATAAGCCAGTGGTAAATTGGGCTGCTAAAGTTTGAGAATTATAATTTATTAGGGCCTCTATATACGCTCTATATGTAAGGTTGTCGCTTCTTGAAATCAATGTATCGCCGAGCGTTATGTCCAATTGGTTAGAGAGGCTTGCGATAGGTTAGTTAATAAGGGCTACGCAGGAGCCGTCGGGTATGGTTGTGTGATCGGGACTAACGATTCTGCAAACGACATGTAACAGAGTGTTATTTAGGTCGTAATAATAATCACCGCTGCCTAAGATAAAGAATTCCAAAGGGGCGTTGTCGGCGATTGTGGCGATCGGCTGCACCTCTACATAAAGCGATTTTTAAATACTTGTTTGCGTAGGTGGTATTTGAAAGATATCCAGCTCTGATTTGGCGTACTCGGCTGACGCGTTATGTACAAAAGCCATAGCGCTTGATTAGAAGATGTCGCCCAGTGAACGACTTCTTGTTTTCTGGCGACGACGTCTCTTAGGTGGCGGTACTTTATTCTTAAAATGTGGCAGGACTATGGCGTCGCAAACGTGATTTCTTTTCCGCGTTTTCTTGCGAATTTGCACAGCGCCTTCCTGCATTTGCATAGGCCTATTTATTCGATCCATAAAGGCAGTTGACGCCGTAGCCACAACATCTTTAGCTATATTCCTAGCAGCCATTTTTACGTGCGGTTTTACAAGTTCAACGCCTTTTCTAAATAGGGAAATGACTCAGCGGAACAAACCACAAAATAAACCTGCGAGACCAGAACCGTACATGAATTTGTCGCCGTGAAACCCTTCCAAACCATGACCGGCTTGTAATATTGCGTATATGCCTCCAGGTCGCCGTACACTCTCTGAGACAACATTTTAATACGCCGTCAGTGTAATCGTACGATAGTTTTACCGTATTTGAATTTAACAGGTTTAGCTTGATCCGTGAGTATCGATATTGTAACGGTATCAAAGTGTCTCTTGCACTTATAGTCCGGTCTGTTATACATTTGCGTGACTATTTCGGTATTTTTACTGCTTAATTCCACAGTTATTACAGCAGTTTGCGACCACATATGGGGTGTTTCTGTAAACTAAAGAATCATGGCCATAAATAATGAGTTTTGTTGGGCTGTTAACCCTTGCTTTGTAACTGGAAAAAAAATATTAAAATGGAAAATCTGCCAAAAAAGTGAAATTTTAAAATTGTATCTCTATTTTCCATTAATTCTTGTGGAACACTTAAAGGGTTAACAACGTTTGTAAAATCAGTTTTGAATACCTTGAGGGGTGTAGTTTCTTAGATGGGGTCACTTTTTTGGAGTTTCTACTCTAGGCGTGCATCAGGGGGGCTTCAAATGGGACATGGTGTCAAAAAAACCAGTCCAGCAAAATCTGCCTTCCAAAAACCGTATGGCATTCCTTTCCTTCTGCACCCTGCCGTGTGCCCGTACAGTAGTTTGCGACCCCATATGGGGTGTTTCTGTAAACTAAAGAATCAGGGCCATAAATAATGAGTTTTGTTTGACTGTTAACCCTTGATTTGTAACTGGAAAAAAAAAATATTAAAATGGAAAATCTGCCCAAAAAGTGAAATTTTTAAATTTTATCTCTATTTTCCATTAATTCTTGTGGAACACTTAAAGGGTTAACAAGGGTTACTGGAAAAAATGAAATAAAATTGAAAATTTGCAAAAAAATAGAAATTCTGAAATTTCATCTCCATTTGCCAATAACTCTTGTGGAACACCTAAAGGGTTAACAATATTTGTAAAATCAGTTTTGAATACCTTGAGGGTGTAGTTTCCAAAATGGGGACATTTTTAGGTGGTTTACAATTATGTAAGCCTCACAAAGTGACTTCAGACCTGAACTGGTCCTTAAAAAATGGGTTTTGGAAATTTTCAGAAAAATGTTTCTAAACTTCTAAGCCTTGTAACGTCCCCAAAAAATAAAATGTCATTCCCAAAATGATCCAAACATGAAGTAGACATATGGGGAATGTAAAGTAATAACTATTTTTGGAGGTATTACTATGTACTACAGAAGTAGAGAAATTGAAACTTTGAAATCTTCAAATTTTTCCAAATTTTTTGTAAATTTGGTATTTTTTTATAAATAAAAAAGCGTTTTAAAGTTATTCACACATAAACTGACACTGGTCAGATTTGCAAAAAATAGCCTGGTCCTTAAAGGAATTCTGTCACCTCCTTTTACGATTTTAAGCTGGCACCATCGCTATGTTGACTAAAGTACCTTATTTCCAGGACTCTTCTTTTTACTTATTTTCATTTGGTAGTTTTGTTATAAAGTGATTTTTATGTTATGCTAATTAGGGTCCAAGGTGCCCAGAGGGGCGTTTTTCTCACTCTCCGGTGCCCAATGACGCCCCCCTGCAGTGCCCAGTGACGCCTCCTGATCATCAAAACACCTCCCACAGCCCGGCAAACGGTTCCGCCCCCTCCGTACGTCATAATCTACCTTATAGATATGCCCCGTCCTCCTTCCTGTCTGCGGCCAGAAAACTCGCGCAGGCGCAGTATCGCCTGCTGCCTGCGCGATCATCAACGTCCTGAGGGCAACAGCGCTCAGGTCACATCACTGGGCTCGGCGCATGCCCAGTGAGACTTTTGAGGCTGTTTCCCTTAGGAGGTTGATGATCGCGCAGGCCGCAGGCGGTACTGCGCCTGCACGAGTTTTCTGGCCGCAGACAGGAAGGAGGACGGGGCATATCTATAAGGTAGACTATGACGTGGGGAGGGGGCGGAACTGTTTGCCGGGCTGTGGGAGGTGTTTTGATGATCAGGAGGCGTCACTGGGCACCGGAGACTGAAAAAAACGCCCCTCTGGGCACCTTGCACCCTAATTAGCATAACATAAAAATCGCTTTTATAACAAAAATACCAAACGAAAATAAGTAAAAAGAAAAGTCCTGGAAATAAGGTACTTTAGTCAACATAGCGATGGTGCCAGCTTAAAATCGTAAAAGGAGGTGACAGAATCCCTTTAGACCAGGCTATTTTTTGCAAATCTGACTAGTGTCAGTTTATGTGTGAATAACTTTAAAATGCTTTTACTTATCCAGGCCATTCTGAGATAGTTTTTCGTCACATATTGTACTTCATGACACTGGTAAAATGGAGTCAAAAAAATTCATTTTTATTTATAAAAAAATACCAAATTTACCAAAAATCTGGAAAAATTTGAAGATTTAAAAGTTTCAATTTCTCTACTTCTGTAGTACATAGTAATACCTCTAAAAATAGTTATTACTTTACATTCCCCATATGTCTATTTCATGTTTGGATCATTTTGGGAATGACATTTTATTTTTTGGGGACGTTACAAGGCTTAGAAGTTTAGAAGCATTTTTCTGAAAATTTCCAAAACCCATTTTTTAAGGACCAGTTCAGGTCTGAAGTCACTTTGTGAGGCTTACATAATTGAAACCACCCAAAAATGACCCCATTTTGGAAACTACACCCTCAAGGTATTCAAAACTGATTTTTACAAATATTGTTAACCATTTAGGTGTTCCACAAGAGTTATTGGCAAATGGAGATGAAATTTCAGAACTTCAATTTTTTTGCAAATTTTCAATTTTAATTCATTTTTTCCAGTAACAAAGCAAGGGTTAACAGCCAAACAAAACTCATTATTTATGGCCCTGATTCTTTAGTTTACAGAAACACCCCATATGTGGTCGCAAACTGCTGTACGGGCACACGGCAGGGCGCAGAAGGAAAGGAATGCCATACTGTTTTTGAAAGGCAGATTTTGCTGGACTGGTTTTTTTGACATCATGTCCCATTTGAAGCCCCCCTGATGCACCCCTAGAGTAGAAACTCCAAAAAAGTGACCCCATCTAAGAAACTACACCCCTCAAGGTATTCAAAACTGATTTTACAAACGTTGTTAACCCTTTAAGTGTTCCACAAGAATTAATGGAAAATAGAGATACAATTTCAAAATTTCACTTTTTTGGCAGATTTTCCATTTTAATTTTTTTTTTTCAGTCTCCGGTGCCCAGTGACGCCCCCCTGCAGTGCCCAGTGACGCCTCCTGATTATCAAAACACCTCCCACAGCCCGGCAAACATTTCCGCCCCCTCCCCACATCATAGTCTACCTTATAGATATGCCCCGTCCTCCTTCCTGTCTACGGCCAGAAAACTCGCGCAGGCGCAGTACCGCCTGCGGCCTGCGCAATCATCAACCTCCTAAGGGCAACAGCCTCAAAAGTCTCACTGGGCATGCGCCGAGCCCAGTGATGTGACCTGAGCGCTGTTGCCCTCAGGACGTTGATGATCGCGCAGGCCGCAGGCGATACTGCGCCTGCGCGAGTTTTCTGGCCGCAGACAGGAAGGAGGACGGGGCATATCTATAAGGTAGATTATGACGTACGGAGGGGGCGGAACCATTTGCCGGGCTGTGGGAGGTGTTTTGATGATCAGGAGGCGTCATTGGGCACTGCAGGGGGCGTCATTGCGCACCGGAGAGTGAGAAAAACGCCCCTCTGGGCACCTTGGACCCTAATTAGCATAACATAAAAATCGCTTTTATAGCAAAACTACCAAACGAAAATAAGTAAAAAGAGTCCTTGAAATAAGGTACTTTAGTCAACATAGCGATGGTGCCAGCTTAAAATCGTAAAAGGAGGTGACAGAATGCCTTTAAGGTGAAAAATGGCTTGGTCCTGAAAGGGTTAATACTATGAAGAGGGGCAAAAACATGCAAACTGAGCCACAAAAAAATAGCAACGCTATTTACCATTTCCGGTGAGAAAATGGTAAATACAAACTTTATTAAAGGAAAAATATTACAATACAGTACATATATAATTATTTTAGACGTTGGGAGGCGGCGGCTAAGGAGCCAGCACACGGCGTGTATTTACTATATTTATGTTTCTCCACATGTCACTTTTCCTTTTTCCCTGGTTTTGTTCGGGAGTTTCATGCACCTTATAGACAGGTGAATGTGGATGTCTGCTTTTTTCATGCTGTTCGCAGTGTCCCATATGTGCTAACCCCTCAGCTTCCTCCTTGGTTTTGTGTCCTCCATTTTGTTATGGCTGCTGTCTAAAATAATTATCTATGTACTGTATTGTAATATTTTACCTTTAACAAAGTTTGTATTTACCATTTTCTCACCGAAGTGTGGCGTTGCTATTTGTTTGTGGCTAAGTCGGGTGTTAGCGACGTTGAGCATTATACCCTTAACCTTTAATACAGTTTTACCATTGTTGAGTTTGTATCCATATGTCTTCGGACCCGCGGATAGAAACTCGGTAACGTACGTGTCGTTGGGTATTTCGCTAGTTAGATCGCTGAGAAAATCACCAAGGGGAGGCGTCCAATCACCGTCTCTACTTACAAATATGACGGAGTCTGTGTAGTGGTAAAGACAACGTTCTTGCAGTCTGTCTAGTAGATTGTATAATTCAAGTCTGACATAGGCGGTTGTAAAACAGGCAATAAAAATTTTGTGTTATTGTTGAGGGTGTAACGTTCTTTTACATAGCGCCAATTGACCACGGCCATCTCTTCATCGATGAAATTAACCTCAGAGGGGTTGTAATAATTTGAAAAGCTCATCAGGGTCCGTGACTTTACTGGTACACGGCAAGTTAGAACGCTGCCCAAACTTCCCCCACGAAGAGTTTAGAAATTTGTCTTTTTGTGGGATTTACAGCTATTTTATCAGGGCGCAAGCGAACACCTTCTTTTTTTTAAAAATGCCTCTATGTACGCGGTTTTTTCTGAATCAGTTTTACACCAGCTGGGATACCCGGAAGCCTCCAGTTTATCTCTGAGGTGTAGCTTGATGTACGGCGCAAACAGCTCGTCTGTTGTGTTCGGGAAATGCCAGTTCTCGTAGATCTCGGCTATCCTGTAACCTTTTTCAATGGCTAAAATTTGTTCTACTGTGCACCATGTACCAGTCAGGGAACGTTCTTTGTCTGTATGTTCGCAAATGTATTTTTGGCAATTCAGGGCGCATGTGTAGCATAGCGGAAACATTTGTTTTTTATTTAGTTTTACGGGCAGGACCGTAAAAAATACATCTCTGGGCGGGTATACTTTAACTTTGGCAATACCAAAGGATTTTTTGACATACCCAAAATGTTCATAAATGATTTCTGGGTGTCCTACGGGGTACGTCCTAGTTTTATTAACAAAAGGATACTGACTTGTGAACTCGTAATAATGCACGATCTCACCGGCTGTACCTTGTGATAAAGTTTAATGGCGTTATTGCGGCTTCCATAAAGCGAGTCACGAGGGTCCAAAGGTGTTGGAAATTTCATTTTAATCAGAAAGTTTTTGACCCCCTCATCACTCGCGATCATTTCGTTCCACTCGTGTTCCCACAGAATGTGAATCGTAAATCCCTGCCTCTGTAGTTGGCTTTTCCTGACTAGGAAAGATTGGTACAACTGCCCGTAGGATGATTTGGTAAGATCATTGCAATTGTGTTCGTTATAGCACCCGGGGCAACCGTGATAAATACATCCCTGGAATTCAAAAACGGTTTGTTTACCGTTAACATTCGCATAGCCATCCAAAAAGTATTTACCAACCTTTTTTACACCGCCCTTTAAGGCGTGTTGTATGGAAATACCCTCAGTGTGTTCAACGTACATGAGCCACTGTATAGCGGGTGTTGAGAATCGTTTCTGGGTCTTGTGGTAAATATCTGCAGGGACTATCGCTATGGAATTTTTGGGAAGAAATTTAAATCGATACATAGCCATACACACTGACGAAAACGTAAAAAAATTTGAAATGGGTCGATACATTTAGTGACTGTTCTGTATTTCTTTTCACGTTTAAAGTATTGCGTCACTTTTTTTCCAGTCAGGGCCATAATCGTGTCCCTGTAACATTCACAAGCCCTTCTCAAGACCTCAACATCCTGCTTACTGTAAGCTCTTAGCTCTTCCCGAAAATTTAAGGTGTCATTTTTATGTTCTTCGTACCACACCATGAATTCTTTTTTCTCACCGGGCATCATGTAATCGCAACCGTAATACCGCACATCCGAGACGACGCCTATGTAATTTTGATTTTCTTCCGTATTGAAAAAATGCAGGAAGTGACCCTTGGCGCCTGAAAAGCCCATAACTTCGGGCATCTTACTGAGCTTCATCGGTATGAAATTCAACGAATCTATGAATCTAATTTTTAAATCAGTCAGGGTAACGCACATTAACCGGCCGCCTTGGTTTATAATGTCAATTTTACATTTTTCGTTGATCAGCTCCTGTATTACAAAATAAGCGTCATAACGACCGGCATTAAAAAAGCGTACAAAATCACGCGTACAGGATTTACCGCTAAATTGCCATGAATTTGGGCCGTATAATGTAGTCGCGTAAATGTAATTGGGTATATGTATGCCTGTTTCTTGCATGCACTCAAAGTTGTAAAAGATGTACTTGTCATTCGCTTGTTTGGGGTTGTAAGGCTGCATTTAAAAGACATGGTAGAAAAGGAATACAGCGGCTCACCCTCTCTCTATACCAGGGGTCTCCAAACCCCGGCCCGCGGGCCACAACCGGCCCGCTTGTGCGTTCGATCCGGCCCGCCCGCAGCTGACAGGTTGCAGGAACGAAAGCCGCACAACCGCCCATGCTGTCACGCTGTGCTTTTTGATTGGCTGCTGGGACCGCCGATGTCCCGGCAACCAGTGACGTCACAGGTGCGGCACCTCCCCTCTTCCCGCCCGCTGTTTGAAATAACAAATCCACGTGTGTAGCAGCGGGCGGGAGTCGGGACTCAGGAGTCCAAGAAGAAAAAAAAAAGAAGAGGAGCAGAAGCCGGCTACAGCGGAGGCAAGTGTTGCACAACGCTGATGGGGACACAATGGGGAACGCTGACATTGCTGTGCTGCGCTGATGGGGACACAAGCTGCTGAGGACACATACTGATGGGGATATTGCTGTGCTGCTGGGGACACTGCTGATGGGGACTTTGCTGTGCTGATGGGGACATTGCTGTTCTGATGGGGACACCGTTGATGAGGACACGGGTGTCCCCATCAATGGTGTCCCCATCAGCACAGCAATGTCCCCATCAGAGGTGTCCCCATCAGCGATGATGGGCACACTGCTGATGGGGACAATTCTGTTCTGATGGGGGCATTGCTGGGGACACCGCTGTTTGGCACACTGCTGATGGGGACATGGGTGTCCACATCAATGGTGTCCCCATCAGGATAGCAATGTCCCCATCAGCGGTAACCCCATAATCGATGTCCCCATCAGCACAGCAATGTCCCCATCAGAGGTGTCCCCATCAGCGGTGATGGGGACACATGCTGCTGGGGACACCGCTGACAGGGACATTGCTGTGCTGATGGGGATGTTGCGGTGGACACTGCTGATGGGGACATTGCTGTTCTGATGGGACATTGCTGGGGACACCGCTGATGGGGACATGGGTATCCCCATCAGCGGTGACCCATCATCGGTTTCCACATCAGCACAGCGGCGTCCCCATCAGCAATGATGGGGACGCTGCTAATGTGGAAACTGCTGATGTGAACATTGCTGTGCTGATGGGGACATTGCTGAGGACACCGCTGATTGGCACACTGCTGATGGGGACAAAGGTGTCCCCATCAATGGTGTCCCCATCAGTACAGCAATGTCCCCATCAGCGTCCCCATTCTGATGGGGACATTGCTGTTCTGATGGGGACACCACTGATAGGGACACGGGTGTCCCCATCAACCGCGTCCCCAAAGGCAGTGTCCCCATCAGTGGTGTCCCCATCAGCTGCTAATGGGGACTCCGCTGATGGGGACATTGCTGTTCTGATGGGGACATCATTAATGGGGACATTGCTGTGCTGATGCTGACATTGCTGTTCTGATGGGGACATTGCTGTGCTGATGGGGACACCGCTGATGGGGACATTGCTGTGCTGATGGGGACACCGCTGATGGGGACATTGCTGTGCTGATGGGGACAACGCTGATAGGGACACGGGTGTCCCCATCAATGGTGTCCCCATCAGTGGTGTCCCCATCAGCACAGCAATGTCCCCAACAGCAGCGTCCCCATCAGTGGTGTCCCCATCAGCACAGCAATGTCCCCAACAGCAGCGTCCCCATCAGTGGGTGTCCCCATGATGGGAATATTGTTTTTCTGATGGGAATATTGTTTTTTTGATGGGAATATTTTTTTTTTTATGGGAATATTGCTTTTCTGATGGGGACATTGCTGTTCTGATTTGGCCATTGCTGTTCTGATGGGGACACCGCTGATAGGGACACGGGTGTCCCCATCAATGGTGTCCCCATCAGCCGCGTCCCCAACAGCAGTGTCCCCATCAGTGGTGGCCCCTATCAGCTGCTAATGGGGACTCCGCTGATGGGGACATTGCTGTTCTGATGGGGACATCGTTGATGGGGACATTGCTGTGCTTAAGGGTGACACGGCTGATGGGGACATTGCTGTGCTGATGCTGACATTGCTGTGCTGATGCTGACATTGCTGTGCTGATGGGGACATTGCTGTGCTGATGGGGACATTGTTGTGCTGATGCTGACATTGCTGTGCTGATGCTGACATTGCTGTGCTGATGGGGACATTGCTGTGCTGATGGGGACATTGCTGTGCTGATGGGGACATTGCTGTGCTGATGGGGACATTGCTGTGCTGATGGGGACATTGTTGTGCTGATGCTGACATTGCTGTGCTGATGCTGACATTGCTGTGCTGATGGGGACATTGCTGTGCTGATGGGGACATTGCTGTGCTGATGGGGACATTGTTGTGCTGATGCTGACATTGCTGTGCTGATGGGGACATTGCTGTGCTGATGGGGACATTGCTGTGCTGATGGGGACATTGCTGTGCTGATGGGGACATTGCTGTGCTGATGGGGACATTGCTGTGCTGATGCTGACATTGCTGTGCTGATGCTGACATTGCTGTGCTGATGCTGACATTGCTGTGCTGATGGGGACATTGCTGTGCTGATGGGGACATTGCTGTGCTGATGGGGACATTGCTGTGCTGATGGGGACATTGCTGTGCTGATGGGGACATTGCTGTGCTGATGGGGACATTTTTGTGCTGATGGGGACACCGCTGATAGGGACACGGGTGTCTTTGCGTTGTTTTGCTAAAGTTTTTTCTCTTTTGTTCTCAGTCATATCATGCTGATTACAAAAACGATCCATGTAAAATATATACATTTAATTTAATACATAACTGATTTTTTTTTCCGGCCCCCGAATACTTGTAAAATCTTCAATGTGGCCCTCCTGTTGAAAAGTTTGGAGACCCCTGCTCTATACGGAACAGGTGCTAACCCCCAGGTCCCACCCTCAGGACCGGTAGTAAAATATAGCAAGTATGGGGGGGCACTCACAAAAGGGACCACCACGGCAGTGACAGTGATAATACACTTTAATTAATTAAAATTTTAAGAACATACCCCTAAAATCATACAAATACATAAACCACATATACAACCAGCGTATGCCCCACACTCAGTCTCTGCGTCAAAGCGTAGGTAATCACAATAGAACCGCGTGCAAAAATTATTGTGGTAATGACACCAGTTCTGTGATAGACTCTCCGTGGATAAATGAGCCAGCACCAGTGTACTGCTTTGGTGCAGTAATTCAATACACCGCTCCAATGTCCAGTGCACTAGAATAGTAAAGCACAAGTCCAAACACAATGCGGTATGGCCCCACAATCGTGGGTATATTTCACTTGCCTCTACAGTGCTCAGAATCGAGCCCGGTCTTACCCGTCTTCACTGCCTCATCCGCAGCGGCGATCCAGGCTTTATAAAAATCAAAGCAAAGCAAACAAAGCATCCCGTACGGATTCCAAAGCAGTCGCTCAATAGTGACGTCATACGAGCGTGTATCCGGTCCCCAAGGCAACCAGGTCACGTGGGACGCCACGTTCAGGCCGAGCACACCACGTGAGACGCTGTGTGGTGAGCGGCCGCCTGGATCGCCGCTGCGGATGAGGCAGTGAAGACGGGTAAGACCGGGCTCGATTCTGAGCACTGTAGAGGCAAGTGAAATATACCCACGATTGTGGGGCCATACCGCATTGTGTTTGGACTTGTGCTTTACTATTCTAGTGCACTGGACATTGGAGCGGTGTATTGAATTACTGCACCAAAGCAGTACACTGGTGCTGGCTCATTTATCCACGGAGAGTCTATCACAGAACTGGTGTCATTACCACAATAATTTTTGCACGCGGTTCTATTGTGATTACCTACGCTTTGACGCAGAGACTGAGTGTGGGGCATACGCTGGTTGTATATGTGGTTTATGTATTTGTATGATTTTAGGGGTATGTTCTTAAAATTTTTATTAATTAAAGTGTATTATCACTGTCACTGCCGTGGTGGTCCCTTTTGTGAGTGCCCCCCCATACTTGCTATATTTAACAGACATGGTTGTCAAATTTGCCAACCAGCCCGCCGCAGACGCTGCATTTTAGACCGCGGCACTTGTGCTCAGCGCCACAGTCTATATATCTGTAACAAAAAACGCAAAAAGTTTTTTTCTTACAAAACGCTTTATCACTAAGTTATAAGTTTCTATGCATTTTAAAGCACGTCCCTGAACGACAAAGCACCATGTATATTGGGCACCGTACATTATCGTCCTGATCAACGCAATCTGTCCGCTGACATGCCTACACTCATTACGGTACCCAGTAGTGAAATCTAAAAGAGATACAATCTAAAACAATGTTCGTACTAAAGGAACAATAAAGGAGCAATTCAAATATCATACCAATCGAACGTACATAATAGAGAAGTCCACCATAAAGGAGAAGTCAGCCATGCTTGCTAATCTTCGTAGAATATAATATGCAGTGAGATTCAAGAGTTAATGCTATTGGGTGAATACACTGTAAGCTGTATATGAAAGGCTGCAGTTATAAGAGCGCTTTTAATTTACATGGTATAGCATTATAATTAAATTAATAAAACTTTTTAAAATGATTTAAATTTTGTCATCCTTGATTTTTTATCGTTGCTATTATAATTAAAAGACGCCCGGCCGTGTAGTATGTGTCTTTTGCACATGTCCAGGCATGTCACAAATCACAAAATTACATAAAAGTGGTATAAAACTATATCAAAATGTTATAAATGGGATATAAAGTGTTAATAAAAGCTTATCATTTGATAACGACTTATAAAGTGATATAAAAAGCTTATCATATCAAAGTGGGAGGCATTTAGGCGTGGTTTGGGACGGCGAGGGGAGAGAAATGGGCGGTTCTGGGTGGGGTTAGGGCGTTTCTGGGAGGGGTTATGGTGTGAAAAAGGGGCGGGGCACCTGTCACTTTCAGTTTGACGAGACATGTCACACTATACTACTGCTGTCTGTTGAGCATTTGCCTCATAAAAAAAAAACAGGAGTGGATCTAAAACAGAGATGACACGTGAACTGAATATTTGCATGTCTTCTGTGTTTTCTACCCACTCCTGCTTTTGTCTACCAGAAGAAGTGTCAAATAAATCATGATGTCAGCCAGGCCGAAAGCCAAAATAGTGGACCAGTTATCTAGTGGGGAAGGGTGGGAGCAGCATGAGAAGTCCACAGAGTGGAACTATGACATAGTGGTGAGGTGGAAGCAGCATGAGGAGACCACAGAGTGGCCTAATGACAGGGTTTGGAGGTGGAAGCAGTATGAGGAGGCCACCGAGTGGCACAATGACAGTGTCTAGAGGTGGTGGCAGCAGCAGCATTATGAGAAGGCCACCGAGTGGCACAATGACAGAGTCTGGAGGTGGCGGCAGTAAGAGGAGGCCACCGAGTGGCACAATAACAGAGTCTGGAGTTGGCAGCAGTATGAGTAGGCCACATAGTGGCACAACAACAGAGTCTGGAGGTGGCAGCAGCATGAGTAGGCCACAGAGTGGCACAATGACTGAGCCTGAAGGTGGCAGCGGCAGCAGCAGCATCAGGAGGAGGCCAAAGAGTGGCACAATGACAGAGTCTGGAAGTGGCAGCTAGTGATGGACGAACATCGGCCAAGACGATTTGCGAATGCAATCACGCGAACGCGATCAAATGTTGGCGAACTGCAAGTTCGCGGCGGGCCCCATTCACTTTAATGGCAGGCGAACCTGCAAAACCTTCAGGTCATATTTGCAGCCACCAAATACTTACAAGAAGTGCACAAATCATCCCAAAACATGCACAGTGACATACCAGAGGGGGATCAATGTCAAAAATTCCCACCTAAAATATGTATTTTAATCAGGGGCCATTTTTATGCGTAGTAAAGGGAAATTTTTATTTTAGACCACTGAAGTATGGTCCTTAAAAATTAGGCATTCACCTGACATAAAAGAAATTGTGATTATGTGGCTCGAGGTATATTAGACGGTCATTGGATATCAATTTTACTGCAGGCCAGTGGACTACAGGCCCCAAAAATTATTCATTCACTGAACAGAAAAGAACAATTGATAATGTGGCTGGAGGTACGTTAGGCGGTCACCATATAACAATTTTACTGTTGGCCAGTTAGATTACAGGCCCCAAAAATTATGCATTCAACGTGCATAAATGATCAAGTGATTATGTGGCCGGAGGTATATTAGACGGTTAATGGATATCAATTTTATAGGAGGCCCGTGGACTACAGGCCCCAAAAACTATTAATTCACAGTACAGAAAAGCACAATTGATAATGTGGCTGAAGGTAAATTAGGCGGTCACTGTGTAAAATTTTATTGTTGGCCAGTTAGATTACAAGCCCCAAAAATTATGCATTCCACCGTACATAAAAGAACAAGTGATTATGTGGCCGGAGGTATATTAGACGGTCAATGGATATCAATTTTACAGCAGGCCAGTGAACTATAGGCCCCAAAAATTATTCATTCACCGTACAGAAAAGAACAATTGATAATGTGGTTGGAGGTACGTTAGTCGGTCACCGTATAACAATTTTACTGTTGGTCAGTTAGATTACAGGCCCAAAAAATTATGCATTCACTGTACATAAATGTTCAAGTGATTATGTGGCTGGAGTTATATTAGACGGCCATTCAATATCAATTTTACTGCAGACCAGTGTAGTACAGGCCCCAAACATTAGGCATTTACTGTACATAAATGTTCAAGTAATTATGTGGCTGGAAGTATATTAGACGGTCATTGGATATCAATTTTGCTGCAGGCCAGTACAAATAGATGTCAAATACATATGTTTAGAAGAATAAAAAATATTAAATTGGATTAAAAACATGGCTAACAAAATCCCCCCGCTTGAAAAAAAAAAACAAATGATAATAGTTGAAATTCGATAACACGTGGTCGTCACAGGTGTTGAATTCCACTGAGGTCCCAAACATTAGGCATTTACCGGACAGAAAAGGCCTTTTATGCCGCTGTATTTACCTAAGACAGGGACCATTATTTGTTCTAGGTGGTGGCGGATATTTGTGGGCTGTCATGAGGAAATTCAATTAAATGTGGTCGTCACAGGTGTTAAATTCCTCCGAGATCCATGCCTCAGTCATTTTTAGAAATGTGAGGTAGTCCACACTGTCGTGAGCAAGGCGAGTGCGCTTATCGGTCACAATCCCCCCTGCTGCGCTGAACGTTCTTTCGAACAGGACACTCAATGAGGGGCAAGCCAAGAGTTCCATGGCAAATTGTGCCAGCTCTGGCCACAGGTCAAGCCTGCACACCCAGTAGTCAAGGGGTTCCTCGCCTCTCAGAGCGTCATCATCCGCCGTTAACCTGATGTAGTCGGACAACTGTCAGTCTAGGCGTTCCCTGAGGCTGGATCCGGAGGGCGGTTGTTGATGGGTTTGATGCAAGAATGATTTCATACCTGAAGTGACCAACACATCTTCAAACCGCCCTCTTTTTGCATGCGCTGTAGGATTGGTACTCGCAACTGTTTCTCTGTGGGTGGAAATTCCTCTGCCAGCGCACGCAACAGCAGAATGCAGCATCTCTTGCAGCAAGGCCTGGAAATGCTGCATTCTGACAGCCCTCTGTGATGCTGGTAACATGTCTGCTTTTTTGTGTTTGTATTGGGGGGTCTAAGTACGTTGCCACCCAGTATTGGTCCTTGCCCTTTATGTTTTTTTATATGGAAACCCTCTTCAAACACTGGAGCATGAAGGCCCCCATTTGCACTAAATTGGAACCAGTGGAGCGGCCTGGCTCCTGCTCATCGCCCAGGAGAATGTCGTCTTCGGTCTCCTCCCTCCATCCACGGACAACAGCAGGGATAGTTTAAAGCCTGCTCTTCTTGCTCCTCCTCCTCCTCCCCCAGGCACCATCCTCCTCTGACTCCTCTTCAGACTTCTGCCGACTTGTCTCAGATGGAGTAGCCCCCCCCTGAGAATTCATTCAGCATTGCGACTTCCTCATCTTCTAGCTCCTGCTCCTCGACGGCTTGATCACTGACACAACACAATGCATGGTCCAGAAAGAAGGCATAAGGTACGAAGTCACTAATGGCGCCCTGGCTGCAAATGACCAGTTTGGTGATCGCATAAAATGGCCACAGAAGTCTGCATGTGTCGCGCATGAGCAGCCACTGGCACAGTGGAAGAAAAACAAGCTCCTCAGAACCTGTCCTGCCGCAGAGTTCGTACAGGTAGTCATTAATGGCACGTTTCTGCTGGAGAAGCCTATCAAGCATGTACAAGGTGGAGTTCCAGCGCGTTGGGCAGTCACATATCAAACGTCTGATGGGCAAGTGTTTTCGCCGCTGAACATCAGTAAGGCGAGCCATGGCCGTGTAAGATCTTGTATAATGGGCAGAGATTTTCCTGGCCTGCCACAAGAGGTCCTGGACCCCGGGGTATTTGGCAACGAATCGCTGGACGACAAAGTTCAGGATGTGTGCCATGCACGGCACGTGTGTCATTTTGCCCTGTTTCAGCACGCTCAGCGCACCACTTTACCAACTGTCAAATTGAGCGGGGTTAGCCACTGATCGGCCTGTGACTGCAGAGCTGAAAGCAGTGCAGGACCGGTGTGGCTCTTGGCTTCCAGGCACAACAGCCGCAGCACAGCATGGCAACATTTCACCTGCCACGTCTAATAGGCTCTGGGGAGCTTGGGGGTGCAGCGGAAGAGGTGGTAGTAGAGGAAAAGGGGGAGTTAGGCGAGGAGGAGATGGAGGATAGAGTAGGAAGAGGAGAAGAAGAGGCAGGCCTTCATGCAATCCGTGGTGGTTTCACCAAATCCACACTGGTGCCACGGGTTACATGCTTGACGGCCGTCAGAATGTTCACCCAGTGGGCAGTAAATGGTATCTACCTTCCCTGCCCTTGTTTGCTAGACCACGTGTCTGTGGTCAGATGTATCTTGTCATCGATACTGTGTAGCAGAGATATATTAACTTGCCTCTGAACGTGGCCATATAGTTCAGGGATGCCCTTCTGGGAGAAATATTTCCTTCTGGGAACCTTCCATTGCAGTGTGCCAATGGCCGCAAATTTTCTAAAGGCCTCCTATTCCACCAATTTATATGGCAGTAGTTGGTGAGCAAGCAGTTCCGACAAGCCAGCGGTCAGCCGTTGTCACGCTGGACAGGATACAAGATACAACAGAAATCCACAAACAAGTGTCTAGGCCAGAAGTTGGGGATAAAGGTCACTTCCTTACAAATCCCTACCAGCTCTCCCTAGAATATTGTGCCCACGTTCAGACCCTAGAGGTGGGAATAAATGTGTCCCCTTGCCTAAGGCTGAACATTCCCTAAAATCCCTAAGATGGTGACAGGGGGAAAGAGACAGCTTGCTTCCTCAGACCTGGAGAAGGCAGGCGTCTCTCTAACAGCCTAGACAGAACACACACAAGAAAACAAAACCAACCTATCTTGTCACAGAGCAGATACAGCTAATCCTTCTTTCCTTCCTTCCACTGAGCAAGATAGAAGCTATAACCCGCACAGGACACTGGGAAGGGGCGTAATTTAAACTCATACAAACGACCCCACCCAGTGCACCTGAAGGGAGGCAGATACAGCTCAACTCCAAAGCAAAAACAAAAAACTACACAGGTGCTGCTAACCTGGCAGCCCTCCGCACATAACTTGAGCAGGGCATGACAGCGAGGATTATATGGTGTCATCATTTGAGCCACGGAACACAAATGTGGAGGACAAATAGGAGGAGAGAGATGAAGGAGAAGAGGCAGGACGTGGAGCACCAGGAGTGTGGCTTTGTGGGTTCCAACTTCTGACGGCATTGCTCCCACTGGGCTTGGTGATGGGAGGCCAGATGCCAGGTGAAACGTAAAAAAAAAAAAGCCAACACTGCGGAGCCATGTGCCGACATCCTGGGAACGCAATATGTGACCGTGCATGGTGGATGGCTCGCTCCAGATTCATTTGCAGTCTGCTTTTTGCCTCCTGTGCACTGCGAGTTCTGCCTGCTTCTCCTCCTTCTCCTCCCTATCTGCTGCTCAGTTTCTCCCTCTGAACTCCCCTCCTCTTCCTCTCTTGAGGGCACCCACTTGATGTCCATCATCGTCACCTTCACCAACACTGACATTAGAGATCTCGGGGTAGACAACAACAGCGGGGACCACCCTTCTTGGGCTGATCTGGGTACTGTCATCAGACCACTGGGTGGCGGCCGTTGCTACCTCCTCTTCCTCATTCGATGCCAAAAATGGCTGCACATTGGTAAGGTCTGGAAATTGATGGGAAAATAATTCCTCTGACTCGAGTGGAGGGGCTATGGTGGTGGTGGTGGTGTCTTTGGGGGTGCACACAGCTGAGAGTGAGGAGGGTGCTGATACAGAGGATGAGGAGGGTGCAGATGCGGAAGGCTGAGTGAGATACTCAACCAACTCTGGTGCGTCCTTTGACGTAATCGCACCCACCTTCTACAACTTCCCTAGAGAAGAGCAGTATTTGTGGAAGCAGGTATATAGAACCCCTTTCTAAGTTTTTTTTGGGGGGGCAACTGTTGTATCACACCAGTTGAAATTAGTTGTTCCAATGGAGTTTGTCCCTCTGTATAGCTGCGGTATCTCAGCAGAACCGCACACAAATGCTGCACAACACAAATGCACGATATAGAAATTATAATATACTGTAGTTATATCACTCCCCTGCCTCAATCAGATTTTTTGGGGGGCAACTGGTATATAACACCAGTTGCAATTAGTTGTTCCAATTACGTTTGTCTGTCTGTATAGCTGCGGTATCTCAGCAGAACCGTACTCAAATGCTGCATAATATAAATGCAATATATAGAAATTATATTATAGGTATATCACACCCCTGCCTCAATCAGATTTTTTGGGGGACAACTGTTATATCATACAAGTTGCAATTAGTTGTTCCAATGGCGTTTTTCCTTCTGTATAGCTGTGGTATCTCAGCAGAACCACACACAAATGCTGCACAATACAAATGCACTATATAGAAATTATAATATACTGTAGTTATATCACACCCCTGCCTCAATCAGATTTTTTGGGGGGCAACTGGTATATCACACCAGTTGCAATAAGTTGTTCCAATGACGTTTGTCCACCTGTATAGCTGCGGTATCTCAGCAGAACCACACACAAATGCTGCACAATACAAATGCACTATATATAAATTATATTATAAAGAAAAAAAGGGGATGGCAGCACCGTCACAATGAAAATTAGAAAAAAGGGTGCACAGGCCCAGTGTGGATAGAAGCCAATCCAACGAATTATAGAAGATGAAAAAGGGCAGCACTCCACTGGATAAAAATAAAACAAACTTTATTTACCCATAAGGCTGTAGCGACGTTTCGGCTCTTACACAGGAGCCTTCCTCAAGCAGTGCTTGAGGAAGGCTCCTGTGTAAGAGCCGAAACGTCGCTACAGCCTTATGGGTAAATAAAGTTTGTTTTATTTTTATCCAGTGGAGTGCTGCCCTTTTTCATCTTCTAAATTATATTATAGGTATATCACACCCCTGCCTCAATCAGATATTTTTGGGGGGCAACTGGTATATTACACCAGTTCCAATTAGTTGTTCCAATGGCATTTGTCCCTCTGTATAGCTGCGGTATCTCAGCAGAACCGCACACAAATTCTGCACTATACAAATGCACTATAAAGAATTAATATTTTAGGCATATCACACCCCTGCCTCAATCAGATTTTTTGGGGGGTCAACTCTTATATCACACAAGTTGCAATTAGTTGTTGTAATGATGTTTTTTACTCTGTATATCTGCGATATCTCAGCAGAACCGCGCACATATGCTGCACTATACAAATGCACTATATAGAAATTATGTTATAGGTATATATCACCCCTGCCTCAATCATATTTTTTTGGGGAAACTGTTATTTCACACCAGTTGCAATTAGTTGTTCCAATGTTTGTCCCTCTGTAAAGCTGCGGTATCTTGGCAAAAACGCACACAAATGCAGCACAATACAAATGCACTATATAGAAATTATATTAAAGGTATATCACACCCCTGCCTCAATCAGATTTTGGAGAGCAACTGGAATAGCACACCAGTTGCAAATACTTGTTCCAATAGCGTTTGTCCCTCTGTATAGCTGCAGTATCGCAGCAGAACCACACACAACTGTTGCACAATACAAATGCACTATAATATTCTTTCTATGTTAGAAAGTATATTATAAGTATATTACACCCCTTAAAAGGACTTTTGTGGCTCTTTTAGGTGTTCGGATTCCCCCCGCACTATATGGACGTCTCAGAAATGAACCGCTGCTCCCGAGTCCCGACAGCAGCTCCTGGGAAGGTCAGGGAGCGTCCCGGTCATCCGGCATCTATTCGCTCCACTGAAGGATGATTTTGAAAGTGTGTAGAAGCCCCCACACTGCAGATTTATCATTGAGACATCATGGAGATTTTACCACATATAACCGCAGCGCTGACCGCTGAATACATTTTGTTTTTCGACCGAAATACTTCAATAAAGATTTTACCACATATAACTGCTACACTGACTGCTACTGCCACTACTTCCGTGAACCCCTGCACCACTACTTCTTGGGTAGGTAGGCTGCTGCAAAGCAGGTGCTCTACCCTGAGCACGTTTGGCTTCCGACCTCCCACTGCTGCCACCCTGCTAAATCCCAACCATGCTTTCAACACATATAACTGTCGACGTGAACTGAGAATATATTTTTCTTTTTGTACTGAAATAGGCCACTAAACACTTTCAAGACATATAACCGCCGTCGACGTGAACTGAGAATGTATTTTCTTTTAGTACTGAAATAGGCCACTAAATGCTTTCAACACATATAACCGCCGCCGATGTGAACTGAGAATGCATTTTTCTGTTTGTACTGAAATTGGCCACTAAATGCTTTCAACACATATAACCGCCGCCGATGTGAACTGAGAATGTATTTTTTTTCACTAAAATGCTAAATAACACATATAATTGCCGCACTGACTACTGCCGCTACTTCCGTGAACTCATGCACCACTACTTCCCAGGTAGGTAGGATGCTGCGAAGCAGGTGCTTTATCCCAGGCACGATTGGCTCCCGACCTTCCACTGCTGCAACCCTGCTGACTCCCAGCCATGCTTTCAACACATATAACCGAACCGCCGAGGTGATCTGAAAATATATTTTTCTTTTTGTACTGAAATAGGCCAGTAAACGCTTTCAGCAGAAATAAATGCACCAGTGAAGTGCGTATAAATTTTTCTTTCTGTACTGAAATAGGCCACTGAACGCTTTTGCCACAAATACTGTAAGTGCACCAGTGAGGTGCGTATATATTTTTTCATTCTGTACTGAAATAGGCCACTAAACCCCTTTGCCCCAAATAACTGCACCAGTGAGGTGCGTATATTTTTTTCTTTCTAAAACGAAATAGGCCACTGAACTCTTTTGCCACAAATAAGTGAACCAGTGAAGTGCGCATATATTTTTCATTTTTTATTGTAATACACCTCTATACACTTTCAACAGAAATAACTGCAACAGTGCAGTGCGTATATATTTTTCTTTTTTTACTGTAATACGCCCCTATAGGCTTTCAACAGAAATAACTGCAGAGGTGAACTGAGAATATATTTTTCTTGTTGGACTGAAATAGGCCACTATATGCTT
This sequence comes from Bufo bufo, assembly GCF_905171765.1. Lineage (NCBI taxonomy): Eukaryota > Metazoa > Chordata > Amphibia > Anura > Bufonidae > Bufo > Bufo bufo. Next base: position 468,578,793 of record NC_053392.1, on the reverse strand, counting down.
TCACCAGAATTAACTGCAGAAATGCACTGAGAATATTATTTTCTTATAGTACTGAAATACACCCCTATGCGCTTTGACCAGAAAAAGAGTGAAGTGCGTATATATTTTTCTTGTAGTACTGAAATATGCCCCTATTAGCTTTCACTATAAATAACTGCAACAGTGCAGTGCGTATATATTTTTTTTTTTTTTACTGAAATACGCCCATATACGCTTTCACCAGAAATAACTGGAGAAGTGAAATGCATATATATTTTTCTTGTAGTACTGATATAAAATACTAAAGATACTAAGATATAAGCTACTAAAGGCTTTTCAACATAGCACTTGCAGCCCAATAACAAATAGCTGGAATGACAGAACTGTCTAATGGCTATTTGGATCCCCAAATAATCTTTACCTGCACTTATAAATCTCTTTCCTATCAATGTCCCTAGCGCCTTCTGACACTCTACTTGCACTAAAATGCTGTGAAATGATTCCTCCCTATCCCTTTCCTGCACTTATCAATCGTTGCTGTCCCTAGCGCCGTCACACTTCTGTCCCTGCACTCTGAATGCTGGAAAATGGCAGAATCAAAAATGGCTGCCGTATTTATAGGGCTGTGACATCACAGGGCTGGCTGCTGATTGGCTGCATGCAGCCATGCCAATCTGGGTGATCCCGCCTTCCCAGAGTTCCTTGCCCCATGTCCTCAGTCCTCACACGTGTAGCCGTTATTTTAGGAAAATTGTGATTCGTGACCACGAAGCACGAGGAAATTCGCATTAGTTGCAAATCAAATTTTTCCTGAAATTCGGATCGAATTCCACTTCGTCAACTTCAATTCGCTCATTTCTACTACCTACCATCATGTTCTGTACTGTATGGCTGCTGCTGCCACCACTTCTGCCATCATGTTACTGATGCTGTCTGCCTGCCTACCCTCATGGTGCACACCATATACTGTAGCTGTCGCTGCTGCCACTGCTGCCACATTTTCAGCTGCTATTCCCTGCTGCTAATCCCCCTACTGCCACTTCTAATGCTCCCACTGCCACTACTATTACCAATGCACAGCCGCCACTACTACTGCAACTACTACTACCCCTAAACAGTTGCACACATGTCTACTGCCTTGTCTGTTCCATGCTATGCTGTTATTGTCACTAATATTCCAGCCACATGCCACTACTACCCTACCCTTTCCACATCCACACTGTGCTGCTGCTGTTCCTTAAAGGGTAACTGTCATATTTTTTATTTGCTAGTTTATTAAAGCTAGGCATGTATACGTAGGCATGTTAGTCTGTCAATGCTTGTCAAAAGATCTGTAATTACCTTATATAACAGCTTTCATTAATGTCCTCTGTCTCTTTCCACTGCTCCCTTAAAAGACCGTTGCTAGGGCTTGTCTGTCTTAATTTTAGTATAAATAGAAGAAAGAGGGTCGGTCTTCCACACTGCATGGCTGCATTAGTCTTCAGCGTATATCTCAGTTATCCAATCTTATTGGCTTGCAGGGAGCTGCTGGCTACAGCAAGTGTGTATGGGAAGTGAGGGAAAACAGTTTTGGCCTCAGAGAACTGGCAGAGGAGCCATCTTGAGAAGGTTCTCATATTTTAATGTTTAAACAGCGGTAACTAAGGGAAAAACTCAAGGAAAACAGTGGTATGTGAAGAAACTAAAGATTACTTTATGCATAAAGCTGCAGTAGCAGTAACATGCTAAAAATGGATTTTTTTATGAAAACATGACAGTTACCCTTTAATAAAAGGGATATATTTTCCAGGCTCACCCAGAACAAGTCACTGTTCCTGCTGGCAAGTAGCGCTTGTGTGTGTATGAATATGGCCAGGCATTCTGCTCCCATTAAGGCAAAAGTTTTGCTTGCTTGTGTAGAACATGTCACTATTTCATCTGACAGTTAACACTTGGGAGTTCATAAATATGGGCCGGAATTCTGCCCCCGTTAATACACAATTTTAGGACATTTGTGCAGGACAAGTCACTCTTTCTTCTGACCTTAGCATGTGTGTGTATAAACCGGGGGAAGGGATCTATCCACGATGAGGCATAATTTTTGTATGCTTGGTCCCAGAAAGCAACAATTTGTCTTTAAACACCATCTGCCCCTGATGAGAGGCAATTTTTGGAAGTTTTGGAATATGGAAATGAATATAGTAGCACTAGTGATGATACAGTGTGTTTTTAACCCCTTATTGACCCATGACGTACCGGTACTGCATGGTTCCCGAGTCCTTAAGGACCCATGATGTACCGGTACGTCATGTATAACGGGCGGTGATCGGAACCCGGTTCCTGCTTAAATCATTGAGCACCCGTGACCCCCCCCCCCCCCCCCCGTGTCGGCGATTGCTGCAAACCGCAGGTCAATTCAGACCTGCAGTTTGCGGCGGCGGTGGTGCGGCGGCGGTGGTGCCAACGGGTCCCCATGGGGCTAAAGGGGGGACCCGATGGCATGGAAGGCAGCGCGATGCCCCCTGGAGCTCACAGGCCGGAAGCTGTATGAGTAATACACACAGTATTACTCATAAAGCCAATGCATTCCAATACAGAAGTATTGGAATGCATTGTAAAGGATTAGACCCCCAAGAGTTCAATTCCCAAAGTGGGACAAAAAATAAAGTGAAAAAAAAGTTGAAAAAATATAGTGAAAAAAAGTTGAAAAAATAAAGTTTCCCCCCCAAAAAAATTAAAGTTTCAAGTAAAAATAAACAAAAACGTCATTTTCCCCAAATAAAGTTACAAAAATTGGTAAAAAATAGGGGGGGGGGGGGGGAAGTATAAATATTAGGTATCGCCGCGTCCGTATCGACCAGCTCTATAAACATGTCACATGACCTAACACTTCAGATGAACACCGTAAAAAATAAAAAATAAAAACTGTGCTAAATAAACAATTTTTTTGTCACCTTACATCACAAAAAGTACAATAGCAAGCGATCAAAAAGTCACATGCACCCCCAAAATAGTGCCAATCAAACCGTCATCTCATCCCGCAAAAAATGAGCCCCTATCTAAGATAATCGCCCATAAACTGAAAAAAACTATGGCTCTCAGAATATGGAGACACTAAAACATGATTTTTTTTTTGTTTCAAAAATGATATTATTGTGTAAAACTTACATAAATAAAAAAAAGTATACATATTAGGTATCTCCGCGTCTGTATCGACAGGCTATATAAAAATATCACATGACCTAACCCCTCAGATGAACACAGTAAAATTTTCTAAATAGAAACTGTGCTAAATAAACCATTTTTTGTCACCTTAAATCACAAAAAGTGTAATAGCAAGCAATCAAAAAGTCACACGCACCCCAAAATAGTGCTAATAAAACCGTCATCTCATCCCGCAAAAATCATACCCTACCCAAGGTAATCGCCCAAAAACTGAAAAAATTATGGCTCTCAGACTATGGAAACACTAAAACATGATTTTTTTTGCTTCAAAAATTGGTGATATGACTCTCTCGGATGACTCCCCAGTATTCTGTAATGTTCGTCCTGCTTCCAGGTCGGGTAAGAATATTAATTGGAGGTTCAATGAGTCCTTGCTGGGTAACCCCAATCCCAAATCCCAAATCTCCTCCTTCCTAGACGAATAATTCTCTACCAACCACACCCCAGACATATCCCCTCAGGTTTTGTGGGATGCCCACAAAGCCTATATTTTTTTTCAATCAAATCGTTTTTATTATTCAAATAAAATTGGCATATTACAAGACAGTTTGTGTCTACAATTTTCTGTTATTTTCCCCCCTCCACGTCCCATATACAAAGAATTGTATAAAACATTATCACATATCCAGATACTTGGTACATCTCCCACAATTATTGTACATAATATATATACCAAGAAAAGAAAAACAATTGCAGAATTATTTGACTGTTTAGACCCAACAATCCCCTCCCCCCCCCTCCCCCAACTACCTGCCCCCCCCCAGATCAGAGCATGAATTTTCAAGACCTTATTATATTACAACATGAGTGTGAGACAACCATTCATTCCACAACTTCTCAAACTTCTGAGGACAACCTCTCCTAACAAACACTCCCCTCTCTAAAGTCAACATATCATGCACCTTTCTCACAAATTCCTCCACCGTTGGCGGACTCCCCTGGATCCACCTAAAAGCAATCAACTTCCTGGCCACATACAATAGTCTCCCAACTGCCACCTTGACAGCCTCTCCCCCACCAATCTCCTTCACATATCCCAGCACACAGATCTTTGGGTCCTTCTGCACCCTCAACTCCAGGTTAATCAAGATTAATCAAAGTCAACACCTCATCCCAAAAACTACTTAACACTGGACATGACCAAAGCATATGAAACAGATCGGCACCTTCCTCTATGCATTTTGGACAATTGTCTTCAGTTCTAACACCGATTTTCCGTAAAAACACTGGAGTTTTGTAGACTCTGTGGATGATAAACAGTTGTGACTAGGGATGAGCGAACCCGAACTGTATAGTTCGGGTTCGTACCGAATTTTGGGGTGTCCGTGACACGGACCCGAACATTTTCGTAAAAGTCCGTGTTCGGGTTCGGTGTTCGGCGCTTTCTTGGCGCTTTTTGAAAGGCTGCAAAGCAGCCAATCAACAAGCGTCATACTACTTGGCCCAAGAGGCCATCACAGCCATGCCTACTATTGGCATGGCTGTGATTGGCCAGTGCACCATGTGACCCAGCCTCTATTTAAGCTGGAGTCACGTAGCGCCGCACGTCACTCTGCTATGATCAGTATAGGGAGAGGTTGCAGCTGCGACGTTAGGGCGAGATTAGGCAGATTAACTCCTCCAAAAGACTTGATTCTGTGATCGATCTGCAGCTGTGGATCATTGAAGTGCTATTATTGACTTGCTCACTTTTTTGAGGCTGCCCAGAGCGTTTTTAGATCACTTTTTTTCTGGGGTGATCGGCGGCCATTTTGTGACTTGTGGTGCGCCAGCACGAGCTATCACCAAGTGTATTTAACCATCGATAGTGTAGTTATTTTGTGCTATATCCTACATCAGCTGCAGGCTGAGCCTGTGTCACCCAAGTGCATTTAACCATCAACAGTGTGGTTATTTTTTGGCCATATATTACATCAGGGGCAAGTTGAGCCTGTCACCCAGCGCCTAAAAAATAGACCAAATCTGTACTGTTTTAGCTGGTCAAGTTATTTGTAGTGACCGTAAAAGCACACTTTTTTTTCTGGGTTGAAAAACCATTCCCAAATTTGCCATTCTCAAAATAACTAGTTTCTGGTATTTGAGGCCTAATTGAAATCTATCCCAAAAAGAATATCTTACATTGAAGCTAGTGATAGTGTCATTCAGAAAAACCTAAGACACACGCTAGCGTGCTGATAGAAATCTGATTCTGTGATTAAACCTATAACTGTCACACAGCGCAAAAAAAAACAGGCCTCACATCTATATTTAACCAAATCTGTACTATTTTAGCTGGTCAAGTTATTTGTAGTGACCGTAAAAGCACACTTTTTTTTCTGGGTTGAAAAACCATTCCCAAATTTGCCATTCTCAAAATAACTAGTTTCTGGTATTTGAGGCCTACTTGAAGTCTATCCCAAAAAGAATATCTTACATTGAAGCTAATGATAGTGTCATTCAGAAAAACCTAAGACACACGCTAGCGTGCTGATAGAAGTGTCATTCTGTGATTAAACCTATAACTGTCACACAGCGCAAAAAAAAACAGGTCTCACATCTCTATTCAACCAAATCTGCACAGTTTTAGCTGGTCAAGTTATTTGTAGTGACCGTAAAAGCAGACTTTTTGTTCTGGGTTGAAAAAGCATTCCCAAATTTGCCATTCTCAAAATTGTTGTGAACGGGAACAATGAGGAAAACATCTAATAAGGGACGCGGACGTGGACATGGTCGTGGTGGTGTTAGTGTACCCTCTGGTGCTGGGAGAGGACGTGGCCGTTCTGCCACAGCCACACGTCCTAGTGAACCAACTACCTCAGGTCCCAGTAGCCAGCAGAATTTACAGCGATATTTGGTGGGGCCCAATGCCGTTCTAAGGATGGTAAGGCCTGAGCAGGTGCAGGCATTAGTTAATTGGGTGGCCGACAGTGGATCCAGCACGTTCACATTATCTCCCACCCAGTCTTCTGCAGAAAGCGCACAGATGGCGCATGAAAACCAAGCCCATCGGTCTGTCACATCGCCACCATGCATATCAGGGAAACTGTCTGAGCCTCAAGTTATGCAGCAGTCTCTTATGCTGTTTGAAGACTCTGCTGCCAGGGTTTCCCAAGGGCATCCACCTAGCCCTTCCCCAGGGGTGGAAGAGATAGAATGCACTAACGCACAACCACTTATTTTTCCTGATGATGAAGACATGGGAATACCACCTCAGCACGTCTCTGATGATGACGAAACACAGGTGCCAACTGCTGCGTCTTTCTGCAGTGTGCAGACTGAACAGGAGGTCAGGGGTCAAGACTGGGTGGAAGACGATGCAGGGGACGATGAGGTCCTAGACTCCACATGGAATGAAGGTCGTCCCACTGACTTTCACAGTTCGGAGGAAGAGGCAGTGGTGAGACCGAGCCAACAGCGTAGCAAAAGAGGGAGCAGTGGGCAAAATCAGAACACCCGCCGCCAAGAGACTTCGCCTGCTACTGATCGCCGCCATCTGGGACCGAGCACCCCAAAGGCAGCTTCAAGGAGTTCCCTGGCATGGCACTTCTTCAAACAATGTGCTGACGACAAGACCAGAGTGGTTTGCACGCTGTGCCATCAGAGCCTGAAGCGAGGCATTAACGTTCTGAACCTTAGCACAACCTGCATGACCAGGCACCTGCATGCAAAGCATGAACTGCAGTGGAGTAAACAACTTAAAAACAAGGAATTCACTCAGGCTCCCCCTGCTGCCTCTTCTGCTGCTGCCGCCTCGGCCTCTTCTGCTGCTGCCTCGGCCTCTTCTGCTGCTGCTGCCGCCGCCTCGGCCTCTTCCTCTGCCTCTGGAGGAACGTTGGCACCTGCCGTTCAGCAAACATGGGATGTACCACAAACACCACCACCTACGTCACCAAGCATCTCAACCATGTCACACGGCAGCGTTCAGCTCTCCATCTCACAAACATTTGAGAGAAAGCGTAAATTCCCACCTAGCCACCCTCGATCCCTGGCCCTGAATGCCAGCATTTCTAAACTACTGGCCTATGAAATGCTGTCATTTAGGCTGGTGGACACACACACCTTGAAACAGCTCATGTCAATTGCTGTCCCACAGTATGTTGTTCCCAGCCGCCACTACTTCTCCAAGAGAGCCGTGCCTTCCCTGCACAACCAAGTGTCCGATAAAATCAAGTGTGCACTGCGCAACGCCATCTGTGGCAAGGTCCACCTAACCACAGATACATGGACCAGTAAGCACGGCCAGGGACGCTATATCTCCCTAACTGCACACTGGGTAAATGTAGTGGCGGCTGGGCCCCAGGCGGAGAGCTGTTTGGCGCACGTCCTTCCGCCGCCAAGGATCGCAGGGCAACATTCTTTGCCTCCTGTCTCCTCCTCCTCCTATTCAGCTTCCTCCTCCTCTTCTTCCACCTGCTCATCCAGTCAGCCACACACCTTCACCACCAACTTCAGCACAGCCAAGGGTAAACATCAGCAGGCCATTCTGAAACTCATATGTTTGGGGGACAGGCCCCACACCGCACAGGAGTTGTGGCGGGGTATAGAACAACAGACCGATGAGTGGTTGCTGCCGGTGAGCCTCAAGCCCGACCTGGTGGTGTGCGATAATGGGCGAAATCTCGTTGCAGCTCTAAGACTAGCCGGTTTGACGCACATCCCTTGCCTGGCGCATGTGCTGAATTTGGTGGTGCAGAAGTTCATTCGCAACTACCCCGACATGTCAGAGCTGCTGCATAAAGTGCGGGCCGTCTGTTCGCGCTTCCGGTGTTCACACCCTGCCGCTGCTCGCCTGTCTGCGCTACAGCGTAACTTCGGCCTTCCCGCTCACCGCCTCATATGCGACGTACCCACCAGGTGGAACTCCACCTTGCATATGCTGGACAGACTGTGCGAGCAGCAGCAGGCCATAGTGGAGTTTCAGCTGCAGCACGCACGGGTCAGTCGCACTGCGGATCAGACACACTTCACCACCAATGACTGGGCCTCCATGCGAGACCTGTGTGCCCTGTTGCGCTGTTTCGAGTACTCCACCAACATGGCCAGTGGCGATGACGCCGTTATCAGCGTTACAATACCACTTCTATGTCTCCTTGAGAAAACACTTAGGACGATGATGGAAGAGGAGGTGGCCCAGGAGGAAGAGGAGGAAGAGGGGTCATTTTTAGCACTTTCAGGCCAGTCTCTTCAAAGTGACTCAGAGGGAGGTTTTTTGCAACACCAGAGGCCAGGTACAAATGTGGCCAGACAGGGCCCACTACTGGAGGACAAGGAGGACGAGGATGAGGAGGAGGTGGAGGAGGATGATGATGAAGCATGTTCACAGCGGGGTGGCACCCAAAGCAGCTCAGGCCCATCACTGGTGCGTGGCTGGGGGGAAACACAGGACGATGACGATACGCCTCCCACAGAGGACAGCTTGTCCTTACCTCTGGGCAGCCTGGCACACATGAGCGACTACATGCTGCAGTGCCTGCGCAACGACAGCAGAGTTGCCCACATTTTAACGTGTGCGGACTACTGGGTTGCCACCTTGCTGGATCCCCGGTACAAAGACAATGTGCCCACCTTACTTCCTACACTGGAGCGTGATAGGAGGATGCGCGAGTACAAACGCACGTTGGTAGACGCGCTACTGAGAGCATTCCCAAATGTCACAGGGGAACAAGTGGAAGCCCAAGGCGAAGGCAGAGGAGGAGCAAGAGGTCGCCAACGCAGCTGTGTCACGGCCAGCTCCTCTGAGGGCAGGGTTAGCATGGCAGAGATGTGGAAAAGTTTTGTCACCACGCCACAGCTAACTGCACCACCACCTGATACGGAACGTGTTAGCAGGAGGCAACATTTCACTAACATGGTGGAACAGTACCTGTGCACACCCTTCCACGTACTGACTGATGGTTCGGCCCCATTCAACTTCTGGGTCTCTAAATTGTCCACGTGGCCAGAGCTAGCCTTTTATGCCTTGAAGGTGCTGGCCTGCCCGGCGGCCAGCGTTTTGTCTGAACGTGTATTCAGCACGGCAGGGGGCGTCATTACAGACAAACGCAGCCGCCTGTCTACAGCCAATGTGGACAAGCTGACGTTCATAAAAATGAACCAGGCATGGATCCCACAGGACCTGTCCATCCCTTGTGCAGATTAGATATTAACTACCTCCCCTTAACAATATATTATTCTACTCCAGGGCACTTCCTCATTCAATACTATTTTTAATTTCATTTTACTATTATATTGCGGGGCAACCCAAAGTTGAATGAACCTCTCCTCTGTCTGGGTGCCGGGGCCTAAATGTGGGACAGTGGCCTGTTCCAGTGGTGGGTGACGTGAAGCCTGATTCTCTGCTATGACATGAAGACTTATTCTGTGCTGACATGAAGCCAGATTCTCTGTTACGCGACCTCTCTCCTCTGCATGGGTGCCTGGGCCTAAATATGTGACAGTGGCCTGTTCCAGTGGTGGGTGACGTGAAGCCTGATTCTCTGCTATGACATGAAGACAGATTCTGTGCTGACATCAGGCCAGATTCTCTGTTACGGGACCTCTCTCCTCTGCCTGGGTGCCTGGGCCTAAATGTGTGACAGTGGCCTGTTCCAGTGGTGGGTGACGTGAAGCCTGATTCTCTGCTATGACATGAAGACAGATTCTGCGCTGTAATCAGGCCAGATTCTCTGTTACGGGACCTCTCTCCTCTGCCTGGGTACCTGGGCCTTAATGTGTGACAGTGGCCTGTTCCAGTGGTGGGTGACGTGAAGCCTGATTCTCTGCTATGACATGAAGACAGATTCTGTGCTGACATCAGGCCAGATTCTCTGTTACGGGACCTCTCTCCTCTGCCTGGGTGCCTGGGCCTAAATGTGTGACAGTGGCCTGTTCCAGTGGTGGGTGACGTGAAGCCTGATTCTCTGCTATGACATGAAGACAGATTCTGCGCTGACATAAGGCCAGATTCTCTGATACGGGACCTCTCTCCTCTGTCTGGGTGCCGGGGCCTAAATATGTGACAGTGGCTTGTTCCAGTGGTGGGTGACGTGAAGCCTGATTCTCTGCTATGACATGAAGACAGATTCTGTGCTGACATAAGGCCAGATTCTCTGTTACGGGACCTCTCTCCTCTGCCTGGGTGCCTGGGCCTAAATGTGTGACAGTGGCCTGTTCCAGTGGTGGGTGACGTGAAGCCTGATTCTCTGCTATGACATGAAGACAGATTCTGTGTTGACATAAGGCCAGATTCTCTGTTACGGGACCTCTCTCCTCTGACTGGGTGCCTGGGCCTAAATGTGTGACAGTGGCCTGTTCCAGTGGTGGGTGACGTGAAGCCTGATTCTCTGCTATGACATGAAGACAGATTCTGTGCTGACATCAGGCCAGATTCTCTGTTACGGGACCTCTCTCCTCTGCCTGGGTTCCTGGGCCTAAATGTGTGACAGTGGCCTGTTCCAGTGGTGGGTGACGTGAAGCCTGATTCTCTGCTATGACATGAATACAGATTCTGCGCTGACATAAGGCCAGATTCTCTGTTACAGGACCGCTCTCCTCTGTCTGGGTGCCGGGGCCTAAATGTGTGACAGTGGCCTGTTCCAGTGGTGGGTGACGTGAAGCCTGATTCTCTGCTATGACATGAAGACTGATTCTGCGCTGACATAAAGCCAGATTCTCTGTTACGGGACCTCTCTCCTCTGTTTGGGTGCCTGGGCCAAAATGTGTGACAGTGGCCTGTTCCAGTGGTGGGTGACATGAAGCCTGATTCTCTGCTATGACATGAAGACAGATTCTGTGCTGACATCAAGCCAGATTCTCTGTTACGGGACCTCTCTCCTCTGACTGGGTGCCTGGGCCTAAATGTGTGACAGTGGCCTTTTCCAGTGGTGGGTGACGTGAAGCCTGATTCTCTGCTATGACATGAAGACAGATTCTGTGCTGACATGAAGCCAGATTCTCTGCTATGGCATGAAGAGACTGATTCTGTGCTGACATGAAGCCAGATTCTTTGCTATGGCATGAAGAGACTGATTCTCTGCTGACGTGAAACCAGATTCTCTGCTATGGGACCTCTGTCCAATTGATATTGGGTCATTTTTATTTTTTTTATTTTTATTTTTAATTCATTTCCCTATCCACATTTGTTTGCAGGGGATTTACCTACATGTTGCTGCCTTTTGCAGCCCTCTAGCTCTTTCCTGGGCTGTTTTACAGCCTTTTTAGTGCCGAAAAGTTCGGGTCCCCATTGACTTCAATGGGGTTCGGGTTCGGGACGAAGTTCGGATCGGGTTCGGATCCCGAACCCGAACATTTCCGGGAAGTTCGGCTGAACTTCTCGAACCCGAACATCCAGGTGTTCGCTCAACTCTAGTTGTGACAACTTGCCCTGTTCACTTACAGACACTCTCGTGACTGCCTCCAATATATCTTCCCACTGATCCTTAGGGATGTCCCCCAAATCCTTTTCCCATTTCCTCATCCTTGTAAGAGGGAATCCTATCAAAAATTTGTCTAAAAGCAGAGTATACACCTGTGATATCAGACCTCTCTTTCCTCCAGCTGGAAGAACCAGTTTATGGACCGCATCCATTTTTGCTATAATGCAACCCTTCCTTGTCGTGACATCATAGGCCTGTCTCAGCTGCAAATATTGATAGAACCACACTCTAGGAATGTTGAATTCCTGCTGTAGGCCTTGAAATGATTTAAATACATTAGTCTCGATCAATTGACCTATCCTCATTACTCCATGGGATTCCCAATTTCGGACTCCTGATAGAGAAATGAATTCTGGCATCAAGTTATTGTTCCATATTGGGGAAAGCTCACCTACCCCACCAACACCCCTGATCAATTTCACCTTTGCCCACACTTTTTTCATAATCTCTATAAGTGTTACTTTCTCTCTCCCCCCATGCATCCCTGCACCCTCCAGAATACCCATAAGGTCCCTACTACCCAACCAGTGTTGCAGTATCTTCCCCGTCACATCTGGTAGCTGAAATTCCATCCAACCCTTAAAATGTTGACACTGAGAGGCTAAGAAATAAATCCAGGCATTAGGGACAGCCAAACCACCTTCAGACTTGGGATATTGCAGCGTCTCCAGCTTAATCCTAGCTTGACCATATTTCCAGATAAGATCTCTGAATATCGAATGTATTTTCCTAAATCTCTCAACTGGAATCCATACAGGGGCATTATTCAATATGTATAGTAACTGAGGCATCATTACCATTTTTAAGAGATTCACTCTGCCCACTACCGACAAAAAGAGTCTACCCCATGTCCTTGCCTTCAGCCTAAAAGTATTTAGCAAAGGAGTTAAATTAAGCTCTTCAAAATCCAGCAGTCTAGGTGTTATATATAGCCCCAAATATTTAAACTTGCCCACCCAGGGTATCAAACTATCTGCCTGCGCACCAGAGAGTGCCTGTCCGTCTACCGGCATCAAGGCAGACTTCTGCCAATTTATCCGGAGCCCAGAGAAGCCACCAAATCTATCTATTAAAGCCATGGCTGCATCCAAAGAGCCCCCAGTGTCACCCAAAAATAACATAGTGTCATCAGCATACATTGCCACTTTATTTTGCGTCTCACCATATCTAAACCCCACAATATGAGGTGACAGGCGGATAAGGGCTGCAAGTGGTTCAATTGCCAAAGCAAACAACAAGGGTGACAATGGGCACCCCTGTCTGGTGCCTCTGGTCAAAGAAAAGCTATCTGACAGCCCCCCATTAGCTCTGATCCTTGCCTTTGGACTTGAATACAACACCTTCACCCACTGAATAAATCGAGCACCAAAGCCCATAACTCTCAAGGTTTCCCATAGGTAGTTCCATTCAACACTGTCGAACGCCTTGGCGGCGTCTAACGCAAGTAAGGCCCTATCTCCTCCATTATCAGCTGGAATATTCAGATTAGCATATACTCTACGGATATTTATAGCAGTCGATTTCCCAGGCATAAAGCCCGTTTGATCCGGGTGCACTATAGTTAGGATTACCCTGGACAGCCTGTTCGCCAGCACCTTCGCCAGGAGCTTCACATCTGCTGTTAATAGCGAAATTGGTCTATAGGAATCAGGAACTTTGGGATCTTTCCCAGGCTTAGGAATAACTACTATGATAGCCTCCTGCATAGAATGTGGTAGCGAACCCGTCTCCAGAGAATATTCAAGAACCTTAAGTAATTCAGGAAGAAGTACCCCCTGCAACTTTTTATACACCTCCACTGGTATGCCGTCTGCCCCCGGCGCCTTACCGTTCGCCATCCCCCCAAGAGCAACCTCTAACTCCTGCAGCGTGATCGGCTCTTCCAGTCTCTCTCTATCCTCCTCTGATAACACTGAAAGCTGAGCCTCAGCCAGAAAGGCGGACAAGGCCTCCTCCGAGCTAGACGCCTTGGAAGCATAGAGAGAGACGTAAAAACCTTTTAGAATGTCTAATATCCCTTTTGTATCCTGGCTACTATTCCCATTTCCATCCATTAGTTCTTGTATACAAGAAGAACCCCTCTGTGCCTGAGAAACCACTGAGAGCAGATGCCCAACTTTCTCTCCATCCTCAAAAGATCTTTGGCGGTAAAAACTACGTTTCCTCTCTGCAGCCTGTAGTAGGTGACACCTCAGTTGTTCCTGAGCTACCTCCAGTGCCTCACTATTAGCCATGGTGGGGATTCTACCAAACTCCCTTTCAGCCTCTGTTACCTGTACATGAGCTTTAACATCTGCCTCTCTGGATTTAGATTTATGCTTACTAATTTCTTTGATCAGTACACCTCTCAAAAACGCTTTCATGGCATCCCAGACTCCGTGTATTGAAGCCATCCCTCCATTAATAGAAAAGTACTCCCTGACCTCCAGAGTAATCTCAGACAAATCACCAAGTACATTCAGCCAATGCGGGTTACATTTCCACAACCTCGGTCCCTGCCTAAGCACGCCCAGGCACAAATCAATCTGCACCAAGGAATGGTCAGACAACGACGGAGGGTGATAAATAACATCTCTTATCAAAGCCAGATCTATGCGTGATAATGAATGATGCGTAGCAGATCTACATGACAAAGCCTATATTAGAGGTAGATTAATTGGCCTCTGCTCTTTCCTTAAAAAGGAATCTGAAAAAAAATACACAACTCACAACACATTTTAGAAAAAGCCCATAAGCAATCCCTACTTGCTCAGCAGCTGGCGGAACTCTCTTCCCTCAGAACCGAATTGAAGAACCTTCTGAATGAACGTTCGGCCAAGTATTTTCTGCCTACCCAACAGAAGTTCTTCACCCACGGTAACAAAGCATCAAAATTTATGATGCAGAGAACTAAACAGAGAAGGGGCTCCCGCCACGTCCAGAGCATCAAATCCCCCCAGGGAGATCTTTTATTCAAAGCAGAAGAAATTGCAGAGCAGTTCAAACTTTTCTATGAGTCACTGTATAATCTACCTACCTCTAAACCCCCAGATCCCTCCCAGGGGAGAGAGGCCAATATCAACTCATTCCTGAAATCCCTCAGACTCCCAACCCTTACAATATCCCAGCGGGACTCCCTAATAAAACCATTTACAATCTCTGAATTGACATTGGCTGTTAACTCCACCCCCAAAGGAAAATGCCCAGGCCCTGATGGCCTCCCTTTATCATATTATTCGGCTTTTAGAAACTCCCTCCTTCCCTTCCTTCTACCCATATGTAATCTCTCTTTATCAAACCACTCCATCTCCACTGCTATGACTAGAGCCACCATCACAATCATCCCCAAAGAGGGCAAGGACCCATCAATGTGTTCCAATTACCATCCCATTTCACTACTCAATGTAGATCTTAAATTATTAGCCAAGATGCTTGCCACTAGATTACAAGACCTTCTACCCAGCTTGATTCACCCTGATCAGGTGGGATTTGTCAGGGGTCGTGAAGGGAAAGACAACACCAAAAAAGTCTTAAATGCCCTATACTATGCTACTCACAAATCCACCCCACTGGTCTTGATCGGCACGGATGTCGAAAAAGCATTCGACAGGGTAGACTGGTCCTACATCAAGTTGACTTTGTCTAGATTTATGATCCCCGAACCCTATATCAATGCAGTGTTCTCTATGTACACCCACTCTTTGGCATCTGTGTCGGTCAATGGAATCTTATCCTCTCCATTCCCAATCAAGAACGGAATGAGACAGGGATGCCCACTTTCCCCCCTCCTCTTTGTCCTAGTGATGGAGACCCTCTTGCAAACTCTCGGACAAGAAAGTAAAATCAGAGTTCAAACTTGCTGCTTTTGCAGATGATTTACTGATCCTTACAACTAACCCCTGTAAAGCTATGAACACCATCCTCTCGATATTTAGTCACTTTGGCTCTATATCCAACTTTAAAGTAAACCCCTCCAAATCCCAGGTGCTACATGTTGGCCTCTCACCCCCTGCTCTCTCGTCCCTCCAGAAGAACTCCCCATTTAACTGGCACACCCAACAACTAACATACCTTGAGTTGAAGCTCACTCCCTATTTATTTGATTTATTTAAAATAAATTACAAACTCCTTCTACTTTCAATGGCCGCCCAGCTGGACTCTTTGGACTTCCCATACCTGTCCTGGTTCGGGAGGAAGAACATCCTCATGTCTCTGGTAATCCCAAGACTAACTTACCTGATGCAAGTACTCCCTATTGAAATCCCCAAAACCTATTTTATCACCCTGAATAAGATGATCCGCAGATATATATGGCAGGGGAAAAGCTCACATATTTCATTTGACACGCTTACCAAACCTAGGGCTCACGGAGGTATTGGTTTGCCTGATCCTGAAACCTACATGAAGGCCATCCATCTCTCCAGGGCCGTGGACTGGATTAGAAGTCCCTCCCATAAAACATGGATTGTCCTGGAGAACACTTTTCTCCACACCCCTGCCCGGGCCCTCCTGCTGGCCGACAGACCACCTCCATCACCTAGCTTGATACCCAACTCCATGATCCGTAATACATTGAAGGTCTGGAGGTGGTTCTCGGCCAGTAGTGGGGCTTTGGCACTACCCTCTCCTCTCTTACTTGTTAAGGATGTTTTAGCTCTAGCCCCTAAAGAGTTAAGGGAAAGCTGTCCTACTTCTTTAAGGTACTCCAAGCTCCCCCTATCCAACATTTTGGATCCAGAAGGCTGTATGCCTACTGAAGCTGAGCTTCACATGAAGCTGGGATTAACCACCCAAAATTATACGCCTATGCGTTTTCTTAGGTCGAAAACACTTCTTCTCATAAAAAATACTCCCCCCCCCGAGAGAGGTTAGCTGGTTTGAGAGGCTGATAAGCAATCTGCTGCCTCCTCCCAAAACAATATCAACAATATACACTCACCTAAAGAATTATTAGGAACACCTGTTCTATTTCTCATTAATGCAATTATCTAGTCAACCAATCACATCGCAGTTGCTTCAATGCATTTAGGGGGGTGGTCCTGGTCAAGACAATCTCCTGAATTCCAAACTGAATGTCAGAATGGGAAAGAAAGGTGATTTAAGCAATTTTGAGCGTGGCATGGTTGTTGGTGCCAGACGGGCCGGTCTGAGTATTTCACAATCTGCTCAGTTACTGGGATTTTCACTCACAACCAGTTCTAGGGTTTACAAAGAATGGTGTGAAAAGGGAAAAACATCCAGTATGCGGCAGTCCTGTGGGCAAAAATGCCTTGTGGATGCTAGAGGTCAGAGGAGAATGGGCCGACTGATTCAAGCTGATAGAAGAGCAACTTTGACTGAAATAACCACTCGTTACAACTGAGGTATGCAGCAAAGCATTTGTGAAGCCACAACACGCACAACCTTGAGGCGGATGGGCTACAACAGCAGAAGACCCCACTGGGTACCACTCATCTCCACTACAAATAGGAAAAAGAGGCTACAATTTGCACGAGCTCACCAAAATTGGACTGTTGAAGACTGGAGTAACGATTTCTGTTGAGACATTCAAGTGGTAGAGTCTGAATTTAGCGTAAACAGAATGAGAACACGTATCCATCCTCTGATGGCTACTTCCAGCAGGATAATGCACCATGTCACAAAGCTCGAATCATTTCAAATTGGTTTCTTGAACATGACAATGAGTTCACTGTACTAAAATTGCCCCCACAGTCACCAGATCTCAACCCAATAGAGCATCTTTGGGATGTGGTGGAACGGGAGCTTCGTGCCCTGGATGTGCATCCCTCAAATCTCCATCAACTGCAAGATGCTATCCTATCAATATGGGCCAACATTTCTATAGAATGCTATCAGCACCTTGTTGAATCAATGCCACGTAGAATTAAGGCAGTTCTGAAGGCAAAAGGGGGTCCAACACCGTATTAGTATGGTGTTCCTAATAATTCTTTAGGTGAGTGTATAAGTCTATTAAGACATCTCCCTCTTGTTCAAAACCCGCTGCATTAGGTCTTTGGGAGAGGGATCTAAAGTGGACCTTCTAGATCTCTGAAACAGCAAAAATCTTGCTCACACCACACAAGATCTCTAGATGCATCCGCATCCAAGAGAACAGTTACAAAATTCTACTTCGCTGGTACAGAACCCCTGACAAGACCTGTCTTTATAGACCAGGATCTCCAGATGTTTGTTGGAGATGCCTCAAAGAAAAAGGTACCTACTTCCATGTCTGGTGGTCTTGTGAGCCTATTTGCAATTGGATCTGCAAAACCTCCTTTCCCTGCACCCCAGAACTGGTCTTGCTTACTCTCGGGGTGGGAGGAACAAACTCACATAAGGTTTCTCTCTTCTCTCTACTATTGGCAGCGGCCAGATTGATTTTGCCCTCCCACTGGCTCTCCCCTGAAACCCCAAAGTTAGATCATTGGGTAAATAAGGTCGACCAGATATATAGATTTGAGGAAATCTCTCACTGGGAATTAAGGTCAAGGTCTACCTTCCTCCAGATATGGTCACCCTGGAAAAGTTATATGAACTTCCCATGACCCCCCTCTCCACTCCACTCTACCTCATCTGAGATACAGGAAACTTGCTTTACCACAAGTCGTACACTTACTAAAGTAATCACTCCAAAAAATCCCATGTCTAACTGTTGTTACGGTTATGTTATTGTCTATATACACAACTTTGCCTATGCTCTTCGGTTTACACCGATCATGATATGTATCTATTACCTTCATATGTGGCTACTATTTGTATGACTTTATTTGATACTACGCAATGTATGGCTATATTTAATTACCTGACAAAACAAAAAAAAATGTTAATTAAAAAAATAATAATAATCATTGGTGGCTAGTGCGGACCCCCAACTACCCCCCCTAATTAAAATCATTGGTTAACAACCCCCCCATCATTGGTGGCAGCAGAGCGGAAGTTCCGATCGGAGTCCCAGTTTAATCGCTGGGGCTCCGATCGGTTACCATGGCAGCAAGGACGCTACTGCAGTCCTTGCTGCCATGGTTACTTAGCACTTTTAGCAGCTTACATGCGCTGTCTGTGGCAGGCCGGCGCATCTCCTACTGGTAAGTGAAAGGTCTGTGCGGCGCATTGCTTATAGCACAGACCTGTCACTTACCAGTAGGAGGAGCACCCGGCAGGCCACAGGCAGCGCACATAAGTATAATGCTGCTAAAAGTGCTAAGTAACCATGACAGCCAGGACTGCAGTAGCGTCCTGGCTGCCATGGTAACCGATCGGAGCCCCAGTGATTAAACTGGGACTCCGATCGGAACTGCCGCTCCGCTGCCACCAATGATGGGGGGGAGGGGGGTTGTTAACCAATGATTTTAATTAGGGGGGAAGAGGGGAGGCCGCACTGGACACCAATGATTTTAATAGGGGGGGCGCACTAACCACCAATTATTTTAATAGGGGGGGTAGGGGTGGGGGGGGCCACACTGGCCACCAATGATTTTAATACTGGGGAGGGAGGGGGGACACACTGGCCATTTAAAAAAAAAGTTCGGCACCTGAGGGGCTAATTGTGCGCATCACAGCCCCCTGTAAGAGATCGGGTGCTGCCAGGCAGCAGGGGGCAGTTATGTACACAGTTCTTAGTATATTCTAACTTGAAGTGTCCCCATCACCATGGGAACGCCTCTGTGTTAGAATATACTGTCGGATCTGAGTTTTCACGATCGTGAAAACTCAGATCTGAAAGAGCTAATACTATTATTTTCCGTTATAACCATGTTATAGCGGAAAATAATAAAGTGAAGTTAGGGTCCCCATTGACTTTAATGGGGTTCGGGTCCAAGTTTGCATCAAGTTCGGGTCCCGAACCCGAACTTTTTTTAAAGATCGGCCGAACTTCCCGAACATCTAGGTGTTCTCTCAACTCTAGTTCTAAAGTATTTTGTGGCGTGTATTAGTGGCAAAAGAAAAATATATTTTTCCCAGTCAGCGGTGTAGTTATATGTTATAAAGCCCTTTTTGTTGTTTAATAGTGGCAAAATAAAAATATATTTGCTGTTCAGTGGTGCAGTTATATGTTACCTGTACCATCACCTGTCCTCAACCTGCCTCTGTCATTTTCTGTTTCCTCAGCCAGATAAGTATTATATGCTATGGGCTCAGCTCCACTATACAGTGAGGACGAGCTACTAGAGGACAGTCAGCAGCTACTGCCCAGCCAAAATCTGGAGGAGACATTCGCCGCTTCCTCCAGTAGGCGGGCAAGTAGTGATGAGGAGAATGGTGTTGCAAGCGGTCAGGATCCTGGCTCAGAGACCATTTAGGAGGACACCAGTGATGTGTAGACAGTACTCGATGATGATGTAGCCAATCACAATTGGGAGCCACGAAGGAGCTTCATCATCATCGAGAGAAGAGGGTGGCAGCTTGCCTGTGAGGCAGCGACGGAGACAGCAAGATGGTAGCATTGCCGGGAGTCACAGGGTGGCAGAAGTAGGAGGCCCGGAAAGTAGTGGTGCAGCACACGCTCCTTGAGCTGCAGTGGCAGAATGGGGTCCCCCAACATAGGCTGATATGCAACGTTTCCATCTGTTGGAATTCCACCCTCCATATGTTGGACCGATCATACGAACAGAGAAAGGCAATAAACGATTTTTTGATGATCCAAGTGGACAGGAGTACTCCCCTGTGTAACTTCGAAGTCAGCCAGTGGCAGCTCATGCGTGACACCTGCCGTTTGCTCAGGCCCTTTGAGGATGCCATGTTATTTGTCATTTACCAGGACTATGGGATTAACCACGCCACTCCACTGCTTCATATCCTGAAACAGATGCTGGTACATCTGGCTGGTCAGGAGACTGGAGATGTGGCGCCTACATCTCACAGCCACATGAGCCCTGTGAGGACTGAACTGGAGGAGGAGGAGGACATCGGAGCACAAGCAATATGTACCGAAATGGGTGGTTTTTCTAAACAGGTGACAGGAGATGAGGAGCAGGAGCAGCCAGAGGAGCAAGAGATAGATGATGCAGATGACCTAGGCACACCGTGGCAGTATACAGTAGAGATGGAGGCAGGGAGTCCCTCTGAGTCACTTGCCCAAATGAACCACTGCATGCTCAATTGCTTGGGAAGTGACAGCCAAATTGTCACCATTCGGCAGAGGGATGACTTCTGGTTCTCCACCTAGTTGAACTCTCACTACCAGTCCAAAATGGTGGCATTTTTTACACCCGCTGACAGGGAGGACAAACTAAACTACTAAAGAGACATCCTATGTAGTCAGTTGGCCGCTGCCTATCTGCATCATTGTCTATCCACTGGCAGGTCTGACCGGGGGTGCCGTCTGCGCTCTCATTCCACTTCCATGGCTGCTGTGGGGGGGGGGAGTAGGAGCAGTACCAGCTCCATTAGCAGCAGCTTGAGTATAGAGTCAATGATGAGCAACTTTCTTAACCCACCTAGTAAAGAAACTACTCACCAGCAGCAGCTAGACCTGAAGCAGAACCTGAACCAACAGGTGGTGGCATACTTGGACAGCACCCTGCCACCCCACATTGAAGATCCGCTGGACTACTGGGCAGCCAAACTGGATTTGTGGCCGCAACTGGCCGAGTTTGCCCTGGAAAAGCTGTCCTGCCCAGCCAGTAGTGTGGCATCAGAGAGGGTGTTTAGTGCTTCAGGGGCTATAGTTACCCGCAAGGAGAACTCGCCTGTCCACCCAAAAAGTGGAGAGACTGACCTTTGTCAAGTTAAATCAGGTGGGGATCAGCCAGGATTTCCACCCACCAATGTCTGATGCATCAGATTAGATCTTCCACGCTGCCTCACCCAATCCTTGACAAAAGAGACCGGTTTCTTCTGGCTACCTGCCTCAGCTACTTGTCACGGATGGTGTACAGGAAACAAGACAATACCATATAAACAATGTCTCTCTGGATCCACAACTAAGGAACAAAGGGAGACCCCTGCAATAGAGCTGCCGCTCTCCCTCACTGCTCAGCCTATGCGAACACCCCAAAGGTGGATGGCAGCATATCCACGTTCCTCGGCTATCTATTACCTGAAGACCCTACAATAGTGAAGGGACACGACCACCGGCTCCCTACACTGACACGGAGGAAGTCAGGGTCACCTGGATCCAGAAAAGACAAAAACATAAATACATAAACAGCACTTATCTACAGACGACTGAGGACTGAGGACTGTGAACTGGGAACTGGGAACTGGGAACAGCATGCACACACACTCCAGGAAGTTGTATCAGCCGCACACTACTGCATTATGGGGAGGAACTTAAAGGGTAGCGATCAGTCTGACTGCATGACAGCTGAGATAGACTAACGAGATGAGAAACTAAACCAAAACAAAGAAATTCAAGGAGGAGGATCTGAGAAGCTCCTGTGAGCGCTTCTCAGCTGTCTGGCTGTGACAGTACCCCTCCCTCTAGGAGTGGACTCCGGACACTCAGGGCCCACCTTCTCAGGATGGGACCTATGGAAAGCCCTGATGAGACGAGAGGCCTTAATGTCCGTCACTGGGACCCACATCCTCTCCTCAGGACCATAACCCTCCCAATGAACGAGGTACTGGAGGGAACCGCGGTCAAGACGAGAATCCACAATCCTAGAGACCTGAAATTCAAGATTTCCATCAACCATAATCGGAGGAAGAGGCAAAGTCGAGGGTACAATAGGTTGAACATAAGGTTTCAATAAGGACTTATGAAAAACATTATGGATCTTCCAAGTCTGAGGAAGATCAAGACGGTAGGCAACAGGATTGATGACAGACAGGATCTTGTAAGGCCCAATAAACCTAGGACCTAACTTCCAGGAGGGAACCTTCAATTTGATATTCTTGGTAGACAACCACACCAGATCACCAACATTCAGGTCCGGACCAGGCACACGTCTCTTATCCGCCACACGCTTATATCTCTCACTCATGCTCTTTAGATTATCCTGAATTTTGCCAAATAGATGACAAAGACATAGAAACATAGAAACATAGAAACATAGAATGTGTCGGCAGATAAGAACCATTTGGCCCATCTAGTCTGCCCAATATACTGAATACTATGGATAGCCCCCGGCCCTATCTTATATGAAGGATGGCCTTATGCCTATCCCATGCATGCTTAAACCCCTTCACTGTATTTGCAGCTACCACTTCTGCAGGAAGGCTATTCCATGCATCCACTACTCTCTCAGTAAAGTAATACTTCCTTATATTACTTTTAAACCTTTGCCCCTCTAATTTAAAACTGTGTCCTCTTGTGGTAGTTTTTCTTCTTTTAAATATGCTCTCTTCCTTTTAAATATGCTCTCTTCCTTTTAAATATGCTCTCTTCCTTTTAAATATGCTCATCAGGCAAACCAGAAGAGCCCTCTCCCGAGAAAGTCCCAAACTGCGGATGGAACCCATATGCACCAAAAAATGGTGACTTATCAGAGGACTCCTGACGACGGTTATTTAAAGCAAACTCAGCAAGGGACAAAAAAGAACACCAATCCTCCTGATTCTCCGCCACAAAACAGCGCAGATATGTCTCCAGATTCTGATTGACGCGCTCTGTCTGGCCATTCGACTGCGGATGGAAAGCAGAAGAGAATGACAACCGAACCCCCAAGCGAGAACAGAAAGCCTTCCAGAATCTGGAAACAAACTGCGTGCCCCTATCAGAGACTATGTCTGAAGGAATCCCATGCAATTTGACAATGTGGTCAATAAATGCCTGCGCCAGCATCTTAGCATTGGGCAAACCAGGGAAAGGGATAAAATGCACCATTTTGCTAAAACGGTCCACCACCACCAGAATCACAGACTTCCCCGAGGAACGAGGCAAGTCCGTTATGAAGTCCATGGACAGATGTGTCCAAGGACGGGAAGGAATGGGCAAAGGAAGGAGAGGACCTGATGGCCGTGAATGAGGGACCTTGGCACGAGCGCAAGTCTCGCAAGCTGCCACAAAACCCTCAACCGACTTACGAAGCGCAGGCCACCAGAATCTCCGAGCGATGAGATCCAGTGTGGCTCTTGCCCCCGGGTGCCCAGCAAGGACCGTGTCGTGGTGTTCTTTAAAAATCTTGTGTCTCAAAGCGAGAGGCACAAACAACCTCCCAGGAGGACAAAGATCAGGAGCTTCTGACTGGGCTGCCTGCACCTCTGCCTCCAATTCAGGAAAAAGAGCAGAGACCACCACACCTTCAGCCAAAATGGGACCCGGGTCTTCAAAATTCCCACCTCCTGGAAAACAACGTGACAGGGCATCTGCCTTCACATTCTTAACCCCAGGGCGGAACGTAACAACAAAATTAAACCTTGAAAAGAACAAAGACCATCTGGCCTGTCTCGGGTTCAGACGCTTGGCTGACTCCAAATAGGCCAGATTTTTATGGTCAGTAAACACGGTAATAGGGTGTCTGGCTCCCTCTAGCCAATGGCGCCATTCCTCAAAAGCCAACTTGATGGCCAACAATTCCCTATCGGCCACATCATAATTTCTCTCTGCGGAGGAGAGTTTCTTTGAGAAAAAGGCACACGGTTGCCATTTGGCAGGAGAGGAACCCTGAGACAAGACCGCACCCACCCCTACCTCAGAAGCATCAACCTCAACTATGAAGGGTAACGAAATATCAGGTTGTACTAGGATGGGAGCGGAAGCAAAACTCTCCTTGATATTAGAAAAGGCCTTACGCGCCTCTACCGACCAGGAAGAAAAATCTACCCCCTTTCTGGTCATATCAGTGAGTGGTTTAACAACAGAGGAATAATTCAAAATAAATTTCCTGTAATAATTGGCAAAGCCCAAAAAATGCATCAGCGCCTTCTGGTTCTCAGGAAGCTCCCACTCAAGCACAGCGCGGACTTTCTCGGGGTCCATGCGAAAACCAGAAGCGGAGACAAGAAACCCCAGAAATTGGATTTCTGGAACCGCAAACACACATTTTTCCAGTTTCGCATATAATTTATTCTCCCGCAGAATGAGCAAGACCTGACGTAAGTGTTCCTTATGAGTCTTGAAATCAGGAGAAAAAATCAAAATGTCATCCAAATACACTAATACAAATTTTCCCATTAAATGATAAAAAATGCTGTTGACGAAATGCTGAAAAACGTCTGGGGCATTCATCAAACCAAAAGGCATAACCAAATTCTCAAAATGGCCCTCAGGGGTATTGAAAGCCGTCTTCCATTCGTCTCCTTCTCTGACCCTAACCAGGTTGTATGCCCCTCTTAGGTCTAATTTGGAAAAGACTTTAGCCCCAACAACCTGGTTAAACAGGTCCGGGATCAGAGGAAGCGGATAAGGATCACGAATAGTGATACTGTTCAGCTCCCTGAAATCCAGACAAGGTCTTAAAGAACCATCTTTTTTCTTAACAAAGAAAAAAACCGCGGCAACAGGTGACTTCGAGGATCGTATGTGTCCTTTTCTCAAACTCTCAGAGATATAAGCCCGCATAGCGACCCTCTCAGGTTGGGAGAGATTGTATAAACGAGATTTAGGCAGCTTTGCGCCTGGGATGAGATTTATAGGGCAATCCTACTCCCTGTGCGGAGGCAAACCCTGAACTCCACTCTCAGAGAAGACATCCAAAAATTCAGAGAGGAAAGGTGGTACAGTCTTAGTAGAAACCTCAGAAACAGATGTTATGAGGCAATTCTCTCTGCAAAAGTTACTCCAAACATTTATTTGCCTCGCTTGCCAATCAATGGTGGGGTTATGTTTAGTGAGCCAGGGTAGCCCCAACACTAGAGGAGTAGGCAAACCGCTAAGGACGAAACATGACACATCCTCAACATGAGCATCACTCACAATTAAATGGATATTGTGAACTATGCCCTTTAATGATTTCTGAGAAAGTGGAGCTGAATCAATAGCAAAAACAGGAATATCCCTTCCTAAAGTGCATACCTGGAAACCATGAGTTATTGCAAATTGATTATCAATGAGGTTGACAGCTGCTCCACTATCCACAAAAATCTCACAAAAAATGCTCTTGCTCTCTAGCGCCACCCTAGCAGGCAGGACAAAACGGGAACTACAAGCAAACGGAAAACCTTCAATTTCCGCCTCAACCCTGCCAATAGTAACAGACGGAACATTTTTAAAAGATTTTTTTCCTTTTTGTCTCTTTATTACTCCCAGAAAACTGCCTGAATCTCCTTGAGGGACAAACATTTGCCAAATGATTTATACCTCCACAACAAAAACAAACCCTCCCATGCGGGCTGAATCTTCTATTGTCAGAGGCAATAAACCCCAGCTGCATGGGCTCCTGCTCAGAAGGGGCTGACAGCGACTGAGACTCCTGCGCACAGAATGAGACCGCTGCACTGTTCCGAGACTGAGTAGGACAGGAAGGAGAGATCTCTCGTCTCTCTCTAAGACGCCTGTCAATACGAACGGCCTGAGACATAGCAGAGTCCAAGGAGATAGGCCTCTCATGAAAGGAAAATGCATCTTTCAATCCCTCTGAAAGACCATGGCAAAATTGACTTCGGAGTGCAGCATCATTCCAACCAGTATCAGCTGCCCATCTCCGAAATTCGGAGCAGTATATCTCTGCGGATTGTTTACCCTGGCATAACAGATGTAGTCTAGACTCAGCCAGAGCAATACGATCCGGATCATCATATATCTGACCCAGGGCTAAAAAGAATTCATCCACTGAGCGGAGGGGCCGTGCCCCCTCCGGTAGCGAAAAGGCCCAAGACTGAGCGTTACCCCTGAGCAGCGATACAATGATCCCCACCCTCCGTTCTTCATCACCAGAAGAATGGGGAAGAAGGCGAAAATGGAGTTTGCAAGCCTCTTTAAAACGCACAAAATTCTCACTACCCCCAGAGAACGTATCCGGGAGCGAGACCTTGGGCTCAGCACAAACTCCATGAACGCAAGCTGAACCGGTCACTTGAAACTGAGAAAAAATCCTACGGAGATCAGCTACCTCCAATGAAAGACCCTGGAGGCGTTCAGCCAAAAGTGAAACCGGATCCATGCTTGAGACGGTTTTGGCGGCTGATAATGTCACGGATGGTGTACAGGAAACAAGACAATACCATATAAACAATGTCTCTCTGGATCCACAACTAAGGAACAAAGGGAGACCCCTGCAATAGAGCTGCCGCTCTCCCTCACTGCTCAGCCTATGCGAACACCCCAAAGGTGGATGGCCGCATATCCACGTTCCTCGGCTATCTATTACCTGAAGACCCTACAATAGTGAAGGGACACGACCACGGGCTCCCTACACTGACACGGAGGAAGTCAGGGTCACCTGGATCCAGAAAAGACAAAAACATAAATACATAAACAGCACTTATCTGCAGACGACAGACGACTGAGGACTGAGGACTGAGGACTGGGAACTGGGAACTGGGAACTGGGAACAGCATGCACACACACTCCAAGAAGTTGTATCAGCCGCACACTACTGCATTATGGGGAGGAACTTAAAGGGTAGTGATCAGTCTGACTGCATGACAGCTGAGATAGACTAACGAGATGAGAAACTAAACCAAAACAAAGAAATTCAAGGAGGAGGATCTGAGAAGCTCCTGTGAGCGCTTCTCAGCTGTCTGGCTGTGACACTACTATTTTGATGCTGCCACCTGCCTGATGCCACACATCTGATGCCAAGAGCTCCTTCTTACACCCACCATCGTCAGCGGGCACTGATATTGCCACCCACTTCCCCACTCTGTCACCGGGTCACTCTGTGGCCTCCTAATGCTGCTGCCACCTCACCACTCAGGTCTCCTCATCCTGCTGCTGCCACCTCCACACTATGTCACCTTGCCACTCTCTGGCCTCCTCATGCTGCTTCAACCTCCACACTATGCCACTTTGCTAGTCTGTGGCCTCCTCATGCTGCTGCTGCCACCTCCACACTATGTCAACTTGCCACTCTGTGGCCTCCTCATGCTGCTGCCAACTCCACTGTCACGGATGAAGTTAGCAGATAGCTGGAACATATAAATAAATGAGCGACTGGCTTGATCCCAAACTAAGGAGCTTATAGGTGAGCCCTATAAAACCCTAAGAGCTCTCCCTGACTGCTATGCACATGCAAGGGTCTTTATGGTAGACGATAGCATGCCCGCATACCTAATACTGTGTGACACCTGAAAACCCTATAATAGTGAGGGGACACGACCACCGGCTCCCTGCACTTAATACTGACGGAGTCAGGGTCACCTAGAATCAAGCCAACAAGGAAACACAATAAAGTAAATGACTTATCTGAACAAACAGCAGAAGCAGCCTCCAGCAGTGAACACCTCATCCAGGAAGTAGTATGAACCGCAAAGTGAGGCAGTATGGAAGGGATTATAAAGGAAGACGATTAGTCAAAATAAGTGACACCTGGCAGAAGGAAAGGAGATGAGAAAGTGAAACCAAAACAAAGAACATCATACAAGAGGTAGAGAAGAACGTCTGCCAGATCTTCTCACAGAACTGGCGGTGACATCCACTGTATGTCACCTTGCCACTTTGTAGCCTCCTCATGCTGCTGCCACCTCCACATTATGTCACCTTGCCACTCTGTGGTCTCCGAATGCTGCTGCTGAATGAACATTATGTCACTGGGTCACTCTGTAGCCTCCTCATGCTGCTGCTGCCACCTGCACTCTATGTCACCTTGCCACTCTGTGCTTTCCTCATGCTGCTGACAACTTACAATTCTTTTTCTGGGCCACTCTGTTACCTCCTTATGCAGCTGCCACCTCCACACTCTGTCATTGTGCCACTCTGTGGCCTCCTCATGCTGCTGCTGCCACCTCCACACTATGTCACCTTGCCACTCTGTGGTCTCCTCATGTTGCTGCTAAATCAAAACTATGTCACTGGGCCACTCTATGGCCTCCTCATGCTGCTGCCACCTCCACACTATGTCACCTTGCCACTCTGTGGCTTCCTAATGCTGTTACTGCCACCTCCACACTATGTTACCTTGCCACTCTGTGGTATCCTCATGCTGCCTCTGAATCAACACTATGTAACTGGGACACTCAGTGGCCCCCAAATGCTGCTGCCACCTCCACACTATGTCACCTTGCGACTCTGTGGTCTCCTCATGCTGCTGCCAACTCACAACTCTGTTTCTGGGCCACTCTGTGGTCTCCTCATGCAGCTGCCACCTCCACACTCTGTCATTGTGCCACTCTGTGGTCTCCTCGTGCTGCTGCTGCCACCTCCACACTATGTCACCTTGCCACTCTGTGACCTCCTTATGCTGCTGTCACCTCCACACTATGTCATTGTGCCACTCTGTGGCCTCCTCATGCTGCTGCTACCTCCACACTATGTCACCTTGCCACTCTGTGGCCTCCTCATTCTGCTGCTGCTGCCACCTTCATACTATGTCACCTTGCCAGTCTGTGGCCTCTTCATGCTGCTTCTGACTCAACACTATGTCACTGAGCCACGCTGTGGCTTCCTCATGCTGCTCCCACCTCAACACTATGTAAATGGGCCACTCTGTGGTCTCCTCATGCTGCTGCTACCTCAACACTATGTCATTGGGCCACTCTGTGGACTTCTCAAGCTGTTCTCTATGGGACACTATTTAGCCTTTTTGGCATCATCATTTATTTGACCCTTCTTCTGATCTGTGAGAAGGAAGGAAAAATGAGACGCACAATGGATCCTTTCTATGTAGCAGCTTTAAGGCCTGTATGGTTTCATCAGTATTGGCTTATGATTTTGTAGCCAAAAGCAGGAGTGGGTACAAAACACAGAAGACATGCAAATATTTCATTCAGATGTCATCTGTTTTGGATCCACTCCTGTTTTTTTTTTGGGCTTTAGAAATACTAATGGATTACTGACCAAATGCTGAACGAGTGACGGCGGATGCTCAACAGACAGGATCAATTTTTGGGGTGGTTATTGTTCTGACGGATCAAAGGAAGGGAAAAATAATCAGTGATTTCAACACAAACTTACTGCTGACATCCTCTCCATTCTGTCAGGGGGCTCTACTTGTATAAGCATTTAATAGAACAGGTTCTGTACACATCTATGTGGAATCAGCTGACGACGGTGTAAAAGGAGTGTGCTCTTTCACCCTACAGTAATTGCCCAAATAAGTGAAGTGCATAGTGATTCTAAGTGAGATGCCTGTCATACTGACTGATACAATATTGTTTCACTACCATAGCAGACTCCCTATTTTATTTATTTTATGCACTTACATAGTGTCTTAAAGACATTAGCATCCAAATGTAGAGTTGAGCGAACACCTGGATGTTCGGGTTCAAGAAGTTCGGCCGAACTTCCCGGAAATGTTCGGGTTCGGGATCCGAACCCGATCCGAACTTCGTCCCGAACCCGAACCCCATTGAAGTCAATGGGGACCCGAACTTTTGGGCACTAAAAAGGCTGTAAAACAGCCCAGGAAAGAGCTAGAGGGCTGCAAAAGGCAGCAACATGTAGGTAAATCCCCTGCAAACAAATGTGGATAGGGAAATGAATTAAAATAAAAATTAAAAAAATTAAAATGAACCAATATCAATTGGACAGAGGTCCCATAGCAGAGAATCTGGCTTCACGTCAGCAGGGAATCAGTCTCTTCATGCCATAGCAAAGAATCTGGCTTCATGTCAGCAGAGAATCAGGCTCTTCATGCCATAGCAAAAAATCTGGCTTCATGTCAGCGCAGAATCAGTCTTCATGTCATAGCAGAGAATCAGGCTTCACGTAACCCACCACTGGAACAGGCCACTGTCACACATTTAGGCCCAGGCACCCAGGCAGAGGAGAGGTCCCGTAACAGAGAATCTGGCCTTATGTCAGCGCAGCATCTGTCTTCATGTCATAGCAGAGAATCAGGCTTCACGTCACCCACCACTGGAACAGGCCACTGTCACACATTTAGGCCCCGGCACCCAGGCAGAGGAGAGAGGTCCCGTAACAGAGAATCTGGCCTTATGTCAGCGCAGAATCTGTCTTCATGTCATAGCAGAGAATCAGGCTTCACGTCACCCACCACTGGAACAGGCCACTGTCACATATTTAGGCCCAGGCAGAGGAGAGAGGTCGCGTAACAGAGAATCTGGCTTCATGTCAGCACAGAATCTGTCTTCATGTCATAGCAGAGAATCAGGCTTCACGTCACCCACCACTGGAACAGGCCACTGTCACACATTTAGGCCCCGGCACCCAGACAGAGGAGAGAGGTCCTGTAACAGAGAATCTGGCCTTATGTCAGCACAGAATCTGTCTTCATGTCATAGCAGAGAATCAGGCTTCACGTCACCCACCACTGGAACAGGTTACTATCACATATTTACGCCCAGGCAGAGGAGAGAGGTCCCGTAACAGAGAATCTGGCCTTAAGTCAGCGCAGAATCTGTATTCATGTCATAGCAGAGAATCAGGCTTCACGTCACCCACCACTGGAACAGGCCACTGTCACACATTTAGGCCCAGGCACCCAGGCAGAGGAGAGAGGGCCCGTAACAGAGAATCTGGCAATATGTCAGCGCAGAATCTGTCTTCATGTCATAGCAGAGAATTAAGCTTCACGTCACCCACCACTGGAACAGGCCACTGTCACACATTTAGGCCCAGGCACCCAGGCAGAGGAGAGAGGTCCCGTAACAGAGAATCTGGCCTGATGTCAGCACAGAATCTGTCTTCATGTCATAGCAGAGAATCAGGCTTTACGTCACCCACCACTGGAACAGGCCACTGTCACACATTTAGGCCCAGGCACCCAGGCAGAGGAGAGAGGTCCCGTAACAGAGAATCTGGCCTGATGTCAACGCAGAATCTGTCTTCATGTCATAGCAGAGAATCAGGCTTCACGTCACCCACCACTGGAACAGGCCACTGTCACACATTTAGGCCCAGGCACCCAGGCAGAGGAGAGAGGTCCCGTAACAGAGAATCTGGCCTGATGTCAGCGCAGAATCAGTCTTCATGTCATAGCAGAGAATCAGGCTTCACGTCACCTACCACTGGAACAGGCCACTGTCACACATTTAGGCCCCGGCACCCAGACAGAGGAGAGAGGTCCTGTAACAGAGAATCTGGCCTTATGTCAGCACAGAATCTGTCTTCATGTCATAGCAGAGAATCAGGCTTCACGTCACCCACCACTGGAACAGGCCACTGTCACATATTTAGGCCCAGGCACCCAGGCAGAGGAGAGAGGTCCCGTAACAGAGAATCTGGCCTTATGTCAGCGCAGAATCTGTCTTCATGTCATAGCAGAGAATCAGGCTTCACATCACCCACCACTGGAACATGCCACTGTCACACATTTAGGCCCAGGCACCCAGGCAGAGGAGAGAGGTCCCGTAACAGAGAATCTGGCCTTATGTCAGCGCAGAATCTGTCTTCATGTCATAGCAGAGAATCAGGCTTCAAGTCACCCACCACTGGAACAGGCCACTGTCACACATTTAGGCCCCGGCACCCAGACAGAGGAGAGCGGTCCAGTAACAGAGAATCTGGCCTGATGTCAGCACAGAATCTGTCTTCATGTCATAGCAGAGAATCAGGCTTCACGTCACCCACCACTGGAACAGGCCACTGTCACACATTTAGGCCCAGGCACCCAGGCAGAGGAGAGAGGTCCCGTAACAGAGAATCTGGCCTTATGTCAGCGCAGAATCAGTCTTCATGTCATAGCAGAGAATCAGGCTTCACGTCACCCACCACTGGAACAGGCCACTGTCACACATTTAGGCCCCGGCACCCAGACAGAGGAGAGAGGTCCTGTAACAGAGAATCTGGCCTTATGTCAGCACAGAATCTGTCTTCATGTCATAGCAGAGAATCAGGCTTCACGTCACCCACCACTGGAACAGGCCACTGTCACATATTTAGGCCCAGGCAGAGGAGAGAGGTCGCGTAACAGAGAATCTGGCTTCATGTCAGCACAGAATAAGTCTTCATGTCATAGCAGAGAATCAGGCTTCACGTCACCCACCACTGGAACAGGCCACTGTCACACATTTAGGCCCCGGCACCCAGACAGAGGAGAGGTTCATTCAACTTTGGGTTGCCCCGCAATATAATGGTAAAATGAAATTAAAAATAGTATTGAATGAGGAAGTGCCCTGGAGTAGAATAATATATTGTTAAGGGGAGGTAGTTAATATCTAATCTGCACAAGGGATGGACAGGTCCTGTGGGATCCATGCCTGGTTCATTTTTATGAACGTCAGCTTGTCCACATTGGCTGTAGACAGGCGGCTGCGTTTGTCTGTAATGACGCCCCCTGCCGTGCTGAATACACGTTCAGACAAAACGCTGGCCGCCAGGCAGGCCAGCACCTCCAAGGCATAAAAGGCTAGCTCTGGCCACGTGGACAATTTGGAGACCCAGAAGTTGAATGGGGCCGAACCATCAGTCAGTACGTGGAGGGGTGTGCACAGGTACTGTTCCACCATGTTAGTGAAATGTTGCCTCCTGCTAACACGTTCCGTATCAGGTGGTGGTGCACTTAGCTGTGGCATGTTGACAAAACTTTTCCACATCTCTGCCATGCTAACCCTGCCCTCAGAGGAGCTGGGCGTGACACAGCTGCGTTGGCGACCTCTTGCTCCTCCTCTGCCTTCGCCTTGGGCTTCCACTGGTTCCCCTGTGACATTTGGGAATGCTCTCAGTAGCGCGTCTACCAACGTGCGCTTGTACTCGCTCATCTTCCTATCACGCTCCAGTGTAGATAGTAAGGTGGGCACATTGTCTTTGTACCGGGGATCCAGCAGGGTGGCAACCAAGTAGTCCGCACATGTTAAAATGTGGGCAACTCTGCTGTCGTTGCGCAGGCACTGCAGCATGTAGTCGCTCATGTGTGCCAGGCTGCCCAGAGGTAAGGACAAGCTGTCCTCTGTGGGAGGCGTATCGTCATCGTCCTGTGTTTCCCCCCAGCCACGCTTTAGTGATGGGCCCGAGCTGCTTTGGGTGCCACCCCGCTGTGAACATGCTTCATCCTCATCCTCCTCCACCTCCTCCTCATCCTCGTCCTCCTCGTCCTCCAGTAGTGGGCCCTGTCTGGCCACATTTGTACCTGGCCTCTGGTGTTGCAAAAAACCTCCCTCTGAGTCACTTCTAAGAGACTGGCCTGAAAGTGCTAAAAATGACCCCTCTTCCTCCTCTTCCTCCTGGGCCACCTCCTCTTCCATCATCGCCCTAAGTGTTTTATCAAGGAGACATAGAAGTGGTATTGTAACGCTGATAACGGCGTCACCGCCACTGGCCATGTTGGTGGAGTACTCGAAAAAGCGCAACAGGGCACACAGGTCTCGCATGGAGGCCCAGTCATTGGTGGTGAAGTGGGTCTGATCCGCAGTGCGACTGACTCGTGCGTGCTGCAGCTGAAACTCCACTATGGCCTGCTGCTGCTCGCACAGTCTGTCCAGCATATGCAAGGTGGAGTTCCACCTGGTGGGCACGTCGCATATGAGGCGGTGAGCGGGAAGGCCGAAGTTACGCTGTAGCGCAGACAGGCGAGCAGCGGCAGGGTGTGAACGCCGCAAGCGCAAACAGACGGCCCGCACTTTATGCAACAGCTCTGACATGTCGGGGTAGTTGCGAATGAACTTCTTCACCACCAAATTCAGCACATGCGCCAGGCAAGGGATGTGCGTCAAACCTGCTAGTCCCAGAGCTGCAACGAGATTTCGCCCATTATCGCACACCACCAGGCCGGGCTTGAGGCTCACCGGCAGCAACCACTCGTCGGTCTGTTGTTCTATACCCCGCCACAACTACTGTGCAGTGTGGGGCCTGTCCCCCAACATATGAGTATCAGAATGGCCTGCTGACGTTTACCCCGTGCTGTGCTGAAGTTGGTGGTGAAGGTGTGTGGCTGACTGGATGAGCAGGTGGAAGAAGAGGAGGAGGAAGCTGAGTAGGAGGAGGAGGAGACAGGAGGCAAAGAATGTTGCCCTGCGATCCTTGGCGGCGGAAGGACGTGCGCCAAACAGCTCTCCGCCTGGGGCCCAGCCGCCACTACATTTACCCAGTGTGCAGTTAGGGAGATATAGCGTCCCTGGCCGTGCTTACTGGTCCACGTATCTGTGGTTAGGTGGACCTTGCCACAGATGGCGTTGCGCAGTGCACACTTGATTTTATCGGACACTTGTTTGTGCAGGGAAGGCACGGCTCTCTTGGAGAAGTAGTGGCGGCTGGGAACAACATACTGTGGGACAGCAAGTGACATGAGCTGTTTGAAGCTGTGTGTGTCCACCAGCCTAAATGACAGCATTTCATAGGCCAGTAGTTTAGAAATGCTGGCATTCAGGGCCAGGGATCGAGGGTGGCTAGTTGGGAATTTACGCTTTCTCTCAAATGTTTGTGAGATGGAGAGCTGAACGCTGCCGTGTGACATGGTTGAGATGCTTGGTGACGCAGGTGGTGGTGTTGGTGGTACATCCCATGTTTGCTGGGCGGCAGGTGCCAACGTTCCTCCAGAGGCGGAGGAAGAGGCCGAGGCGGCGGCAGCAGCAGCAGAAGAGGCCGAGGTGGCAGCAGCAGAAGAGGTAGCAGGGGGAGCCTGAGTGACTTCCTTGTTTTTAAGGTGTTTACTCCACTGCAGTTCATGCTTTGCATGCAGGTGCCTGGTCATGCAGGTTGTGCTAAGGTTCAGAACGTTAATGCCTCGCTTCAGGCTCTGATGGCACAGCGTGCAAACCACTCGGGTCTTGTCGTCAGCACATTGTTTGAAGAAGTGCCATGCCAGGGAACTCCTTGAAGCTGCCTTTGGGGTGCTCGGTCCCAGATGGCGGCGGTCAGTAGCAGGCGGAGTCTCTTGGCGGCGGGTGTTCTGATTTTGCCCACTGCTCCCTCTTTTGCTACGCTGTTGGCTCGGTCTCACCACTGCCTCTTCCTCCGAACTGTGAAAGTCAGTGGCACGACCTTCATTCCATGTGGGGTCTAGGACCTCATCGTCCCCTGCATCGTCTTCCACCCAGTCTTGATCCCTGACCTCCTGTTCAGTCTGCACACTGCAGAAAGACGCAGCAGTTGGCACCTGTGTTTCGTTATCATCAGAGACGTGCTGAGGTGGTATTCCCATGTCCTCATCATCAGGAAAAATAAGTGGTTGTGCGTTAGTGCATTCTATCTCTTCCACCCCTGGCGAAGGGCTAGTTGGATGCCCTTGGGAAACCCTGGCAGCAGAGTCTTCAAACAGCATAAGTGTCACGGCCAGGCCCATGACCGTGACTTCTTACCGCATGCAGTTGCCAGCGGTTTTGCATGGGTCTTCAACCACGGGTGAGGGCCGCTTGTCTGTGGCCTCACTTGTGGTTGCCGCGAGCAACCAGTGTTGGGGTTTAGCAGCAGAGCAGCCTGAGCGTTGCTAGGCAGCTTGCTGCCCTGGCATGCGGTCACACCTAGCAACCTTTCTGTTAGGTGTGTGTGTTGTGTGCACCGTGTTGTATGTTATTGTGTGCACTTTCCCTTTATGTATGTGTGTTTCCCTTCTGTGGCATTGGAAGGGTTAACTTCCTTCCCAGTGTGTGTGTGATGTCACTGGGTGTGTCTTACCTTGGGGTGTGGCCACTTTGGCCTATATAAACCCTCTCTCTAGCAGGGCTCAGTAGGTTGCTTCAGTCTTGCTAGCTGAGGCATCCTCCTGTGCTTTCCATTCCTCTGTGAGAGCCACCACTGTGGTCACAGGTTTTAGTTCAGGTTTTATGTCTTGTTAAGTTTATGCTTACCTGTATGTGTCATGTCTGGGTGATGGTCTGTTGGGATTTTCCTATGTTGGTTTGTGCAGCTAATGGTTCTGGATTCTCTGTGTCAGGGATCCAGTCAGCAAGGCTGTGGCAGGTTGGTTGAGCTACTTAGTTCACCTGCCATTTCCATTAGTCTGTTTATGTTTCCCCTTTTTCCCAACAGCTTGGCCGTTGAGACTCCTGCTCCTCCGTGTCTAGGAGGAGTAGGTCGTCTTACCCTGACTCCTAGCGCAGGGACCGGACGGAGGGTGAGTTAGGGATCCGAGGTTCCTGCGCATGGGTCCTCCTACCTTTAAGGTTGGCCCATGCAGTTAGGAGTTAGGGTCAGGGTAGGGACGCTGTTAGGAGGTGACCTGCTCCCTATCCTGTTCTCCTGGCCGAGTAGGCCATAACATCACCTGGCTGCACACGGCTGAGGATTTCCCCCATCCTCAGCCGTGACAGTATGACCACAGCGGCTTCTCGCGTGGCGTTCCCTCGAAAGAGGGTAAAGCATGCACCGCTATCTGCGGATGGGGTGCATGCGCGTTCTCCGGAGGGAGAGCGTTATGGGGCTTTCACCATTTACGGCGCGGTGAGTGGCATTCCCCGCCATTCCTTGCTCACCGTGTCCGTGTTGGTGTCCCCTTTTGTTTGTCTTTCCCCTCCCCTCCTCCCATTGTTTTCTAAGCCTCACCAACCTTCCCCTTTTTTGTTGGGAGGGGCTTTGAGGGGTGGGAGTATGCTCCCTCGAAAGAGGGTGAAGCATGTACCGCCGTCTGCGGAAGGGGTACATGCGCGCTCTTCGGAGGGCGAGTGTTCTGGGGGTTTCGCCTCTGAGGGCGCGGTGAGTGGCGTTTCGCCGCCATCCCTTCACCGTTGCCTCGTTTGGCGTCCCCCTGATTTTATTACACGTGGTATGTGTTTGGTATGCGGTATGCATGCCTTCGGAAGAGGGTGCAGCATGCAGTGCCATCTTCTTGTGGCCTGCATGCGCGTTCTCCGGAGGGAGAGCGTCCCGGGGGGATCACCGTTCCGTGTCCGTATTGGTGATCCCTCGTCCCTCTCCATGTTCCCATCTCTGGTCTTTTGCTGGCAGCACTCCGTAAGGGGTCCGGCTGCGTGCTGGTTAGGAGGGTCTGCTGGCAACGACTAGAGTGGGGACGTTAGTGGAGAGTCCCCTCGTCCACTCTCTGTGGTTCCATTCCCTTGTCGCTGGTGCTGGCTGCAGGCCTCGTCGGACTGGCTAGTGTGAGCTGGGAGAGGATGCAGCTGACAGTGACCCCCTGGGAACCATGTCCTGAGAGTGGACGTCTCCTTCTCTCATCCCCTTGTGTGAGTCCCTCACCAGTTTCCTTTGTTTTGGTGGGGGGGCTTTGAGGGGTGGGAGTGTCACGGCCAGGCCCATGACCGTGGCTTCTTACCGCATGCAGTTGCCGGCGGTTTTGCATGGGTCTTCAACCACGGGTGAGGGCCGCTTGTCTGTGGCCTCACTTGTGGTTGCCGCGGGCAACCAGTGTTGGGGTTTAGCAGCAGAGCAGCCTGAGCGTTGGTAGGCAGCTTGCTGCCCTGGCATGCGGTCACACCTAGCAACCTTTCTGTTAGGTGTGTGTGCTGTGTGCACCGTGTTGTATGTTATTGTTTGCACTTTCCCTTTAGGTATGTGTGTTTCCCTTCTGTGGCATTGGAAGGGTTAACTTCCTTCCCAGTGTGTGTGTGATGTCACTGGGTGTGTCTTACCTTGGGGTGTGGCCACTTTGGCCTATATAAACCCTCTCTCTAGCAGGGCTCAGTAGGTTGCTTCAGTCTTGCTAGCTGAGGCAGCCTCCTGTGCTTTCCATTCCTCTGTGAGAGCCACCACTGTGGTCACAGGTTTTAGTTCAGGTTTTATGTCTTGTTAAGTTTATGCTTACCTGTATGTGTCATGTCTGGGTGATGGTCTGTTGGGATTTTCCTATGTTGGTTTGTGCAGCTAAAGGTTCTGGATTCTCTGTGTCAGGGATTCAGTCAGCAAGGCTGTGGCAGGTTGGTTGAGCTACTTAGTTCACCTGCCATTTCCATTAGTCTGTTTATGTTTCCCCTTTTTCCCAACAGCTTGGCCGTTGAGACTCCTGCTCCTCCGTGTCTAGGAGGAGTAGGTCGTCTTACCCTGACTCCTAGCGCAGGGACCGGACGGAGGGTGAGTTAGGGATCCGAGGTTCCTGCGCATGGGTCCTCCTACCTTTAAGGTTGGCCCATGCAGTTAGGAGTTAGGGTCAGGGTAGGGACGCTGTTAGGAGGTGACCTGCTCCCTATCCTGTTCTCCTGGCCGAGTAGGCCATAACATCACCTGGCTGCACACGGCTGAGGATTTCCCCCATCCTCAGCCGTGACAATAAGAGACTGCTGCATAACTTGAGGCTCAGACAGTTTCCCTGATATGCATGGGGGTGATGTGACAGACCGATGGGCTTGGTTTTCATGCGCCATCTGTGCGCTTTCTGCAGAAGACTGGGTGGGAGATAATGTGAACGTGCTGGATCCACTGTCGGCCACCCAATTGACTAATGCCTGTACCTGCTCAGGCCTTACTATCCTTAGAACGGCATTGGGCCCCACCAAATATCGCTGTAAATTCTGCTGGCTACTGGGACCTGAGGTAGTTGGTTCACTAGGACGTGTGGCTGTGGCAGAATGGCCACGTCCTCTCCCAGCACCAGAGGGTCCACTAACACCACCACGACCATGTCCACGTCCGCGTCCCTTATTAGATGTTTTCCTCATTGTTCCCGTTCACCGCAATTTTGAGAATGGCAAATTTGGGAATGCTTTTTCAACCCAGAACAAAAAGTCTGCTTTTACGGTCACTACAAATAACTTGACCAGATAAAACACTGCAGATTTGGTTGAATAGAGATGTGAGACCTGTTTTTTTTTTTTGCGCTGTGTGACAGGTATAGGTTTAATCACAGAATCACACTTCTATCAGCACGCTAGCGTGTGTCTTAGGTTTTTCTGAGTGACACTATCAATACCTTCAATGTAAGATTTTCTTTTTGGGATAGATTTTAAGTAGGCCTCAAATACCAGAAACTAGTTATTTTGAGAATGGCAAATTTGGGAATGCTTTTTCAACCCAGAAAAAAAGTGTGCTTTTACGGTCAATACAAATAACTTGACCAGCTAAAACAGTACAGATTTGGTTGAATAGAAATGTCAGGTCTATTTTTTAGGCGCTGGGTGACAGGCTCAACTTGCCCCTGATGTAATATATGGCCAAAAAATAACCACACTGTTGATGGTTAAATGCACTTGGGTGACACAGGATCAGCCTGCACCTGATGTAGTATATGGCCAAAAAATAATCAGACTGTTGATGGTTAAATGCACTTGGGTGACACAGGCTCAGCCTGCAGCAGATGTAGTATATGGCCAAAAAATAATCAGACTGTTGATGGTTAAATGCACTTCGGTGACACAGGCTCAGCCTGCAGCTGATGTAGGATATAGCACAAAATAACCACACTATCGATGGTTAAATACACTTGGTGATAGCTCGTGCTGGCGCACCACAAGTCACAAAATGGCCGTTGATCACCCCAGAAAAAAAGTGATCTAAAAACGCTCTGGGCAGCCTCAAAAAAGTGAGCAAGTCAATAATACCACTTCAATGATCCACAGCTGCAGATCGATCACAGAATGAAGTCTTTTGGAGAAGTTAATCTGCCTAATCTCGTCCTAACGTCGCAGCTGCAACCTCTCCCTATACTGATCATAGCAGAGTGACGTGCGGCGCTACGTGACTCCAGCTTAAATAGAGGCTGGGTCACATGGTGCACTGGCCAATCACAGCCATGCCAATAGTAGGCATGGCTGTGATGGCCTCTTGGGCCAAGTAGTATGACGCTTGTTGATTGGCTTTGCAGCCTTTCAAAAAGCGCCAAGAAAGCGCCGAACACCGAAACCGAACCCGGACTTTTACGAAAATGTTCGGGTTCGGGTCCGTGTCACGGACACCCCAAAATTCGGTACGAACCCGAACTATACAGTTCGGGTTCGCTCATCCCTATCCAAATGTCCCCAATGGGGCTCACAATCTAAGTTCCCTACCAGTATGTCTTTAGAGTGAAAACCAGAGGAAACCCACGGAGAACATACAAACTCCATGCAGATGTTGCCCTTGATTTGAACCTAGGACCCCAGCACTGCAAGAAACCAGTGCTAACCACTGAGCCACCGTGCTGCCCAGGTGTGTGTTACTGCAAGGCACAGTGTTCTACACCACTATACAGGATCTCTGCAGCCAGGAAATAGCTGTTTTTTAACGTGATTCGCCGCAAATAAATTCGGATTGAATCAAATCTATTCGGAAAAATTTGGCGAACCAGCCGAATCGAATTTCTGAGAAATTCGTTCATCTCTAGCGAACACCATAACAGAAAAATAATAAAAATGACTGAAAACATTGAAAAAAAAGCCATACTCACTGCAAAATGGTATTATTAAAAACCACAAATCACCCCATAAAAATAAGCCCTCACACAGCTCTGTTGACTTTACTATAAAGCAATCAAAATATGGGGGTCAGATTATGGCAATGCAAAGAAAAAAAAAAAAAAAGAAAGTTTTTATTTATTTTTTAAGTATTAAAACAAAAGAAAAACTATATATATATAGTAACGCTGTTATTGTACTGACCCGTAGATTTAAGGTAACAGGTCAGTTTTACATATAGGCAATTCTATAAAACCGAAATCTGCATTTTTTTTCAGCTTCCCACCACATTGTATCTAATATTAAATGGTGCCATTAGAAACTACAACTTGTCCCACAAAAAAAGCAAACCCTTATACCTTTATATGAATGGACAAATAAAAACATTATGGCTTTAGGAAGAAACGAAAATGCAAAAAAGAAAAATCAAGTTCATGAATGGGTGAAGGTGTCTAAATTTAAGAGTAATAATAAACCACTGCCATAGTGTTTCTCTTTAAAATGCAATTGTTTCAATTAGAATCTCATGAACAGTTCATAATTTACTGCAGCAAGTCTCAAGGGAAAACATTGCACCTGTACTAGCTGTTCCAGCTGTGTTGATTCACAGATATGAAATAACATCCCCATGGATCAATCATGAACATGTCCGCAATAAAAATAAAAATCCTTTATTGCTTCATGTTTGTATGTGACAACTGGATTATTCTCCAGATTATTCTCCAGATATTTGACGTTTGTTGGGATACATATTTCATAAGATGTCTCAAACCAAGACCATGGAGAACATATGAATGGCAGTGGTAATCTGTAAAGCTCCTTTACAATTTTTATTTACCGGACAACTCTCCTAAAAATCAGCAAGCTACTATATGACCTGACAAGGGGACATTGGTTTCCATTCTGTGCACACATCACACAAGCCTTCTAAAGTTGTAGACGAAAATTGATTTGGCCTTCCCAAATTAACACATCCATTCACCTACATTCAGGGATATACAATCCTATTGATTTGGCCTGTCATACATGAAAGGGTGATAATGCATTCTGATTGCATTCCAGTTTAAAAGAAGCAAGTCAGATCAATCTGAGAAAAAATGAAATGCTGAAAATTCAATGGTTCCTTACTTGTCACTCTTACTTCTTCACTTCATCCCAGCAAGTAATTTTTGTACAGTATATACAGATTGTTATGTATTCCCATCTTGTTGCTGCTCGTGAACTACAAAAGACTGGATTGATTTTATGTATACATGATATGGGTTAACCATTGGGAAACTGGTTGCGCTACAATTGTGCTGTTGTTTCTAGAGATGAGCAAATTTTTCAAAAACTTGTTTCACCGGTTTGCCAAATTTTTTGGGAAAAATTTGGTTTGATCAGAATATATTTGCAGAAAATTCTGTTAAAAAACGGCTA
Source organism: Bufo bufo (assembly GCF_905171765.1). Lineage (NCBI taxonomy): Eukaryota > Metazoa > Chordata > Amphibia > Anura > Bufonidae > Bufo > Bufo bufo. The sequence continues at coordinate 468,536,680 of NC_053392.1, read as the reverse complement.
TTTCCTGGCTGCAGAGAGCCCTTATAGTGGAGTAGAACACTGTGCTTTGCAGTAAAACGCATAGGGAGTTTGCTTTGGTCGCTAAATAATACTGTGAGTCAGTATGACATGCAAAGGACAGGTGTCACTCTTAGAATCACTGCATACTTCACTTATTTGTGCAGTCACTGGGCCAAAACTGACCAAATATCTCAAATACCATATGAACTCAGCCTTACAGGTCAATGTTAGCGTCAAGAAGAAGCGCACTCCTTATACACCGTCGTTAGCTGATTCTACATAGACGTCTACAGAACCTGTTCAATTAAAGGCTTATACAAGAAGAGCCTCCCTGACAGAATGGAGAGAGTGTCAGCTAGTGGCATATATAGCAATCACTGGGCCCCATCGCAAGAATCTGAATTATCCACCCCTTGGCCCATCCGACCTCCTATCTTGGCTCCTCCCCTGCCACACCCCCATTTGCCAATAAAGAAATGTATACATACGTTCGTACGTATTCTTACTGACCCAGAGAATAAAGGGCACACGTCAGTTTTGCGGCAAAGGGAATGTCGTAGGAACAAAACCCTGTGGTATCTGAATCTATGGGACTCCTGTGGATATTCTATAACAGTTTTATCTGCAGTCCTATGTAACACTACAAATAACACAGTGATAACTCTCTGAGTACATATAATGTAGTAGATTTCACCTGTAGTCCTATGTAACACCACAAACAACACAGTGATGGCTATCTGATTACCGAAAATGTAGTAGTGTTACCTGCAGTCCTATGTAAAACCACAGATAACACTAGTGCTGATAATGTGGTAGTGCTAACTGCAGTCCTATGTAAAACCACAGATCACACTAGTGAAGATCATGTGGTAGTGTTATCTGTGTCCTTGGTGTGCTTCCCTGTGCCTCTCCCACTGACTCCATGCTGGCGTCTCTGCCTCCTCTTCTTTCTCTTGCCCCGCACAGAACGTCCTGATGCAGCTGCGTCAAGACATAGGAACACTGTGGTCATGGTGATGGTGACACAAACATGGAGACAGGAACAGACACACACATACATACAATAAATATGATCACATAACACATCACTGCTCCTGCCTGTCTGCTTTGGTAAAGTCGGGCACAGATGGGATATGTCAGGCTTTAGCAGAGTGGGCACAGGACAGTTGACACAGGGCACAATATGTATGCGAGCACAGCTGAACGAATGCAGGGCAGGAGCCCGCATACACATCACTCCTCCTGCTTGTGTCATAATCCCCCCTGGGGCATTTTGGGGGGCATTAGGGGTTGGAGTGTGCACATAGCCACCAATCACATTCCCCCCCTTCCTAAAGGTGACTGATGTGCTTGGGGGGGCGGAATATGTTTGGTGGCTATGTGCACACTCAGCATCAGCAGCAAGGAGTTAAAGGGGTTATTCAACCCCTAATGCCCCCAAAATGCATGTAGGAGGAAAGCACACTGTCGTTCTGAGTCCTCTATGAGCCCCCCCGAGTCCTCTCTGAGCCTCTATGAGCCCCCCCAAAACCCCACTGCTTGCTGCTGCCCTCAAGAATACCCATATCCAACCAACCATATAGATCTGTCCTGAGTGGTCCTTCAGTCTGGGCTGGGGGGATGCACTCACTGCCACTGGCTAATGACTTTTGGGCAGCAGACATGAGCGCAGGGATCGAGAGGATGGTAGTAGGCAGGGTGAGTGTGAACTTGTGCGGCCCCAGCTCCTACTGCCTGCCAGCTGCACACTGGCCAATCAGCAGTAGGATCTTTGCGCTGAGAAAAACTGATTGTGCAGCCAGCCAGTAGCGCAGGGGCAACACGTGAGGTGCACGGTGGACCGATGAGGGGCCAAAATATAACACACAGTTCATCAGTTTACTCACAGTTAGCAGAAAGCCTCCCTGGGCTGGCAGCACAGTGTTGAGGTGGACAGCACAAAATCCTCCAGGGCACACTCTGTGTAGGGAAGCATCATCCAAGATGGTGGTTAAGGTACCCTTGATGTTAGGGGTGCTTGTTGCGGCTGAGTCCCTTGATGGTTTTTGTCGTGACGCCAGTACCGTTAATGGTGGTACAACCATTAGTAGTAATAAAGAGGTAGGCAGTGGTAAGATGCAACTCACAACTTTTACTTTTGGTAACTTTGGTTGCAAATATGTAAGAAAAAGGGGCAGTAACGTTTTAAAATCTATCTTTTATTCGGACAATTAAGAACTAAGATGGTGAGCCCCTACTAGACAAACCACATAACAATGACGAACATTAATAAGATCACTTAAGGTCAGGTCCATTTAGGCCCATGGATAGGAGACAAAGTGGAGGTGACCAAGATACATATACACTATTGGAAGGCCCTGGGTGGTGTACCCAAGGTCTACTAGTATGCCAACAGGCAGAAAAAACAGGGTGGGTCTTACCGGTAAGGATGCCCGGGTCGTATGGTCCACTGTTCAAAACAGGTGTCTTTGAACCTGGTTGCGACCGTCAGTCGGTTAGGTCTTGATGGCTGAGGGCAACAGGGAAATATCTAACCCTGTTACTGCCCTACTTGGCCTGTTGTACCCTAACCACCTAACACGAGGTCCTGGCCCCGCAAGGGGTGGCCCCGTCCGGAACCTGACCCTGAAACATGCACCCTAGATGGCCCTGTGAAAAGAGGGAAAAGGCCAAAGAGGGGCTATGACTATCAGGATGGTACGGTGTGTAAAGGGAAAGAAAAAGTCCTTAAGGACTATTGTAAGGATATATTCATAGTCCCAAGGACAGATATGGGGATATATTCACGGTCCCTACGCGTTTCATTAATGAATATATAACACCTTATGATAGATACAGTTCATCTACTTCTACACGACCCCCTAATTCATCAGGGGACAGGGGTCATGGAGAGAGGAAAAGTACCCCACTCCTGTGTCGGCTGTATGATGTTAGCGGACAGAGGGGAGGGGAAAGGAACAGAGATTATACCAGCTTGAGTGGACGTATACAGTCCAAGTCAGCACAAGTACCTGTAGAAGGGAAAACATAGAGAAAAGCCCACTCAGGTACAAAGTATAACCATAATTCCAGCAGCTGGCATATTAGATGCAAGTTACTTACTGTGTCTCACATGGAATGCGTATGGCCTATACCAAGGAGGATTGCAGGGCAGCTAGATACACTGCCTGTCTGCCGGCGTCTGTTAGCGCCAGTGGTGTGCGCTCAGGGGTTTAAATGTGCAGAGGGGGCTGGCCGTGCATCTGTTTAGGGGGCGTGGCCGCCGCGCACGCTTAGGCTTGTGTATTGCATGACGCGGTCGGCCACCTCCCATTGCACATGGGCACTGGCAGGAGGGGGCGGCCGTTTGCGACGCTCGGCTACCGCAGCGTCACAGAATCAGGGGGCGTGGTCGGAACCGAACGCCACGCCCGCCGTCCGATGGGAGCAGCGAAGGTGGGAGGAGTCACTGGTAAAACAAAGTGACACCTACTACCAACCCTGCGCTGGTGTTGGGGATGGAATTATACATCAACCCCTGTGTAGGACCTAAGGGGGGCATTTATGGCAGGTTAACTATCAGGTCTGGACGGAGTGCCATGACACTACAAATAAGCGATAATGTTTTCAACCTATATGTGGATTTACTTAAATACACCGCTCAAATCTGGCAGTGCAATCATGACTAAGATCCGCATATATAGCAACATAGTAGAAGTAAGCAAACCCGAGGTGATGTAAGCCTGAGACGGGTATAGGGCTATACCAGTCGTCTCCGATCAGGTACCAGGGACAGGTGACGGTTATTTTAAAGACGATGCGCCTCCTGTCCAGACCATGGGAGATCTAAATATACAATTGGGATACATGAAAAACGGTTATCATAGAGGTTATAGGAAGCAGCCAAAGTGCAGTTGGTCGTTCAAGCCAAGGGGGTTGGTGGTCCTCAGCTTGAATATCCACCAACACTCCCTCTGGAGAATTTTTTTGTCCCAATCGCCTCCCCGTAGTGGCTTCTTGATCACCTCCAAACCTATGAATTTAACCCCTGATGCGCGTCCACCGTGGGCCGAGTGCATGTGTCTTGCTACCGGGGTATCTCTCTTTTTACGGATGTCACCCATGTGCTCACCTATACGTATCCGTAGCTCCCTACGGGTCTTACCTACGTATCTGATACCACACTCACAGGTGAGCAGGTAGATTACTCCTATCGTGCGGCAGTTAATGAAACCACGTATTTGGTGAGTGAAACCTATGGGGTCAAAGGTCACTGTTTTAACCTGGGTGACGAATTTGCAAAAACTACATCGGCCGCACTGGAAACATCCGAATACTGGTTTGTCTAACCACGTTCTTTTCTTGGGGGGGCTATAATGGCTATGAACAAATAAATCTCTGAGGTTGGTTCCCCTCCTAAAAGTAATTGATGGATGGGTACTGATTACATCTGCTAGATCTGGGTCCATCCGGAGAGTGTCCCAGTTACGGGCCAAAATCTCCTTAATTTCCCTGGCCGCTGAATCATAGGTGCCGATGATTCGTAGGGACTTTTGTGGTTCAGTTTTGGCTCCTTTCACGGGGTGTAGGAGTGTGGTGCGTGCCTCCTGTTGTGCTCTCTGATATGCTTTTCTTAATACATTATCAGGGTATCCCCGTGCCCGAAAACGCTCTCTTAACTCACGTGCTTGGCGTTTGAATTCACGCGGTTCCGAGCAGTTCCGCCTAAGTCTAAGGTATTGGCCAACGGGGATACCCCGCTTCAATGGGACAGGATGACAACTGTCCCATCGAAGCAGAGAATTCGTTGATGTTTCCTTACGAAATATGGTTGTCTGGAGACCTCCCTCCCTGTCTCTGGAGATGCAGATGTCAAGAAATGGCAGATTGTCACGTACAATTACAGATGTAAACCTGAGGTTAATGGAATTATGATTGAGTTCATCCACCAACCTCCCGAACTCGTCCTCTGGCCCGCTCCACAGGATGAAAATGTCATCTATGAAGCGGGCCCAGAGGACGATGTACTCGGTGTACCAACCCGGTGTATCACCAAACACCGTAGTCTCCTCCCACCAGCCCAGGAGCAAGTTTGCATAGGATGGTGCACAAGAGCTACCCATCGCGGTGCCCCTGAGCTGGTGGTATAGTCGTCCATCAAAGAGGAAACAATTACTTGTCAATACAAAGTTCAGGAGTTTAAGTATCAGTTCATTATGTGCAGAGAACTGCATTCCTCTAGCTCTCAGAAAGTGTGCTGTGGCTGAGAGACCCTTCTCATGGGGGATTGAGGAATATAGGGCCTCGACATCAATCGATGCCATGAACCAATGTGGTTCAAGATTGAGATCTTCTAACTTTGAGAGTAAATCTCCAGTATCTTTAACATAAGATGGCAGGCACTGCACGAATGGGCTTAGAATGCGGTCCACGTATATTCCGCTGTTCTGTGGCAAACTGCCGACCCCGGATACAATTGGGCGACCCTTAAGGGGTGATGTGCCCTTATGTACCTTGGGTAGGCAGTAAAAGGTAGCCATGGTGGGGTGTTCCGGGAACAGAAAATCAAACTCATTGCTACTAATGAGACCATCCATCTTGGCTATCGTTAGAATGTCACGTAATTCCTGTTGCAACCCAGAGGTGGGGTCAGATGGTAGTATTTCATAGCTGTCTCTGTCACTGAGTAAAGTAAGACACATGTCTCTATAGGTGGCGGTATCGAGAATGACCACATTTCCCCCTTTATCCGAGGGCTTGATCATGATATTAGTATCGGTGGAGAGTGTTTTAATCGCCTGTCTTTCTTTCCAGCCACAGTTATACCTCGTGGCAGTGGGACTGATCTTAGCTAATTCCGTGGTGGTCTGTTTCAGGAAGACGTCAACACATGAGATGTCTCCTGCGGGTGGCATTTTATTACTTTTGTTCCTGAGGTCAGTAAAAGGACCTCTGCCATCAGGGTTATCCGGCATGATGTCCAGATTAAATAGGAAACGTACATCGCCCAGGATCTCCACCGGCACGCCCAGCTCGCGGCTTTCTTTCTTGTCCCTCAGCTTGAAGTGTTTGTGCCACTTCAGCTTGCGGGCGAACAGGTGAAGATCCTTGGTCCACCGGAACAGATCAAAATTGGTGGTAGGCACGAAGGATAAGCCGCGTCTTAATGCCCTAACTTTGGTTGCAGCAGTACAAAGAATGCAGTCTCTTGATGTTACAGAGTTGGTCTGCAAATCCACTGTTTCTAGGCTTTTCAGGCTTTAGTTTGGAGCAGTGGGTTAGGTGTACCTGGTTTCTATCGATGTGCTGGATCCTATTTCTTGTTCTTTCCCTACAAGCTGAACATTGTGGCAAGGTGAAATAATATTAATCCTCAATACAGTGAAGGAGTTTAAGCATGCATGGGATAGGCATAAGGGCTCTTTCACACTTGCGTTCTTGTCTTCCGGCATAGAGTTCCGTCGTCGGGGCTCTATGCCGGAAGAATCCTGATCAGGATTATCCTAATGCATTCTGAATGGAGAGAAATCCGTTCAGGATGCATCAGGATGCATCAGGATGTCTTCAGTTCCGGAACAGAACGTTTTTTGGCCGGAGAAAATACCGCAGCATGCTGCGCTTTTTGCTCCGGCCAAAAATCCGGAACACTTGCCGCAAGGCCGGATCCGGAATTAATGCCCATTGAAAGGCATTGATCCGGATCCGGCCTTAAGCTAAACGTCGTTTCGGCGCATTGCCGGAGCCGACATTTAGCTTTTTCAGAGTGGTTACCATGGCTGCCAAGACGCTAAAGTCCTGGCAGCCATGGTAAAGTGTAGCGGGGAGCGGGGGAGCAGTGTACTTACCGTTCGTGCGGCTCCCCGGGCGCTCCAGAGTGACGTCAGGGCGCCCCAAGCGCATAGATCATGTGATCACATGGATCACGTCATCCATGCGCATGGGGCGCTCTGACGTCACTCTGGAGCGCCCCGGGAGCCGCACGGACTGTAAGTATACTGCTCCCCCGCTCCCCGCTCCTACTATGGCAACCAGGACTTTAATAGCGTCCTGGGTGCCATAGTAACACTGAACGCATTTGGAAGACGGTTCCGTCTTCAAATGCTTTCAGTACACTTGCGTTTTTCCGGATCCGGCGTGTAATTCCGGCAAGTGGAGTACACGCCGGATCCGGACAACGCAAGTGTGAAAGAGGCCTCAGGCCATCCTTCATATAAGATAGGGCCAGGGGCTATCCATAGTACTCAGTATATTGGGCAGACTAGATGGGCCAAATGGTTCTTATCTGCCGACACATTCTATGTTTCTATGTTTCTATTTAGACAGGAAAACTCAACTGTCTCTCAGAAGTATGGTGTGGCTGCCAGAAGCTATAAATCCTCCACCATGCAAAGGTGTCTGTGGCCCTCAATAATGGCTCTTATCACTGATGATTCCTTAGGAAGCTTGTTTCTATTCCAGGGAGGCAAACTCTTCTCCTACTGGTCAGGGATGCAAGTCTATAGTCCGGCCACAGAAGTAAAATGCTCTTCTGCACCTCACATCTTAGTATCACCTCCTAGAGAAGTTGACTCCACTCAGTAATCTGTGTCATGGAGTCTTCACTCTACATTTTCTCCCACTAATTCTGATCTGACTTTCTCAGATCTGCTGTCTTCTCTGACTACATTTTTACTCAACTCCACTCACTAACTAGGCCTGACCTAGGTATATATATAAGACCTGAACTATATCCCCATCTAGTGGTGGGATGTATAAATTACACCTAATATGCATGGTAACAGGGATTTTGCAGATATAATAGTACAAAAATCATACAATACTGCACAATTCATTGTTAAGACCAAAAAGTGCTTTTAAGCAGTGCCCACACACACGTAGTGGGACGCTGCAATTGGCCAGTGTGAAATGCTGCAGATGTCCGGATCATCAGGTCAGACAGGGAGCGGGGGCCAGAGGGAGAACATAAGTGCTGCTGACGCATATTAACTAATAACTGTCTGTGCAGAGAAGAAGGAGAGGGCGGGGCCTTCAGTGCACTCCAGGACCCCCTGTGCCACGGCCCCCATAGCAACGGCGTAGTCTGTCTATATTGGCGGTACACCACTGGTGTCAGCAGTACGTTTGTGTTGACGTCACTGATTATTTTGCCCTTCCTCTGATGCATCAGAACAATAACCCCCAAAAAATGGATCCTGTCTATGGAGCATCCGCCTTCACTCGGTCAGCATTTGGTCAGTAATTCATCATCAGTATTGCTAATGCCCAAAAAAACAGGAGTGGATCCAAAACAGAGATGACACGTGAACAAAATATTTGCATGTCTTCTGTGTTTTGTACCCACTCCTGCTTTCGGACACCAAATCCTAAGCTAATTCTGTTTGGACCATACAGGCCTTACAGCTGCTACACAGACAGGATCTGTGGTGTGTCTAATTTTTCCTTCCTTCTGACAGAACAGAAGAAGGGTCAAAAAAAGATGATGTCAGCCAAGCCAAAAAGGCTAAATAGTGGCCCAGTCATGAAGTGGGGAGGGTGGAAACAGCATGATAAGTCCACAGAGTGGCCCAATGACATAGTGGTGAGGTGGAAGCAGCATGAGGAGACCACAGAGTGGCCCAATAAGAGCATCTGGAGGTGGCAGCAGCATAAAGAGGCCACAGAGTGGCAAGATGACATAGTGTGGAGGTAGAAGCAGCATCAGGAGGCCACAGAGTGGCACAGTGACAGAGTGTGGAGGTGGCAGCATCACAAGGAGGCCACAGAGTGGCAAGGTGACATAATGTGGAGGTGGGTGGCAAAACCAGTACCAGCTGAAGATGGTGGGTGCAAGAAGGAGCACTTGGCATCAGATGTGTGGCATAAGGCCAGTGGCAGCATCAGAATAATAGCTGTGGCAGGTACCCAGAAATAACCGGTCTCTTTTGTCAAATTGTTTGTGTGATACCATGGATGATCTAGTCTGATGCATCAGGCATTGGTAGGAAGAAATCCTGGCTGATCGACGTCTGATTCATCTTGACAGAGGTCAATCTCTCCACATTTAGGGTGGACAGACGAGTTCTTCTTGGGGTAACTATGGCCCCTGCCGCACTAAACACCCGCTCTGATGCCACACTACTGGCTGGGCAAGATAGCTTTTCCAGGGCAAACTTGGCCAGTTGCAGCGACAAATCCAGTTTGGCTGTCCAGTATTCCAGCGGATCTTCAATGACGGCTGGCAGGGTGCACTCGAAGTATGCCACCACCTGCTGGTTCCGGTCCTGCTCGATTTTCAGTTGTCGCGGAGAAAGCCAGGATTTGATTTCTTGCTGAAGGACACGGAGCAGTTCCTCCCATGTGTGACTCCGTTCGCCCTGGCAAACCAGGTGCAGAACAGCGTGAGAGTGATGAGAGGGGTTACACATGGCTTGCATAGACTACATGCCTCCAACATAATTTTTGGATCTCTACATGAAGATAATGTATTTGCTGTAAATCGCGAGAGGGGCATATCTGGAGATATTGACTTCACAAGAGATACAGAGCAGTGGAGTTCAGCCACCTCTCTTTGCCTCCCGCTGTTTACTGCTCCTGAATTAAAATTGGGGCAACCAGCTCCAGATTCCTCTGATGTGTATGCCTACAGAGTCCTTTTCTTATGGCTTGCACAGGGAGCAAGATTGTTATGCACAATTCTAATAGAACTCCTGATCTTAAGAAACTGGACTTTGACTCCAAAGCAGAGGCTCTCCTGTCATGTCTTGTGTGCTGTGCAGACGGAGCAGATAAAAATACATGAATTTTTTTTTATTTTTTTTTAATCAAATTGTTTTTATTGAAGGTTTTCTCCCCAACAACATAAAAAAGACAAACATTTTCCCCCGTCCCACCCCCCTCCCTTCCGTCCCCGGTCCCAGAAGTCCCAAATAACATTTGGAGAAGCTCCAAAAGTCTCTTAGGTGAAAAGTCCGAGCAAGATGAGCAAAAGAAAAACTCTAAGTCGATGTCCTTCAGCTACATATTCTGCAGTGGTATAGTATACACATCAAATCATCCAGTCGACCCTTATGACAGCATGTCTCAAGAAAAGGTATTGAAGTACAGTACAGACCAAAAGTTTGGACACACCTTCTCATTCAAATAGTTTTCTTTATTTTCATGACTATGAAGGCATCAAAACTATGAATTAACACATGTGGAATTATATACTTAACAAACAAGTGTGAAACAACTGAAAATATGTCATATTCAAGGTTCTTCAAAGTAGCCACCTTTTGCTTTGATTACTGCTTTGCACACTCTTGGCATTCTCTTAATGAGCTTCAAGAGGTAGTCCCCTCAAATGGTCTTCCAACAGTCTTGAAGGAGTTCCCAGAGATGCTTAGCACTTGTTGGCCCTTTTGCCTTCACTCTGCGGTCCAGCTCACCCCAAACCATCTCGATTGGGTTCAGGTCCGGTGACTGTGGAGGCCAGATTATCTGGCACAGCACCCCATCACTCTCCTTCATAGTCAAATAGCCCTTACTTTCAAAGTTTTCTAAATTTTTCCCTCCGTCTGGCAGCAACTGTTCCTATTGTCATCAGAGAGCAACATCAGCACAGACTTAGACCAGTTAATGTTCAATCCTGACAGGCCGCTAAAACCATTAATAATGTTCATGGCTGCCGGAAGAGAGGAGCTCCATTCATCTAGGAACAAGAGCATGTCATCGGCATAAAGAGCTACTTTTTCGACTAGTCCATTATATCTAAAGCCCTGGACTGCCTGCGCTTCCCTAAGTGCCGTCGCCAGGGGCTCAATTGCTATTGCAAAGAGCAAGGGTGACAGAGGGCACCCTTGTCTATTCCCTCTATGCAGATGGAAAGCTCGGGAGAGAGCTCCATTCACCCTAATTTTAGCTGTAGGGGTTTTATATAAGAGTTGGATTCATTGAATAAAGGTTGCCCCGAAGCCCATTTTCTTGAGCACTGCCCACAAGTATCTCCATTCCACGCTATCGAATGCTTTGGCCGCGTCAAGAGAGGCGACCACCGCCTTCAATCCGTGATATCTCCCCGCCTGTATGTTTAAGAATAAACGTCTGATATTAACCGCAGTTGACAAATTAGGCATGAATCCTGTCTGGTCTGAATGTATAAGCGACGGTATCACTGTATTGAGCCTGTTCGCCAACACTTTCGCTAATAGCTTCACATCTACTTGGAGCAGGGATATAGGTCTATACGATTCTGCCTTTAGGGGATCTTTTCCCTGTTTGGGAATGACAACTATGATCGCCTCATTCATACTAAGTGGCAATTTACTCTGACGCTGTGCCTCCTGAAGCACTTCCAGCAACTGAGGAAGCAAGATAGGGGCAAATGTTTTATAAACTTCGTCAGGCAAGCCATCTCTCCCAGGGGCCTTAGTATTAGACATATCACTCAGGGCCGCTTCTAATTCGTTGATTGTTATGGGACTATCCAAAATCGACACTTGATCAGAGCTCAATGTAGGAAGCTGGAGCCCACCCAAGAAATGCGTAATCTCTGGATCCTCTGCAGTAATTTTGGATTCTTATAGGAATGAATAGAATACATGCATTATATCTAACAATTTGTCTGGAGCTGTACACACAACCTCCTCGGCATCATGAAGAGCAGTGACATACGCAAAGGGCTGCTGCGCTTTGGAAAGCAATGCCAGCAATTTTTCTTGTCCTCTCCCCTTCCTCAAAATACGATTGTTTCTGGAAAAAACGTTGTTTTTTGCTTTGAGAAGGAGACTGTCATTTAGTTTACGTTGTGCTTCCTGCCATTGGGTTCTATACCCTTCTGTGGGCTGTATGACATATTGTGTTTCCGCCTCAATCATCTGTCTTTCTAGTGTTTTTACCGTCACTCGGGATTCATTACGTTTTTTATTAACCTCTGCGATAAGTATGCCCCTCAAAAAGGCTTTCATGGTATCCCAGACTATCAACGACGAAGCTCCTGGAAGATTAAGGGCAAAACACTCTTTTAACATGTCCCTAATATTTGAGACTGTGGGTATAACCGACAGCCAAAATGAATTGAATTTCCATAATGACCTACCTCCGGTTCCGGGGGGTAGAAAGTTAGCAGACACTAATATGGGAGAATGGTCTGACAATTGCCTAGTTAGATATTGGACATCACAGATACGGCAGCCCATTGCCTCATTCCCAAGAGCCAAATCTATTCTGGACAATGTTTGGTACGTACTGGAGCAGCAAAAGTACTGACGTACCCGTGGGCTGCGCATTCTCCAGAAATCCATCAGGGACGCTTCATCTAGAAGTCTCCCAAAAGGGGTAAGCAGCCCCTCCGATTGTGACGCAGAAGTGGATAGTCTATCCCATGTAGGACATATTACGTTGTTAAAGTCCCCCATTATCAGTGCTGGAGTATCAGGATAATCAGACATAAAAGCCAACAGCTTTTTAATTGCCAGCGGGGAATATGGCGGCGGTATATATACCCCACATATAATGCATGGGACATCAAAAAGTTTGCCATAAAGGAAGAAATAGCATCTATCTGGATCAATCCTCTTATCTATGCAGCTAAAAACCAGCTTTCTGTGGATCAGTATACTTACTCCCCTTGCATATGAGGAGTAAGTAGCATGATAGCAATGACTCGCCCACCTAGGGGTAAGCAAGTGGGATTGCTCCGCAAGGAGGTGCGTCTCCTGTAGGCAGAAGACCTTAGGGTGGTACACTTTAACACTCTCCATTATGGCTTTCCTTTTAATAGCATCCTTAACCCCTCAAACATTCCAGCTCAGAAAATTCACTGGGTTAGCCATATTTAAATATAGGGTACCATAGCTGAAACGGATAAGGCAATATACATTCAATAGGTTCCATTACCCATTGAGACAAGTATACAGACCCGGGACCATTTTTCCCCAACTCCCCTCCCCCCTTCCCCAACCTAGAGAACATCCCTCCCATTGCCTAAATAGCACCTGCATTCACTCTTTCCAACAGATCCCACCAATACACCTTAGTACTAAGGTCTGTGGGCAGTTAAACTATCTATTAGTAGAGCAAATTCCCTAACCCCCACAATCCCTGGTAGGGCGGAAATTAACGCTTCCGAGATTTACAACTTGAAATACAAACTGTTAAACATTAAAGAATGGTGATACGAACAGCATGAATAACATCCTGCACTTAACCTCAGTTATTATTGATACGGATGATAGTAGCAATTTCAGAAACTCTATGCATTGTGCATTATGCCAGCATCTTAGCTCCCACTAGTAACTTAACGCTGGAAGAGGCTGAGTATAAACGCTTACAACCGTCTATGTACTTCTACACAGCCGGTAGTCAACACCCAGAATATACAATGTCGGCCTACATTATAGACCTCTCAGTCGCCCTGGTTCTTTTCTGCCCGAAGTTGTCTTTCATGACAGTCCAGCCATTTAGATGCCTCCTTCGGGTCTTCAAAGAAGCTCATGGATCCAAGAGCCGCTATCCTAAGCCTGGCCGGAAACAGCATAGAGTATGTTGCTCCCAGCTCCCGCAGACGTCGCTTTACTTCCAGGAATCTTGACCTCCTCTTTTGAACTTCCATAGAGAAGTCGGGGAAAAAGGAAACCCTGTGGCCGTCGATAGAAATATCAGGCAGGTCTCTGGCCTTTCGCAGAATAGAGTCACGATCCCTATAATGGAGCACTTTCATGAGAACCGGTTGTGGTGGCACCCCAGGTGGTAGAGGCCTGGTGGGGACTTTGTGCGCACGTTCAATGGCAAATAAGGGGGTCAAGACACCTCCTTTAAACTGTTCTTTGAGACAGTTTTCAAAAAACTCAGTGGGGTTAGCACCTTCCACTTTCTCAGGCACTCCAACTAGCCTGCACATTATTTAGTCTCAGCCGATTTTCCAGATCGTCTTGTTTAGCAGAAATTACATCAATTCTGCGGGAGTGATCTACAGAGTCTCTTTTAAGAGGGTTTACTGCATCTTCTATGTCTCCCATACAATCCTCTAGAGACGCAATACGGTCTGCCAGTTTTCGCAGATTATGCCTGACAATAGATATATCTTCTTTAATGGCTCCCATCTGCATGGATATAGCATTAAGCGACTTGCCCCACTTAGAAATGGCCTGGAGAACGTCCTTGATAGTTGGCTCCTCCATATCTGAGCCAGGGACATCTGGGTCCTCAGCCCCATCTTGATCCTGTATGGCGGCAAATCTATTAGGGTGCCTTTCCAGACCCATCACCTCTCCGCCCTCATCCCCGTCTGAATCCCTTCCCTCATCCATCAGGGAGGCCTCACAGGTGGCATGTCTCACACTGGGGAGTACCGGGGTGTGCACATATTGACTCAGCCTCTCGGCCGCATCTTGTTGTAGGTGACTCACGCAGTCCCGGCGCTTCGGCGTGGCGGCTCCGACGCCATCTTGCAAACTTTTTCCGGCTCTTCTCCCATCTCTCCTCCTGGACATGGCAGCGGAACACAAGTGTGTGCAGGTAGCGGAGAGGTCTCTGGACCTTTTTGTGTGATTTAGTTCACAATATGCCCCGATTCAGGCTGTTTGTGTCGGATAAATGGCTGAGGCAGTGCAGGAGCTCCACAGCTCACGTCCGTTCACATGCCCGGCTAGCCACGCCCCCCCACACATGAATGTTTACAACTTACTGAAGCTGCTTGACTTAATTGTGAATAGGTGGTGAAGGCAAAGTCTGCTGGTGTGTTGTCATCAGCGTCTTTATTATGTTTACCGCAGGACCCACGATGACGTAATTCGGTCCATACTGCAAAAGGAGGTGTTCAATCACCCATAATTTTTCCCCCAAAAAGCCTGTGTCACATAAAGAATTTCACCACTAAGTAATTTGGTCCATACCGCAAAAGTAGGTGTACAATCACCTATTAATTTTCCCCCAAAAAAATTGTCACTTAAAAAAATTCACCACTAATTAATTCGGTCCATACCGCAAAATGAAGTGTACAATCACCCATACATTTTCCCAATAAAAGAATGTGTCACATAAATAATTTCACCACTAAGTAGTTCGGTCCATACCGCAAAAGGAGGTATACAATCACTCATAAATTTTCCCAAAATAAGCCTGTGTCACATAAAAAAATCTACCACAAAAAGGGCTTTAACACATATAACTGCCCTGCTGAACAGCAAATAGGCCCTTATTTTTTTCAAATTTTACAACACAAAAGGCTTTTGAACATATAAGTAGCGTTCCCGGCGAACATCGCTTGTTTGCGTTCGCCGCGGCGGGCGAACATATGCGATGTTCGGTCCGCCCCCTATACGTCATCATTGAGCAAACTTTGACCCTGTGCCTCACAGTCAGCAGACACATTCCAGTCAATCAGCAGCATACCCTCCCTCCCAGACCCTCCCACCTCCTATCAAAAAGCAAGGACAGCATCCATCTTAGATTCATTCTGAAGCTGCAGTGTTAGTGAGAGCAGGGAGAGCAGGGAGAGTGCTGCTGCTGCTGATTTAATAGGGAAATCGTTAGCTAGGCCAGTATTCTGTGTCCACTCCAGTCCTCAAAGGCTCATCTGATCTGCTGTAAGGACAGCGTCCTGACAGCACCCCAAAAAGCCCTTTTTAGGGCTAGTACACCAGTCAGCTTTTTTTTCTCTCTGTAATCTAATTGCAGCTGCCTGCCAGCGTGTGTGTCAGACCCACAGCGTGTACTGTACCCACTACTGCCAGTGCCCAGTGCCACCACTCATATCTGGTGTCACAGTAGCTTGCATTAAAAAAATGTAAAAAAAATAATAATAATTCACTGTAATCTAATTGCAGTTGCCTGCCAGCGTGTGTGTCAGGCCCACAGCGTGTACTGTGCCCACTACTGCCAGTGCCCAATGCCACCACTCATATCTGGTGTCACAGTAGCTTGCATTAACCACTTCCGGACTGCCGAACGCAGCGACGCGTCCTGAAGGTGGTTGATTCATTCCTCCTGGACACATATACGCGTCCTCTCGCGAGACGCAAGATTTCCTGTGAACGCGCGCACACAGGCGCGTGCGTTCACAGGATTGGAAGGTAAGCGAGTGGATCTCCATTCTGCCAGCGGCGATCGTTTGCTGGCAGGCTGGAGATGCAATTTTTTTAACCCCTAACAGGTATATTAGACGCTGTTTTGATAACAGCGTCTAATATACCTGCTACCTGGTCCTCTGGTGGTCCCTTTTGCTTGGATCGACCACCAGAGGACACAGGCAGCTCAGTAATATGTAGCACCAAACACCACTTCACTACACCCCCCGTCACTTATTAACCCCTTATTAACCCCTGATCACCCCATATAGACTCCCTGATCACCCCCCTGTCATTGATCACCCCCCTGTAAGGCTCCATTCAGACGTCCGTATGATTTTTACGGATCCACTGATACATGGATCGGATCCGCAAAACACATACGGACATCTGAATGGAGCCTTACAGGGGGGTGATCAATGACAAGGGTGATCACCCCATATAGACTCCCTGATCACCCCCTGTCATTGATCACCCCCCTGTCATTGATCACCCCCCTGTAAGGCTCCATTCAAACGTCCGTATGTTTTTTACGGATCCACGGATACATGGATCGGATCCGCAAAACACATACGGACATCTGAATGGAGCTTTATAGGGGGGTGATCAATGACAGGGGGGTGATCAACCCATATAGACTCCCTGATCACCCCCCTGTCATTGATCACCCCCCTGTCATTGATCACCCCCCTGTAAGGCTCCATTCAAACGTCCGTATGTTTTTTACGGATCCACGGATACATGGATCGGATCCGCAAAACACATACGGACATCTGAATGGAGCCTTATAGGGGGGTGATCAATGACAGGGGAAGATCACCCCATATAGACTCCCTGATCTCCCCTCTGTCATTGATCACCCCCCTGTCATTGATCACCCCCCTGTAAGGCTCCATTTAAACGTCCGTATGTTTTTTACGGATCCACGGATACATGGATCGGATCCGCAAAACACATACGGACCTCTGAATGGAGCCTTATAGGGGGGTGATCAATGACAGGGGGGTGATCACCCTATATAGACTCCCTGATCACCCCCCTGTCATTGATCACCCCCCTGTCATTGATCACCCCCCTGTCATTGATCACCCCCCTGTAAGGCTCCATTCAGACATTTTTTTGGCTCAAGTTAGCGGAAATTTATTTTTTTTCTTACAAAGTCTCATATTCCACTAACTTGTGTCAAAAAATAAAATCTCACATGAACTCACCATACCCCTCACGGAATCCAAATGCGTAAATTTTTTTAGACATTTATATTCCAGACTTCTTCTCACGCTTTAGGGCCCCTAGAATGCCAGGGCAGTATAAATACCCCACATGTGACCCCATTTCGGAAAGAAGACACCCCAAGGTATTCCGTGAGGGGCATATTGAGTTAACGGAAAGGGAGACTATGTGAGAAAAAAAATATCAATTTCCGCTAACTTGTGCCAAAAAAAAATAATTTATATGAACTCGCCATGCCCCTCATTGAATATCTTGGGGTGTCTTCTTTCCAAAATGGGGTCACATGTGGGGTATTTATACTGCCCTGGCATTTTAGGGGCCCTAAAGCGTGAGAAGAAGTCTGGGATCCAAATGTCTAAAAATGCCCTCATAAAAGGAATGTGGGCCGCTTTGCGCATCTAGGCTGCAAAAAAGTGTCACACATCTGGTATCGCCGTACACAGGAGAAGTTGGGCAATGTGTTTTGGGGTGTCATTTTACATATACCCATGCTGGGTGAGATAAATATCTTGGTCAAATGCCAACTTTGTATAAAAAAATGGGAAAAGTTGTCTTTTGCCGAGATATTTCTCTCACCCAGCATGAGTATATGTAAAAAGACACCCCAAAACACATTGCCCAACTTCTCCTGAGTACGGCGATACCACATGTGTGACACTTTTTTGCAGCCTAGGTGGGCAAAGGGGCCCACATTCTAAAGAGCACCTTTAGGATTTCAAAGGTCATTTTTTACACATTTTGATTTCAAACTACTTACCACACATAAGGGCCCCTAGAATGCCAGGGCAGTATAACCACCCCACAAGTGACCCCATTTTGGAAAGAAGACACCCCAAGGTATTCCGTGAGGGGCATGGCGAGTTCCTAGAATTTTTCATTTTTTGTCACAAGTTAGTGGAAAATGATGATTATTATTTTTTTCTTACAAAGTCTCATATTCCACTAACTTGTGACAAAAAATAAAAACTTCCATGAACTCACTATGCCCATCACGAAATACCTTGGGGTGTCTTCTTTCCAAAATGGGGTCACTTGTGGGGTAGTTATACTGCCCTGGCATTTAAGGGGCCCGAATGCGTGAGAAGTGGTTGGAAATCAAAATCTGTAAAAAATGGCCGGTGAAATCTGAAAGGTGCTCTTTGGAACGTGGGCCCCTTTGCCCACCTAGGCTGCAAAAAAGTGTCACACATCTGGTATCACCGTACTCAGGAGAAGTTGGGCAATGTGTTTTGGTGTGTCTTTTTACATATACCCATGCTAGGTGAGAGAAATATCTAGGCAAAAGACAACTTTTCCCATTTTTTTATACAAAGTTGGCATTTGACCGAGATATATATCTCACCCAGCATGGGTATATGTAAAATGTCACCCCAAAACACATTGCCCAACTTCTCCTGAGTACGGCGATACCAGATATGTGACACTTTTTCGCAGCCTAGGTGGGCAAAGGGGCACACATTCCAAAGAGCACCTTTCGGATTTCACCGGCCATTTTTTACAGATTTTGATTTCAAACCACTTCTCACGCATTCGGGCCCCTAAAATGCCAGGGCAGTATAACTACCCCACAAGTGACCCCATTTTGGAAAGAAGACACCCTAAGGTATTTCGTTATGGGCATAGTGAGTTCATGGAAGTTTTTTTTTTTTGTCACAAGTTAGTGGAATATGAGACTTTGTAAGAAAAAAATATATATATTAAAATCATCATTTTCCGCTAACTTGTGACAAAAAATAATAAATTCTATGAACTCACTATGCCCATCAGCGAATACCTTAGGGTGTCTAATTTCCGAAATGGGGTCATTTGTGGGGTGTTTGTACTGTCTGGCCATTGTAGAACCTCAGGAAACATGACAGGTGCTCAGAAAGTCAGAGCTGCTTCAAAAAGCGGAAATTCACATTTTTGTACCATAGTTGTAAACGCTATAACTTTTACCCAAACATTTTTTTTTTTATCAAAGACATGTAGAACAATAAATGTAGAGAAAAATTTATATATGGATGTCGTTTTTTTTTGCAAAATTTTACAACTGAAAGTGAAAAATGTCATTTTTAAAAAAAAACAAACGTTAAATTTCGATTAATAACAAAAAAAATTAAATGTCAGCACCAATGAAATACCACCAAATGAAAGCTCTATTAGTGAGAAGAAAAGGATGTAAAATCAATTTTGGGTGGTAAGTTGCATGACCGAGCAATAAACGGTAAAAGTAGTGTAGGTCAGAAGTGTAAAAAGTGGCCTGGTCATTAAGGGTGTTTAAGGTAGGGGAGCTGAGGTGGTTAAAAATAAAATAAAAAATTCACTGTAATCTAATTGCAGTTGCCTGCCAGCGTGTGTGTCAGGCCCACAGCGTGTTCTGTGCCCACAACTGCCAGTGCCCAGTGCCACCACTCATATCTGGTGTCACAGTAGCTTGCATTTAAAAAAAATATATAATAATTTTCACTGTAATCTAATTGCAGTTGCCTGCCAACAGTGGCCTGCCAGCGTGTGTCATATTTGGTGTCACAGTAGCTTGCACGCATAGTACAACTAATTGAAAAAAAAAAGACAAGCAGAGGCAGGCCACCCCGCAGGGGTGTTCAGAGGCCAAGTACCCTGAACTCGAAAAGTTCTGAGGACATAGTTGACTGGCTAACACAGGACACCCAATCTTCTACAGCTTCTTCTTGGAACCTTGACGCACCATCCTCCTCCAGCTCAGCTTCGGGCACCTCTCAAGTTACCACTCGCCCGCCTGCCGCCACCACCAACACTAGCACCACAGCTGCTTCACTTGATCTGTCAGAGGAGTTATTTGCACATCAGTTGGTAGAAATGAGTGATGCGCAACCATTATTGCCAGAGGATGCAGATAACAGGGATATGTCTCAGTCAGGCAGCATTACACACATGGACATACGGTGTGATGATGATGATGTTGTACCCGCTGCTGCTTCCTTTGCTGAAATGTCAGATACAAGTGAAGCGGTTGATGATGACGATGTGTCCGTGGATGTCACGTGGGTGCCCGCTCGAAGAGAAGAAGAACAGGGGGAAAGTTCAGATGGGGAGACAGAGAGGAGGAGGAGACGAGTTGGAAGCAGGGGGAGGTCGTCGCAAGGAGCTAGTGGAACAGTCAGACAGCATGTATCGGCACCCGGGTCAGCCAGACAGCACGACAATCAACGCATGCTGTTGCCACCACCAGAATGCCGTCATTGCAAATCTCAGTAGTGTGCCATTTTTTGTGTGTGTCTGCCTCTGATAACAGCGATGCCATTTGCAACCTCTGCCAAAAGAAACGGAGTCGTGGGAAGTCCAACACCCACCTAGGTACAACTGCTTTGCGAAGGCACATGATCTCACATCACAAACACCTATGGGATCAACACATGATGAGTACAAGCAGCACACAAACTCAAAGCCACCATCCTCCTCCTGGTCCAGCATCTTTACCCACGTCAACCACTGCTGTCCTCCTTGCCCCCTCTCAACCATCCGCCACTCTGCCTCTCACCTTCAGCAGTTCCTGCTCATCTGCCCACCGTCAGGTGTCTGTCAAGATAATGTTTGAGCGTAAGAAGCCAATGTCACAGAGTCACCCCCTCGCCCGGCGTCTGACAGCTGGCTTGTCGGAACTCTTAGCCCGCCAGCTTTTACCATACAAGCTGGTGGAGTCTGAGGCCTTCAAAAAATTTGTAGCTATTGGGACACCGCAGTGGAAGGTACCCGGCCGAATTTTTTTTCCGCAAAAGGCAATCCCCAACCTGTACTCTATTGTGGAAAAGGAAGTCATGGCATGTCTGGCACACAGTGTTGGGGCAAGGGTTCATCTGACCACTGATATCTGGTCTGCAAAGCACGGTCAGGGTAGGTATATCACGTACACTGCGCATTGGGTAAACCTGCTGACGGCTGCCAAGCATGGAATGCGTGGCTCTGCAGAGGAGTTGGTGACACCGCCACGACTTGCAGGCAGGCCTGCTGCCACCTTCTCTACTCCTCCTACTCCAACCTCTTCGCTAACAACCTCGGCTGAGTCCTCTTCTGCTGCTGCGTCTTGCTCCACATTAACTGCACCCCCCCAGCTCCCCAGGGGCTATTCCACATCACAGATACGACAGTCCACCCTGAATGCACAGGTGGATCAGTGGCTGACTATGCCCAAACTGCAGATCGGCAAAGTGGTGTGTGACAACGGAAGCAATTTGGTGGCGGCATTGAATTTGGGCAAGTTGACACATGTGTCGTGCATGGCACATGTGTTGAATCTGATCGTACAACGCTTTGTGCATAAGTACCCAGGCTTACAGGATGTCCTCAAGCAGGCCAGGAAGGTGTGTGGCCATTTCATGCGTTCCTACACGGCCATGGCGCACTTTTCAGACATTCAGCGGCGAAGCAACATGCCAGTGAGGCGCTTGATTTGCGACAGCCCGAAACGTTGGAATTCAACACTCCTAATGTTCGACCGCCTGCTCCAACAAGAAAAAGCTGTCAACTAGTATTTGTATGACCGGGGTGCTAGGACAGCCTCTACGGTGCTGGGTATTTTTTTGCCACTTTACTGGACGCTCATGCACAATGACTGCAGGCTCATGCGTCCTTTTGAGGAGGTGACACCGAAGGCACCATCAGCGACATCATCCCATTTGTTTTCTTCCTGGAGCGTGCCCTGCGAAGAGTGCTGGATCAGGCTGTAGATGAGCGTGAAGAGGAAGAGGAAGAGTTGTGGTCACCATCACCATCAGAAACAGCCTTATCAGCATCGCTTCCTGGACCTGCGGCAATGCTGGAAGAGGAGTGTGAGGAAGAGGAGTCAGAGGAGGAATGTGGCTTTGAGGAGGAGGAAGACCAACCACAGCAGGCATCCCAGGGTGCTCGTTGTCACCTATATTTTTACCCGTGGTGTTGTACGTGGCTGGGGGGAAGAACAGACCTTCAATGAGATCACTGAGGACGAGGAACGGGACATGAGTAGCTCGGCATCCAACCTTGTGCAAATGGGGTCTTTCATGCTGTTGTGCCTGTTGAGGGACCCTCGTATAAAAAGGCTGAAGGAGCGCGACCTGTACTGGATAGCCACGCTACTAGACCCCCGGTATAGGCAAAAAAGTGCCTGAAATGTTACCGAATTGCCGGAAGTCGGAAAGGATACAGCAGTTCCAAAACAAGTTAAAAAGTATGCTTTACACAGCGTATAAGGGTGATGTCACAGCACAACGGGAATCTAACAGGGGAAGAGGTAAAAGTAATCCTCCTCCTACCACGACCACGCCGGCAAGGACAGGACGCTTTACAGACGTGTTGTTGATGGAGGACATGCAGAGCTTTTTAAGTCCTACGCATCGCCACAGCCCTTCGGGGTCCACCCTCAGAGAATGACTCGACCGACAGGTAGCAGACTACCTCGCCTTAACTGCAGATATCGACACTCTGAGGAGCAATGAACCCCTTGACTACTGGGTGTGCAGGCTTGACCTGTGGCCTGAGCTATCCCAATTTGCGATAGAACTTCTGGCCTGCCCCGCTTCAAGTGTCCTGTCAGAAAGGACCTTCAGTGCAGCAGGAGGCATTGTCACTGACAAGAGAAGTCGCCTCGGTCAAAAAAGTGTTGATTACCTCAAGTTCATTAACCCCTTAACCCCTTAAGGACCGGGCTCATTTTCACCTTAAGGACCAGGCCATTTTTTGCAAATCTGACCAGTGTCAGTTTAAGTGCTCATAACTTTAAAACGCTTTGACTTATCCAGGCCATTCTGAGATTGTTTTTTCGTCACATATTGTACTTCATGACACTGGTAAAATGAAGTCAAAAAAATTATTTTTTTTGCACAAAAAAATACCTAATTTACCAAAAATTTGAAAAAAATTAGCAAATTTCAAAGTTTCAGTTTCTCTACTTCTGTAATACATAGTAATACCCCAAAAAATTGTGATGACTTTACATTCCCCATATGTCTACTTCATGTTTGAATTGTTTTGGGAATGATATTTTATTTTTTGGGGATGTTATAAGGCTTAGAAGTTTAGAAGCAAATCTTGAAATTTTTCAGAAATTTACAAAAACTCAATTTTTAGCGACCAGTTCAGGTCTGAAGTCACTTTGCGAGGCTTACATAATAGAAACCACCCAAAAATGACCCCATCTAAGAAACTACACCCCTCAAGGTATTCAAAACTGATTTTGCATACATTGTTAACCCTTTAGGTGTTGCACAAGAGTTATTGGCAAATGGGGAGGAAATTTGAGAATTTCATATTTTTGTCAAATTTTTCATTTTAACCCATTTTTTCCACTAACAAAGCAAGGGTTAACAGCCAAACAAGATTGTATCTTTATTGCCCTGACTCTGCCGTTTACAGAAACACCCCATATGTGGCCGTAAACTACTGTACGGGCACACAGTAGGGCGTAGAGTGAAAGGTGCGCGGTTTGGTTTTTGGAAGCCAGATTTTGCTGGACTGGTTTTTTGACACCATGTCCCATTTGAAGCCCCCCTGATGCACCCCTAGAGTAGAAACTCCATAAAAGTGACCCCATCTAAGAAACTACACCCCTCAAGCTATTCAAAACTGATTTTACAAACTTTGTTAACCCTTTAGGTGTTGCACAAGATTTAATGGAAAATAGAGACACAATTTCAAAATTTCACATTTTTGGCAGATTTTCCATTTTAATATTTTTTTTCCAGTTACAAAGCAAGGGTTAACTCCAAACACAACTCATTATTTATGGCCCTAATTCTGTAGTTTACAGAAACACCCCATATGTGGTCGTAAACCGCTGTACGGGCACACGGCAGGGCGCAGAAGGAAAGGAATTCCATACGGTTTTTGGAAGGCAGGTTTTGCTGGACTGTTTTTTTTTGACACCATGTCCCATTTGAAGCCCCCCTGATGCACCCCTAGAGTAGAAACTCCAAAAAAGTGACCCCATTTTAGAAACTACGGGATAGGGTGGCAGTTTTGTTGGTACTAGTTTAGGGTACATATGATTTTTGGTTGCTCTATATTACACTTTTTGTGCAGCAAGGTAACAAGAAATAGCTTTTTTGGCACGTTTTTTTTTTTGTTATTTACAACATTCATCTGACAGGTTAGATCATGTGGTCATTTTATAGAGCAGGTTGTCGCGGACGCGGCGATACCTAATATGTATACATTTTTTTTTATTTATGTAAGTTTTATACAATAACTTCATTTTTAAAACCAAAAAAATGTTTTAGTGTCTCCATATTCTAAGAGCCATAGTTTTTTCAGTTTTTGGTCGATTATCTTGAGTAGGGTCTCATTTTTTGCGGGATGAGATGACGGTTTGATTGGCACTATTTTGGGGTGCATATGATTTTTTGATCGCTTGCTATTACACTTTTTGTGACGTAAGATGGCAAAAAATGGCTTTTTTTACACTGTTTTTATTTTTATTTTTTTACGGTGGTCATCTGAGGGGTTAGGTCAAGTGATATTTTTATAGAGCCGGTCGATACGGACGCGGCGATACCTAATATGTATACTTTTTTTTTATTTATGTAAGTTTTACAGAATGAGTTCATTTTTGAAAAAAAAAAAATCATGTTTTAGTGTCTCCATAGTCTAAGAGCCATAGTTTTTTCAGCTTTTGGGCGATTATCTTGAGTAGGGTCTCATTTTTTGCGGGATGAGATGACGGTTTGATTGGTACTATTTTGGCGTACATGCGACTTTTTTGATCACTTTTATTACCTTTTTTGGGAAGTAAGGTGGGCAAAATTTCAATTTTCTCATAGTTTTTATTTTTTTATTTTTATGGCGTTCACCGTGCGGGGAAAGTAACATGACCATTTTATAGATCAGGTCGTTACGGACGCGGCGATACCTAATATGTGTAGTTTATTTTATTTTTTTAATTTTTATTCAGTGATAAATGTTTTTTTTTTTATCTTAACTTTTTTCACATTTTTTTACATTTTTGTGACCCAGACCCACTTGGTTCTTGAAGATCCAGTGGGTCTGGTGTCTGTATAATACAGTACAGAACAATATATATTGTTCTGTACTGTATTTTACTTACACTGAACAGATCTGTGCTTTTAGCACAGATCTGTTCAGCACCATGGACAGCAGGACGCCTGAGCAGGCGTCCTGTTGCCATGGGAACCCTCCCCGTCTGCTCAGAACTTCGCAGACGGGGAAGGGTAAGGACGGGGCTGAGGGGGGCTCTCTGGGGGCTCTCTCCCTCTCCATCGGGGGGCTGCAAAGCTCCCTGACCAATGACAGTTAACTTTTTCCATACAGCGGTCCGTACGGACCGCGGTATGGAAAGGGTTAAACGGCTGACATCTTCACAGATGTCAGCCGTTTATACCAGGGTGCCAGCAATGTGCTGGCACCCTGGTATACCCACTAGAAGCCAACGATCGTTCATGGGGAGGCGGGCGGGGGATCGCGATCCCGCCTGCCGCACCGCCCGCCTCCCGCAACGCCCCCACCGCCTGCGACACCCCCCCCGCACCACCCTACGGCATAAAATCGTGCAGGGGTGCAGGGGGGGGTGAAAAATAATGATTTTAGCCACTCTAAAGTTTCTGATCCCCGCGGTCAGGGACCGCGGCGATCAGAAACTGCAAAAAGCGCAGCAAACCGCAGGTCTGAATTGACCTGCGGTTTGCTGCGATCGCCGATACGGGGGGGTCAAATGACCCCCCCCTGCGTTGTTACGGGATGCCGGCTGAATGATTTCAGCCGGCGTCCCGTTCCGATTAACCCCTGCGGCGCCGGAATTCCGAATTTAAGTCAGGACGTACCTGTACGCCCTTGGTCCTTAAGGACTCGGGAAATAGGGCGTACCGGTACGCCCTGCGTCCTTAAGGGGTTAAGGACTCAGGGCGTACCGGTACGTCCTAACTTTAAATCGTTATTCCGGCGCCGCGGGGGTTAATCGGAACGGGATGCTGGCTGAAATCATTCAGCCGGCATCCTATCACAACGCCAGGGGGGTCATGTGACCCCCCCCGTCGCGGCGATCGCCGCAAACCGCAGGTCAATTCAGACCTGCGGTTTGCTGCGCTTTCTGCAGTTTCTGATCAGAAACTTTAGTGTCCCTAAAATAAAGATTTTTTACCCCCCCTGCACCCCTGCATTATTTTTTGCCGGCGGGTGGTGCAGGGGAGGGGAGTTGTGGGCGGTGGGGGCGGTGCTGGAGGCGGGCGGTGCGACAGGCGGGATCGCGATCCCCCACCCGCCTCCTCTTGAAAATTTGTTGGTGTACAGCGGGTATACCTGTGCAGATGTCAGCCGTTTAACCCTTTCCATGCCGCGGTCCGTACGGACCGCGGTATGGAAAAAGTTAACAGTAAGAGGGAGCTCCCTCCCTCTACCATTGGGGGGCTGCTGTGCCTTTGCAGCCCCCCGATGGAGAGGGAGAGAGGCCCCAGACAGCCCCCAGAGAGCCCCGTCCTTACCCTTCCCCGTCTACGAAGTTCTGACCACTACTGAGCAGACGGGGAAGGTTCCCATGGCAATAGGACGCCGTCTCAGGCATCCTGCTGTCCATGGTGCTGAACAGATCTGTGCTAAAGGCATAGATCTGTTCAGACAGTGTAAGTAAAATACAGTACAAAACACTATATGGTGTACTGTACTGTATTATACAGACATCAGACCCAATGGATCTTCAAAAACCAAGTGCGTCTGGGTCAGAAAAAAGTAAAAAAAAGTGAAAAAAAAGTTAAAATAAAAAAACACATTTATCACTGATTAAAAATGAAAAAAAAAAAAAAATTCCCTACACATGTTTGCTATCGCTGCGTTCGTAACGACCTGATATATAAAACGGTCATGTTACTTTCCCCACACGGTGAACGCCATAAAAATAAAAAAATAAAAACTATTAGGAAATTTAAATTTTGCACACCTTACTTCCCAAAAAAGGTAATAAAAGTGATCAAAAAACTCGCATGTACGCCAAAATAGTACCAATCAAACCGTCATCTCATCCCGCAAAAATCATACCCTACCCAAGATAATCACCCAAAAACTGAAAAAATTATGGCTCTTAGACTATGGAAACACTAAAACATGATTTTTTTTGTTTCAAAAATGAAATCATTGTGTAAAACTTAAATAAATAAAAAAAAAGTATACATATTAGGTAACGCCACGTCCGTATCGACCGGCTCTATAAAAATATCACATGACCTAACCCCTCAGGTGACCAGCGTAAAAAATAAAAATAAAAACGGTGTAAAAAAAGCAATTTTTTGTCATCTTACGTCACAAAAAGTGTAATAGCAAGCGATCAAAAGTGATCAAAAAAGTCGCATGTACGCCAAAATAGTGCCAATCAAACCGTCATCTCATCCCGCAAAAAATGAGACCCTACTTAAGATAATCGCCCAAAAACTGAAAAAACTATGGCTCTTAGACTATGGAGACACTAAAACATTTTTTTTGTTTTAAAAATGAAATCATTGTATAAAACTTACATAAATAAAAAAAATTGTATACATATTAGGTATCGCCACGTCCGTGACAACCTGCTCTATAAAATTTCCACATGATCTAACCTGTCAGATGAATGTTGTAAATAACAAAAAAAAAAAAACTGCCAATAAATCTATTTCTTGTTACCTTGCCGCACAAAAAAGTGTAAAATAGAGCAACCAAAAATCATATGTACCCTAAACTAGTACCAACAAAACTGCCACCCTATCAAGTAGTTTCTAAAATGGGGTCACTTTTTTGGAGTTTCTACTCTAGGTGTGCATCAGGGGGGCTTCAAATGGGACATGGTGTCAAATAAAACAGTTTAGCAAAATCTGCCTTCCAAAAACTGTATGGCATTCCTTTCCTTCTGCGCCCTGCCGTGTGCCCGTACAGTAGTTTACAACCACATATGGGGTGTTTCTGTAAACTACAGAATCAGAGCCATAAATAATGAGTTTTGTTTGGCTGTTAACCCTTGCTTTGTAACTGGAAAAAAAATATTAAAATGGAAAATCTGGCAAAAAAGTGAAATTTTTTAATTGTATCTCTATTTTCCATTAAATCTTGTGCAACACCTAAAGGGTTAACAAAGTTTGTAAAATCAGTTTTGAATACCTTGAGGGGTGTAGTTTCTTAGATGGGGTCACTTCTCTAGGGGTGCATCAGGGGGGCTTCAAATGGGACATGGTGTCAAAAAAACAGTCCAGCAAAATCTAGCTTCCAAAAACCATACGGCGCACCTTTCCCTCTACACCCTACTGTGTGCCCGTACAGTAGTTTACGGCCACATATGGGGTGTTTCTGTAAACTAAAGAATTAGGGCCATAAATATTGAGTTTTGTTTGGCTGTTAACCCTTGCTTTGTAACTGGAAAAAAAATATTAAAATGGAAAATCTGCCAAAAAAGTGAAATTTTGAAATTGTATCTCTATTTTCCATTAAATCGTGTGCAACACCTAAAGGGTTAACAAAGTTTGTAAAATCAGTTTTGAATACCTTGAGGGGTGTAGTTTCTTAGATGGGGTCACTTTTATGGAGTTTCTACTCTAGGGGTGCATCAGGGGGGCTTCAAATGGGACATGGTGTCAAAAAACCAGTCCAATCAAAATCTGGCTTCCAAAAACCATACGGCGCACCTTTCCCTCTACGCCCTACTGTGTGCCCGTACAGTAGTTTCCGGCCACATATGGGGTGTTTCTGTAAACGGAAGAGTCAGGGCAATAAAGATACAGTCTTGTTTGGCTGTTAACCCTTGCTTTGTTAGTGGAAAAAATGGGTTAAAATGGAAAATTAGGCAAAAAAATTTAATTCTCAAATTTCATCCCCATTTGCCAATAACTCTTGTGCAACACCTAAAGGGTTAACGAAGTTTGTAAAATCAGTTTTGAATACCTTGAGGGGTGTAGTTTATAGAATGGGGTCATTTTTGGGCGGTTTCTATTATGTAAGCCTCGTAAAGGGACTTCAGACCTGTAGTGGTCCCTAAAAATTGGGTTTTTGTAAATTTCTGAAAGATTTCAAGATTTGCTTCTAAACTTCTAAGCCTTGTAACATCCCCAAAAAATAAAATATCATTCCCAAAATGCTACAAACATGAAGTAGACATATGGGGAATGTAAAGTCATCACAAATTTTGGGGGTATTACTATGTATTACAGAAGTAGAGAAACTGAAACTTTGAAATTTGCAAATTGTTCAAAATTTTTGGTAAATATGGTATTTTTTTATGCAAAAAAATCTACTTTTGACCCAATTTTAGCAGTGTCATGAAGTACAATATGTGACGAAAAAACAATCTCAGAACGGCCTGGATAAGTCAAAGCGTTTTAAAGTTATCAGCACTTAAAGTGACACTGGTCAGAATTGCCAAAAATGGCCAAGTCCTTAAGGTGAAATAGGGCTGAGTCCTTAGGGGGTTAAGATGGATGAGGCATGGATCCTAAAGGGACTGACAGTGGGGGTTGCACTTGACAAAAAAAGGCCTGATGAGATGACTTGGGCTATAAAATGGTCCACACGCTGCTGTATTTAATCTCTGCATGCCGGATGACTTGCGTGACTTCTCCGCCACCAACTAGGGTTCAAGCCTCAATGTTTTAGTGCACTCTCTGCCTGGAAAACATCAATTTTTCCGACCGCTGCTACAGCAGCGGCTGCAACAGTACCTAGTTTTTCAGGCATGTGTACATGCCTAATTTTTCTGGCCTCTGGTGCTGCACTGTGGCTGCAAAAACAAAACAAAAAAAAAAAAGGCACATACATGTGTCAATTCCCCTTCGTGATCGTTACCTTGTTGTGGTGAAGGAGCTTGCGTATGACAATGAAGCGATCACCTCTATGAGTGTGTTGGCAATGGCAATGTTGGCACACCCCAGATGAGATAAGGTCGTTGCTTCATTGTGAACAGACCAAAAGCGATCGGCTGGATAATTTTGCATAGAAAAATCATTAATTTTCTTTGTGATCATCTAAGGTGATCTTTAAAGCCTACTAGGCCAACAATGGGCCCCCACTGCAGAATCATTGTTTTCTGGGTCACTTAACTGTCACTGAACTAACTCAGCACAACCATAGGCTTTGAAAAAGCGCCATCGACTGCAATCTCCCAAACGTGCACACGAGCACAGTCATCACTACACCAAGATTGACGCATAGAGGAATAAAATTTATGTTATGAGTGTGTCAACTATTGACAACTCTTTGCGGTTGTCTAAACTTTATTCCATACACGTCCCCTGATAGGGGACGTAACAGGGATTAAACTAATAGGAATAGTACTACTTAACATACCACTCATATGTGGTAGCACAGTACATTGCACGGCGCACACGCCGAGCCCCAAATTGCAAGTAAGAGGACCGACCAAGCATCTTTTTCCATCTTCCAGTTCCTAAAATCTATTCCATACACCACACCGGCACCTGATAGGGGACAAAACAGAGATTAAACTGGTAAGAACAGATTTTTTTAATAAAAAAAAAAGAGGACAGCCTCTGCGGAGCTGGGTATTTTTTGGCCGCGTTACTGAATGCTCATGCACAATGGCTGTAGGCTCATGCGTCCTTTTGCGGAGGTGACAAACCTGGTCAGTCAAACCCAAGGCAACATCATCGACCTCATCCCATATGCGTTTTTTCTGGAGCGTGCCCTGAGAAGAGTGCTGGATCAGGCCGTAGATGAGCATGAAGAGGAAGAGTTGTGGTCACCATCACCACCAGAAGCAGCCTTGTCGTCGTCGATTGCTGGACCTGCGGCAACGCAGAGAGAGGAGTCTGAAGAAGAGGAGTCAGAGGAGGAAGGTGGCTTTGAGGAGGTCAAAGACCAACCACAGCAGGCGTCCCAGGGGTCTTGTTGTCACCTTTTGGGGACCCTTGGTGTTGTACGTGGCTGGGTTGGAGGAAGAGACCTTCAATGACGTCAGTGAGGACAAGGAATGGGACATGGCTAGCTTGGTGTCCAACCTTGTGCAAATGGGGAATTTGCGGTTGTGCAAATGGACTGTTTGCGGTTGTTTGCGGTGCGTTAAACGGGGAGTTTGGTCTGTCAGAGTTTGGTCTGTCACTGTGAAGCGGGCGTAACCCTTACACTACCTGATCGATACAACATCATACCTGATGTTTTAAAGCACGTTATTCCAAACATTTTAGGAATGTTAGGTGATTTATGCCCTTTATTGATTAAAACCCGACTCTGCGTCAACTACGTAATTTTCCATGGGAGTTTTGACATGGATCCCCCTCCGGCATGCCACCGTCCAGGTGTTAGTCCCCTTGAAACAACCTTTCCATCACTATTGTGGCCAGAAAGAGTCCCTGTGGGTTTTAAAATTCGCCTGCCTATTGAAGTCTATGGCAGTTCGCCCGGTTCGCCCGTTCGCGAACATTCGCAGAATTTCATGTTCGCCGTTCGCGAACGGAAAATTTTATGTTCGCAACATCTCTACATATAAGTGCAACGCTGAACGACGAATATGTTTTCCTTTTGCCTACGGAGTCCTTTTGTTATGGCTTTGCACAGGGAGCAAGAATGTTACGCACAATTCTAATGGAACTCCTGATCTTAAGAAACTGGACTTGGACTCCAAAGCAGAGGCTCTCCTCTCATGTCTTGTGTGCTGTGGAGATCGAATGCAAACGGAGCAGATAAAAACACATGAATGTTTTCAACTTAGTGAAGCTGCTTGATTTAATTGTGAATAGATGGTAAAGGCAAAGTCTGCTGGTGTGTTGTCATCAGCGTCTTCATTATGTTTACTGCAGGACCCACGACAACGTAATTCGGTCATACAGCAAAAGGAGGTGTATAAACACCCATGAATTTTTTAAAAAAATGCCTTTTGTCAATTAAAAAAATTCACCACTAAGTAATTTGGTCCATACCACAAAAGGAGGTCTACACTCACCCATCATTTTTCATGAAAAAAAACATGTTTGAAATAAAAAAATTTCACCAATGAAAGGATAATGGAATTTGGTTCATACAGAACAATGTCTACAATCACCCATCAATTTTCCCCAAAAAAGCCTGTTGTCCATACAGCAAAAAGGGCTTCAGCACCTATAACTGCACTGTTGAAAGACAAATAGGCCCCCATTTTTTTCCACTTTTCCACTACACAAGCCTTTTCAACATATAAGTGCAACACTGAATGGTGTATATATTTTTCTTTTGCCACTAATGCACGACAGAAAGGGCTTTAAAATATATAACTGCACCGCTAGACAGCAATTAGGCCCTAATTTTTTTTCCACTTTTCCACTACACAAAATGCTTTTCAACATATAAGTGCAAAGATGAGCAGCGAATATATTTTTATTTTGCCACTAATACACGGCAAACAGGGCTTTAGAATATATCACTGCACCGCTGATGGCGGATTTGGCCCTAATTTTTTTCTAATGTATTTATATCAGATTTGGGACGCTAAAAATCAAAAACAATAAATCTTTATTAATGCTTGTTCGTTAAAAAACTATGAAAGGGAATATATTGAACAGATTTACAATTAACACTCAAAGGTACAGGACTAGAATCCAGATATAGAGCCAGACATCACTCCATTAATCTGATTCAATATCCCCACAGCTCAGGACTATTGTAGCCTGCACTGTTGTTCGCCAAAGTATTGACTTTGTTCAATGAAGAATCCAAAGGCATATACTGTGAACTAGTGTTGATAGAGCATGCTCGCCGAACACCAGTTCGGCTCGAGCATCCCGATGCTCGGCACATAGCGGTATTCGACCGAATACCGCATGTGCTCGAGCGCAATGCTCGAGTCTCCTCCGTGCACATTTGTTGGCGGCTACACAGCCAATAAACGTACAGGTAAGTACTACCCTTCACTGTAATGCCGTAGCCTTGTTGGTTACTGGCATTACAGTGATTGGCTGGCCGGAACGCATCATCGAGTGCTATATAGCACCCGATAACACGTGTTTGGCTCAGTGTTAGTCAGGGAGAGCTGTGCTGAAGAAGGGAAAGATAGTGTAGGGAGTGAAATTATTTTTTTTTAAGTTGAAAAACTTGTCAGAGACGCAAAAGTCCTTTTATGGACTATTGTTGTGTGTGGCAGCAATATATATTTTTAGCGTAACCTGCGCTAAATTGCTAAAACCTTACAGACCCAAAAGTCCTATTAAGGACTATTGTTGTGTCTGGCAGCAGCAATATATTTTTTTAAATTGCTAAAATTTACAGACCCAAAAGTCCTTTTAAGGACTATTGTATTTGGCAGCAATATCTATTTTTAGCGCATCCTGCACTAAATCACGTGCAATAGTTAGGCTGTTGCAGACAGCGACATTATGTGCACTACATCTCCTGTGTAACGTGTGCGCATCCCAAAAATATCTGTGATATCCAATGTACTTTTTCCGTAGATGGTGTCCGCTGCGGACAGTTACATTAGCTGCGCTACATCTCCTGTGTAACGTGTGTGCATCCCAAAAATATCTGTGACATCCAGTGTACTTTTTTCGTAGACGGTGTCTGCTGCGGACAGTGACATTTCCTGGGGTACATCTCCTGTGTAACGTTTCCACATCCCAAATACCTGTGACATTCTCTGTAATTTTTTATTAGCCGCTGGTAACATCAGCGACATTATCTGCAGTATTTGTCCTGTGAAACGTTTTCACATCCCAAATACCTGTGACATTCCCTGTAATTTTTTTAGAGAAGGCAGTCCACACCAAACAGGCCTGCAACTGTTACACGGAGCACACCATTGCGGAAATCTCCCTTGCCAAGGGGTAAGTGTTCTGCAGTCTGGCACATTTTTGAGGAAAGTGTGGACGACAAAAGAATTGTAATTTGCAACCTGTGCCATATAAAAATGAGCAGGGGCGTGAACACTAGCAACCTCACCACCACCAGCATAACCCGCCACATGGCATCAAAGCATCGTAATAGGTGGTCCGAATGCATGGGTCCACACTCTGTGTCTGCTGGTCACACCACTGCCTCCTCTTCCCCTGTGTTACGTGCGGGCCAATCTCCTGTCAAAGGCGCAGGCCCACATGCCTCCCGCCCTGCGATGCCTCCCGCCCTGCACCTGGACCTTCACAAGCACCATCAGCGACCACATCCACTTCCGTGTCCCAGCGGAGCGTACAAATGTCCTTACCCCAGGCATTTGAACTCAAGCGCAAATACCCAGTCACCCACCCACAGGCCATAGCACTAAATGCACAACTTTCCAAATTACTGGCCCTGGAAATGTTGCCATTTAGGCTTGTGGACACTGAGACCTGATGTCGACGGCCGTCCCTCGTCACACAATCCCCAGCCGCCACTATTTTTCACGGTGTGCCATGCCTGCATTACACCAGCATGTGTCCCGTAACATTACCCTTGCCCTGACCAACGCAGTTACTGGGAAGGTCCACTAAACCACTGACACATAGACAAGTGCTTTCGGCCACGGACGCTACATTTCTCTGATGGCACACTGGGTGAACGTTGTGGAGGCCGGGAGCAAGTCGTACCCTGGGATGGCACAGGTGCTACCGACGCCAAGGATTGTGGGCCCTAATTCCATCAGGGTTTCCGTCACCACCTAGTGGCTCCAACCCCCACTTTTTCTCCTCCGCCTGCTCCTTCACTTCCACCTCAGAATTATCCTCTTGCAGCACCAGTCAGCCATCAGTCGGCAGCTGGAAGCAGTGTAGCACTGCAGTGGGAAAGCGTCAACAGGCCGTTTTTAAGCTGATCTGCTTAGGTGACGAACAGCATACCACTACAGAGCTGTGGCAGGGGATAGGAGACCATACTGAGCTGTGGCTCTCGCTACTCAACCTAGAACCAAGCATGGTTGTGTCTGATAATGGCTGTAACTTGGTGCCGGCTTTGTAGCTCGGCAAGCTCACACATATCCCATGACTAGCCCAAGTCTTCAACTTAGTGGTTCAGTGGTTTCTCAAAACCTACCCCAAGTTGCCTGAGCTGCTGGTGAAGGTGCACCACATGTGTGCCCATTTCCGTAAGTCATCGACCGCTTCCACCGGTCTGTCAACGCTGCAGCAGCGCTTACAATTGCCAGCTCACTGACTGTTGTGCAATGTAAGCACACGCTGGAGCTCGACATTCCACATGTTGGCCAGGCTTTGTGAGCAACAGAGGGCAGTAGTGGAATACCAGCTGCAACATGGTTGTCACCTTTCCAGTCAGCTTCCTCTCTTCACAAGCGAGGAGTGGGCATGGATGTCTGACCTCTGTGAGGTTTTAAGAAACGTAAAAAAATTAACACAGATGGTGAGCGGCGATAACGCTATTATCAGCGTCAC
Source organism: Bufo bufo (assembly GCF_905171765.1). Classification (NCBI taxonomy): domain Eukaryota; kingdom Metazoa; phylum Chordata; class Amphibia; order Anura; family Bufonidae; genus Bufo; species Bufo bufo. The sequence goes on along the minus strand of NC_053392.1, from coordinate 468,501,207 downwards.
CATCCGACTTCTGTGTCTACTCAAACGCTCGCTGCTCACAATTAACTCTTTGTATATGGAAGAGGTGGACATGGAGGAAGACATTACACAGGGTGATAGCCAGACCCCCCTCAGTTTGTCTTCTCAGCATGATGATGAGGAGGAGCAGGAGACGGTTGCCTCCACTACAGAGGGTAGTACCCATGGAAGTTTAATTCCATCTGTACAGCGTGGATAGGCAGAAGAGGAGGAAGAGGATGAGGAGATGAGGAGAGTGAGAGTCATCCTCCTGATGACGACAGCGAAGTCTTGCCTGTTGGGACTCTGGCACACATGGCTGCCTTTCCTGTGACCCATGCGTTTTAAGCATTTTGGCCAACACTGATTACTGGGTGTTCACCATTCTTGAACCCCGCTACAAAGAGAACTTCTCATCTCTCATTCCTGTGGTCGAGAGGACGAAAAAAATTGTGCAATACCAGAAGGTCCTTGTGGAAAAATTGCTCCAAAAATTTCCAGCTGACAACACGGGCTGCAGAGTATTTAGTTCCTTAGGCAACCGAGGAGGGGAGACGAGGGGAACACACAGCAGTTTGAATAGAGGTAGGGCAGCACTCTCCAAAGCCTGGGACAGTTTCATGACACCCCGCCAGCATCCTCACCCTGATGCACGGCTTAGTGTCACAAGGAGGGAAAAAGTTTGAAAGATGGTGAAGGAGTACATTGCAGACGGTGTCAGCGTCCTCAATGATCCCTCTGTGCCTTACAACTACTGGGTGTCCAAGGTGGACACGTGGCATGAACGTGGCCTAGGAGGTGCTTGCCTGCGCTGCCGCCATTGTTTTGTCAGAGTGGGTATTTTGTGCTGCTGGGGGCATAATAACTGATAAGCGCATACGCCTGTCAACTGAAAATGCTGACAGGTTTACTCTTATAAAAATGAACAAGGCCTGGATTGCCCCTGACTTCTCTACTCCACCAGAGGAAAGCGGTTGAACATAAATCAGATTTTTATAATGTACTGAATACACTGTATTCCCATGCACTCCTTCCACCACAAAAAAGGGTATATGGTTTAATCTTCCTTTTCTCGTCCTCTTCCTTTCCATCATATCAACATGCTTATTAGTCTGTTCTCGCTCCTAATGTTGTAGAGGGTCAACTCACCTGCAGGCCCTCGCATATAATGTTTTAGAGGGTCACCTCACCAGCAGGCCCTCACCTACAATCTTTTAGAGGGTCAGCTCACCTGCAAGCCCTCGCATATAATGTTTTAGAGGGTCAGCTAACCAGCAGGTTCTCACCTACAATCTTTTAGAGGGCCAGCTCACAAGCAGGCCCTCACCTACAATCTTTTAGAGGGTCAGCTCACCAGCAGGCCCTCGCATATAATGTTTTTGAGTGTCAGCTCACCAGCAGGCCCTTAACCATAATGTTTTACAGGGTCAGCTCACCAGTAGGCCCTCACCTACAATCTTTTAGAGGGTCAGCTCACCTACAGGCCCTCGCATATAATGTTTTAGAGGGTCAGCTCACCTGCAGGCCCTCGCATGTAATTTTTTAGAGGGTCAGATCTCTAGACGGCCCTCACCTACAATCTTTTAGAGGGTCAGCTCACCAGCAAGCCCTCACATATAATTTTTTTGAGGGTAAGCTCACCAGCAGGCCCTTAACCATAATGTTTTATAGGGTCAGCTCACCAGCAGGCCCTCGCCCATAATTTTTTAATAGTTAGCTAAGCAGCAGGCACTCACCCATAATTTTTTCAATGGTCAGCCCAGCAGCAGGCACTCACCGATAATTTTTTCAATGCTCAGATCAGCAGCAGGCACTCTCCCCTAATGTTTTAGAGAGTCAGCTCTGCAGCAGGCCCTCACCTACAATCTTTTAGGTGGTAAGCTCACCTACAGGCCCTCGCATATAATGTTTTAGAGGGTCAGCTCACCAGCAGGCCCTCGCATATAATGTTTTAGAGGGTCAGCTCACCAGTAGGCCCTCACCTACAATCTTTTAGAGGGTCAGCTCACCTGCAGGCCCTCGCATATAATGTTTTAGAGGGTCAGCTCACCTGCAGGCCCTCACATGTAATTTTTCAGAGGGTCAGATCTCCAGCAGGCCCTGACCTACAATCTTTTAGAGGGTCAGCTCACCAGCAGGCCCTCGCATATAATGTTTTTGAGGGTCAGCTCACCAGTGGGCCCTTAACCATAATGTTTTACAGGGTCAGCTCACCAGCAGGCCCTCGTCCCATAATTTTTTTAATGGTTAGCAAAGCAGCAGGCGCTCATCCATAATTTTTTTAATGGTCAGCCCAGCAGCAGGCACTCGCCGGTAATTTTTTCGATGCTCATATCAGCAGCAGGCACTCGCCCCTAATGTTTTAGAGAGTCAGCTCTGCAGCAGACCCTCACCTACAATCTTTTAGAGGGCCAGCTCACCTGCAGGCCCTCACTTACAATCTTTTAGGGGGTCAGCTCATTTACGGGCCCTCGCATATAATGTTTTAGAGGGTCAGCTCACCAGCAGGCCCTCGCATATAATGTTTTAGAGGGTCAGCTCACCAGTAGGCCCTCACCTACAATCTTTTAGAGGGTCAGCTCACCTGCAGGCCCTCACATATAATGTTTTAGAGGGTCAGCTCACCTGCAGGCCCTCGCATGTAATTTTTCAGAGGGTCAGATCTCCAGCAGGCCCTCACCTACAATCTTTTAGAGGGTCAGCTCACCTGCAGGCCCTCGCATGTAATTTTTCAGAGGGTCAGCTCACCAGCAGGCCCTCGCATATAATGTTTTTGAGGGTCAGCTCACCAGTAGGACCTTGCTCATAATTTTTTTTAATGGTTAGAAAAGCAGCAGGCACTCACCCATAATTTTTTCAATGGTCAGCTCAGCAGCAGGCACTCGCCGATATTTTTTTTCGATGCTCAGATCAGCAGCAGGCACTTTCCCCTGATGTTTTAGAGAGTCAGCTCTACAGCAGACCCTCACCCCTATTTTAGATGGTCAGCTCAGCAGCAGGCCCTCGCTCATAATGTTTAATGGGTCACCAGCAGGCCCTTGCTCCTAATGTTTTTGAGAGTCACCAGCAGGCCATCAATCATAATTTTTCAAGGATGTATGATACCCTCCTTTATGAGTAATTAAGGGTGTATTGCAGTGCCGGTTCCTTGCAATTTTTGAAAAGCCCTTTCACTTTATATACAAGTAAATATACAGGAAAAAAATGTTTCCTAACAATTTTTCCTCTAAAATCGATTTTATCTTCGGTTTGGTGTGTATTATTGTTAGTCTGTAAAAGTGGCGTAAGCTCAACTACAGGCCCTCGCATATAAGGTTTTAGAGGGTCAGCTCACCAGCAGGCCCTCGCATATAATGTTTTAGAGGGTCAGCTCACCAGTAGGCCCTCACCTACAATCTTTTAGAGGGTCAGCTCACCTGCAGGTCCTCGCATATAATGTTTTAGAGGGTCAGCTCACCTGCAGGCCCTCACATGTAATTTTTCAGAGGGTCAGATCTCCAGCAGGCCCTGACCTACAATCTTTTAGAGGGTCAGCTCACCAGCAGGCCCTCGCATATAATGTTTTTGAGGGTCAGCTCACCAGTGGGCCCTTAACCATAATGTTTTACAGGGTCAGCTCACCAGCAGGCCCTCGTCCCATAATTTTTTTAATGGTTAGCAAAGCAGCAGGCACTCATCCATAATTTTTTTAATGGTCAGCCCAGCAGCAGGCACTCGCCGGTAATTTTTTCGATGCTAATATCAGCAGCAGGCACTCTCCCCTAATGTTTTAGAGAGTCAGCTCTGCAGCAGACCCTCACCTACAATCTTTTAGAGGGCCAGCTCACCTGCAGGCCCTCACTTACAATCTTTTAGGGGGTCAGCTCATTTACGGGCCCTCGCATATAATGTTTTAGAGGGTCAGCTCACCAGCAGGCCCTCGCATATAATGTTTTAGAGGGTCAGCTCACCAGTAGGCCCTCACCTACAATCTTTTAGAGGGTCAGCTCACCTGCAGGCCCTCACATATAATGTTTTAGAGGGTCAGCTCACCTGCAGGCCCTCGCATGTAATTTTTCAGAGGGTCAGATCTCCAGCAGGCCCTCACCTACAATCTTTTAGAGGGTCAGCTCACCTGCAGGCCCTCGCATGTAATTTTTCAGAGGGTCAGCTCACCAGCAGGCCCTCGCATATAATGTTTTTGAGGGTCAGCTCACCAGTAGGACCTTGCTCATAATTTTTTTTAATGGTTAGAAAAGCAGCAGGCACTCACCCATAATTTTTTCAATGGTCAGCTCAGCAGCAGGCACTCGCCGATATTTTTTTTCGATGCTCAGATCAGCAGCAGGCACTTTCCCCTGATGTTTTAGAGAGTCAGCTCTACAGCAGACCCTCACCCCTATTTTAGATGGTCAGCTCAGCAGCAGGCCCTCGCTCATAATGTTTAATGGGTCACCAGCAGGCCCTTGCTCCTAATGTTTTTGAGAGTCACCAGCAGGCCATCAATCATAATTTTTCAAGGATGTATGATACCCTCCTTTATGAGTAATTAAGGGTGTATTGCAGTGCCGGTTCCTTGCAATTTTTGAAAAGCCCTTTCACTTTATATACAAGTAAATATACAGGAAAAAATGTTTCCTAACAATTTTTCCTCTAAAATCGATTTTATCTTCGGTTTGGTGTGTATTATTGTTAGTCTGTAAAAGTGGCGTAAGCTCAACTACAGGCCCTCGCATATAAGGTTTTAGAGGGTCAGCTCACCAGCAGGCCCTCGCATATAATGTTTTAGAGGGTCAGCTCACCAGTAGGCCCTCACCTACAATATTTTAGAGGGTCAGCTCACCTGCAGGCCCTCGCATATAATGTTTTAGAGGGTCAGCTCACCTGCAGGCCCTCACATGTAATTTTTCAGAGGGTCAGATCTCCAGCAGGCCCTGACCTACAATCTTTTAGAGGGTCAGCTCACCAGCAGGCCCTCGCATATAATGTTTTTGAGGGTCAGCTCACCAGTGGGCCCTTAACCATAATGTTTTACAGGGTCAGCTCACCAGCAGGCCCTCGTCCCATAATTTTTTTAATGGTTAGCAAAGCAGCAGGCACTCATCCATAATTTTTTTAATGGTCAGCCCAGCAGCAGGCACTCGCCGGTAATTTTTTCGATGCTCATATCAGCAGCAGGCACTCGCCCCTAATGTTTTAGAGAGTCAGCTCTGCAGCAGACCCTCACCTACAATCTTTTAGAGGGCCAGCTCACCTGCAGGCCCTCACTTACAATCTTTTAGGGGGTCAGCTCATTTACGGGCCCTCGCATATAATGTTTTAGAGGGTCAGCTCACCAGCAGGCCCTCGCATATAATGTTTTAGAGGGTCAGCTCACCAGTAGGCCCTCACCTACAATCTTTTAGAGGGTCAGCTCACCTGCAGGCCCTCACATATAATGTTTTAGAGGGTCAGCTCACCTGCAGGCCCTCGCATGTAATTTTTCAGAGGGTCAGATCTCCAGCAGGCCCTCACCTACAATCTTTTAGAGGGTCAGCTCACCTGCAGGCCCTCGCATGTAATTTTTCAGAGGGTCAGCTCACCAGCAGGCCCTCGCATATAATGTTTTTGAGGGTCAGCTCACCAGTAGGACCTTGCTCATAATTTTTTTTAATGGTTAGAAAAGCAGCAGGCACTCACCCATAATTTTTTCAATGGTCAGCTCAGCAGCAGGCACTCGCCGATATTTTTTTTCGATGCTCAGATCAGCAGCAGGCACTTTCCCCTGATGTTTTAGAGAGTCAGCTCTGCAGCAGACCCTCACCCCTATTTTAGATGGTCAGCTCAGCAGCAGGCCCTCGCTCATAATGTTTAATGGGTCACCAGCAGGCCCTTGCTCCTAATGTTTTTGAGAGTCACCAGCAGGCCATCAATCATAATTTTTCAAGGATGTATGATACCCTCCTTTATGAGTAATTAAGGGTGTATTGCAGTGCCGGTTCCTTGCAATTTTTGAAAAGCCCTTTCACTTTATATACAAGTAAATATACAGGAAAAAATGTTTCCTAACAATTTTTCCTCTAAAATCGATTTTATCTTCGGTTTGGTGTGTATTATTGTTAGTCTGTAAAAGTGGCGTACTACTCGGACAACATTGTTCCCAGCAGCGCCCCCGAAGTTCAAGATGCATCCGGACATCCTGCCCATACTGTTCCCAAACCATTTCAGTAGTGTTTCCATCAATTTCTGACCTTTTCCTATGAACCAGACACCCTCCCCTCTTCAGAGCAGTGGGTGCCTGGTTTAATGCTCGGGTTCTCCCATTGGTTTCAATTGTGCTCGGGTGCTCGGTAGAGCACCCAAGCATCCTGAGGTGTTTGACCCAAGCACCCGAGGGCCTCCCCTCAAGTGGCTTTAATCATTTGTGATCCTTTGGTAGGCCATAAAAGCAAGCATAAAAGCAAGCCATTGTTGGATGTAGCGGTAACAAAAATCCATCTCAGTTTTGTGCTGATAATTCTAGACTGAAGGGCTTGTAGAAGCATATCATTCAGTCCTTTCCTGTCTGACATCTGAGGGTTAGCTGGTAAGATACAATAACAACTGCAATAATTGAGAATACCGAAACACATATTGGTGTATTGACTGTAATTCATTAAGATGACATTACCCCCTTTGTCTTAGGGTTTGATTACAATGGACGGCTCGGATTCCAAGGCATTAAGTTGTTATACTCAAATTTAACCCCATCTAAGGTGTGTAACTGTTCTCCCACCATTTTGAGAATCAAGTCCATGGGAGTATGGTCTCCCACTGGTGGATTCTTGAGGGATCTGGGTTTCAGACTTGTAAAGGGGCCTTCACCCAGCCCCCTATTGCCCTCTTCCCATAGTTCAGACAGAATATGGACATCTTCCAAGTCGTCACTGTTGATACCTAGGCTTACCCACTCCAATCTATTATGTAATTTCAGTTTGCACACAAATAGATTGAGGTCCTTGACCGATTCAAATAGCCTAAAAGTGTTGGTTGGTACAAAGGATAATCCTTTGCTCAGTATTCTCAGTTCATCTGGGGTAAGTATTCTAGTTGAGAGATTAATTATTTGCATCTCATGATTTGATGGATTATACATTGTCCCTGATCTTAGAGAGACTATCTTCTTTCCCTCAACAAATAATCGGATACTGATGGGCCCCTGCCTATAAAAAAACCCTCTTGGATAGGTATCTCTGTGTGACAGTGTGACTGCTTAGCTCGGTATGGTTTTCCCCTTCCAAGGAGGATGGTTCTGTTTCTACCTCTAAAGCCTTGCTCTGAGTACTGCCAAAATAAAAAATGGGCCCTTCTCTAAATATATTGAAAATGCTTCATCTGCTTCAATTGGGCCGGAAATCTCTCCACGGTTTGTTGCAAAATCGATTCCTTCCTAGTAAAATCAGGGTCACTAGAGAATTTCCGCACTGATTCAATTTGCTCGTGGAGAGAAGTTGTATTTTTATCAAAGACTTTCTTTTCTTCCTCCAAAAGCAAGGTCTTAAGCCTAAGAGAGGAGTGAATAGATTATTTCTCCCACCTAGTTAGAAATTCATGAGATCTGATACGAGCTACAGGTGTAAGTGGGATCCTCAGTCCCCTAGGTACAATTTTTAATCTTAGGTAGGTTTCTAAGGTCTGTATTTCCCACCAACCTCTTATGTGATCATTGTACATATTTGTTAGTGTCTTGAAAGCGCCAGAGATAGTCAGATTTTCTAGTTTCATTAGGAAGTTGCGCATCCGAGAATACTAGTCAAGCCTCATTGTCCAAACCAGTAGTATTAAGCCCTCCTGTCAAAAATCCTGCCATCCCTACACACTGAAAATGTAATGTAGACTAAGGCTCACAAAGGCTAGTTGTGCCCAGACTGGGTTATGTCACCTATGTTTATAATGTACTTACATCAGATTTGATAACTGCACCGCTAAACAGCAATTAGGCCCTAATTTTTTTCCACTTTTCCACTACACAAATGGATTTTCAACATATAAGTGCACTCATATGATATATGATATGATATTATGAGTGCGGAACAATAGTCCCGCGGGCGGCCCGATGCACACAGCATCATAGTAACCTGTGATACTGTGCGCTCCTGTGCTCATGATGTATGCCGCTCTGGGACATATGGCCCGCTCACGGACCGTATCTCTCGGAGGGCATACGGTCGTGTGCAAGAGGCCTAATGGAGTGATGTCTGGCTCTATATCTGGATTCTAGTCCTGCACCTTTGAGTGTTAATTGTAAATCTGTTCGATATATTCCCTTTCATCGTTTTTTAACGAACAAGCATTAATAAAGATTTATTGTTTTTGATTTTTAGCGTCCCAAATCTGATGTAAATACATTATAAACATAGGTGACATAAACCAGTCTGGGCACAACTAGCCCTTTGTGAGCCCTAATTTTTTTCTACTTTTACACAACACAAAAGGCTTTTCAACAGATAAGTGCAACGCAGAATGGCGCATATATTTTTATTTTGCCACTAATAAACAGCAAACAGGCCTTTAGAATATATCACTGCACCGCACAAGGGCGCATATATTTTTCTTTTGCCACTAATACACGGCAAAAAGAGCTTCACAACCTATAACTGCACCGCAGGGCAAATAAGACGTACTCTAGAAATATTTCCTTGTAATTTACCCTGTAAATGGCTGTATCAAACAGCATTTGTACCCCAATAACAAGAATGGTTTGCTGGTATCACAGAGCCGTAAAATGGCAATTTGGATCGCCAGTCAGTGCAGCAAGGTGTAATAGGATTGTTCCTATTACCCAGGCTGTAACCTCCCCTAACTGAACCCTGTTCTACACAAATGCTGCGGAACAATTCCTCCCTATCCTTTCTTTCCGTGCAATTATAAATCGTTTTTTCACCGCAATCAAGTCTTTCCTATTACTGTCCATAGCGCCTGAAGATGTCTCTCCCTGCACTGAGTACGCTGGTAAATGGCAGAATCTAAGATGGCTGCCACTATTTATAGGGCTGTGACATCACACGGCTGGCTGGCTGCTGATTGGCTGAATGCATGGCATTATGGGTGATCCCGCCTTCCCAGAGTTCCTTTCTCCATGTCCTCACACGTGCAGCAACCATTTTAGGAGAAAATGTGATTCGTTACCACGAAGTGTTAGGAAATTCGACTTCGGTGCGAATCAAATTTTTCCTGAAATTCGGATCGTATTCCACTTCATCAGCTTTGATTCGCTCATCTCTAGTCATTTCTTCAGACAATTTTTATTAGATATAGCCTTGATTTCTCTCAGTCATCAAATGATACTAATGATACTATAAAGCATCCACTACTAAAATTATAAATAGTCTGTCATTTTTCAGCATACTCTGTTTGGCAATGGTCCTCTCTGTCCCTTTACTGCTTGTATGTGTTTTTACATCATTTAATTTTCCCTTATAGTATTTAATGAAAATTTGCTACCTTCCTGTTTTAGAAATGTTATGTATTGGTCCATTTGCATTTTTGTTTATCCACTTTCTTTTTCCTGTTCCTAACCCTCATCCTCACAATGAAAATTTAGGATGCTTTTAAAAACATCCAATTTAATGTCTGTACTTGTTTTGAGAACACTGTGCCTGTCAATTAAAGAGGTTATCCAACTCCAAAAATGCCCTTCAATGTCCGGGCTCCTCACACAGATTGTACTTAGCTGCTCCCAGGCATCCGCATCGCTTCTGATGTCTGCAGGCCGTTGCTGCATCTCCCTATTGCACTGTTTAAAACATTCAGCGATGGGGGGGAACAGCCAATAGCAGGCCGCAACGGGGATGAGCCTCCCTAGCATCGCGGGTGACGCTAGAGAGGCTCGTTCCCATCGCGACCTGCTATTGGCTGCTCTCCCCATCACTGAATGTTTTGATCCGTGCAATAGGGAGATGCAGTGCTAGCTGTGCGGGTTCTTGGGAGCAAAGTAAGTACAATCTGTGTGAGGAACCTGGGAATTTGGGGAAGGGGGGCATTTTTGGGGTTGGATAATCCCTTTAATCAGTCTTCACCTTCCTGAAGTTCTGTTTTTCTTGAAAAAATTCCCTATTAAAAGACAAGAGAAATTTACCTTGTGGTCACTATGACTCATGTGTTCCCCAACATTCAGCTTTGTTATTCTGCCAGTTCTGTTGGTTAATATTAAGTCCATAATGGCTGCCCCTCTATCTCTAGTAGGTCCTGCACCAGTTGGATAAGGGAATTATCTTTAGTTATTGACAAGAACCTGTTGTGAATTCCACATCTTTCAATTTCCCAATTGACATTTGGGTTACTGAAGTCACCCATGACAAGTACAAGTGCCTTGCAAAAGTATTCACCCCCTTGACTTTTTTCATATTTTTTTACATTACAGCCTTAAGTTCAATGTTTTGTTAATCTGAATTTTATGTGATGAATCAGAACACAATAGTCTAAGTTGGTGAAGTGAAATGAGTAAAATATATAAATAAAACTATTGTTTAGAAATAGAAAACTGAAAATTGCCATGTGCGTATGTATTCACCCCCTTTGTTAGGAAGCCCATAAAAAGCTCTGGTGCAACCAATTACCTTCAGAAGTCACATAATTAGTAAAATGATATCCACCTATGTGCAATCTAATTGTCACATGATCTGTCATTACATATACACACCTTTTTTGAAAGGCCCCAGAGGCTGCAACACCTAAGCAAGAGGCATCACTAACCAAACACTGCCATGAAGACCAAGGAACTCTCCAAGCAAGTAAGCGACAATGTTGTAAGTCAGGGTTAGGTCATAAAAAATATCCAAATCTTTGATGATTCCCAGGATCACCATCAAATCTATCATAACAAAATGGAAAGAACATGGCACAACAGCAAACGTGCCAAGAGACGGCCGCCCACCAAAACAGGGCAAGGAGGGCATTAATCAGAGAGGCAGCACAGAGACCTAAGGTAACCTTGGAGGAATTGCAGAGTTCCACAGCAGAGACTGGAGTATCTGTACTCTTGTGCATTTTCATAAGTACACAGTATTATCTAATGATATTATAGCCAAAATGCATGCTCATTGCCTTTAAGAGGAAATCATGTGGCTGAAAAGACCAAGATGAGTTTATGGCAAATTCAGTTTATATAAGAGTCATAGTGAATATGAATGGACATTGTATTTTAAAAGTTATTGCTAAAAGATATGGGTTTATCTACGGGGAGTATACTGGCTTCTCCAGACATGTCTGTCTGAAGGGAACAATGTTTGTTTCATGGCTAAACCATGACAAGATAAGAATTTATATCCTTAAGACACATTTGGTGTGTGGTGTCTATTCATATATTCGTAAGAATTATGTATATTCATGTGTGCATTTATTTTGCTTTTTAGTATGAACATATCAATAATTAATGTATAATATGCAATATTGATATATAGTATAACCAAATATTAACCGCTTTACGTCCGCCCATAGGATATAAACGTCCTATGGGTGGACCTCTATTTCTGAAAGCACGTTTTAAAACGTCCTTTCAGAAATAGCAGCTGCACGCTAATTGTGCAGCTGCTGATCGGGTTGCCCGCTGTCAGTGACAGCAGGGCAACCCTAAGACAAGGCAGGGACAATGCCCAGGTGTCCCTGCCTTCCGGATCGCTGCAGACACAGCGCTCACCGAGCGCTGTGTATGCAGAGAAGGAAGCGCTATGCGCTTCCTGTTCCGGCCCGGCGGTCATGTGCAGAGACCGGAGAGTGCAGGGGCTTTGTGAGGTTTCTCAGAGACCTCGATCAGCCCTGCTCTGAGGCTGTACAGCGCTGGATTGCTGCTGTACAGCCTCTCTAGGGGTGTATTTGTCCTGTAACTGGGGCTACTATGTCAGCCCCAGTTACAGGAGAAATCAACAGTGAAAAAAAAAGAAAAAGTGAAGTAAATGTCCCCCAGAGGTCTTGTATGACCTTATGGGGGACGAAAGTGTAAAATAAAAAAAATAAAAATAAAAACGTTGGCTGTGGACAGGCGACTGCGTCTGTCTGTAATGACGCCTCCTGCCATGCTAAATACACGTTCAGAGAGTACACTGGCTGCAGGGCAGGCCAGCACCTCCAAGGCATACAGGGCAAGCTCTGGCCATGTGGACAGTTTGAAGACCCAGAAGTTGAATGGGGCAGAACCATCAGTCAGTACGTGTAGTCGTGTGCACAGGTACTGTTCCACCATGTTGTTCAAATGCTGCCTCCTGCTAACACGCTCCATATCAGCAGTTGGGGCCGGTTGTTGTGGCAAGGTGACAAAGCTTTTCCACATGTCGGCCAGGTGCTGGCGCTGACACAGCTGCGTTGGCAACCTCTTCCTCCTCACCTGCCTTTGCCTTGTGCTTCCACTTGTCCCCCGGTGTCAGTCGGGAATGCTCTCAGGAGCGCGTCTACCAGCGTGCGCCTGTAGTCGCGCATCTTCCGATCACGCTCCAGTGAAGGAATTAAGGATGGCACATTGTCTTTGTAACGGGGATCCAGCAGGGTGGCCACCCAGTAGTCAGCACACGTTAAAATGTGGGCAACTCTGCAGTCGTTGCGCAGGCACTGCAGCATGTAGTCGCTCATGTGTGCCAGGCTGCCCAGAGGTAAGGACAAGCTGTCCTCTGTGGGAGGCGTATCGTCTGCTTCCTCCGTATCCCCCCAGCCACGCACCAGTGATGGGCCTGAGCTGCGTTGGATGCCACCCCGCTGTGAACATGCTTCATCCCCATCCTCCTCCTCCTCGTCCTCCAGTAGTGGGCCCTGGCTGGCCACATTTGTACCTGGCCTCTCCTGTTGCAAAAATCCTCTTTCTGAGCCACTTCTAAAAAACTGGCCTGAAAGTGTTAGAGATGACCCCTCTTCCTCCTCCTCGTCCTGGGCCACATCCTCTTCCATCATCACCCTAAGTGTTTTCTCAAGGAGACATAGAAGTGGTATTGTAACGCTGATAACGGCGTCATCACCACTGGCCATGTTGGTGGAGTACTCGAAACAGCGCCTGCTGCTGCTCGCACAGTCTCTCCAGCATGTGCAAGGTGGAGTTCCACCTGGTGGGCATGTCACATATGAGGCGGTGAGCGGGAAGGCCGAAGTTACGCTGTAGAGCAGACAGCCGAGCGGCGGCAGGATGAGAACGCCGGAAGCGCGCACAGATGGCCTGCACTTTATGCAGCAGCTCTGACATGTCGGGGTAGTTGTGAGGGTCATGTGACTTGGCCAGAGTCACATGACCGACAGACCAACCAGTCGAGCACCGAGTGATCAGCTCGGCGCTCAAGGCAGACTTAGGAGCAAGGAGCCACCCAGCTAGTAAAGGACGTGCGCCAAATAGCTCTCCGCCTGGGGCCCAGCCACCACTACATTTACCCAGTGTTCAGTTAGGGAGATATAGCATCCCTGGCCGTGCTTACTGGTCCACGTATCTGTGGTTAGGTGGACCTTGCCACAGATGGCGTTGCGCAGTGCACACTTGATTTTATCCTAGACTTGGTTGTGCAGGGAGGGCACAGCTCTCCTGGAGAAGTAGTGGCGGCTGGGAACGATGTACTGTGGGACAGCAAGCGACATGAGCTGTTTGAAGCTGTCCGTCTCCACCAGCCTGAATGACAGGATTTCAAAGGCCAGTAGTTTAGAAATGCTGGCATTCAGGGCCAGGGATCAAAGGTGGCTGGGTGGGAATTTACGCTTTCTCTCTTAAAGGTTTGTGAGACGGAGAGCTGAACGCTTCCGTGTGACATGGTGGAGATGCTTTGTGACGGAGGTGGTGTTGTTGGTGGCACATCCTCTGTTTGCTGGGCGGCAGGTGTCAACGTTCCTCCAGAGGCGGAGGAAGAGGCCGAGGCAGCAGCAGAAGAGGTAGCAGGAGGGGCCTGAGCCCTTTCTTGGTTTTAAAGGTGCTTAATCCACTGTAGCCCGTGTCTCGCATGTAGATGCCTGGTCATGCAGGTTGTGCTAAGGTTCAGAACGTTAATGCCTCGCTTCAGGCTCTGATGGCACAGCGTGCAAACCACTCGGGTCTTGTCGTCAGCACATTGTGTGAAGAAGTGCCATGCCAGGGAACTCCTTGAAGCTGCCTTTGGTGTGCTCAGTCCCTGGTGACGGTGGCCAGTAGCAGGCAAACTGTTTTGGTGACGGCTGCTCTGCTTTTGCCCCCTGCTACCTCTTTTGCTACGCTGTTGGCTTGGTCTCACCACTGCCTCTTCCTCCGAACTCTGAAAGTCAGTGGCACGACCTTCATTCCATGTGGGGTCAAGGACCTCATCGTCCCCTGCATCATCTTCCACCCAGTCTTCCTTTCTGACCTCCTTTTCGGTCTGCACACTGCAGAAAGATGCAGCAGTTGGCACCTGTGTTTCGTCATCATCAGAGACGTGCTGAGGTGGTATTCCCATGTCCTCATCAGGAAACATAAGTGGTTGCGCGTCAGTGCATTCTATGTCTTCCACCCCTGGGAAAGGGCTAGGTGGATGCCCTTGGGAAACCCTGCCAGCAGAGTCTTCAAACAGCATAAGAGACTGCTACATGACTTGAGGCTCAGACAGAATCTCCGATATGCACAAGGGTGATGTAACAGACTGATGGGCATGGGTTTCAGGCGCCACCTGTGCGCTTTCTGCAGAAGACTGGGTGGGAGATAATGTGAAAGTGCTGGATCCACTGTCGGCCACCCAATTGACTAGCGCCTGTACTTGCTCAGGCCTCACCATCCTTAGAACGGCATTATGCCCGACCAAATATCGCTGTCGATTCTGGCGGCTATTTGGACCTGAGGTAGTAGGTTCAGTAGGACGCGTAGCTGTGGTAGAACGGCCACATCCTCTCCCTGCACCAGAGGCTCTACCAACACCACCACCACGACCATGACCGCGTCCCTAATTAGATGTTTGCCTCAGGCCTCATGCACACGACCATTTTTTTTGAGGTCCGCAAAAATGGGTTCCGTAGTTCCGTGATCCATTTCCGTTTTTGTTTCCGTGTGTCTTCCTTGATTTTTGGAGGATCACCAGACAAGTTTGCCTTGCAAATGATAGTATAAAAAAAACGGACGCGGATGACAATCTTGTGTGCCTCCGTGTTTTTTCACGGACCCATTGACTTGAATGGGTCCGCGAACCGTTGTCCGTGAAAAAAATAGGACAGGTGATATTTTTTTGACGGACTGGAAACACGGATCACGGACGCGGACAAACGGTGCATTATCCGAGTTTTCAACGGACCCATTGAAAGTCAATGGGTCCGCAGAAAATCACGGAAAACGGAACAACGGACACGGAACATAATGGTCGTGTGCATGATGCCTCATAGTTAGCTTTCACCAAGCAAAGAAAAAAGTGGTTAAGTCTGTTAAAAATAATTAACCGCCAATAAAAACCCTGATGTAGGGTATTGCACAATTTTTTTTTTAACTCTTTATGACAGCGGTATTTGTGGCCTAAATTTCACAGTCACTTATGCACGTCTAATCCCAGATGTGTAGTATATCAGAGGTTTTTTTTAACCCCAGAAAGCAAAAAGCCGTATTTTTGGCCTAAATGCGACACTCATTTATGCACCTATAATCTTAGATGTGCACTATATGGAACAGATGGGGTTTTTTCACCCTAGTATGCCCCAGTAAGCAAAAAGCTGTATTTCTGGCCTAAATGTGACACTCACTTATGCACGTCTAATCCCAGATGTGCAGTATATCAGAGGGTTTTTTAACCCCAGTAAGCAAAAAGCTGAATTTCTGGCTTAAATGTGACACTCACTTATGCACCTATAATCCTAGATGTGCACTATATGAAACAGATGTTTTTTTTTTTCACCCCAGTAAGCAAAAAGCCGTATTTGTGGCCAAAATTTCACAGTCACTTATGCATGTCTAATCCCAGATGTGCAGTATATCAGAGGGTTTTTTAACCCCAGTAAGCAAAAAGCTGTATTTCTGGCCTCAATGTGACACTCACTTATGCACCTATAATCCTAGATGTGCACTATATGAAGCAGATGATGTTTTTTTTCACCCCACTAAGCAAAAAGCCATATTTGTGTCCTAAATTTCACAGTCACTTATGCATGTCTAATCCCAGATGTGTAGTATATGAGAGGGTTTTTTAACCCCAGTAAACAAAAAGCCGTATTTGTGGCCTAAATTTCACAGTCACTTATGCACCTATAATCCTAGATGTGCACTATATGAAAAAAGATTTTTTTTTCACCCAAGTATGCCCCAGTAAGCAAAAAGCCGTATTTGTGTCTTAAATTTCACAGTCACTTATGCACGTCTAATCCCAGATGTGCAGTATATCAGAGGGTTGTTTTTTTACCCCAGTAAGCAAAAAGCTGTATTTCTGGCCTAAATGTGACACTCACTTATGCACCTATAATCCTAGATGTGCACTATATGAAACAGATGTTTTTTTTTTTCACCCCAGTATGCCCCAGTAAGCAAAAAGCCGTATTTGTGGCCTAAATTTCGCAGTCACTTATGCATGTCTAATCCCAGATGTGCAGTATATCAGAGGGTTTTTTAACCCCAGCAAGCAAAAAGCCGTATTTGTGGCCAAAATTTCACAGTCACTTATGCACCTATAATCCTAGATGTGCACCATATGAAACATATGTTTTTTTTTTTCACCCCAGTATGCCCCAGTAAGCAAAAAGCTGTATTTCTGGCCAAAATGTGACACTCACTTATGCATGTCTAATCCCAGATGTGCAGTATATCAAAAGGTTTTTTAACCCCAGTAGGCAAAAAGCTGTCACGGCTGAGGATGGGGAAAACCCTCAGCCGTGCGGTATCAGCAGATGGAGTCGCTGCAAGGCCAGGACAGAGAATTAGGGAGCTGGTCACCTCCTACACATCCCTAAATCTGACCCTGTCTCCTATCCGTATGAGCCAACCCTGAAGGTAGGAGGGCTCATACTCCGGAACCTGATATTCGTGCTCTCCCTCAGGGTGGCCCTGGACTAGGAGCAGGGTAAGACGACCCGTTCCTCCTAGACACAGAGGAACAGGAGTCTCACTGGCCAAGCTACATAGACAGGGGAACATAAACAGACATATGGCAATGACAGGTAAGTGAGACTAGTACCACACTTACCTGCCACAGACACACAACCTGGAACCCACGTGCAAGTGCGCACAACAGACATCACACGGGAACCCAGTAAACCATATGCTGCAATAACAGATAAACCATAAACTAATACCAGGCATAAAGTTTATGACAACCAGGGTGGCCCTCACTGGCAGATGGTAAATAAGCAGGAGGATGTCTCCAGCAAGCATGGCTCAAGCACCCTCTCTGACTACTGCCTTCCACTGAGGCTTTATAGGGCCAAGTAGCCACACCCACAGTCAGACACACCTAGTGCACACACACACTAGGAAGGAAGTTAACCCTTCCAACACCAGGGAAGGGAAAACAACAACTAAAAGGGGAAGTGCACACAACACATATAACACCCTGTGCACACCGATAAAAGGCACACCTATAAAGAGAGGTTGCCAGGTGCAACCGCATGCCTACTGCAGCAAGCTGCCTAGCACCGCTCAGGCTGCTCTGCTGCCACATACACAATGTTGCCAGCGGCAACCACAGGTGAGGCAACATACTATAGCCCTCACCTGTGATTGACAACAACACCAAGATCGCAGGTAACTGCATGCGGTGACAGGAGTCACGACCATGACTATGGCCGTGACAAAAGCTGTATTTCTGGCCTAAATGTGACACTCACTTATGCACCTATAATCCTAGATGTGCACTATATGAAACAGATGTTTTTTTTTTTTCATCCCAGTATGCCCTAGTAAGCAAAAAGCCGTTTTTGTGTCCTAAATTTTACAGTCACTTATGCATGTCTAATCCCAGATGTGCAGTATATCAGAGGGTTTTTTAACGCCAGTAAGCAAAAGGCCGTATTTGTGGCCTAAATTTCACAGTCACTTATGCACCTATAATCCTAGATGTGCACTATATGAAACAAATGTTTTTTACTTTTCACCCCAGTATGCCCCAGTAAGCAAAAAGCCGTATTTGTGGCCTAAATTTCACAGTCACTTATGCATGTCTAATCCCAGATGTGCAGTATATCAGAGGTTTTTTTTGACCCCCAGTAAGCAAAAAGCCGTATTTGTGGCCTAAATGTGACACTCACTTATGCACGTCTAATCCCAGATGTGCAGTATATGAAACAGATGGTTTTTTTTTTCACCCCAGTAAGCAAAAAGCCGTATTTGTGGCCTAAATCTCACAGTCACTTATGCATGTCTAATCCCAGATGTGCAGTATATCAGAGGGTTTTTTAACCCCAGTAAGCAAAAAGCCGTATTTGTGGCCAAAATTTCACAGTCACTTATGCACCTATAATCCTAGATGTGCACTATAGGAAACAGATGTTTGTTTGTTTTTCACCCCAGTATGCCCCAGTAAGCAAAAAGCTGTATTTCTGGCCTAAATGTGACACTCACTTATGCATGTCTAATCCCAGATGTGCAGTATATCAGAGGGTTTTTTAACCCCAGTAAGCAAAAAGCTGTATTTCTGGCCTAAATGTGACACTCACTTATGCCCCTATAATCCTAGATGTGCACTATATGAAACAGATGGTTTTTTTTTCACCCCAGTAAGCAAAAAGCAGTATTTGTGGCCAAAATGTGACACTCACTTATGCCCCTATAATCCTAGATGTGCACTATATGAGACAGATATTATTTTTTTTTCACCCCAGTATACCCCAGTAAGCAAAAAGCAGTATTTGTGGCCAAAATGTGACACTCACTTATGCACGTCTAAACCCAGATGTGCAGTATATCAGAGGGTTTTTTTTAACCCTAGTAAGCAAAAAGCTGTATTTCTGGCCAAAATGTGACACTTACTTATGCACCTATAATCCTAGATGTGCACTATATGAAAGATGTTTTTTTTTTCACCCCAGTATGCCCCAGTAAGCAAAAAGCTGTATTTCTGGCCTAAATTTACACTCACTTATGCATGTCTAATCCCAGATGTGCAGTATATCAGAGGGTTTTTTAACCCCAGTAAGCAAAAAGCTGTATTTCTGGCCTAAATGTAACACTCACTTATGCACCTATAATCCTAGATGTGCACTATATGAAACAGATGAGAAAGACGTATTTCTGGCCTAAATTTCACAGTCACTTATGCAGCGATAATCTTAGATGTGCACTATATGAAAAAAATGTGGGGTTTTTTTAACCCCAGTGTCTCAAAGCAGTATTTCTGGACTTGCAGATATGCAGATATCCTGTGCTGGTGCACTATCGTTGCATAAAATGGCTGCCGATTATGTATTGAAATTGACTAACTGAAGGAAAAAAGTTTGTTTTCAGCAGTAGTTGGCTCAGGGCAGGCTTAAAAAAATTGTGCACTGCACCCACAAAACACATTTGCTGTAGATCGCTGAGTAAAGAAGCAGTTCTTCATAAGATTTCTCCCTGAACTCTCCCTCACAGCAGCTGCAGCCTATCCCTACACTAATCCGGGCAGAGTGACGGGCGGCGCTACGTGACTCCAGCTTAAATAGAGGCTGGGTCACATGCTGCAGTTGGCCAATCACAGCCATGCCAATAGTAGGCATGGCTGTGATGGCCTTTTGGAGCAAGTAGTATGACGCTTGTTGATTGGCTGCTTTGCAGCCTTTCAAAAAGCGCCATAAAAATCGCTGAACACCGAACCCGAACCCAAACTTTTACGTAAATGTTCTGGTACTTGTCCGGGTGCCGAAAACCCTAAAGTTTGGTACGAACCCAAACTTTACAGTTCGGGTTCGCTCAACTCTAGCTACAACATCTCATCAATATGTGGAAAATCTATGCAAGCACCTTCAGCATGATTTTGCGTTTGCCCAGAAGTATAGAGAGAAAGGCACAACAATTGTTAAAACGTACTACGATCTGAAGACTACACAGAAGGAGTATCAAATTTCAGATCAGGTTTATCTCTATAACTTCGCTCGGGATCAAGTGAAGGAGAGAAAGTTCTTACCTTCCTGGAAAGGACCTTATGCCATCACTGACAAGTTGTCACCTGTGTTCTACAAAATAAAAATCCCTAAGGGGGATGAATTTGTAGAAAAATGGGTGCACATGAGCCAATTACGTGTTCCAGCTAAAGACGGAAACCAGGATTGGCATCGTATGAGCAAACGTGTGTTTCACGTGTGTTTCCTCTGTAAATAAACATCTCTTAACTTACCTCTAAACTAAAACAAAGAACTTGCTCTGTTCAAGAAAATAATCTATGCCAATCGAAGGTATATGATAGCATTAACTCTTTTCTTGCAGGATAAAAAGTGAAAGATGTATGTATTCATATGTGTCAAGCAATATTTTATAGGATAAGATGCCGACTAAGATGATTGCCATTGTTTATGTCATCCTAATCTTTGGGAAGGAGTTCCACGCCGAGCCGATTGCTGTGCCACGTCCTTCATCTGAAATCATGCTACAGGACACCACAGGGTTCATTCTTGCGAACAAGAAGATTCTATCCCAGAAGATCTACATCAGCCTGGATCCAAGCGTCTTCGTCGAAAGACAATTCAATGTGTCCGAGATCCTGTCGCCGGAGATCCAAGCCTGGAACCAGATGCACATTGGATATTCCCAAGAACGGATTACGCAAATCCTGGAGCAAGCGAGAAAGACCCAGAGAGCAGTTTTCTACAAATCAAAGACCAAAGTGATTCATTTCTGCAATCGTAGCCGCCATAATCTTTGGCGTAGTGGGCACTGTTATTGCTACCGGTGTTACAGTTGCCAATTCCATCTCTATAAAGACATTGGAACTTGAGATCGGTTCATTGAAAAGGAACCTATTAAACATTCATGCAGAGATGGAAAATCAAAACAAACATTTATTGCATGGAATATATTTTAATAAAGGGTATTTGTTGTGCATTTTCATAAGTACACAATATTATCTAATGATATTATAGCCAAAATGAATGTTCATTGCCTTTAAGAGGAAATCAGCTTGAACCAAAGTTCTGTTATGTGGCTGAAAAGACCAAGATTAGTTCATGGCAAAGTTCAGTTTATATAAGAGTCATAGTGAATATGAATGGACATTGCATTTTAAAAGTTATTGCTAAAAGATATGGGTTTATCTATTGGGAGTATACTGGCTTCTCCAGACATGTCTGTCTGAAGGGAACAATGTTTGTTTCATGGCTAAACCATGACAAGATAAGAATTTATATCCTTAAGACACATTTGGTGTGTGGTGTCTATTCATATATTCATAAGTATTATGTACATTGAACATATCAATAATTCATGTGTAATATGCAATATTGATATATAGTATAACCAAATATTAAGGTATACTTTATGAATGGATATAGTCTTAGAAGTTTGCTGAGCTGGATATTTTGTAATATTAATATCATATATTTTTGATTGGTCATAGGGAAACAGAGTCAAGGAATAACATTTATTTTTCCTGTATAATCCGTGTTTTATTGTTATAGCCTGTTTGGTAAACAGAAGATCCTAAGTTTCTCCTGGTATATGAATTATTGGTCTTCTTGTTAAAAATATAGCATTGATATTTTGTGATAGATAAATTTAAGTTGTACTGTGCTAGTGAGATAGGAGTGTGTAAGCACCACCGTGTGGCATATTTTGGGTATTATTTTACAGCTTCATTGTTTATCTTTGCAATCGTATTAATTTTATATTCTTTGTTTTGTATTGTGTATAATAAAATACATATATATTTTTGCATAGACAATTGTCCCTTTATTCACTGCTTCCACAAATCAAATTAAGATACTCGATAAAAGAACTTAGAGGCGATTATGTCCGCCTGAAGGATCATATAATTTTTTTAATATAATTTTTATATATATATATATTTTTTTATATTTTTTGATTCTCTCTTTTATATGAAGATTCTTTTTATATAGAAGATATTCGACAGTACATAGGACGACAATAAGCCGTACGCTCCTCAGAGTTAGGCTTTATGGCAGAGTGGCCAGAAGAAAGCCATTACTTTCAGCTAAAAACAAAAAGGCATATTGTGAGTTTGCGAAAAGGCATGTGGGAGACTCTCAAAATGTATGGCGGAAGGTGCTCTGGTTTGATGAGACTAAAATTAAACTTTTCGGCCATCAAAGAAAAAGCTATGTCTGGCGCAAACCCAACACATCACATCACTCAAAGAACACCATCCCCACTGTGAAACATGGGGGTGGCTGCATCATGCTGTGGGGATGTTTTTCAGCAGCCGGGACTGGGAATTTGGTCAGAGTTGAGGGAAAGATGGATGGTGCTAAATACAGGGATATTCTTGAGCAAAACCTATAACACTCTGTGCGTGATTTGAGGCTAGGACAGAGGTTCACCTTCCAGCAGGACAATGACCCCAAACACACTGCTAAAGCAACACTTGAGTGGTTTAGGTAGAAACATCTAAATGTGTTGGAATGGCCTAGTCAAAGCCCAGATCCCAATCCAATAGAAAATCTGTGGTCAGACTTAAAGATTGCTGTACACAAGCGCAAACTATCCAACTTGAAGGAGCTGGAGTCAATTGAATGGGTCCGCAATCACGCAGATGTGGAATGGAAGCACAGATCGGAACCCCACGGAAGTACTACGGAGTGCTTCCGTGGTGTTTCTGACTGTGCCTCTGCACCGCAAAAAATAGAACTTGTTCTATTTTTTTACTGTGCGGACGGATCACAGACTCATTCAAGTTGTATGGGCCTGATCCATCCCGGCCGCCGCATGGACATTTCCTGTGCATTGTGGACCGCAAATTGCGGTCCCCAATGCACGGAACGGACGCACAACGGCCGTGTGCATGAGCCCTTATTTGGTAACTGATAGCAAACATTTCTTACCCACAGGATTCTATTAGGCCTTGTTCACACAATACAGTTTTGATACAGTCCTCGATGCGTATTTATTAGAGACGAGCAAATTTTTAAAAAATTTGATTCGGCCGGTTCGCAAATTTTTCTGAAAACAACAGAGTCTGGAGGTGGCAGCAGCATGAGTAGGCCACAGAGTGGCAAAACAACAGAGTCTGGAGGTGGAAGCAGCATGAGTAGGCCGCAGAGTGGCACAATGACAGAGTCTGGAGGTGGCAGCAGCATGAGGAAGTCACAGAATGGCACAATGACAGAGTGTCGATCAACCAAGATACTTCTGGGGGAACCTGCCTGGCATGAACAGGCCTCTAGTAGCTACATACAATGACAAGACTAAGCGTCAAGACAGCTTTGAGCCCGGAAGAGTTGCAAAGTTCAATCGCAAAATAAATAGTTTTTCGACCAAAAATACTTCAAGAAAGATTTTACCACATATAACTGCAGCGCTGACCACAGAATAAATTTAGTTTTTCGACCGACATACTTCTATAAAGATTTTACCACATATTACTATAGCGCTAAGCGCTGAATACATTTTTTTGTCCACTGAAATACATCACAAAAGATTTTGCCGCATATTACTACAGCGGTGAACGCTGAATAAGAATTGTTTTTCCACTCAAATACGTCACTAAATATTTTACCGCATATTACTACAGTGCTGAACGCTGAATAAGATTTGTTTTTCCACCAAAATATGTCACTAAAGATTTTACTGCATAGAACTGCAGCGCTGAACGCTGAATAAAATTTGTTTTTAGCACCGAAAAACATCCCAAAAGGTTTTACCACATATAACTGCGACCGAAATACGTCAATTAAGATTTTACCACATATAATGGAGCACTGAGATGGAGAGGGTGTTCGGATTCCCCCTGCACTATACAGACATCTCAAAAATGAACCGCTGCTCCCGACAGCACCTCCTGGGAAGGTCATGGAGCATCCGGCATCTATTCACTCCACTGAAGGATGATTTTGAAAGTGTGTAGAAGCCACACGGGGCCCGCACACTGCAGATTTATCATAGAGACATCATGGAGATTTTACTGCATATAACCACACTGCTGACCACTGAATACATTTTGTTTTTCGACCAAAATACTTCAATAAAGATTTTACCACATATTACTACAGCGCTGAACGCTGAATAAGATTAGTTTTTTTTACCAAAATACGTCACTAAAGATTTTACCGGATAGAACTGCAGCGCTGAACGCTGAATAAAATTAGTTTTTACACCGAAATAAGTCCCAAAAGATTTTACCACACATAACGGTGCACGGAGATGGAGAGGGTGTTTGGATTCCCCTCGCACTATACGGGCGTTTTAGAAATGAACCGATTGTCCCGAGTCCCGACAGCAGCTCTTGGGAAGGTCAGGGAGCGTCCCCATCATCCGGCATCTATTCGCTCCACTGAAGGATGATTTTGAAACTGTGTAGAAGTCACATGGGACCCCTACGCTGCAGATTTATCATGGAGACATCATGGAGATTTTACTGCATATAACTACAGCAGTGAACGCTGAATTTTTTGTTTTTTCGACCGCAATACATCAATAAAGATTTAAAGATTTTACCACATATAACTGCAGTGCTGAACGCTAAATAAATTGCACTTTTCGACCGAAATATGTCACAAAAGATTTTCCCACATATAACTGCAGCGCTGAACGCTGATTACAATTTGTTTTTCCACCGAAATACATTACAAAAGATTTTACCACATATTACTACAGCGCTGAATGCTGAATAAGATTAGTTTTTTCACCGAAATACGTCACTAAAGATTTTACTGCATAGAACTACAGCGCTGACTGCTGAATAAAATTTGTTTTTACACCGCAATACGTCAATAAAAATTTTACCACATATAATTGCAGCACTGAACACCGATTACAATTTGTTTTTCCACCGAAATACATTGCAAAAGATTTTACCGCATACTACTACAGCGCTGAACAAGATTTATTTTTCCACTGAAATAAGTCACAAAAGATTTTACCACATATAACTGCGGCACTGAATGCTGAATACAATTTTTTTTCTGCACCGAAATACATTAATAAAGATTTTACCGCATATAAGTACAGCGCTGAACGCTGAATAAGATTTGTTTTTCCACCGAAATGCATCACAAAAGATTTTACCACATATAACTGCAGCACTGAACGCTGAATACAATTTTTTTTTAGCACCGAAAAATGTCCCAAAAGGTTTTACCATGTAAAACTGTGACCGAAATACGTCAATAAGATTTTACCACACATAACGGAGCACGGAGATGGAGAGGGTGTTCAGATTCCCCCCGCACTATACGGACGTCTCAGAAATGAACCGCTGCTTCAGACAGCAGCTCATGGAGCGTCCCAGTCATTCGGCATCTATTTGCTCTACTAAAGGATGATTTTGAAAGTGTGTAGAAGCCACATGGGGCCCCCACACTGCAGATTTATCATGGAGACATTTTACCGCATATAACCGCACTGCTGACCGTTGAATAAATTTAGTTTTTCGACCAAAATACTTAAATAAAGATATTACCACATAGAACCGCCGCACTAAATGACTGCTACCGCCACTACTTCTATGAACCCCGGCACCACTACTTCTTGGGTAGGTAGGCTGCTGCAAAGCAGGTTCTCTATCCCGGGCACGTTTGGCTCCCGACCTCCCACTGCTGCCATCCTGCTGAATCCCAGCCATGCTTTCAACACATATAACCGCCGACGTGAACTGAGAATATATTTTTCTTTTTGTACTGAAATAGGCCACTAAACACTTTCAAGGCACATAAACGCCACCGACGTGAACTGAGAATGTATTTTTTAGAGATGGGGGATTCGTCGAATCCACGAATCCCTCGAATCTTGCTGGATTTGTGGGATTCGTGGACTTGAATCCCGACGTAATTTACTGGATACGAATCCGACGAATCCCGGTGGTGCCCAGACTGGTGGTGGCGGCGGCAGGGCACTCTAGAAGATGAGCGCTTCGCTGCTGCGACAGGGGAGGGAGAGGCGTTTCCTTTCCCTGTTCCTCTGATAGGCTGCCGGCACAAGGCCCGCAGCCTATCAGAGGCTGGTGCAGGCGGCGCTATGACGTCATCGCGCTGCCTGAGCCGTACAGCGCGGGACACAGTGTTTTTTTTTATTTATCTGTTACTGGCACATTGGCGAGGGGGAGAGGTGAGAGGCACTATGATACTACTGGCACATTGGGGGGGGAGGCACTATGATACTGGCATATTATGGGGGGAGATGGCACTATGATACTACTGGCACATTGGGGGGAGAGGCACTATGATACTGGCTCATTATGGGGGGAGATGGCACTGATACTACTGGCACATTGGGGGGGGGAGGCACTATGATACTGGCACATTATGAGGGGAGATGGCACTATGATACTGACACATTAATGGGGGGAGATGGCACTATGATACTGGCACATTATGGGGGAGGTGGCACTATAATACTGGCACATTATGGGGGAGATGGCACTATGATACTGGCACATTATTGGGGAGGTGGCACTATAATACTGGCACATTATGGGGGAGATGGCACTATGATACTGGCACATTATGGGGGGAGGTGGCACTATAATACTGGCACTATATGGGGGGAGATGGCACTATGATAATGGCACATTGGGGGGAGATGGCACTATGATACTGGCACATTATGGGGGGAGATGGCACTATGATACTGGCACATTATGGGGGGAGGTGGCACTAATACTGGCACATTGGGGGAGATGGCACTATGATACTGGCACATTGGGGGGGAGATGGCACTATGATACTGGCACATTGGGGGGGAGATGGCACTATGATACTGGCACATTATGGGGGGAAATGGCACTATGATACTGGCACATTATGGGGGGAGATGGCACTATAATACTGGCACATTGGTGGGGAGATGGCACTATGATACTGGCACCTTGGGGGGGAGATGGCACTATGATACTGGCACATTATGGGGGGAGATGGCACTATAATACTGGCACATTGGGGGGTGGGGGGGTGGCACTATGATACTGGCACATTGGGGGGGAGATGGCACTATGATATGGCACATGGGGGGGAGGAGAGAGGCACTACGCACTTGATACTGGCACATGGGGGGAGGAGAGAGGCATTTGATACTGGCACATGATTAGGGGGGCATCTATGGGGACACTTACTGGCACATTATTGGGTGGCACTGTGGGACCACTTCTTATTGGCACATTATTGGGGGGCACTATGGGGGCATCTACTGAGGCCACAAAGAAGGGGTATTTTATATGGGGGGCTCTGTGTGGTACTAGTATAATCAGGGGTATTATCTGTTTCTGCAGTATAGTATTGGGGGTGTTAGGATGATTTGTCCAGAAGATGGGAGGATGATGGAAAAGTAGTAAACTAAGATTTTTTTTGGTCAAACTGCAGAGACAAAAAATGGCTGAAAAATGGTGGTCTGGTCTGAAGGTCTGAAAGGAGAAGATGAGGAAAGAGAACATCTACATCAAAGGAGACGTCACTGGATGTAAGAGGTATGTGGCGCTGTATTACCCTGTATGTTCTGTAGTGATAGGAGCAGGGGCGTAATGATCGCGGTCATATAGGGTGCGACCGTGACTGGGAGGTGGAGGTGGAGGTTCAGGCAAACTGACGCGGTCTGACTTTGTTTCTTACACCGTTCACAGAATTATGTACAGGATTCGTAGGATTCGAGATTCGAAAGATTCGATATATTCGAGAACCTTTTCGGATTCTGATTTGAAAAAAATTGGATTTGTCTAGTATTTTTCTTTTAGTACTGAAATAGGCCACTAAACGCTTTCAACACATATAAGCGCCGCTGATTTGAACTGAGAATGTATTTTTCTTTTTGTACTGAAATAGGCCACTAAACACTTTCAAGACATATAACCGCCGGCCGACGTGAACTGAGAATGTATTTTTCCTTTTGTACTGAAATAGGCCACAAAATGCTTTGAACAAATATAACCGCCACAGACGTGAACTGAGAATGCGTTTTTCTTTTTGTACTGAAATACAAAATAACACATATAACCACCACACGGACTGACTGCTACCGCTGCTACTTCCATGAGCCCCTGCACCACTACTACCCTGGTAGGTAGGCTGCTGCGCAGCAGGTGCTCTACCCCGGGCACGCTTGGCTCTCGACCTCCCACTACTGCCACCCTGCTGACTCCCAGCCATGCTTTCAACACATATAACCACCAACGTGAACTGAGAATATATTTTATTTTTGTTCTGAAATAGGCCAGTAAACGCTTTCAACAGAAATAAATGCACCAGTGAAATGCGTATATATTTTTCTTTCTGTACTGAAATAGGCTACTGAACGCTTTTGCCACAAATAAGTGCACCAGTGAAGTGCGTATATTTTTTTCTTTCTGTACTGAAATAGGCCACTAAACCCTTTTGCCACAAAATAACTGCACCAGTGAAGTGTGTATATTTTTTTCCTTCTATAGCGAAATAGGCTACTGAATGCTTTTGCCACAAATAAGTGCACCAGTGAAGTGCGTATATATTTTTCTTTTTGTACTGTAATATGCCCCTTTACACTTTCAATGCGAGCTGTGGTAAGAAGGTTTGCTGTGTCTGTCAGTGTAGTGTCCAGAGCATGGAGGCGCTAACAGGAGACAGGCCAGTACATCAGGAGACGTGGAGGAGGCCGTAGGAGGGCAACAACCCAGCAGCAGGACCGCTACCTCCGCCTTTGTGCAAGGAGAAACAGGAGGAGCACTGCCAGAGCCCTGCAAAATGACCTCCAGCAGGCCACAAATGTGCATGTGTCTGCTCAAACGGTCAGAAACAGACTCCATGAGGGTGATATGAGGGCCCAACGTCCACAGGTGGGGGTTGTGCTTACAGCCCAACACCGTGCAGGACGTTTGGCATTTGCCAGAGAACACCAAGATTGCCAAATTCGCCACTGGCGCCCTGTGATCTTCACAGATGAAAGCAGGTTCACACTGAGCACATGTGACAGACGTGACAGAGTCTGGAGACGCCGTGGAGAACGTTCTGCTGCCTGCAACATCCTCCAGCATGACCGGTTTGGCATTGGGTCAGTAATGGTGTGGGATGGCATTTCTTTGGAGGGCCGCACAGCCCTCCATGTGCTCGCCAGAGGTAGCCTGACTGCCATTAGGTACCGAGATGAGATCCTCAGACCCCTTGTGAGACCATATGCTGGTGTGGTTGGCCCTGGGTTCCTCCTAATGCAAGACAATGCTAGACCTCATGTGGCTGGAGTGTGTCAGCAGTTCCTGCAAGACGAAGGCATTGATGCTATGGACTGGCCCGCTCGTTCCCCAGACCTGAATCCAATTGAGCACATCTGGGACATCATGTCTCGCTCTATCCACCAACGTCACGTTGCACCACAGACTGTCCAGGAGTTGGCAGATGCTTTAGTCCAGGTCTGGGAGGAGATCCCTCAGGAGACCGTCCGCCACCTCATCAGGAGTATGCACAGGCGTTGTAGGGAGGTCATACAGGCACGTGGAGGCCACACACACTACTGAGCCTCATTTTGACTTGTTTTAAGGACATTACATCAAAGTTGGATCAGCATGTAGTGTGTTTTTATACTTTAATTTTGAGTGTGACTCCAAATCCAGACCTCCATGGGCTGAAAAATTTGATTTCCATTTTTAATTTTTGTGTGATTTTGTTGTCAGCACATTCAACTATGTAAAGAACAAAGTATTTCAGAAGAATATTTAATTAACTCAGATCTAGGATGTGTTATTTTTGTGTTCCCTTTATTTTTTTGAGCAGTGTATTTTTCTTGTAGTACTGAAATACGCCCCTATATGCTTTCACCATAAATAACTGCAACAGTGGAGTGCGTATATATATATATATATTTTTTACAGTAATACGCCCCTATACGCTTTCAACAGAAATAACTTCAGAAGTTAACTGAAAATATATTTTTCTTGTTGGACTGAAATAGGCCACTATACACTTTCACCAGAGTTAAGTGCAAAAATGCACTGAGAATATATTTTTATTATTGTACTGGAATACGACCCTATACGCTTTCACCAGAAATAACTGCAACAGTGCAGTGCGTATATACACTGCTCAAAAAAATAAAGGGAACACAAAAATAACACATCCTAGATCTGAGTTAATTAAATATTCTTCTGAAATACTTTGTTCTTTACATAGTTGAATCTGCTGACAACAAAATCACACAAAAATAAAAAAATGGAAATCACATTTTTCAACCCATGGAGGTCTGGATTTGGAGTCACACTCAAAATTAAAGTGGAAAAACACACTACAGGCTGATCCAACTTTGATGTAATGTCCTTAAAACAAGTCAAAATGAGGCTCAGTAGTGTGTGTGGCCTCCACGTGCCTGTATGACCTTTCTACAACGCCTGTGCATGCTCCTGATGAGGTGGCGGACGGTCTCCTGAGGGATCTCCTCCCAGACCTGGACTAAAGCATCTGCCAACTCCTGGACAGTCTGTGGTGCAACGTGACGTTGGTGGATAGAGCGAGACATGATGTCCCAGATGTGCTCAATTGGATTCAGGTCTGGGGAACGGGTGGGCCAGTCCATAGCATCAATGCCTTCGTCTTGCAGGAACTGCTGACACACTCCAGCCACATGAGGTCTAGCATTGTCTTGCATTAGGAGGAACCCAGGGCCAACCGCACCAGCATATGGTCTCACAAGGGGTCTGAGGATCTCATCTCGGTACCTAATGGCAGTCAGGCTACCTCTGGCGAGCACATGGAGGGCTGTGCGGCCCTCCAAAGAAATGCCATCCCACACCATTACTGACCCAATGCCAAACTGGTCATGCTAGAGGATGTTGCAGGCAGCAGAACGTTCTCCACGGCGTCTCCAGACTCTGTCACGTCTGTCACATATGCTCAGTGTGAACCTGCTTTCATCTGTGAAGAGCACAGGGCGCCAGTTGCGAATTTGCCAATCTTGGTGTTCTCTGGCAAATGCCAAACGTCCTGCACGGTGTTGGGCCCTCATATCACCCTCATGGAGTCTGTTTCTGACCGTTTGAGCAGACACATGCACATTTGTGGCCTGCTGGAGGTCATTTTGCAGGGCTCTGGCAGTGCTCCTCCTGTTCCTCCTTGCACAAAGGCGGAGGTAGCGGTCCTGCTCCTGGGTTGTTGCCCTCCTACGGCCTCCTCCACGTCTCCTGATGTACTGGCCTGTCTCCTGGTAGCGCCTCCATGCTCTGGACACTACGCTGACAAACACAGCAAACCTTCTTGCCACAACTCGCATTGATGTGCCATCCTGGATAAGCTGCACTACCTGAGCCACTTGTGTGGGTTGTAGACGCCGTCTCATGCTACCACTAGAGTGAAAGCACCGGCAGCATTCAAAAGTGACCAAAACATCAGCCAGGAAGCATAGGAACTGAGAAGTGGTCTGTGGTCACCACCTGCAGAATCACTCCTTTATTGGGGGTGTCTTGCTAATTGCCTAAAATTTCCACCTGTTGTCTATCCCATTTGCACAACAGCATGTGAAATTGATTGTCACTCAGTGTTGCTTCCTAAGTGGACAGTTTGATTTCACAGAAGTGTGATTGACTTGGAGTTACATTGTGTTTAAGTGTTCCCTTTATTTTTTTGAGCAGTGTATATATATATATATATATATATATATATTTTTTTTTTACTGTTATACTCCCCTATAAGCTTTCAACAGAAATAACTGCAGACGTGAACTGAAAATATATTTTTCATGTTGGACTGAAATAGGCCACTATATGCTTTCACCAGAATTAACTGCACAAATGCGCTGAGAATATATTTTTCTTGTTGTACTGGAATACGACCCTATACGCTTTCACCAGAAATAACTGCAGAAGTAAACTGAGAATATATTTTTATTGTTGGACTGAAATAGGCTACTATACGCTTTCACCAGAAATTAAACTGAAGAAATGCTTTGAGAATATATTTTTCTTCTAGTACTGAAATACGCCCCTATATGCTTTCAACAGAAACAACTTCAGAAGTTAACTGAAAATAATTTTTTCTTGTTGGACTGAAATAGGTCACTATACGCTTTCACCAGAATTAACTGCAGAAATGCACTGAGCATATATTTTTCTTGTTTTACTGGAATACGACCCTATACGCTTTCACCAGAAATAACTGCAACAGTGCAGGGCGTATATATTTTTCCTTTTATTACTGTTATACGCCCCTATACTCTTTCAACAGAAATAACTGCAGACATGAACTGAAAATATATTTTTCATGTTGGACTGAAATAGGCAACTATACACTTTCACCAGAATTAACTGCAGAAATGCACTGAGAATATATTTTTCTTGTTGTACTGGAATACGACCCTATACGCTTTCACCAGAAAGAACTGCAGAAGTAAACTGAGTAAATTTTCTATTCTTGGACTGAAATAGGCCACTATACACTTTCACCAGAAATAAACTGAAGAAATGGTTTGAGAATATATTTTTCTTCTAGTACTGAAATACGCCCCTATATGCTTTCACCAGAAATAACTGCAACAGTGCAGAGCGTATATTTTTATGTTTTTTTACTGAAATACACCCCTATACTCTCTCACCAAAAATAACTGCAGAAGTGAATAGCGTATATATTTTACTTGTAGTACTGATATAAGATACTAAAAATACTAAGACATGTCACTCCATTCATTCTCTATGGGAGTGTCAGAGATAGACTACAAAGTGGTAAGAGATTCTGATTTTACCATATGGGAAAAAAGTAGAGTAGTAATGGCAACATGGTGGTTCAGTGGTTAGGCACTGGTGCCTTGCAACACTGGGGTCCTAGGTTCTAATCTGACCAAGGAGTTTGTATGTTCTCCCTGTGATTGCGTGGGATTCCTCTGGGTACTCCTGTTTCCTCCCACACTCCATAGAAATACTTATAGGGAGCTTAGATTGTGAACCCCATTGGGGACAGTGACTAATGTTTGTAAAGTGATGCGGAATATGTCAGCACTATATAAGTGCATACAATAAATAAATAAAAACATTTTTCAAGCTACTCGATGAATTCCCTATGGACAGTAACTTCACAGAAATTTTTCATAGTGTGAAAAGCAAGTGTAGGTGTAGACTCAGCCTAACATAATATATTGTTCTGCTTCAAATAGGCTTAAAGGTGTATTCCCAAATCAAAATGTATGACATACCCAAAAGAAATGCCGTAAATGTATGATAAATGCATTGGTGTAAAAAGTGGGCGTGACCTTTTTAATTCATCTGCAGACATTTTACATTCTGTGTTTTGCTAGTGTAGGGAGAGGTTGCTTTGTGGAGCAGGGACAGACTGTTTGGGACACCAAATGCTAGCTAATAGGGCCACAAAAGTCCTTTAAAGGACTGGTTTAGGTGTGCTATCAATAGGTGTGATATACTGACGGATGTAATGTATTTATAATATACTTTCTAACATAGAAAATATATTATAGTGCATTTGTATTGTGCAGCTCTGCTGTGATACCGCAGCTATATAGAGGGACAAACGGTATTGGAATAAGTAATTGCAACTGGTGTGAGATACCTGTTGCCCCACCAAAAAATTATTGAGGGGTATGATATACCCATAATATATTTTCTAACATAGAAAGTATATAGTGTATTTGTACTGTATATCAGTTGTATCTGGTTATATTGAGATACAGCAGGTATATAGAGGGACAAGCGCTAATGGAACAACTATTTGCAACGGGTGAGATATACCTGTTGCCCCCAAAAAAACTGATTGATGTGTACAATATACCTGCTTCCACAAAATACTGATTAAGGGGTTTGATATACCTGCTTCCGCAAAATACTGATTGAGAGGTGCGATATACCTGCTTCCAACAAATATTGATTGAGGCCTGCGATATACCTGCTTCCACAAAATACTGATTGAGGGGTGCGATATACCTGCTTCCACCAAATATTGATTAAGGGGTTCTATATACCTGCTTCCACAAAATACTGATTAAAGGGTTTTTATATACCTGCTTCCACAAAATACTGATTAAGGGGTTTGATGTAGTGATGAGCGGCATAGGCAATATTTGAATTTGCCATTAATTCGCAAATTCGAGAATTCGTGATCTCCAGTCATTGTTTACTTCATTGCGAAAATTGGCAATGTAATATATTTGCAATAAATTTGCGATAAATTTGTGATTAGAATATTCAATACTATTCGCGAATATGAATATATAGCACCATATTCTAAATATTCGCAAATTCTCGAAGTGGCGCTATTCGTAATTCAAATTTGCGATTCAAATATTGTTATACCTGCTTGCACAAAATACAGATTGAGGGGTGCGATATACCTGCTTCCACCAAATATTGATTAAGGGGTTCTATATTCCTACTTCAACAAAATACTGATTGAGTGGTGCAAAATACCTGTTTCCACAAAAAACTGATTAAGAGGTTTGATATACCTGCTTCCACAAAATACTAATTGAGGGGTGCAATATACCTGCTTCCACAAAATACTGAATAAGGGGTTTGATATACATGCTTCCACAAAATACAGATTGAGGATTGCGATTTACCTGCTTCCACCAAATATTGATTAAGGGGTTCTATATAACTGCTTCCACAAAATACTGATTAAGGGGATTGATATACCTGCTTCCACCAGATATTGATTGAGGCCTGTGATACACCTGCTTCCACAAAATACTAATTAAGGGAATTGATATACCTGCTTCCACCAAATATTGATTGAGGCCTGCGATATACCTGCTTCCGCAAAATACTGATTAAGGGGTTTGATATACCTGCTTCCACAAAATACTGATTAAGGGAAATGATATACCTGCTTCCACCAAATATTGAGGATTGCAATATACCTGCTTCTACAAAATTAGAGGAGGGACGAATCCAATTTTTTTCAAATCCGAATCCGAAAAGGTTCTCGAATATATTGAATCTTTCGAATCTCGAATCCTACGAATCCTGTACATAATTATGTGAACGGTGTAAGAAACAAAGTCAGACCGCGTCAGTTTGTCTGAACCTCCACCTCCCAGTCACGATCGTTACGCCCCTGCTCCTATCACTACAGAACATACAGGGTAATACAGCGCCACATACCTCTTACATCCAGTGACGTCTCCTTTGATGTAGATGTTCTCTTTCCTCATTTTCTCCTTTCAGACCTTCAGACCAGACCACCATTTTTCAGCCATTTTCGTCTCTGCAGTTTGACAAAAAAAAAATCTTAGTTTACTACTTTTCCATCATCCTTCCATCTTCTGGACAAATCATCCTAACACCCCCAATACTATACTGCAGAAACAGATAATACCCCTGATAATACTAGTACCACACAGAGCCCCCCATATAAAATACCCCTTCTTTGTGGCCTCAGTAGATGCCCCCATAGTGCCCCCCAATAAAGTGCCAATAAGTAGAGATGTCGCAAACATAAAATTTTCCGTTCGCGAACGGCAAACGCGAATTTCTGCAAGTGTTCGCGAACGGGCGAACGGGCGAACCGGGCGAACCGCCATAGACTTCAATAGGCAGGCGAATTTTAAAACCCACAGGGACTCTTTCTAGCCACAGTAGTGATGGAAAAGTTGTTTCAAGGGGACTAACACCTGGACTGTGGCATGCCGGAGGGGGATCCATGGCAAAACCCCCATGGAAAATTACATAGTTGACGCAGAGTTGGATTTTAATCCATAAATCCATAAAGGGCATAAATCACCTAACAATCCAAAATTTTTTGAACAACGTGGTTTAAAACATCCAGTGTGAGTATACGATCAGGTATGATGTTGTATCGATCAGGTAGTGTAAGGGTTACGCCCGCTTCACAGACATTGACAGACCAAACAACCGCAAACAGTCAATTTGCCCAACCGCAAACTTCCCATTTGCACAAGGTTGGATACCAAGCTAGCCATGTCCCGTCGATGTCATTGAAGGTTTCTTCCTCCACCCAGCCACGTACAACACCAAGGGTCCCCGAAAGGTGAATTGAATTGATTTTTCGAACGGGGAGATGGTTAAAAAAAAACGCTGGCTCCTCCCCCTTTGTTTGAATCCACGCCACGGTCACTATGTCTGCGCCGTGCAATTTACTGTCAAACCCGTGAGTGGTATTTTCTGTAGTACTATTCTCATCAGTTTAATCCCTGTATGGTCCCCAATCTGGGATCCATTTATTAAATAGATTTTTCGAACGGGGAGATGGTTAAAAAAAACGCTGGCTCCCTCCCCTTTGTTTGAATCCACGCCAAGGTCACTATGTCTGCGCCGTGCAATTTACTGTCACACCCGTGAGTGGTATTTTCTGTAGTACTATTCTCATCAGATTAATCCCTGTATGGTCCCCAATCTGGGGTCCATTTATTAAATAGATTTTTCGAACGGTGAGATGGTTAAAAAACGCTGGCTCCCTCCCCTTTGTTTGAATCGAAGCCACGGTCACTGCGTCTGCACCGTGCAATTTACTGTAACACCCGTGAGTGACACCCTGTAACGGTATGAGTGGAGGCCTAGCCAGTGGCCACAATACAGTCTGTGTGGGCCTGACACACACTGGCTTGCAACTGTGATTATATCACAGAAAAAGATTAAATAGAATTTTTTTTATCTGAAAGGTATTTGAGTGAGTGACACCCTGTAACGGTATGAGTGGAGGCCTAGCCAGTGGCCACAATACAGTCTGTGTGGGCCTGACACACACTGGCTTGCAACTGTGATTATATCACAGAAAAATATTAAATATAATTTTTTTTTATCTGCAAGGTATTTTCTGGCACACCGTGTATGAATGGTGTGCACACAGTACTGTCTGTGACTGAGCCTGCAGCCTCTCACACACGGGCAGGCAACTGCAATATATATATATATATATATATATATATATAAATATATATATATATAAAAAATATTAAAAAAAGCAGACTGATGTACCAGCCCTGAAAAGGGCTTTTTGGGATGCTGTCAGGACGCTGTCCTTACAGCAGATGAGTCTGTGGACACAGAACACTGCCCTAGCTAACGCTTTCCCTATTGAATCAGCAGCAGCACTGTCCCTCCTCTCACTGAGAATGCAGCTTCCGAATGAATCTAAAATGGATGCTGTCCAGGAGGTGGGAGGGTCTGAAAGGGAGGGTCTGCTGCTGATTGACTGGAATGTGTCTGCTGACTATGAGGTACAGGGTCAAAATTTTCTCAATGATGATGTATAGGGGGCAGACCGAACATCGCATATGTTCGCCCACCGCGGCGAACAAGCTATGTTTGCCGGGAACTATTCGCCGGCGAACTAGTCGGGCCATCTCTACCAATAAGAAGTGGTCCCACAGTGCCACCCAATAATGTACCAGTAAGTGTCCCCATAGATGCCCCCCTAATCATGTGCCAGAATCAAATGCCTCTCTCCTCCCCCCATGTGCCAGTATCAAGTGCGGAGTGCCTCTCTCCTCCTCCCCATGTGCCGGTATCATAGTGCCATCTCCCCCCCAATGTGCCAGTATCATAGTGCCACCCCCCAATGTGCCAGTATTATAGTGCCATCTCCCCCCATAATGTGCCAGTATCATAGTGCCATCTCCCCCCCAATGTGCCAGTATTATAGTGCCATCTCCCCCCCATAATGTGCCGGTATCATAGTGCCATCTCCCCCCCAATGTGCCAGTATCATAGTGCCATCTCCCCACCAATGTGCCAGTATTATAGTGCCATCTCCCCCCATAATGTGCCAGTATCATAGTGCCATCTCCCCCCATAATGTGCCAGTATCATAGTGCCATCTCCCCCCCAATGTGCCAGTATTATAGTGCCATCTCCCCCCATAATGTGCCAGTATCATAGTGCCATCTCCCCCCATAATGTGCCAGTATCATAGTGCCATCTCCCCCAATGTGCCAGTATCATAGTGCCATTTCCCCCCATAATGTGCCAGTATTAGTGCCACCGCCCCCCATAATGTGCCAGTATCATAGTGCCATCTCCCCCATAATGTGCCAGTATCATAGTGCCATCTCCCTCAATGTGCCAGTATCATAGTTCCATCCTCCCCATAATGTGCCAGTATTATAGTGCCACCTCCCCCCATAATGTGCCAGTATCATAGTGCCATCTCCCCCATAATGTGCCAGTATTATAGTGCCACCTCCCCCATAATGTGCCAGTATCATAGTGCCTACCCCCCCAATGTGCCAGTAGTATCATAATGCCATCTCCCCCCATAATATGCCAGTATCATAGTGCCTCCCCCCCCCAATGTGCCAGTAGTATCATAGTGCCACTCACCTCTCCCCCTCGCCAATGTGCCAGTAACAGATAAAAAAAGAAAGAAAACATTTTTACTTACCTCCGCTTCGATGCAGGCCTCTTCTGGCCTGTGTCCTGCGCTGTACGGCTCAGGCGGTGTGATGACGTCATGTGCCGGCAGCCTATCAGAGGAACAGGGAAAGGATACGCCTCTCCCTCCCCTGTCGTAGCAGCAAAGCGCTCATCTTCTAAAGTGCCCTGCCGCCGCCACCACCAGTCTGGACACCACCGGGATTCGTCGGATTCCTATCCGGTAAATTACGTCGGGATTCGAGTCCACGAATCCCACAAATCCAGTAAGATTTGAGGGATTTGTGGATTCGACGAATCCCCCGTCCCATCTCTATACAAAATACTGATTGAGGGATGCAATATATCAGATTCCACCAAACATTGATTAAGACGTTCTATATACCTGCTTCCACAAAATACAGACTGAGGGGTGCGATATACCTGCTTCCACAAAATACTGATTAAGGGTTTTTTATAAACCTGCTTTCACAAAATACTGATTGAGGGGTGCAATATAC
Organism: Bufo bufo; assembly: GCF_905171765.1. Lineage (NCBI taxonomy): Eukaryota > Metazoa > Chordata > Amphibia > Anura > Bufonidae > Bufo > Bufo bufo. The sequence goes on along the minus strand of NC_053392.1, from coordinate 468,462,479 downwards.
CTGCTTCCATCAAATATTGATTAAGGAGTTCTAAATACCTGCTTCCACAAATGCTGATTAAGGGGTTTGATATACCTGCTTCCCCCAAATACTGATTAACCCCTTTGGGACCCATGACGTACCGGTACGGCATGGTTCCCGAGTCCTTAAGGACCTATGACGTACCTGTACGTCATGTATAGTTCCGATCACCGCCGCCCGGCGGGCGGTGATCGGAACCTGGTGCCTGCTCAAATCATTGAGCAGGCACCTTGGCTAAATGCGCGGGGGGTCCCGTGACCCGTCGGCGATCGTCGCAAACCGCAGGTCAATTCAGACCTGCGGTTTGCGGCTTTTACCTGGTGCGGCGGCGGTGGTGCCATCGTGTCCCCATGGGGCTGTAGGGGGGACCCGATGGCATGGAAGGCAGCGCGATGCCTTTCTGAGGCATCGCGCTGCCTTCCAGTGAAGAGCCTGTGAGATCCAGCCCCCTGGATCTCACAGGCCGGAAGCTGTATGAGTAATACACACAGTATTTTGGTAAAAAATAGGGGGGGGGGGGAATATACATATTAGGTATCGTTGCGTCCGTATCGCTCGGCTATATAAACATATCACATGACCTAACCCCTCAGATGAACACCGTAAAAAATAAAAAATAAAAACTGTGCTAAATAAAAAATTAATTGTCTCCTTACATCACAAAAAGTACAACAGCAAGCGATCAAAAAGGCATTTACCCACCAAAATAGTACCAATCTAACCATCACCTCATCCCACAAAAAATGAGCCCCTACCTGAAACAATAGCCTAAAAAATAAAAAAAAATATGGCTCAGAATATGGAGACACTAAAACATCATTTTTTTTGTTTTAAAAAAGCTGTTATTGTGTAGAACTTATATAAATAAAAAAAAAGTACACATATTTGGTATCACTGTGTTCGTATCGACCGGCTCTATAAAAATATCACATGACCTAACCCCTCAGATGAACACCGTCAAAAATAAAAAATAAAAAACTGCTAAATAAACCATTTTTTGTCACCTTACATCACAAAAAGTGTAATAGCAAGCAATTAAAAAGTCATATGCACCCCAAAATAGTGTCAATCAAACCGTCATCTCATCCCGCAAAAAATTAGACCCTAACTAAGATAATCGCCCAAAAACTGAAAACATTATGGCTCTCAGAATATGGAAACACTAAAACATGATTTTTTTTGCTTCAAAAAAGAAATCATTGTTAAAAACTTACATAAATAAAAAAAAGTATACATATTAGGTATTGCCGCATCGGTGACAACCTAGTCTATAAAAATATCACATGATCTAAGCTGTCAGATGAATGTTGTAAATAACTAAAAATAAAAACGGTGCCAAAACAGCTATTTCTTGTTATCTTGCCTCACAAAAAGGGTAAAATAGAGCAACCAAAAATCATATGTACCCTAAACTAGTACCAACAATACTGCCACCCTAACCCGTAGTTTCAAAAATTGGGCCACTTTTTTGGAATTTCTATTCTAGGGGTGCATCAGGGGGGCTTCAAATGGGACATGGTGTAAAAAAAAAAACTGTCCAGCAAAAACTGCCTTCCAAAAACCGTATTGCATTCCTTTCCTTCTGCGTCCTGCCGTGTGCCCGTACAGCTGTTTACGACCACATATGAGGTGTTTCTGTAAACTACATAATCTGGGCCATAAATATTGAGTTTTGTTTGGCTGTTAACCCTTGCTTTGTTACTGGGAAAAATGGAATAAAATGGGAAATTTGCAAAAAAAAATTAATTCTGAAATTTCATCTCCATTTGCCAATAACTCTTGTGGAACACCTAAAGGGTTAACGACTTTTGTAAAATCAGTTTTGAATACCTTGAGGGGTGTAGTTTCTTAGATGGGGTAACTTTTATGGAGTTTCTACTCTAGGGTTGCATCAGGGGGGCTTCAAATGGGACATGGTGTCAAAAAAAACAGTCCAGCAAAATCTGCCTTCCAAAAACTGTATGGCATTCCTTTCCTTCTGCGCCCTGCCGTGTGCCCGTACAGTAGTTTACGACCACATATGGGGTGTTTCTGTAAACTACAGAATTGTGGCCATAAATATTGAGTTTTGTTTGGCTGTTAACCTTTGTTTTGAAAAAGTAAAAAAAATATTAAAATGGAAAATCTGCCAAAAAAGTGAAATTTTGAAATTGTATCTCTATTTTCCATTAATTCTTGTGGAACACCTAAAGGGTTAACGACATTTGTAAAATCAGTTTTGAATACCTTGAGGGGTGTAGTTTCTTAGATGGGGTCACTTTTATGGAGTTTCTACTCTAGGGGTGCATCAGGGGGGCTTCAAATGGGACATGGTGTAAAAAAAAAAAACAGTCCAGCAAAATCTGCCTTCCAAAAACCGTATGGCATTCCTTTCCTTCTGCGCCCTGCCGTGTGCCCGTTGTAACGGTCGCGTACACACACACACAGGGGGGAGGGAAGTGACCACTGCGCTCCACCCTTACCCCTGGCCCTGCCTACTTGCCTCGCGAGTCCTAATGACAGGGGACAACTGGACGGCAATCCCTAACTTGGAGTAAGTGCAGGGATGACAGACAGACAAACAACAGGACGTGAACGGACCGAGTCAATACCAGGAAAGCTGCAAAGTACAAATGGAGCAAGCAGAGAATTGTCAGGACAAGCCAGGGTCATAAATACCAGGAGAGCAGAGAAGTACAAGAGGAGTCCTAAGAGAGTAGTCAGGTGGGAGCCGAGGTCACAATACCAGGACGGAAGCGCAGTACAAGAGGAGCAGGCAAAAGGATGGTCAGGAACAGGATCAGGTAAGTCTTCAGCAGTCCAACAAATAGCCAGGAACCTAGAAATTAACAGGCAACCTGTAGCCAGCAGGCTGCCTGTATTTATAGTGGGGAGTGAGGGTCATGTGACGTGGCCAGCGTCACATGACCGACAGACCAACCAGTCGAGCACCGAGTGATCAGCTCGGCGCTCAAGGCAGACTAGGAGCAGGGAGCCACCCAGCTAGTAAAGCCGCCCTGGGAATGAGGTCAAACACAGAACCTCATTCCAAAAGCTAAGCAACAGTTCTGCGGGCAATGGGGGACCGAGTGCACCTTCGGAACCCCGTGACAGTACCCCCCCCTTTTACGAGGGGCCACCGGACCCAAGACTTCAGGCGATGGCTTTTCCAGGTGTTCTAAATGAAATTTACGAACAAGTCTAGGAGCATGAACCTCCCTGGCAGGTACCCAAGATCTCTCTTCAGGTCCATACCCCTTCCAGTGAATCAGGTACTGCAAGGAATTACGCACCTTCCTGACATCCACTATTTTAGACACCACATACTCGACAGCATCATTAACAAGAACCGGCGGAGGCGAGGCTTTTGATGGTACTACCTGTTCAAAATATTTTTTAAGCCAAGATTTATGGAACACATTATAAATGTGGAATGACTCAGGCAGCTCCAACCTAAAAGATACTGGGTTAATCACTTCCGTGATCCTATATGGTCCAATAAAACGAGGAGCAAATTTTTTAGAAGTTACCTTGAGAGATAGATTCTTGGAGGACAACCATACTTTATCCCCAACCTGAAAGTTTACCCCCCTTGAACGTCTCCTATCGGCCTTGAGTTTTTGAGAACATTGAGCCTTTTCTAGGTTCGATTGAACCCGGGCCCAAACTGTGCACAGTTCGGAGGAGAGTTTATCCGCTTCAGGGTTAGAGGAGGAGACGGACGACCCAGAATGAAAACGGGGATGAAAACCATGGTTACAAAAGAAAGGGGAGACACCACCCGAAGAATTGACACGGTTATTCAAAGCAAATTCAGCCAACGGAAGGAATTTGACCCATAATTGCTGGTCATCAGCAACATACAACCTCAAGAATTGTTCCACAGACTGATTAAGGCGTTCAGTCTGCCCATTACTCTCAGGATGGTAGGCGGAAGAAAAAGACAATGAAATTTTACATCTTTGACAGAAGGCCCTCCAGAATTTGGACACAAACTGCACACCCCTGTCAGAAACAATATTTTCCGGGATGCCATGTAAACGAACAATCTCTCTCACAAAAATAGATGCCAGGGTTTTATTAGCATTCGGAAGTTTAGACAGGGGAATGAAATGAACCATCTTGCTAAAACTATCGACCACTACCCAAACCACAGTCTTACCCTCCGCCAGCGGTAGGTCAGTTATAAAGTCCATCGAGATATGGGACCAGGGTCTACTGGGAATGGGTAGGGGTCGTAGGTTACCAGCAGGGCGAGTCCTAGGTGTCTTGGACCTGGCACAAACCTCACAGGCTGACACGTAGGACTTGACATCCCTAGTTAGAGTGGGCCACCAATAAGATCTAGAAACCAGATCCTTAGTGCCCTCAACACCCGAATGTCCACAAAAGGCAGAATCGTGACACTAACCCAACAGCTGGAGATGAAATTGTACGGGAACAAACAACTTATCTGTTGGGGTGGATACCGGTGCCAGATGTTGTTCCGACCTAATGCGAGCCGAGATATCCTAGGTAAGAGCTGCTAAGAAGATTTTTGCTGGTAGGATGGATTCAGGTGGTACCTCAGTAGGTTGAAAAGCCTGGAAGCTCCGAGATAATGCGTCCGCCTTCACATTTTTACTTCCCAGCCTGAACGTGATGGAAAAATCAAAACGAGTAAAAAACAGAGCCCATCTGGCTTGACGGGGATTCAACCTCTTAGCAGACTCAAGAAACATAAGGTTTTTATGGTCAGTGACAACAGTTACACAATGCCTTGCCCCCTCCAGAAAATGCCTCCACTCCTCAAATGCCCATTTAATGGCCAGCAGCTCCCTATTCCCTATGTCGTAGTTTCTCTCCGTGGGAGAGAATTTCCTGGAGAAGAAGGCACATGGTCTCAGATTAGTGAGGCTAGCAGGACCTTGTGAAAGGACTGCTCCTGCGCCGTCCTCGGACGCATCCACCTCCACAATAAAAGGTTTCTCCTGATCAGGCTGGATCAGAATGGGAGCGCTACTGAATGCCTTTTTTAATTTTTCAAATGAAGAAATGGACTCAGTAGACCAATTCTCCAAATCCGCCCCTTTCTTAGTAAGGTCGGTCAACGGTTTAGCAATTACGGAAAAATTCATAATAAATTTACGATAGTAATTGGCGAAACCTAAGAACCGTTGTAAGGCCTTTAAGGATGAGGGTCTTACCCATTCCTTAATTGCTAGTACCTTACCAGGATCCATCTTGAAGGCGTGAGGAGTCAGAACATGCCCTAGAAACAGAATCTTCTGCACACCAAAGACACATTTCTCTTGTTTAGCGGATAGCTGATTCTCCCTCAACACCTCTAATACTTGTTTAACATGAGACACATGGGATTCGAAGTCAGGAGAGAATATCAAAATGTCGTCAAGATAGACAATAACAAATTTACCTAAGTACTCCCTAAGAATGTCATTCATGAAGTTTTGGAACACAGCTGGGGCATTGCTGAGTCCAAAAGGCATCACTTGATATTCAAAGTGTCCTACCGGAGTATTGAACGCCGTCTTCCATTCGTCTCCCTCCTTGATTCGGATTAGATTGTATGCCCCTTTCAGGTCAATTTTGGAAAACCAGGTTGCCCCCAGAACCTGGTTAAATAAATCCGGAATCAATGGGAGGGAGTATCTATTCTGGACAGTGATTTTATTTAATCTTCGGTAATCGATACATGGCCTAAGACCACCATCTTTTTTCTTAACGAAGAAAAACCCCGCCCCCATAGGAGAGACAGAAGGTCTAATATGCCCTTTACCAAGGCTCTCCTTAATATAATCTTCCATGGCCTTGCGTTCGGGCATAGAAAGATTATAAATTCGTCCTTTAGGAAACTTGGCCCCCTCTACTAACTCTATGGTACAATCATAAGGTCTATGGGGGGGTAGAACCTCCGGGGTTGGTGATGAGAATACATCAGAATATTCTTTAACAGAGGGTAAAGTATCAGACTTTACTGAGACCCCAGCCTGTACCACGGACAAGCACGAGTCACACTTAGGCCCCCATCTCACCAACTCCCCATTGGACCAATCTATAGTGGGGTTATGTAGTCGGAGCCAAGGCAACCCTAGTACCACCTCAGCAGGTAGGTTCTCCAGGACTAGAAGCGAACATCTCTCTGAGTGGCACACACCCACGGTTAGAGAAATCTCTGAGGTACATAAGCTCACCGTACCACCAATAAGAGGAGTAGCATCAATAGCCATGACATGGATAGGAGTTGGTAAGGCAAACATAGGAATACCCAATCTTACAGCATACTCAGAGTCAATAAAGCTAGCCGCTGAGCCAGAATCAATAAAGGCCTTACCCAGCCATTTATCTACTCCCAGAGAAATCGTAATGGGTACCGAAAGCTTACATTTAGAAAATTCAGGGTGTACCTGGTCTTTAGGTTGCCTTGCCTTAGGAGACTTAACAGAGAGGACCTTCTTAGGACACTGGTTGATCCAATGGTCAGGATCTCCACAGTAAAAGCATTCTCCACGTCTGCGGCGAAGATTCCCTCGGGTCATGCCAACCTGCATGGGTTCCTCGGTGGAGACCTCAGCATTGTCTCTGGGATAGGCCTCTGGCTGGACCACCATCTGGGAAGAGAACTGTTGTTCCTGTCGTCTCTCTCTAACCCGTCGGTCAAGTCGGACAACAAGGGTCATCATCTCCTCTAAGGTCTCTGGAAGTTGATAACTGACCAGAAGATCCTTTAATTTATCAGACAGACCTGACCTGAACTGACTCTTCAGGGCTGGTTCGTTCCATCCTGAGGGGACACACCACCTTCTGAATTGGGTGCAATAATCCTCCGCTGGTAAATTGCCCTGAACCAGTGCCGTTAGAGCCGTCTCGGCTACTAGAGCCCTGTCTGGTTCATCATAGAGGGTACCCAAGGCCTGAAAGAACCCCTCCATAGAATATAAACAACTGGTGCCAGCAGTTAAAGAGAACGCCCAGTCCTGGGGATCACCCTGTAATCGGGAAATGATAATGCCCACGCGTTGACTCTCGGGGCCAGAGGACACAGGGCGCAAACGGAAGTAAAGTTTGCAACTCTCCTTAAAAGAGAGAAACTTCCTCCGGTCTCCAGAAAAGGGTTCTGGGAGCTTAATCTGGGGCTCAAAATGCGGACTGGAGGCCTGAGGAGTGGAAGAACCTTTCCCTAACTCAAAAGAACTGAGTTTTTCCCCTAACTCCTGCACCCTCTGCGTCAGATTAGAGACATGGTCAGTCAGGGTCACCAGAGGATTCATAATACAGTGGTTATTGGGCCTGTTAATCTGTAACGGTCGCGTACACACACACACAGGGGGGAGGGAAGTGACCACTGCGCTCCACCCTTACCCCTGGCCCTGCCTACTTGCCTCGCGAGTCCTAATGACAGGGGACAACTGGACGGCAATCCCTAACTTGGAGTAAGTGCAGGGATGACAGACAGACAAACAACAGGACGTGAACGGACCGAGTCAATACCAGGAAAGCTGCAAAGTACAAATGGAGCAAGCAGAGAATTGTCAGGAGAAGCCAGGGTCATAAATACCAGGAGAGTAGAGGAGTCCTAAGAGAGTAGTCAGGTGGGAGCCGAGGTCACAATACCAGGACGGAAGCGCAGTACAAGAGGAGCAGGCAAAAGGATGGTCAGGAACAGGATCAGGTAAGTCTTCAGCAGTCCAACAAATAGCCAGGAACCTAGAAATTAACAGGCAACCTGTAGCCAGCAGGCTGCCTGTATTTATAGTGGGGAGTGAGGGTCATGTGACGTGGCCAGCGTCACATGACCGACAGACCAACCAGTCGAGCACCGAGTGATCAGCTCGGCGCTCAAGGCAGACTAGGAGCAGGGAGCCACCCAGCTAGTAAAGCCGCCCTGGGAATGAGGTCAAACACAGAACCTCATTCCAAAAGCTAAGCAACAGTTCTGCGGGCAATGGGGGACCGAGTGCACCTTCAGAACCCCGTGACACCCATACAGTAGTTTATGACCACATATGGGGTGTTTCTGTAAACTACAGAATCAGAGCCATAAATATTGAGTTGTGTTTGACTGTTAACCCTTGCTTTGTAACTGGAAAAAAAATATTAAAATTGAAAATCTGCCAAAAAAGTGAAATTTTGAAATTGTATCTCTATATTCCATTAATTCTTGTGGAACACCTAAAGGGTTAACAAAATTTGTAAAATCAGTTTTGAATACCTTGAGGGGTGTAGTTTCTAGAATGGGGTCATTTTTGGGTGGTTTCTATTATGTAAGCCTCACAAAGTGACTTCAGACCTGAACTGGTCCCTAAAAATTGGGTTTTTGAAAATTTCTGAAAAATTTCAAGATATGCTTCTAAACTTCTAAGCCTTGTAACATCCCCAAAAAATAAAATATCATTCCCAAAATGATCCAAACATGAAGTAGACATATAGGGAATGTAAAGTAATAACTATTTTTGGAGGTATTACTATGTATTATAGAAGTAGAGAAATTGAAACTTGGAAATTTGCAATTTTTAAAAAATTTTTGGTAAATTTTGTATTTTTTTATAAATAAAAATGATTTTTACTTAATTTTTCCAGTGTCATGAAGTACAATATGTGACGAAAAAACAATCTCAGATTGGCCTGGGTAAGTCAAAGCGTTTTAAAGTTATCAGCACTTAAAGTGACACTGGTCAGATTTGCAAAAAAATGGCCAAGTCCAAAAGGTGAAATAGGGCCGAGTCCTTAAGGGGTTAAGGGGTTAAGAGGATTGATATACCTGCTTCCACCAAATATTGATTAAAGGGTTCTATATGCCTGCATTCACAATATACTGATGAAGGGGTTTAAAATACTTGCTTCTACAACAAATTGATTGAGGGGTGCCATATACCTGCTTCCACCAAATATTGATTAAGGAATTCTTTATATCTGCTTCCACAAAATACTGATTAAGGGTTTTTTATAAACCTGCTTCCACAAAATACTGATTGAGGGGTGTGATATACCTGCTTCCACCAAATATTGATTAAGTGGCTCTATATGCCTGCTTCCACAAAATACTGATTGAGGGTTGCAATATACCTGTTTTTACAAAATACTGATTAAGGGGTTTGAAATACCTGCTTCCACAACATACTGATTGAGGGGTACCATATACCTGCTTCCACCAAATATTGATTAAGGAATTCTATATATCTGCTTCCACAAAATACTGATTAAGAGGTTTGATATACCTGCTTACACCAAATACTGATTGAGGCCTGTGATACACCAGCTTCCACAAAATACTGAATAAGGGGATTGATATACCTGCTTCCACCAAATACTGATTGAGGCCTGTGATACACCTGCTTCCACAAAATATTGATTAAGGGGTTTGATATTCCTGCTTCCATTAAATATTGATTAAGGGGATTGATATAACTGCTTCCACCCAGTGGCGACTCTAGGATCAATATATAGGGGGGGGCACAAAGATACCACAGTCAAAAATGGGGGGGCAAAAACAAATTAAGTATAAATAAGATTACAAAATACCAGAGAATTGCGGTATGCAGGGATACATTTATAATAAAACTATTTACTTACAAAAGAAGCCATTCAGTCATCTGCGGTGCCGTCCTCTTCTTGCTTCTGCGGATTCTTTCCCCTTCTTTCTGTCTCTCATCAGTGCGCAGTCGCATTGTTATGGTGGATCTGTGGAAGACACACTGTTATGGGGGCATCTGTGGAAGACACTGTTATTATGCCTCTTATTAGCCCCCATTATGCCTCTCATTAGCCCCCATATCAGCCCTTATGCCTCATTAGCCTCCATATGCTGCCTCTCATCATTAGCCCCCATATGCCTCTCATCATTAGCCCCCATATGCCTCTCATCATTAGCCCCCATATGCCTCTCATCATTAGCCCCCATATGCCTCTCATCATTAGCCCCCATATGCCTCTCATCACTAGCCCCCCATATGCCTCTCATCATTAGCCCCCCATATGCCTCTCATCATGAGCCCCCATATGCCTCTCATCATTAGCCCCCCATATGCCTCATCATTAGCCCCCCAAATGCCTCTCATCATTAGCCCCCCAAATGCCTCTCATCATTAGCCCCCCAAATGCCTCTCATCATTAGCCCCCCAAATGCCTCTCATCATTAGCCCACCAAATGCCTCTCATCATTAGCCCCCCAAATGCCTCTCATCATTAGCCCCCCATATGCCTCTCATCATTAGCCCCCCAAATGCCTCTCATCATTAGCCCCCCAAATGCCTCTCATCATTAGCCCCCTTATGCCTCTCATCATTAGCCCCCTTATGCCTCTAATCATCAGCCCCCTTATGCCTCTAATCATTAGCCCCCTTATGCCTCTAATCATTAGCCCCCCCAAATGCCTCTAATCATTAGCCCCCCATATGCCTCTCATCATTAGCCCCCCTTATGCCTCATCATTAGCCCCCCAAATGCCTCTCATCATTAGCCCTGGCCCCCCATATGCCTCTCATCATTAGCCCTGGCCCCCCATTTACCTCTCATAATTAGCCCTGGCCCCCCATATGCCTCTCATCATTAGCCCCGGCCCCCCATATGCCTCTCATCATTAGCCCCCCTTATGCCCCCAGCAGCCACATAGTTTATAAAATAAAAAATCACTTACCTCTCCTGCTCCTGGACGCCGCCTGCCTCTCCTCAGTCGACTGTGCTCTGAACTGGCGCGCACAGCGTGAGGTCACAGAGCGCCCTCACGCTGTGCGCAGCCCTGCACAGCCAACAGCCGAGGACCAGGAAGTGGTGAGTACAGAGCGTTCACCACTTCCTGGTCTCTCGGTTCTAATGAGCGCTTCGATAATGGAAGCGCTCATTAGTATTCACGTGGGGGAATCAGCGGGGGGGCAACCGGGGGGGCAAAGGACAACATAGGGGGGGCGATTGCCCCCCCTCGCCCCCCCCCTAGCGACGCCACTACTTCCACCAAATAGTGATTGAGGCCTGCGATACACCAGCTTCCACAAAATTCTGGATAAGGGGATTGATATACCTGCTTCCACCAAATACTGATAGAGGCCTGCGATACACCTTCTTCCACAAAATATTGGTTGAGGGGTGCAATATTCATGCTTCCACCAAATATTGATTGAGGCCTGCGATACACCTGCTTCCACAAAATACTGATCAAGGGGATTGATATACCTGCTTCCACCAAATATTGATTGAGGCCTGCGATACACCTGCTTCCACAAAATACTGATTAATGGGTTTGATATACCAGCTTCCACCAAATGCTGATTGAGGCCTGCTATATACAGTGAATATAAAAAGTCTACACACCCCTGTTAAAATGTCAGATTTCTGTGATGTTAAAAAATGAGACAAAGATAAATCATTTTAGAACTTTTTTCACCTTGAATGTGACCTATAAACTGTACAACTCAATTGAAAACAAACATAAATCTTTTAGGTAGAGGGAAGAAAAAAAAAATAATAATAATAATATGGTTTCATAAGTGTGCACTCCCTTAAAGTAATAATTTGTTGAAGCACCTTTTGATTTTATTACAACACTCAGTCGTTTTGGGTATGAGTCTATCAGCATGGCACATTTTGACTTGACAAGATTTGCCCACTCTTCTTTGCAAAAACACTCTAAATCTGTCAGATTGCGATGGCATCTCCTGTGCACGGCCCTCTTCGGATCACTCCACATTTTTTCAATCGGATTCAGGTCTGGACTCTGGCTGGGCCATTCCAAAACTTTAATCTTTTTCTGGTGAAGCCATTCCTTTGTTGATTTGGATGTATGCTTTGGGTCATTGTCATGCTAAAAGATGAAGTTCCTCTTCACATTCAGCTTTCTAGCAGAAGCCTGAAGGTTTTGTGCCAATATTGACTGGTATTTGGAACTGTTCATAATTCCCTCTAGCTTAACTAAGGCCCCAGTTCCAGCTGAAGAAAAACAGTCCCAAAGCATGATGCTGCAACCACCATGCTTCACTGTGGGTATGGTGTTCTTTTGGTGATGTGCAGTGTTGTTTTTGCGCCAAACATATCTTTTGGAATTATGGCCAAAAAGTTCAACCTTGGTTTCATCAGACCACAACACCTTTTCCCACATGCTTTTGGGAGACTTCAGATGTGTTTTTGCAAAATGTAGCCTGGCTTGGATGTTTTTCTTCGTAAGAAAAGGCTTTCGTCTTGCCACTCTACCCCAAAGCACAGACATATGAAGAATACGGGAGATTGTTGTCACATGTACCACACAGCCAGTACTTGCCAGATATTCCTGCAGCTCCTTTAATTGTTGCTGTAGGCCTCTTGGAAGCCTCCCAGACCAGTTTTCTTCTCGTCTTTTCATCAAATTTGGAGGGACATCCAGTTCTTGGTAATGTCACTATTGTGCCATATTTTCTCCACTTGATGATGACTGTCTTCACTGTGTTCCATGGTATATCTAATGCCTTGGAAATTCTTTTGTACCCTTCTCCTGACTGATACCGTTTAACAATGAGATCCCTCTGATGCTATGGAAGCACTCTGTGGACTATGGCTTTTGCTGTGGGATGTGAGTAAGAAAACTTCAGGAAAGACCAACTAGAGCAGCTGAACTTTATTTGGGGTTAATCAGAGGCACTTTAAATGATGGCAGGTGTATGCTGACTCCTATTAACCATGATTTTGAATGTGATTGCTTAATTCTGAACACAGCTACATCCCCAGTAATAAGAGGGTGTGCACACTTATGCAACCACATTATTATTTTTTTTCCCTCCACCTAAAAGATTTTAGTTTGTTTTTCAATTGAGTGGTACAGGTTATGGGTCACATTAAAGGTGGAAAAAGTTCTGAAATGATTTATTTTTGTCTCATTTTTTAACATCACAGAAACCTCACATTTTAACAGGGGTGTGTAGACTTTTTATATCCACTGTACCTGCTTCCACAAATACTGTTGTTCTCTAGGGACTTTGGCACAGGGTCATTTTGAAAATGAAAGGCATAGGAAGAGGTAGGCCGTTCCGCAGGGGTGGTAGGGGTCGGGCAGGTGCACCAGGCCGGAGCCTAAGTGAGAAGTTGGAGAAGGTGCATGCAATTATGTCAAAGGACGCACCAGAGTTCTTTGAGTGGCTCACTCAGCCTTTCGCTTCTGCACCCTCCTCATCCTCTGCATCTGCACCCTCCTCACTTTCTGCTGTTTGCACCCTCAACGACACCACCACCACCATAGCCCCTCCACTCGAGTCAGAGGAATTATTTTACCATCCATTCCCAGACCTTACCGATGTGCAGCCATTCTTGGCATCGGATTAGGAAGAGGAGGTAGCAACGGCCGCCACTAAGCGGTCTGACGACAGTACCCAGATCAGCCCAAGGAGGGTGGTCCCTGCTATTGCTGCCTACTCCGAGATCTTTAATGTCAGTGGTGGTGAAGGTGACGATGATGACGTGTCGACGGACGTTACATGGGTGCCCACAAGAGAGGAAGAGGATGGGAGTTCAGAGGAAGAGATGGAGCAGTAGATAGGAAGGAGAAGGAGGAGAAGCAGGTAGAACTCACATTGCACAGGAGGCAAAATTGCAGACTGCATATGTATCTGGAGCAAGCCATCCACCATGGACACATCTTGGACGCACGGACGCACGGTCACATCTTGCGCTCCAAGGATGCCGGCACATGGCTCCGCAGTGTGGGCTTTTTTAACGTGTCATCTTCTGACAATAGCGTTGCAATCTGCAGCCTGTGCTGTCAACGCATAAGTCGCTGTAAGCCCACCTAGGGACGACCACCTTAAGAACAGTGATGAGCGGCAGGGGCAATATTCAAATTTGCAATATTTCTCAATTTTGGGCGAATATTCATCATATATTCGAGAATTCGTGATCTCCAGTCATTATTTTCTTGATTCTTGATCAGAAAATTTGCGGCAAAATTTTGTGATGCGAAAATTTGCGATCAGCACTACTCCTAAAGTCAAAGATATTGCAGGCTTCTCATTCGCCCATAAGCAAGAAGCACTGAGTGATAATGGGTACTGATGAAAAAAAATTCTAGAATGTTCATGATTAGGAAGATATAGCACTATATTCTAGATATTCGCAAATTTTCGAAGCGCCAATATTCGTGATAAAAATTTGTGATTAGAATATTCGCAAACAACACTACTTAGAAAGGCAGCTGGTCTCCCATCACCGAGCCCAGTGGGAGCAACGCCGTTAGAACCCACAAAGCCACACTCTCGGCGCTCCACATCTTGCCTTTTCTCCTTCTCCTTCTCCTTCCCCTCTCTCCTCCCATTTGTCCTCCACCTTCCACCGTGCCGTCGTCGCATTCATCTGGCAGAAGGCAGGCTTCTGTGGACCAAATGTTTGAGCGCAAAAGGTTGATGACGCTGGATATTGCCCAACGGCTGACAGCTAGCTTGTCGGAACTGCTAGCCCACCAACTACTGCCAAATAAATCTGTCGGAGGCCTTTAAAAAATTTGTGGCCATTGGCACACATCAATGGAAAGTCCCCGGATGGAAATATTTCTCCCTGAAGGGCATCCCAGAGCTATATGGCCAAGTTCAGCGACAAGTGAAAATATCTCTGACGCACAGTGTCAGTGCCAAGATACATCTGACACAGCACATGGTCTAGCAAACACGGGCAGGGAAGGTACATAACTTTTACTGCCCACTGGGTGAACCTTCTGACTGCTGTCAAGCATGTAACCTGTGGTAGCCGTGTGGATTTGGTGTTACCGCCATGAAATGCATGCAAGCCTGCCTCTTCTTCTCCTCCTCCTACTCCATCCTCCGTCTCCTCCCCGGCTGACTCCTCCTATTCCACTGCTACCGCCTCTTCCGTTGCACCCCCCCAAGCTCCCCAGAACCTATTAGACGTGCCAGGTGAGGAGTTGCCATGCTGTTCTGTGGCTGTTGTGCCTGGAAGCCAAGAGCCACACCGGTCCTGCATTGCTTTCAGCTCTGCGGCCACAGGCCAATTAGTGGCTAACCCCGCCCAATTTGACAGTTGGTAAAGTGGTGTGCGACAACGGTGCCAATCTGCTGAGCGCGCTGAAACAGGGTAAAATGACACATGTGCCGTGCATGGCACACGTCCTGAACTTAGTCGTGCAGCGATTCATTGCCAAATACCCCGGGGTCCAGGACTCTTGCAGAAGGCCAGGAAAATCGATGGCCATTTTAGAAGATCTTACACGGCCATGGCTCGCCTTGCTGACGTTCAACGGCAACACCACCTGTTCGTCAGACGTCTGATTTTTGACAGCCCGACGCGCTTGCACTCCAACTTGTATATGCTTGATAGGCTGCTCCAGCAGCAACATGCAGTTAACGACTACCTGTACAAATTCTGCAGCAGGACAGGTTCTGGGGAGCTTGGTTTCTTTTCACCGCGGCAGTGGCTGCTCATGCACGATGCATGCAGACAGCTGCGGCCATTTGATGAGATCACCAAACTTGTCAGTCGCAGCCAGGGCACTTTCAGTGACATCGTACCTTACACCTTCTTTCTGGAGCGTGCATTGCATCGTGTCATTGATCAAGCTGTCGAGGAGCAGGAGCTGGAAGATTAGGAAGTCGCAATGCTGAATGAATTTCCAGGTGGGTACTCCATCTGAGACAAGTCAGCAGGAGTCTGAAGAGGAGTCAGAGGAGAATGGTGCCTGGGTTTAGGGGCGGAGACTGCACCGGACTGTGATGGCCGCATAGTCATGACCTCTCCATACAAGATCCCGTAAAGCACCAGCTTACTTAAAGGGAGTATGTCACCACAATTTGCCCTTATAGACCACTTACATAGCACTATAGCATAACTATGGATCAGTCAAATGGTACCTTTGTCTTTTTGTTTGGATGTTCACCAGGGGCAAAAACGGAGTTTTATTCATATAGAAATGAGGGCTCTCAAGTGCCCAGGGGCGGCGTTGGGGCTGTAAGTGCCCAGGCCGCTCTGCCTTCTTCTCACATAACCCCTCCCCAGCCTGTTGCTTGACACGCCCTGTAAGCCTATTACGTCATCCAGTGTACTGGCCGATATCCCGCCCGTGCATGCGCACTGCATGGAATGATGCTGCTGCCCACAATGGTCATCACAGTGCGCATACGCTACCGGGATATCGGCCAGTACACTGGATGACGTAATAGGCTTACAGGGCGGGCCAAGCAATAGGCTGGGGAGGGGTTATGTGAGAAGAAAGCAGAGCGGCCTGGGCACTTAGAGCCCCAACGCCGCCCCTGGGCACTTGCGAGCCCTCATTTCCATATGAATAAAACTCAGTTTTTGCCCCTGGTGAACATCCAAACAAAAAGACAAAGGTACCATTTGACTGATCTATAGTTATGCTACAGTGCTATGTAAGTGGTCTATAAGGGCAAATTGTGGTGACAGACTCCCTTTAAGCCGACAGACAAAAAAATGGTCAAGATCGGGCACCCCAAATCCGGGGACAACTCTGTAGCGAAACCAACCTCGCCACTGGGTTTTGGAGAGGACTGGCTGCTGGCCTCTTGCCCCTGGATTATGGGCCATATACTAACTTTTAAACCCCTGAACCTATTCAAGTGAATTTTGGATAGGTTTGTCCCCAAGTTATACTGTTTAAATTGATGTAAGTTATATGTATGGCCAATGTAAACTCACAAAGTTGTAACAATTTATAATAAGTGTAACTTGTCAGCTTGGGAGGAAAATGCTGGGTGTGTTTCTATTGTGCCATTGTCCCATTGTGTGTTTAAATGGTGATGTCTGTTCTGTTGTCCTCACATATGTGTATTGGCGATCTCCCTTTGTCCTCAGAGATAATTGGATTGCTCCTCAGGTTGTCTCCGGGACAGAGAGGAGGAGACTATGATGCATTGTGGGGATATGTTGTCCTATGTCACAGTCTTCATTCTGGTCCTCTGGGGGCGTGAACGATTGGTTGCTGTAGTTACATTGTATGTGTTGTAAATTACTGATTGGTTATATTTCAAACCCCTGTGGGCAGTACTATGTTTGTGGTTTATGAATAAAAGAGGCTGTACGTGAAGTACAGTCAGACCACTGCTTGACCCTCAACACGGAGCCTTGTCTTGTTATTGGGGGGATCCGCTGTATGCTGTTAGAGGCTGATTGCCAGGAGTGTAAGCTGATTCCTGTTTGTCTGCTAGCAGCTATTCGTGAGGTTCCAGTTTGGAGTGCTACTTTGTATCCAGTTCGGGAGTTTGGTGTATCCTGCAGTAGCTGTGCCTGTCTCGCAGAAAGGGGCATATCGCCTAAACGGATTTTAACCCCTTGTCTGCTGAAACGGTCTGTTACATTGGTGGCAAGCAGCGGGATCGTTCCTACAGCCAGAAGGACAGCTACAGGAGACACCATTTCTGTGGATTCTACAATTTAAGGACAACGCATGTCCCAGTACAGCGTCCCTGACAGCAGCAGGATGGAACCAGCAGTGTTATACGAGGAGGAGGACCTGGATGGCCGGGATGCATTAAGGAAAGGCATCTGGTACCAGGCCCTGGATAATCTACAATACCAGCGGGGTGAGAGTCTCCCCAGTGAAGAGCAGCGGTTGCAGAAGCAAGTGGCCCTGCGGATGCCCTTCCTGGGAGAGCAGCCCCTGGAGGAATGGGTGAAGGAACTAGAGCACCGGGTATGGCAGGAGCTATGGCTGGAGGATGCCTACCAGGCACTTTGGTGGTATATGGCACAGTATATACCCTGGACAGCCGAACATGACAAGCCAGAGGGAGAGGAGTTTTATGGTCCTGGCTTGTTATGGGAGTCCTTTGCAGAGCCTGACTTCGGGAGCCCTGCACAGTCCAGACTTCAGGACATTTTTTATGAGAGGGAGGCTAGGCATGAGTGGGATGACCCCCATGAGGTAGAGCAAGACCTGGCTCACCTAGCAACCCTGGAGTGGGAACTGGAGCAGGACTACCGAGATCTCTTCCACTCCATTGAGAAGGCTCAGCAGGACGGTAAGGTGACAGACCCAGATCCAGACCCATTCAGCTGGGCAGATATTGTAGAGTGTTACTGGGAAGGACCCCAGAAGGCCGGTAGAGATGGGACCGAGATCTCTCCGCCGGTCGTGCAGGGAATTGGGAGCCCAGTCTCCATTCCCCAGCGGCAGTGTGAAGTGCAGGGAGAGGAGAGCAGCATCCTCCCTCCCCAGCGGCAGGCTGAGTTACAGGGGGCAAAGGTAGTTATTCCTGCCCCCCAGGAGCAGAGTGATATGCCGGGAAGGCAGTGTGAAATGCAGGGAGAGGAGAGCAGCGTCCTCCCTCCCCAGCGGCAGGCTGAGTTACAGGGGGCAGAGGTAGTTGTTCCTGCCCCTCAGCAGCAGCATGATTTTTTGGGAATTGGGAGCCCAGTCTCCATTCCCCAGCGGCCGTATGAATTATTGGGGATTGGGAGCCCAGTCTCCTTTCCCCAGCGGCAGGCGGAGTTACAGGGGGCAGAGACAGTCGGTCCTGTCCCCCAGCGGCAGAGTGTCTAGCAGGGAATAGAGAGCCCAGTCTCCTTTCCCCAGCAACAGGACACTGTATTGGGAGCGGAGACGGTCGGTCGCCATCCCCAGCAGCTGGAAGTATGTATGGGAGAGGAGCTTGTTACCCCCTCTCCCCAGCGGCAGCTTAATGCACCAGGGGGAGACAGTAAGCCCCACAACAGTGCAGATGGGACTGGTCTCTGCACTTACAGCACAGGGGGTAGAGACAGTCGGTCTCCCCCTCCAACAACCAGGCTCCAACCAGGCTTCTTCCGTGGTAGCGCTGGCACCAGGGCAGAGTACCGCTGATACCTGCCCACAAAGCAACCTCCACTCCAAGCCAGGGAGCAACACAGAGACCGGGAGTACCAGCTTCCAACATAACCTTGGTGGACTCACTGGACAGAGACAGGCTACTAAAGTCAACAGGTCCAGTATTTGGTTGTGGGTGGGCTGCCAGACTAACTCAGGTACCGACTGGCGTGAGGTCAGGTATCTGGTTAGTCTTCCCTGGGGGGGGGGGGAGATGTGTGGCGAAACCAACCTCGCCACTGGGTTTTGGAGAGGACTGGCTGCTGGCCTCTTGCCCCTGGATTTTGGGCCATATACTAACTTTTAAACCCCTGAACCTATTCAAGTGAATTTTGGATAGGTTTGTCCCCAAGTTATACTGTTTAAATTGATGTAAGTTATATGTATGGCCAATGTAAACTCACAAAGTTGTAACAATTTATAATAAGTGTAACTTGTCAGCTTGGGAGGAAAATGCTGGGTGTGTTTCTATTGTGCCATTGTCCCATTGTGTGTTTAAATGGTGATGTCTGTTCTGTTGTCCTCACATATGTGTATTGGCGATCTCCCTTTGTCCTCAGAGATAATTGGATTGCTCCTCAGGTTGTCTCCGGGACAGAGAGGAGGAGACTATGATGCATTGTGGGGATATGTTGTCCTATGTCACAGTCTTCATTCTGGTCCTCTGGGGGCGTGAACGATTGGTTGCTGTAGTTACATTGTATGTGTTGTAAATTACTGATTGGTTATATTTCAAACCCCTGTGGGCAGTACTATGTTTGTGGTTTATGAATAAAAGAGGCTGTACGTGAAGTACAGTCAGACCACTGCTTGACCCTCAACACGGAGCCTTGTCTCGTTATTGGGGGGATCCCCTGTATGCTGTTAGAGGCTGATTGCCAGGAGTGTAAGCTGATTCCTGTTCGTCTGCTAGCAGCTATTCGTGAGGTTCCAGTTTGGTGTGCTACTTTGTATCCAGTTCGGGAGTTTGGTGTATCCTGCAGTAGCTGTGCCTGTCTCGCAGAAAGGGGCATATCGCCTAAACGGATTTTAACCCCTTGTCTGCTGAAACGGTCTGTTACATTGGTGGCAAGCAGCGGGATCGTTCCTACAGCCAGAAGGACAGCTACAGGAGACACCATTTCTGTGGATTCTACAATTTAAGGACAACGCATGTCCCAGTACAGCGTCCCTGACAGCAGCAGGATGGAACCAGCAGTGTTATACGAGGAGGAGGACCTGGATGGCCGGGATGCATTAAGGAAAGGCATCTGGTACCAGGCCCTGGATAATCTACAATACCAGCGGGGTGAGAGTCTCCCCAGTGAAGAGCAGCGGTTGCAGAAGCAAGTGGCCCTGCGGATGCCCTTCCTGGGAGAGCAGCCCCTGGAGGAATGGGTGAAGGAACTAGAGCACCGGGTATGGCAGGAGCTATGGCTGGAGGATGCCTACCAGGCACTTTGGTGGTATATGGCACAGTATATACCCTGGACAGCCGAACATGACAAGCCAGAGGGAGAGGAGTTTTATGGTCCTGGCTTGTTATGGGAGTCCTTTGCAGAGCCTGACTTCGGGAGCCCTGCACAGTCCAGACTTCAGGACATTTTTTATGAGAGGGAGGCTAGGCATGAGTGGGATGATCCCCATGAGGTAGAGCAAGACCTGGCTCACCTAGCAACCCTGGAGTGGGAACTGGAGCAGGACTACCGAGATCTCTTCCACTCCATTGAGAAGGCTCAGCAGGACGGTAAGGTGACAGACCCAGATCCAGACCCATTCAGCTGGGCAGATATTGTAAAGTGTTACTGGGAAGGACCCCAGGTGGCCGGTAGAGATGGGACCGAGGTCTCTCCGCCGGTCCTGCAGGGAATTGGGAGCCCAGTCTCCATTCCCCAGCGGCAGTGTGAAGTGCAGGGAGAGGAGAGCAGCGTCCTCCCTCCCCAGCGGCAGGCTGAGTTACAGGGGGCAAAGGTAGTTATTCCTGCCCCCCAGGAGCAGCATGATTTTTTGGGAATTGGGAGCCCAGTCTCCATTCCCCAGCGGCAGTGTGAAGTGCAGGGAGAGGAGAGCAGCGTCCTCCCTCCCCAGCGGCAGGCTGAGTTACAGGGGGCAGAGGTAGTTGTTCCTGCCCCCCAGGAGCAGAGTGATATGCCGGGAAGGCAGTGTGAAATGCAGGGAGAGGAGAGCAGCGTCCTCCCTCCCCAGCGGCAGGCTGAGTTACAGGGGGCAGAGGTAGTTGTTCCTGCCCCCCAGCAGCAGCATGATTTTTTGGGAATTGGGAGCCCAGTCTCCATTCCCCAGCGGCCGTATGAATTATTGGGGATTGGGAGCCCAGTCTCCTTTCCCCAGCGGCAGGCGGAGTTACAGGGGGCAGAGACAGTCGGTCCTGTCCCCCAGCGGCAGAGTGTCCAGCAGGGAATAGAGAGCCCAGTCTCCTTTCCCCAGCAACAGGACACTGTATTGGGAGCGGAGACGGTCGGTCGCCCTCCCCAGCGGCTGGAAGTATGTATGGGAGAGGAGCTTGTTACCCCCTCTCCCCAGCGGCAGCTTAATGCACCAGGGGGAGACAGTAAGCCCCACAACAGTGCAGATGGGACTGGTCTCTGCACTTACAGCACAGGGGGTAGAGACAGTCGGTCTCCCCCTCCAACAACCAGGCTCCAACCAGGCTTCTTCCGTGGTAGCGCTGGCACCAGGGCAGAGTACCGCTGATACCTGCCCACAAAGCAACCTCCACTCCAGGCCAGGGAGCAACACAGAGACCGGGAGTACCAGCTTCCAATATAACCTTGGTGGACTCACTGGACAGAGACAGGCTACTAAAGTCAACAGGTCCAGTATTTGGTTGTGGGTGGGCTGCCAGACTAACTCAGGTACCGACCGGCGTGAGGTCAGGTATCTGGTTAGTCTTCCCTGGGGGGGAGATGTGTGGCGAAACCAACCTCGCCACTGGGTTTTGGAGAGGACTGGCTGCTGGCCTCTTGCCCCTGGATTTTGGGCCATATACTAACTTTTAAACCCCTGAACCTATTCAAGTGAATTTTGGATAGGTTTGTCCCCAAGTTATACTGTTTAAATTGATGTAAGTTATATGTATGGCCAATGTAAACTCACAAAGTTGTAACAATTTATAATAAGTGTAACTTGTCAGCTTGGGAGGAAAATGCTGGGTGTGTTTCTATTGTGCCATTGTCTCATTGTGTGTTTAAATGGTGATGTCTGTTCTGTTGTCCTCACATATGTGTATTGGCGATCTCCCTTTGTCCTCAGAGATAATTGGATTGCTCCTCAGGTTGTCTCCGGGACAGAGAGGAGGAGACTATGATGCATTGTGGGGATATGTTGTCCTATGTCACAGTCTTCATTCTGGTCCTCTGGGGGCGTGAACGATTGGTTGCTGTAGTTACATTGTATGTGTTGTAAATTACTGATTGGTTATATTTCAAACCCCTGTGGGCAGTACTATGTTTGTGGTTTATGAATAAAAGAGGCTGTACGTGAAGTACAGTCAGACCACTGCTTGACCCTCAACACGGAGCCTTGTCTCGTTATTGGGGGGATCCCCTGTATGCTGTTAGAGGCTGATTGCCAGGAGTGTAAGCTGATTCCTGTTCGTCTGCTAGCAGCTATTCGTGAGGTTCCAGTTTGGAGTGCTACTTTGTATCCAGTTCGGGAGTTTGGTGTATCCTGCAGTAGCTGTGCCTGTCTCTCAGAAAGGGGCATATCGCCTAAACGGATTTTAACCCCTTGTCTGCTGAAACGGTCTGTTACATTGGTGGCAAGCAGCGGGATCGTTCCTACAGCCAGAAGGACAGCTACAGGAGACACCATTTCTGTGGATTCTACAATTTAAGGACAACGCATGTCCCAGTACAGCGTCCCTGACAGCAGCAGGATGGAACCAGCAGTGTTATACGAGGAGGAGGACCTGGATGGCCGGGATGCATTAAGGAAAGGCATCTGGTACCAGGCCCTGGATAATCTACAATACCAGCGGGGTGAGAGTCTCCCCAGTGAAGAGCAGCGGTTGCAGAAGCAAGTGGCCCTGCGGATGCCCTTCCTGGGAGAGCAGCCCCTGGAGGAATGGGTGAAGGAACTAGAGCACCGGGTATGGCAGGAGCTATGGCTGGAGGATGCCTACCAGGCACTTTGGTGGTATATGGCACAGTATATACCCTGGACAGCCGAACATGACAAGCCAGAGGGAGAGGAGTTTTATGGTCCTGGCTTGTTATGGGAGTCCTTTGCAGAGCCTGACTTGGGGAGCCCTGCACAGTCCAGACTTCAGGACATTTTTTATGAGAGGGAGGCTAGGCATGAGTGGGATGACCCCCATGAGGTAGAGCAAGACCTGGCTCACCTAGCAACCCTGTAGTGGGAACTGGAGCAGGAGTACCGAGATCTCTTCCACTCCATTGAGAAGGCTCAGCAGGACGGTAAGGTGACAGACCCAGATCCAGACCCATTCAGCTGGGCAGATATTGTAGAGTATTACTGGGAAGGACCCCAGGTGGCCGGTAGAGATGGGACCGAGGTCTCTCCGCCGGTCCTGCAGGGAATTGGGAGCCCAGTCTCCATTCCCCAGCGGCAGTGTGAAGTGCAGGGAGAGGAGAGCAGCGTCCTCCCTCCCCAGCGGCAGGCTGAGTTACAGGGGGCAGAGGTAGTTGTTCCTGCCCCCCAGGAGCAGAGTGATATGCCGGGAAGGCAGTGTGAAATGCAGGGAGAGGAGAGCAGCGTCCTCCCTCCTCCCCAGCGGCAGGCTGAGTTACAGGGGGCAGAGGTAGTTGTTCCTGCCCCCCAGCAGCAGCATGATTTTTTGGGAATTGGGAGCCCAGTCTCCATTCCCCAGCGGCCGTATGAATTATTGGGGATTGGGAGCCCAGTCTCCTTTCCCCAGCGGCAGGCGGAGTTACAGGGGGCAGAGACAGTCGGTCCTGTCCCCCAGCGGCAGAGTGTCCAGCAGGGAATAGAGAGCCCAGTCTCCTTTCCCCAGCAACAGGACACTGTATTGGGAGCGGAGACGGTCGGTCGCCCTCCCCAGCGGCTGGAAGTATGTATGGGAGAGGAGCTTGTTACCCCCTCTCCCCAGCGGCAGCTTAATGCACCAGGGGGAGACAGTAAGCCCCACAACAGTGCAGATGGGACTGGTCTCTGCACTTACAGCACAGGGGGTAGAGACAGTCGGTCTCCCCCTCCAACAACCAGGCTCCAACCAGGCTTCTTCCGTGGTAGCGCTGGCACCAGGGCAGAGTACCGCTGATACCTGCCCACAAAGCAACCTCCACTCCAAGCCAGGGAGCAACACAGAGACCGGGAGTACCAGCTTCCAACATAACCTTGGTGGACTCACTGGACAGAGACAGGCTACTAAAGTCAACAGGTCCAGTATTTGGTTGTGGGTGGGCTGCCAGACTAACTCAGGTACCGACCGGCGTGAGGTCAGGTATCTGGTTAGTCTTCCCTGGGGGGGGGGAGATGTGTGGCGAAACCAACCTCGCCACTGGGTTTTGGAGAGGACTGGCTGCTGGCCTCTTGCCCCTGGATTTTGGGCCACATACTAACTTTTAAACCCCTGAACCTATTCAAGTGAATTTTGGATAGGTTTGTCCCCAAGTTATACTGTTTAAATTGATGTAAGTTATATGTATGGCCAATGTAAACTCACAAAGTTGTAACAATTTATAATAAGTGTAACTTGTCAGCTTGGGAGGAAAATGCTGGGTGTGTTTCTATTGTGCCATTGTCCCATTGTGTGTTTAAATGGTGATGTCTGTTCTGTTGTCCTCACTTGTGTATTGGCGATCTCCCTTTGTCCTCAGAGATAATTGGATTGCTCCTCAGGTTGTCTCCGGGACAGAGAGGAGGAGACTATGATGCATTGTGGGGATATGTTGTCCTATGTCACAGTCTTCATTCTGGTCCTCTGGGGGCGTGAACGATTGGTTGCTGTAGTTACATTGTATGTGTTGTAAATTACTGATTGGTTATATTTCAAACCCCTGTGGGCAGTACTATGTTTGTGGTTTATGAATAAAAGAGGCTGTACGTGAAGTACAGTCAGACCACTGCTTGACCCTCAACACGGAGCCTTGTCTCGTTATTGGGGGGATCCGCTGTATGCTGTTAGAGGCTGATTGCCAGGAGTGTAAGCTGATTCCTGTTCGTCTGCTAGCAGCTATTCGTGAGGTTCCAGTTTGGAGTGCTACTTTGTATCCAGTTCGGGAGTTTGGTGTATCCTGCAGTAGCTGTGCCTGTCTCTCAGAAAGGGGCATATCGCCTAAACAGATTTTAACCCCTTGTCTGCTGAAACGGTCTGTTACAAACTCCAATACCAGCAAACCTCAGAATAACAGCGGGGATATGGACAAATTTATTTTAAAAAGCCGCTACTACCCTGGTGGCTCGTGAATCCAAGATGGCGCCGACCCCGTCTCACAAGGTGAGCGAGCGCACCGCTGACTTTACTGATGGAGAGAGTGACACAGAGGACTCACAGCAAGAAGGCGCTTCTGATCACTCGCCGCTTCTTAAAACAATCACTCAGCAAATCAATGGAGCCGGTATTGAGCGACCTCACAGCCCTCCGTCACAATATGCACCAAATTGGAGACCGGGTTGTAACACTGGAAACGCGCCAGGCCGCAGTCCTAGACCACGAAACAGCAACCGCGTCATCCCTACAAAAATGCCGCACTTACCTTAACGACCTCCACAACGCTCTCGCGGATCAAGAAAACAGAGGGTGAAGGAACAACCTGCGATTCAGAGGAATACCTGAGTCGTTCCTCGCGGCTGACGTGCCTGGAGCTGTGCTGGAGATTTGCTGTTCCTTACTGGGCCGAGATTACAAGACAGATATTATCATCGAACGGGCACATAGAGCGTTGAGACCTAAACCCAGAGCGTCTGAACCACCCAGAGACGTGATCTGCAGATTTCTTAATTTTCAAGTCAAGTCAGCAGTATTGGAAGCCGCCAGGAACCACGAAAACCTGACATATGAAGACACCTCCATTTTGATTTACCAGGACCTGGCACTCTCAACACTCAAGAAGCGCAGAACCCTGAAGCCCTTAACCGACTGGCTCAGGGCCAATAAAATCCTATATAGATGGACATTCTCGTTCGTATTATCCTTCTTTCTCGCGGGACGCCGCCTAACCATTGCTACATTCTCCGACTTAATCAGAGCCTACGATCACCTACAGATACCTCCGCTAGAAGTTAAAAATTGGGAGCTGTATCAAGATATAACAGAGCTGCCAGACCTGCCGAAGATTTCATCTTTTGAATCCCCGAGTACTCCGAAGACCCATAAGTTCAAGCTGAGGAATACACAGCTGACCCCATAGACACTAGTCTTGACAGGGCGATCTAATCACCTAAGTCCTCTTGACGTCTGATAAACCCCCACCCTCACCTTCACTTATGACTTCCCTTCCTTTCTACTTACCTTAACCCACCGCATTATTGTCAGTTGGTTACCACCGATATTCAACCAATCCCTGCCTCTCTCCCCACCTGCTCCACCTGAACTACCCTCCTTCCTCTCTGACTTCAAGCCTGTCTGTCTAAACGCCTCACCTTAGAGGCATTCTCTAGTGCTTAGAGGATCACAACAGGGTTGATTAACCATTTCCCCCCTTGCGATCCTCAATCCAAATTTTAGTTCAACCCATATCATTGGGTATTGTTTAGAATCTTATACCTTTGTTACATGTTTTTATTTAAGGTACATGCCTCATCTATTCCAACGTACATGGATACACTGAGGACTCCTCTGGCATTCATCTCACCCATCCAAACTCTTCAAAGTATACTCAATCAAGATGCGTTCTCCTGGGGACAGACTACACTTCAGCAAGGTAATCCCCATAACTTAACATATTATTGCTGAACTTTTAATTGCATCCTACAATGTTAGGGGCCTTAACTCCCCTTCTAAGAGGAGCCAGGTCTTCACATTATTACGCAAATCTGGGGCTAATGCTCTACTCCTCCAGGAAACGCACTTTAAATTCTACCGCTACCCCAATCTATCCTTCACTCACTATTCCCAGTGGTATCACTGTGGAGGAGACTCAAATGCTTCTGGGGGAATGAGCATTGGATTCCAAAGGAAAGTCCCCTTTAAATACATCTCCCACTTGCAAGATCCAAAGGGGAGATATATATTGGTTAAGGGATGTATTGGCCCCCAAACATATACTATAATCAATCTCTATGCCCCTAACCCTGGTCAATCTGCCTGGATCTCCAATATCTTCACTATTATTGAGACCTTTGCTGAGGGCTTGATTGTAGTGGGTGGTGACCTAAATGCCACCTTAAACCCACAAATAGACTCCTCAACCCAAAAATCGGCTCTAGCAATTAAAACCCTACGATCCATAAGAGAAGGCTTCTGGAATCTGCACCTTATAGACATTTGGCGTACATTAAACCCCAATACAGCTGATTACACCTTTTACTCCAATTCTCATGGTTCATACCAACGCCTGTATTATTTGTTTGTTTCTAAAGAACATCTCCAGCTCTGTCGTGAGCCTAAAATAGGCTCCATACATCTATCTGACCATGCCCCTATCTTCCTATCAGTCTCTGCTCCCAAACTCAACTCGAGCAAGTTTAAATGGTGCTTAAATGAATCTTTATTAGGTAACCAGACTGTTAAAGAAAGGATTTCTGATCTCCTCAAGGAGTATTTTTCCCTAAACAAACACCCAGAGATATCAGACCAATCCCTTTGGGATGCCCATAAACCCCATATTAGGAGATCACTTCATTAGTCTTGGAGCATTCTTAAAAAAGAATGGAACAAAAAGCTTGACTCCCTATGCAAAAAGATACAATCTCTGGAATCTATACACAAACACTCCTTTTCGGAGTCGCAACTACAAGAACTATCTAATCTTAGGGCGGAAATGAAATCCCTTCTGCAACATTCCACAGCTAAATACTTCCTGAATTCACAGCACAAATTCTTCGTACATGGAGATAAGGCATCTAAATTTATGATGCGTAGGATAAAAAACAGAAGATCAGCAAATTATATCCACCAAATAGATTCCCCTCAAGGAACCCCTTTATACTCCTCTAAACTAATTGGTACCCAATTTCGGAACTTCTACTAATCTCTATACAATCTACCTCCATCGCTTACTCCAGAGGCCCATTCTTCCCTCCTTTCATCCTTCTTGGATTCTCCATACCGACTATCTCAACAAACCAAAAACAAAAATTAGCTTCCCCGTTCACATTAGAAGAACTAACTACAGCTCTGAAACAATCCCCTCCCGGCAAAAGTCCAGGCCTAGACGGACTACCTGTCTTATATTATAAAACATACCAACAGCACATTCTCCCCCACCTACTCTCAGTCTGTAATCTTGCCGTACAAGGAAAACAGCTCTCCAGAGATATGACAATGGCCCATGTAACCCTGATACCCAAAGAAGGGAAAAACCCCAAGCAATGCTCTAATTATAGACCTATTTCCCTCCTTAATATAGACCTCAAACTGCTAGCTAAAATGCTTGCTAAACGATTATAAATCCTTCTCCCCTTATTGGTGCACGGCGATCAGGTGGGTTTTGTCCAAGCCAGGGAAGGCAGAGTTCAAAATGTGGTATTCTATTCCAACATTTGCTCTAAGCCTCTCCTTCTTCTGAGTACTGATGCAGAGAAAGCATTTGACAGAATCAGCTGGCCATATCTGCAGAAAGTCCTGCGGGGTTTTGGCCTACCTGATCCCTTCATGCAAGCCACCTTTGCAATGTACTCTCAAGCTTCGGCCTCTGTCCTAATTAATGGTAACCTGTCTGACACCTTCCGCATTCAGAAGGGCACCCGATAAGGCTGTCCCCTCTCTCTCCTGCTCTTTGTCCTAGCCCTGGAGCCCCTCCTCCTCAAACTGAGAGCTGACCCAGAAATCCGAGGAGTGGTGCTGGGAAGTCAGGAACATAAATTCTCCCTAATTACAATCTATCACATCCAGCATAGATAAGTTAGACATTCCTACTATTTCCTGGTTTGGGCGCAAAAACCTCCTTATGTCATTGATAATACACCGACTTACATATCTGCAACAAGTCCTACCTATCCATGTCCCTAAATCTTACTACGATTCCCTCAGAAAGCTATTTCGTTCGTTCATTTGGAATAGGAAGAAACCAAGATTAGCATATTCTTTACTCTCACTTCCCAAACACACTGGAGGAATCGCCTTGCCAGATCCTGAACTATACGGTAGGGCAGTTCTTCTGTCTAGAGTGATAGAGTGGCTCAGAACTTCCAACCCCAAACCATGGGTGGCTATGGAACAAGAACTCCAAAATAAGCCATTCCGCTCTCTTCTAGGAAATGCTAGTTTAACCAACATCCCTTCCTCACCATACCCAATCATTCAAGACAATCTTAATACATGGAAATGCTTTCAGTCCACTTACTGCTCAATACCTTTTCCATCCCCCCTCCTTTCTATAAGGGACATCCTAGGAACAGCCCTCCCTGCTGTGATCGAGAGTACCCCAAGGGGTTTGAGAGATTCAGAAACTTCTGTCATATCATTCTTCGAGCCCAAAGGCACTATACCCCTCATTCAGGAATTCCAAAAGGAATTCAACCCTTATCACCAAAGCTTGTCTCCCATATCTTATTTCCACTTAATCATCTCCCAACATACACTTCTCAAAAAAATAAAGGGAACACAAAAATAACAGATCCTAGATCTGAATTAATTAAACATTCTTCTGAAATACTTTGTTCTTTCCTTAGTCGAATGTGCTGACAACAAAATCACACAAAAATGAAAAAATGGAAATCAAATTTTTTAACCCATGGAGGTCTGGATTTGGAGTCACACTCAAAATTAAAGTGGAAAAACACACTACAGGCTGATCCAACTTTGATGTAATGTCCTTAAAGCAAGTCAAAATGAGGCTCAGTAGTGTGTGTGGCCTCCATGTGCCTGTATGACCTCCCTACAACGTCTGTGCATGCTCCTGATGAGGTGGCGGACGGTCTCCTGAGGGATCTCCTCCCAGACCTGGACTAAAGCATCTGCCAACCCCTGGACAGTCTGTGGTGCAGCGTGACGTTGGTGGATAGAGCGAGACATGATGTCCCAGATGTGCTCAATTGGATTCAGGTCTGGGGAACGGGCGGGCCAGTCCATAGCATCAATGCCTTCGTCTTGCAGGAACTGCTGACACACTCCAGCCACATGAGGTCTAGCATTGTCTTGCATTAGGAGGAACCCAGGGCCAACCGCACCAGCATATGGTCTCACAAGGGGTCTGAGGATCTCATCTCGGTACCTAATGGCAGTCAGGCTACCTCTGGCGAGCACATGGAGGGCTGTGCGGCCCTTCAAAGAAATGCCACCCCACACCATTACTGACCCTATGCCAAACCGGTCATGCTGGAGGATGTTGCAGGCAGCAGAACGTTCTCCACGGCGTCTCAAGACTCTGTCACGTCTGTCACATGTGCTCAGTGTGAACCTGCTTTCATCTGTGAAGAGCACAGGGCGCCAGTGGCGAATTTGCCAATCTTGGTGTTCTCTGGCAAATGCCAAACGTCCTGCACGGTGTTGGGCTGTAAGCACAACCCCCACCTGTGGACGTCGGGCCCTCATATCACCCTCATGGAGTCTGTTTCTGACCGTTTGAGCAGACACATGCACATTTGTGGCCTGCTGGAGGTCATTTTGCAGGGCTCTGGCAGTGCTCCTCCTGTTCCTCCTTGCACAAAGGCGGAGGTAGCGGTCCTGCTGCTGGGTTGTTGCCCTCGTACGGCCTCCTCCACGTCTCCTGATGTACTGGCCTGTCTCCTGGTAGCGCCTCCATGCTCTGGACACTACGGTGACAGACACAGCAAACCTTCTTGCCACAGCTCGCATTGATGTGCCATCCTGGATAAGCTGCACTACCTGAGCCACTTGTGTGGGTTGTAGACTCCGTCTCATGCTACCACTAGAGTGAAAGCACCGCCAGCATTCAAAAGTGACCAAAACATCAGCCAGGAAGCATAGGAACTGAGAAGTGGTCTGTGGTTACCACCTGCAGAACCACTCCTTTATTGGGGGTGTCTTGCTAATTGCCTATAATTTCCACCTGTTGTCTATTCCATTTGCACAACAGCATGTGAAATTGATTGTCACTCAGTGTTGCTTCCTAAGTGGACAGTTTGATTTCACAGAAGTGTGATTGACTTCGAGTTACACTGTGTTGTTTAAGTGTTCCCTTTATTTTTTTGAGCAGTGTATATCTAGTGGCGACCTCTTTCGTCCACTGGTGTGGGCCGAATCACTTATCGCTAACCCTAGTCCCCCAAAAAGCTTATCTCACAGATATATAAAAAATAAAATACTCCATCATTAATTACCAAACCTGCCTTTATACGGCAATGGGAAAGAGACCTCGGTCAAAACTTCTCTATCTCAACACTATCAGATGTACTTCTATCTCCTCATAAATCTTCTCGCTGTGTCCGTATACAAGAAAACAGATATAAATTGTTAACTAGATGGCACAAAACTCCAGATATAACTTCTCTATATTCAGCCACAGCCTCAGACAGATGCTGGAGATGTCTAGACAATAGAGGAACCTTCTTCCACATATGGTGGGACTGTCCTCTTATCAATAACTGGTGGAAGAATATCTTCCGTATTAGTAATCAGATCTGTCACACTAAGGTTCAGATGTCCCCTTGTAAAGCCTTACTCAACCTAGATGATACTACTGAGCCTAACCCACTTCCCTTCCTCTTTAGACAACTTCTAACTGCAGCACGCCTACTAGTACCAAAATTTTGGCTTTCAACTACCCCCCCTTCCCTAGAACAATGGAAGCTGAAAATTGACCAAATATACAGCTTCGAGGAATTATCCTCTTGGGAAGCTCACAACCATCAAAAATTCCTAAAACAAGGCAATTATTGCAGGAATTCAGACACCCTAACTAGCCTAATGGCCTTACACTCATATTTAAAACAATAAACATTGTATACAAGAACATATTACTCTAACTAACTAACTATGAGACCTTTGCCTCATATCCTGAGTGACCCTTAATAAGCTCTACACTAATATACATTATATACTAACCGCAATGTAAGTCTGTAAAACTACATCTTGTACCACCTTTACTGAGATAATTGCCATATGTCATTTTATCACTTTGGAATGTAATTTATCTTTCCTATCTTCAACGTCTTGCAAGATGTATAAGATACTTTATATGTATCTTGTTACGTTACTCTTCTTAAAAAATAACAATAATAAATTTTTTTTAAAAAGAGCAGGCTTTAACCACCTCAGCCCCTATGGCTTAAACACCCTGAATGACCAGGCCACTTTTTACACTTCTGACCTACCCTACTTTCACCGTTTATTGCTCGGTCATGCAACTTACTACCCAAATGAATTTTACCTCCTTTTCTTCTCACTAATAGAGCTTTCATTTGGTGGTATTTCATTGCTGCTGACATTTTTACTTTTTTTGTTATTAATCGAAATTTAATGATTTTTTTGCAAAAAAATGACATTTTTCACTTTCAGTTGTAAAATTTTGCAAAAAAAACGAGATCCATATATTAATTTTGCTCTAAATTTATTGTTCTACATGTCTTTGATAAAAATAAAATGTTTGGGTAAAAAAAAAATGGTTTGGGTAAAAGTTATAGCGTTTACAAACTATGGTTCAAAAATGTGAATTTCCGCTTTTTGAAGCAGCTCTGACTTTCTGAGCACCTGTCATGTTTCCTGAGGTTCTACAATGGCTAGACAGTACAAACACCCCACAAATGACCCCATTTCTGAAAGTGGACACCCTAAGGTATTCGCTGATGGGCATAGTGAGTTCATAGAACTTTTTATTTTTTGTCACAAGTTAGCGGAAAATGATGATTTTTTATTTTTTTTTCTTACAAAGTCCCATATTCCACTAACTTGTGACAAAAAATAAAAACTTCCATGAACTCACTATGCCCATCAGCGAATACCTTGGGGTGTCTTCTTTCCAAAATGGGGTCACTTGTGGGGTAGTTATACTGCCCTGGCATTCTAGGGGCCCAAATGTGTGGTAAGGAGTTTGAAATCAAATTCTGTAAAAAATGTCCTGTGAAATCCAAAAGGTGCTCTTTGGAATGTGGGCCCCTTTGCCCACCTAGGCTGCAAAAAAGTGTCACACATGTGGTATCTCCGTACTCAGGAGAAGTTGGGGAATGTGTTTTGGGGTGTCATTTTACATATACCCATGCTGGGTGAGAGAAATATCTTGGCAAAAGACAACTTTGTATAAAAAAAAATGGGAAAAGTTGTCTTTTGCCAAGAAATTTCTCTCACCCAGCATGGGTATATGTAAAATGACACCCCAAAACACATTGCCCAACTTCTCCTGAATACGGAGATACCAGATGTCTGACACTTTTTTGCAGCTTAGGTGGGCAAAGGGGCCCACATTCCAAAGAGCACCTTTCGGATTTCACTGGTCATTTTTTACAGAATTTGATTTCAAACTCCTTACCACACATTTGGGCCCCTAGAATGCCAGGGCAGTATAACTACCCCACAAGTGACCCCATTTTGGAAAGAAGACACCCCAAGATATTCCGTGAGGGGCATGGCGAGTTCCTAGAATTTTTTATTTTTTGTCACAAGTTAGTGGAAAATGATGATTTTTTTTTTTCTTACAAAGTCTCATATTCCACTAACTTGTGACAAAAAATAAAAACTTCCATGAACTCACTATGCCGATCAGCGAATACCTTGGGGTGTCTTCTTTCCAAAATGGGGTCACTTGTGGGGTAGTTATACTGCCCTGGCATTTTCCAGGGGCCCTAATGTGTGGTAAGTAGGTAAATGACCTGTGAAATCCGAAAGGTGCTCTTTGGAATGTGGGCCCCTTTGCCCACCTAGGCTGCAAAAAAGTGTCATACATGTGGTATCGCCGTATTCAGGAGAAGTTGGGCAATGTGTTTTGGGGTGTCTTTTTACATATACTCATGGCGGGTGAGAGAAATATCTCGGCAAAAGACAACTTTTCCCATTTTTTTATACAAAGTTGGCATTTGACCAAGATATTTATCTCACCCAGCATGGGTATATGTAAAATGACACCCCAAAACACATTGCCCAACTTCTCCTGAGTACGGCGATACCAGATGTGTGACACTTTTTTGCAGCCTAGATGCGCAAAGGGGCCCACATTCCTTTTATGAGGGCATTTTTAGACATTTGGATCCCAGACTTCTTCTCACGCTTTGGGGCCCCTAAAATGCCAGGGCAGTATAAATACCCCACATGTGACCCCATTTTGGAAAGAAGACACCCCAAGGTATTCAATGAAGGGCATGGCGAGTTCATAGAATTTTTTTTTTTTGCACAAGTTAGCGTAAATTGATTTTATTAATTTTTTTCTCACAAAGTCTCCCTTTCCGCTAACTTGGGACAAAAATTTCAATCTTTCATGGACTCAATATGCCCCTCACGGAATACCTTGGGGTGTCTTCTTTCCGAAATGGGGTCACATGTGGGGTATTTATACTGCCCTGGCATTCTAGGGGCCATAAAGCGTGAGAAGAAGTCTGGAATATAAATCTCTAAAAAATTTTACGCATTTGGATTCTGTGAGGGGTATGGTGAGTTCATGTGAGATTTTATTTTTTGACACAAGTTAGTGGAATATGAGACTTTTTAAGAAAAAAAAAATCATTTCCGCTAACTTGGGCAAAAAAAATGTCTGAATGGAGCCTTACAGGGGGGTGATCAATGACAGGGGGGTGATCAGGGAGTCTATTTGGGGTGATCACCCCCCTGTCATTGATCACCCCCCTATAAGGCTCCATTCAGATGTCCGTATGTGTTTTGCAGATCCGATCCATGTATCCGTGGATCCGTAAAAATCATACGGACATCTGAATGGAGCCTGACAGGGGGGTGATCAATGACAGGGGGGTGATCAGGGAGTCTATATGGGGTGATCACCCCCCCTGGAAGGCTCCAGGGAGACGCCTGTATGTGTTTTGAGGATCTGATCCATCTATCAGTGGATCAGTAAAAATCATGCGGACGTCTGAATGGAGCTTTACAGGGGGGTGATCAATGACAGGGGGGGTGATCAGGGAGTCTATATGGGGTGATCACCACAGTCATTGATCACGCCCCTGTAAGGCTCCATTCAGACGTCCGTATGCGTTTTGCGGATCCGATCCATCTATCATTGGATCCGTAAAAATCATGCGGACGTCTGAATGGAGCTTTACAGGGGGGTAATCAATGACAGGGGGGTAATCAGGGAGTCTATATGGGGTGATCACCACAGTCATTGATCACGCCCCTGTAAGGCTCCATTCAGACGTCCGTATGCGTTTTGCGGATCCGATCCATCTATCAGTGGATCCGTAAAAATCATGCGGACGTCTGAATGGAGCTTTACTGTCACTACCAGAGCTTTGGGACGTTCTCACAGCTCTGTTTCTCCACCCCTGTGATGATGTCACTGCTAGAGCTGGGAGGAGTTCTCACTACTCTGTTTACTTTTGGTTTCTTTCACCACAGCTGTTCTTCATGTGTTGGATTTCCCTCTCTTTATATCACCCCTCCTCCTATGATAGGATGTGGATTATAGTTCTCACTTCAGTTGTAGCTCTTGCTTTAGTTTCTTCACTTGTAGCTATCAGTTCACTGGACCTGTGTTCTGCTGCAGCTAGCACTCCGGATATTGCCAGCCTGTCCTTGGATCCGTCTTCTCTGCGGCTGCAACACCTTCAGCTAAGTCTGCAGACATTGTTGTATTCCTGTTTGTTTTCTGACTGGATCTGAGGTGGCCACGGTTCCCTCCATATACTGAGTAGGGCACTGGTGGCCGTGCCCCTTCCACTATTGTAGGGGTTACAGTGGTCATTAGTCTTAGGCACGTGGGCATGCCTCGTTCCGCCATTTGGATCCGGGCATGTGCTTTAGCAGAATAGGGAAAGCGTTGAGGGTCGGACAGGGGTCACCCTTTATCCTCCCTAGTTCTGGGTCCAGTCAGTTGCTCTGTACTGTGTATTACTATTGTTGCTCACATACAGTCGTGACATTATAATCCACCAAAACCGTCCTTTTTTGACATGGATCCGCTTTCTGACCTGGTTGACCGCATGCAGGGTCTTTCTTTGGAAGTAGCGGATCTCCGTCAATCTATGACCCAGCTTCAAGCATTGGGCCCTGCTCCGGCTCATGGAGTCTGTTGCGAGCCAAAGGTCTCACTTCCGGAGACGTTCTCCGGGGGCAGTGAGAATTTTGTTCGTTTCAGAGAGGCATGCAAACTCCATTTTTGCTTGTGTTCTCACTCTTCTGGTAATCAGGAGCAGAGGGTGAGAATTGTCATTTCCCTGCTCAGGGGTAATGCTCAGACTTGGGCTTTTTCGCTGCCATCAGGGGATCCCTCCCTTCGATCCGTGGAGGGATTTTTTATGGCCCTGGGGCAGATTTATGATGACCCGGATCGTGTTGCTCTGGCCGAATCTAACCTACGTGTTTTATGCCAGAACAAACGGTCTGCGGAGCTTTATTGTTCTGAATTTCGGAGATGGGCAGCTGATTCGGCTTGGAATGATGCTGCACTCGGGAGTCAGTTCTGTCATGGTCTCTCGGAGAGATTAAAAGATGCGTTTGCTTTCCATGAGAGACCAACGTCCTTAGAGTCTGCCATGTCATTGGCGGTACGCCTTGACAGGCGTCTAAGAGAAAGAAACGAGACCTCTCTGTCCAACCATTGTCAGTCTAGGGGCAGTGGTGCGGACTCATTCAGTGTGCAGGGGCCTCATCCTGTCTCGCTCCCCTCTGAGGAGGAGCCCATGCAGCTAGCTCGACTTGCCCCTGATAAAAGAGGATTTAGTCCTCAGAGTATGGTCTGTTTTTGTTGTGGGGGCATAGGTCATTTGGCAAATGTTTGTCCGTCTAGGAGATTCTTGAACCGTACTAAGAGCGATAATAAGAGAAAAATCTCAAAAGGTAAATCATCAGGTTCTGCTTCATCTGCTACTTTGGGCAAAGTTGATGTAGGATTTGATGCTTTTCCTCTGACCTGCAGTTCCCGTTTTCTCCTGTCTGCCAGGGTGGCGCTAGAGAGCAAAGTCATTTCTTGTGAGATTTTTGTCGATAGTGGAGCGGCCGTCAATCTTATTGACACTAAATTTGTAGCCATGCATGGTTTTCAGGTTTGCACATTAGATAAAGATATACCTGTTTTTGCTATTGACTCTGCTCCACTCTCACAGAGATCTCTGAAGGGCATTGTTCACAATATCCGGCTAGCTGTAGGTGACACTCATGTGGAGGATATATCTTGTTTTGTCCTTAACGGACTCCTCTAGTTTTGGGGTTACCCTGGCTCACTAGACATAACCCCACTATTGATTGGCATGGAAGGCAAATAAATGAGTGGAGTGATTTTTGTAGAGAGAATTGTCTCACAGCGACTTTTGCAGAGGTGTCTACTAAAACGGTGCCATCATTTCTCTCTGATTTCTCGGACGTGTTTTCCGAGAGCGGTGTTCAGGAGCTACCTCCTCACCGGGAGTTTGACTGTCCCATTAACCTCATTCCCGGCGCCAAGCTGCCAAAAGCACGCCTCTACAATCTCTCACAACCGGAAAGAATCGCTATGCGAACTTACATCTCCGAGAGTCTCGAAAAGGGGCATATTCGTCCCTCAAAGTCACCTGTGGCCGCGGGTTTTTTTTTTGTTAAAAAGAAAGATGGCTCTCTGAGACCTTGCCTAGATTTTAGGGAGCTGAACCGTATCACGATTCGTGATCCCTATCCCCTTCCTCTGATCCCGGACCTCTTCAATCAAATTGTTGGGGCCAAGGTGTTTTCCAAATTGGATTTGAGAGGCGCGTACAACCTGGTCAGGGTCAGAGAGGGGGATGAATGGAAAACGGCCTTTAATACCCCTGACGGGCATTTCGAGAATCTCGTTATGCCTTTCGGCCTGATGAATGCTCCGGCCGTCTTTCAGCATTTTGTTAATAGTATTTTCTATCATTTAATGGGGAAATTTGTATTGGTGTATCTTGATGATATTTTGATTTTTTCCCCTGATGTTCTGACCCATCAGGATCATCTTTTTCAGGTTCTGCAGATTCTGCGGGAAAATAAATTGTACGCCAAGCTGGAGAAATGTCTTTTTATGGTATCGGAGATTCAATTTCTGGGTTTTCTCCTCTCTGCTTCTGGTTTTCGCATGGATCCCGAGAAGGTCCGTGCTGTACTTGAGTGGGAGCTTCCTGAGAATCAGAAGGCATTGATGTGCTTTCTGGGTTTTGCGAACTATTACAGAAAGTTCATTTTGAATTATTCCTCTGTTGTCAAACCCCTCACTGACATGACAAAAAAGGGGGCGGATTTTTCCTCTTGGTCGGAGGAGGCGCTTACAGCCTTTTCTAAGATTAAAGAGAATTTTGCGTCTGCTCCCGTCTTGGTGCATCCCGATGTTTCCTTACCTTTTATTGTTGAGGTGGATGCTTCCGAGGTGGGTGTGGGTGCGGTTTTGTCCCAGGGCCCTTCCCCTGCCAAGTGGCGACCCTGTGCCTTTTTCTCTAAAAAACTCTCCCCGGCAGAGAGAAACTATGATGTGGGAGATAGGGAGTTGTTGGCCATCAAGTTGGCTTTCGAGGAATGGCGCCATTGGTTGGAGGGGGCCAGGCACCCTATCACCGTTTTTACCGACCATAAGAATCTGGCATACTTGGAGTCGGCCAGGCGTATGAATCCGAGACAGGCCAGATGGTCTCTGTTCTTCTCCAGATTCAATTTTGTTGTTACATTCCGACCTGGGATAAAAAATGTGAAGGCTGATGCTCTCTCTCGCTGTTTTCCGGGAGGAGGAAACTCCGAGGACCCGGGTACCATTTTGGCGGAGGGGGTAGTTGTTTCTGCTCTATATTCCGATTTGGAGGCCGAGGACCAGGCTGCCCAGACTGAGACACCTGCCCGTTGTCCTTCTGGGAAGTTGTTCGTGCCTCCTGAGCTACGTCACAAACTCTTTAAGGAGCATCATGATACGGTTCTTGCTGGTCACCCCGGGAGTAGAGCCACGGTAGATCTCATTGCTCGGAGATTTTGGTGGCCGGCTCTTCGTAAGTCGGTGGAGGGTTTTGTGGCTGCTTGTGAGACGTGCGCTCGAGCTAAGGTCCCTCGTTCACGGCCTTCAGGTTCCCTTCTCCCGTTACCCATTCCTTCCCGTCCTTGGACACACCTGTCCATGGACTTTATCACGGATCTTCCTCGTTCCTCGGGGAAGTCGGTGATCCTGGTGGTGGTGGACCGTTTTAGCAAGATGGCTCATTTCGTACCTTTCCCTGGTTTACCCAATGCTAAAACGTTGGCGCAAGCTTTTGTCGACCATATTGTTAAATTGCACGGCATTCCCTCTGATATTGTTTCCGATAGAGGCACGCAGTTTGTGTCTAGGTTCTGGAAGGCTTTCTGTTCTCGCCTGGGGGTTCGGCTGTCCTTCTCTTCTGCTTTTTAACCGCAGTTGAATGGTCAGACTGAGCGCCTCAATCAGAATCTGGAGACATATTTGCGCTGTTTTGTGGCAGAGAACCAGGAGGATTGGTGTTCATTTCTCCCTCTTGCTGAGTTTGCTCTGAACAACCGTCGTTAGGAATCTTCTGATAAGTCACCATTCTTTGGTGCATATGGGTTCCATCCGCAGTTTGGGACATTCTCGGGAGGGGCTCTTTCTGGTTTACCTGAGGAGGAGAGATTTTCCTCGTCTTTGTCTACCATTTGGCAAAAGATTCAGAGTAATCTTGAAAAAATGAGTGAGAGGTATAAGCGTGTGGCTGATAAGAGACGTGTGCCTGGTCCGGACCTGAATGTGGGTGATCTGGTGTGGTTGTCTACTAGAAACATTAAGTTGAAGGTTCCATCCTGGAAATTGGGTCCCAAGTTTATTGGGCCTTATAAAATCTTGTCAGTCATCAATCCTGTTGCCTTCCGTCTTG
This sequence comes from Bufo bufo, assembly GCF_905171765.1. Lineage (NCBI taxonomy): Eukaryota > Metazoa > Chordata > Amphibia > Anura > Bufonidae > Bufo > Bufo bufo. The sequence continues at coordinate 468,422,731 of NC_053392.1, read as the reverse complement.
ATCTTCCACGGGTTTGGAAGATACATAATGTATTTCACAGATCTCTCTTAAAACCATATGTCCAGCCCACGGTACCCTCCTCTTTGCCTCCTCCTCCGATTTTGGTTGATGGCAATCTGGAGTTTGAGGTTTCCAGAATTGTGGACTCTCGCATTGTCCGCTGTTCTCTTCAGTACCTCGTTCATTGGAAGGGTTATGGTCCTGAGGAGAGGATGTGGGTTCCGGTGTCGGACATTAAAGCCACTCGCCTCATCAGGGCATTTCATAGGGCTCATCCTGAGAAGGTGGGTCCTGGGTGTCCGGAGTCCACCCGTAGAGGGGGGGGTACTGTCACTACCAGAGCTTTGGGACGTTCTCACAGCTCTGTTTCTCCACCCCTGTGATGATGTCACTGCTAGAGCTGGGAGGAGTTCTCACTACTCTGTTTACTTTTGGTTTCTTTCACCACAGCTGTTCTTCATGTGTTTGATTTCCCTCTCTTTATATCACCCCTCCTCCTATGATAGGATGTGGCTTATAGTTCTCACTTCAGTTGTAGCTCTTGCTTTAGTTTCTTCACTTGTAGCTATCAGTTCACTGGACCTGTGTTCTGCTGCAGCTAGCACTCCGGATATTGCCAGCCTGTCCTTGGATCCGTCTTCTCTGCGGCTGCAACACCTTCAGCTAAGTCTGCAGACATTGTTGTATTCCTGTTTGTTTTCTGACTGGATTTGAGGTGGCCACGGTTCCCTCCATATACTGAGTAGGGCACTGGTGGCCGTGCCCCTTCCACTATTGTAGGGGTTACAGTGGTCATTAGTCTTAGGCACGTGGGCATGCCTCGTTCCGCCATTTGGATCCGGGCATGTGCTTTAGCAGAATAGGGAAAGTGTTGAGGGTCGGACAGGGGTCACCCTTTATCCTCCCTAGTTCTGGGTCCAGTCAGTTGCTCTGTACTGTGTATTACTATTGTTGCTCACATACAGTCGTGACATTTACAGGGGGGTAATCAATGACAGGGGGGTAATCAATGACAGGGGGGTGATTAGGGAGTCTATATGGGGTGATCACCACAGTCATTGATCACGCCCCTGTAAGGCTTCATTCAGACGTCCGTATGCGTTTTGCGGATCCGGTCCATCTATCAGTGGATCCGTAAAAATCATGCGGACATCTGAATGGAGCTTTACAGGGGGGTGATCAATGACAGGGGGGTAATCAATGACAGGGGGGTGATCAGGGAGTCTATATGGGGTGATCAGGGGTGATCAAGGGTGATCAAGGGTGAATAAGGGGTTAATAAGTGACGGGGGGGTGTAGTGTAGTGGTGCTTGGTGCTACATGTTACTGAGCTACCTGTGTCCTCTGGTGGTCGATCCAAACAAAGGGGACCACCAGAGGACCAGGTAGCAGGTATATTAGACGCTGTTATCAAAACAGCGTCTAATATACCAGTTAGGGGTTAAAAAAATCACATCTCCAGCCTGCCAGCGAACGATCGCCGCTGGCAGGCTGGAGATCCACTCGCTTACCTTCTGATCCTGTGAGCGCGCGCGCCTGTGTGCGCGCGTTCACAGGAAATCTCGCGTCTCGCGAGATGACGCGTATATGCGTGACTGTGCGCAGCGCTGCCACCTCTGGAACGCGAATCTGCGTTAGGCGGTCCGGAGGTGGTTAAACTTTTCTGAGATCCCTGCTGTTGTCCGTTAATGGGGAGAGGAGACAGAGGACGACAGTCTCCTGGGCGATGAGCAGGAGCCAGGCCGCTCCACTGCTTCCAATTTAGTGCAAATGGGGGCCTTCATGCTCCAGTGTTTGAAGAGGATTCCCGTATAAAAAGCATAAAGGGCAAGGACAGGTACTGGGTGGCAACGTACTTAGACCCTAGTACAAACACAAAATGGCAGACATGTTACCAGCATCACAGAGGCTGTCAGAATGCAGCATTTCCAGGCCTTGCTGCAAGACATGCTGCATTCTGCTGTTGCGGGCGCTGGCAGAGGAATTACCATCCACAGCGAAACAGGTGCGGGCACCAATCCTACCGTGCCTGCAAGAAGAGGGCAGTTTGAAGATGTGTTGGTCACTTCGGATATGAGATCATTCTTGCAGTCAACCCATCGACAGCCACCCTCCGGATCCAGCCTCAGGGAATGCCTAGACCGACAGGTGTCCGACTACATCGGGTTAACGGCCAATGTGGATGCTCTTTGAAGCGAGGAACCCCTGGACTACTGGGTGTGCAAGCTTGACCTGTGGCCAGAGCTGGCACAATTTGCCATGGAACTCTTGGCTTGCCCCTCGTCCAGTGTCCTGTCCGATAGGACGTTTAGCGCAGCAGGGGGGATTGTGACCTATAAACGCACTCGCCTAGCTCACGACAGTGTGGACTACCTCACATTTATAAAAATGAATGAGGCATGGATCTAGGAGGAATTCAACACTTGTGACGACAACGTGTAATTGAATTTCCTCATGCCAGCCCACACATATCTGGCACCACCAAGAACAAAGAATGTTCCTTGTCTTATATATATACAGCGGCATAAAAGGCTTTTTCTGTCAGGTGAATGCCTAATTTTTGGGGACTCTACTCCCGTGGCTTACAGTAAAATTGTTATCCAGTGACCGCCTAATGTACCTCCAGCCACATAATCACTTGTTCTTTTCTGTCAGGTGAATGCCTAATTTTTGGGGCCTGTACTCCACTGGCCTACAGTAAAATTGTCATTCAGTAACTGCCTAATGTACCTTCAGCCACATAATCACTTGTTCTTTTTTGTCCGGTGAATGCCTAATTTTGGGGGCCTGTACTCCACTGGCCTACAATAAAATTGTTATTCAGTAATTGCCTGAGAATTTTTCCTTTAAGACGCATAAAAATGGCCCCTGATTAAAATACATATTTTTTGTGGGAATTTTTTCCATTGATCTCCCTCTGGTATGTCACTGTCCATGTTGTGGGACTATTTGTGCACTTCTAGTAAGTATTTGGTGGCTACAAATATGACCTGAAGGTTTTTCTGGTTCTCCTGCCATTAAACTGAATTCTCAACAAAGGTACAGATCCCAGAGATGGGAATGGTATATACGGTATATGAACAACATATTACGTGGATTTGTGATAAATATCTGATATAGGAATAAACCTTAAAATAAAAATTGTGGCAAAAATACAAAATATGAAAGAGTAGAGAATTATCACTTTTTTTTATTTTACACTTTTTTCATTTCTTAAAAACTGCATAAAAAAATGCCTGATTAACTGCATGTGCGATTGTAACCTAATGATTTTTCCAAAAGCAGTCAAAAATAAATTAAAAATATTACAATTAATGTAAGCTTTATATGTTAATTAGAATTACTCGTAATCCTTGATGCAAATCTATGTATGCCAAGTAATTGGGAAATTAGGCTCTGCTTAGGGGGCGCAACTGCTACATTTGCAAGAAAGAGTAAGTGAAACTTTTGGAATTATGTGGATTTCTGCATCGATAGTGCTTACACAACGTTTGCAAGCAAGAGGCCTTAATTGAAAATGTTAATTCTATGCCACCATTACTGTACTTTTACTAGAGTCTAGATTGTAAATGGATACTTCCAATTTTTTGTGAAGAATAAAGTTGAACACTTTATTGATCCATTAAAATTCAAGCTAGTAGAGAAGATGAAACTGATATAGGCGGCTGTTGTGCGACTATGTGCTTCTACAGGTCTGATTTGCTCAGTATTCAGCTTAGATGAGCATCCAGAAGAGGAGTTAACTAACTTATGGAATTGACCATGAACAGCATCAACCAGCTTGATACATGTATATATTGCAATACATGCAAGGTGCAAATATAAACTGCTAAATTTTAATAACTGATGGCAAACTTTAACAGCGATTGCTGTCCGCCCATGTTTCCCTGTTTACCACTGTGGTGGTGATCTGCTGCCGGTGTTTCCCCATTCACTCTGGCAGGCTTGGACTCTGTCTTTGTAGGCATAGTCCGTCCCTGTAGCACTTCCTTAAGGGCCAGCATGTGTCACTTCCTGTGATTTATGGGATTAGCACATGTGACCAAGCTGATCAATCCTATCCCTCCTGCACCTATTTAGGTGGTTCAGACACCTTCCTAGGTGCCTGAGCATCAAGGTCCTTGTGTCCTGCAAAAGGTTACTGTTATCTCTGCTTGTGTTCCTGTTTACCAGACCTGTACTTGTGTTTCTGGACTCCGCTACCTGCTTGATCCCTGCCTGCTTGCCTCGACTCTCCTGTTGCCGATCCAGATTGTCTAACATGTAACTTTGACACCTGCCCTGAACCTTTGCTTGTTAGACTCTGGTACCTTGCACTTCTCCCCCCTGGTCCTTCTAGACCAGCTGCCTCGTGTGTCAATCCTACTTAAGAAGTAGTAACCTAGTGTTCCCCTAGGAAAGTGTATCCCCACAATTGAGGTACTGCGAAGAATAGGGGATTCACTTAGAAAACACCCTTAGAGGAGGCAGAAAATGTGGCACAGTGGGTGCACACCCACTGGTTTGTGTCACAAACATTTTAACAAATAATGTAAAACAATAAAAATCAACATAATGGCATTTATAGCGTTTATATATAAAGAAAAACTATAAGCCAAACATCTACACTGATACTGTATATGTCTACTGTAGGACATGAGAGGATAGTGCATCGCAAGGGGATTTAAAGAATTCCATATACATAGAGAAATCCTTTGTCATGCACCCACTCTCCCCTAGGTCACTGCACTAGGTATAAGTGTAACAGTTTTACATAGAATATTACTTTCAATAAGGACTATTAAAATGTCAGAAACTGAGTGTAACGGCACCCTGGGCATAAAAGGGGGTAAAAGCCGTTTAAGAGATATTCCCTTTCCAGATGCAAAGGCAGCTACTAAAGACACCAATCTCCCGATTGGAAACCATATGAATGCTGCATACAGTCGAATAGGAAAAAACATATGAAAGGTTTACACTCCTAGCAGTCGAACTGGAACAGCATACAATCCCCCCAAGAACGAGACCAAGCTCTGTGTTGAGGGTTAACCAGTGGACAGCCAGAACTGTGTGTTTATTGTTCTTATATACACATTCTTACACATTAGTACCACCCACAGGGTTTTGTAAAACAACCAGTAACCCCGTACAATACACTCAGACACTCCCACACAAAATCCTCCCCTCTGCCTGTGATACAATTGCCTTACACAATGGGTTAATGTAATTATCACAGGCAGGAGAATACACAGTTTTACACAATGTCTTCTGTCCTGGAGACAATTGGGAAGTAATCCAATTTATCTCCAAGGGCAGAGGAAAAACTCCATTAGCCACATGGTAGCAAAAGACAATAAAAGACATAAGAATATTTAACTGTGCAGCTATTGCATAAAACCTAGACATTTAACATATCCTCAGATAGCTCGAATGGCACTCAGACTACACGAATACAGTTCAATTGCCATGGAGCCAAATTCTTTCACATATACTTTGCAGGGGAAAATCAAGTGTTTCAACATGGGGCCATATTCTAAAGGAAGCAGGCGGGCAACCAGGCTTCTCCAATGCAATATGGCGAGATTGGTCTCGTCACACTGAGCAGTTAAGCAAATGTTGTAATATTTTCCTTCTATTGGGATTGGCATAATAGTGAATTAAACATTAATATTATTTTTTGAAATATTACTTCTTGGTTTGATTGATACAGAAAAATATTATGTCAGTTTATATTAAATTAAAATCAACAAGTGAACTCAACTATTCTAAATTTTAAAAGCCATTTAATTACCAAAAAGAACAGTGTTGACATTTAGATGAAAGGCTTTTACAACAATTTATTAGCTTAGAATGAAATGGCCTTTAAAGAGGTTACTGCAGATGTCTGCGTTACCTGGGAAAAATATTCTCATTCAAACAAAAAGAATGCAAAATACTAAGAAACTGTATATTTCTTGACATATTTACAATAAATTACACAAGACAGAGGCAGTGAGAGATATAACAATATGTGACATCTATGACACATATGACACGTGCAATTTTAATGCTTGAGCTCCACTCAAAAGACATTAATGGATTCTGGGAGTTTGTGATTAGTAGAGATGAGTGAATCGAAGTTGACGAAGGGGAATCCGATCCGAATTTCAGGAAAAATTTGATTCACACCGAATCCGAATTTCCTGACACTTCGTGGTAACAAATTGCATTTTTTCCTAAAATGGCTGCTGCACGTTAGGACATGGAGCAAAGAACTCTGGGAATGAGGGATCACCCACAATGCCATGCATGCAGCCAATCAGCAGCCAGCCACCCCTTTGATGTCACAGCCTTATAAATAGCCTCAGCCATCTTGGATTCTGCCATTTTCCAGTGTACTTAGTGCAGGGAGAGAAGTCAGCAGGCACTAGGGAAAGTGCGAGGAAAGACTTGAAAACTTTTATTTTGCTGAATAAAAGTTCAGAGAAAGATCATTAGAAGTGTAGGGAAAGGATAGGGAGGAATTATTCCACACTATAAAAGGAGAACAGGGTCCAATAGGGGAGTGTACAGCCTGGGCATTAAGAACAATCCTATTACACCTTGCTGCACTGACTGGGGATCCAAATTGCCATTATACTGCTGCTTTCAGGTTTGCAATAGATCATACCTCTGTAATTTCAGCAAATTGTTCTTTTTTATTGGGGTGCAAGTGCTGTGTGATACAGCCATTAACAGGGTGTATTACTAGGAAATATTTCTACGTCTTATTAGCCCTTGTGCGGTGCAGTTACATGTTCTAAAGCCTTTTTGGCCGGTATTAGTGGCAAAAAAATAAGTATTATTTGCTATTCAGAGTTTCAGTTATATGTTCTAAAGCCTTTTTTGGCTTGTATTAGTAGCAAAAAAAAGAATTATTTGCCATTCAGCGGTGCAGTTATATGTTCTAAAGCCTTTTTAGGCGTGTATTAGTGGGAAAAAAGGGCTCATATGATGTGTATTGAAGTGAAAAAATTACAGCCCTTTGTTGCCATGTATTAGAGGCAAAAAAATATATATATATTATTTTCCATTCAGCGGTGCTGTTATATGTTCTGCAGCCTTTTTTGTCATGTGTTAGTGGCAAAAAGGGTTTATTAGCCGCTGTGTGGTGAAGTGAGAAAATTACAGCCCTTTTTGGCAAGTATTAGTGGCAAAAAAAAGTATTATTTACCGTTCAGCGGTGCAGTTATATGTTCTAAAGCTTTTTTGGTCGTTCAGCGGTGCAATTATATGTTCTAAAGCTTTTTTGGCGTGTATTAGTGGCAAAACAAAGTATTATTTGCCATTGTGTGGTGAAGTGAGAAAATTTCCGGCCTTTTTGGCATGTATTAGTGAAAATAAAAGTATTATTTGCTGTTCAGTGGTGCATTTATATGTTCTAAAGCCATTTTTGGCGTGTATTAGTGTCAAATAAAAGGGCTTATTAGCTGTTGTGTCGTGAAGTGAGAAAATTATAGCACTTTTTGTCGTGTATTAGTGGCAAACAAAGTATATTATTTGCCGTTCAGCAGTGCAGTTAAATGTTCTAAAGCCTTTTTTGTCCTGTGTTAAAGTATTATTTGCCGTTGTGTGGTAAAGTGACAAAATTATAGCATTTTTTGGGGTGTATTAATTTCTGTTTTATTTATTTATTTTATTTAACAGTATGTCAGACAGAGAAGTGACAGGCCCTGCACAGGGGAGTGCCAGAGGCCTAAATGTTTCTGGTGCAGGCACAGGTCGCAGCATAGTAAAAGGGGCGTGGCAGCAGGGGTCACTTCAAGATGCCTGAGCTTCCAGTGTCAGCTAGCAGTCGTGTCTTGACCAGCAACCCAGCGGTTCTTGAATGGTTGACTCGGTCATCCACTTCGTCCCAAGTGACATCAGACACCCCCAACCAAGAGTCGGTGGGTTTGTCAGACACAGCCTTTAGTTGGCATGGCCTGGGAGCAGGCCCTGTGCCCTCACCTGTCCTCAACCTGCCTCTGTCCTTTTCTGTTCCCTCAGCCAGAGAAGTATTATAGGCTGTGGGCTCAGCTTCACTATACAGCGAGGACGAGCTTCTAAAGGACAGTCAGCAGCTACTGCCCAGCCAAAATCTAGATGATACATCCACCCCTTCCTCTGGTAGGCAGGCAAGTAGTGATGAGGAGAGTGGAATGGCATGTGAGCTGGTGTTGTGAGTGGTCAGGCTCCTGGCTCAGAGACCATTGAGGAGGACATCAGTGACATGCAGACAGTACTCGATGATGTAGCCGATCGCAATTGGGAGCAGGGTGACAAAAAGGGTTAATCATCATCGGGAGAAGAGGATGGCAGCTTGTGCGTGAGACAGCGGCAGAGCCAACAAGTCAGTGGCGTGTCCGGGAGTCAGCAGGGTGGCAGCAGTTGGAGTTCAGGAGCCAAATGTGCCCAGAGTAGACCACTCGGTTCGCAGGAGCCTACCTGTCTGGAAAGTAGTGGTGTAGGGTTTCACGGAGGCAGCGGCAGTAGCAGTCAGTCAGTGCGGAGTGTTGGGGGTAAATTCACCTGCTCGTCAGTGTGACAGTTTTTTGTTAAGCCGCCGGAGGAGGTGAACATGGCCATTTGCCGAATCTGTGGGCAGAAGGTGAAGCGTGGCCTGGGTGCCAATGTTGGCACCACGGCCCTTCGTCAATATATGCAGCGTCACCATAAAGTGGCCTGGGAGAATCGTGGCTCCAATGTGGTGGTCCAGCCTACCGCAGCAGCCGCTGCATCACCCAGTGGCACACACCCTATTTCAGGCAGTCAAGGCTCTACCACCTCAGCCAAAGTGTCACAGCCAGACAGCTGAGAAGCGCTCACAGGAGCTTCTCAGATCCTCCTCCTTGAATTTCTTTGTTTTGGTTTAGTTTCTCATCTCGTTAGTTTATCTCAGCTGTCATGCAGTTGGACTGATTGCTACCCTTTAAGTTCCTCCCCATAATGCAGTGTGTGCGGCTGATACAACTTCCTGGAGTGTGTGTGCATGCTGTTCCCAGTTCCCAGTTCCCAGTCCTCAGTCGTCAGTCGTCTGCAAGATAAGTGCTGTTTATGTATTTATGATTTTGTCTTTTCTGGATCCAGGTGACCCTGACTCCCTCCGTGTCAGTGTAGGGAGCCGGTGGTCGTGTCCCTTCACTATTGTAGGGTCTTCAGGTAATAGATAGCCGAGGAACGTGGATATGCGGCCATCCACCTTTGGGGTGTTCGCATAGGCTGAGCAGTGAGGGAGAGCGGCAGGTCTATTGCAGGGGTCTCCCTTTGTTCCTTAGTTGTGGATCCAGAGAGACATTGTTTATATGGTATTGTCTTGATTCCTGTACACCATCCGTGACATTATCAGCCGCCAAAACCGTCTCAAGCATGGATCCGGTTTCACTTTTGGCTGAGCGCTTCCAGGGTCTTTCATTGGAGGTAGCTGATCTCCGTAAGACTTTTTCTCAGTTTCAAGTGACCGGTTCAGCTTGCGTTCATGGAGTTTGTGCTGAGCCTAAGATCTCGCTCCCGAGAACGTTCTCCGGGGGTAGTGAGAATTTTGTGCGTTTTAGAGAGGCTTGCAAACTCCATTTTCGCCTTCTTCCCCATTCTTCTGGTGATGAAGAACGGAGGGTGGGGATCATTATATCGCTGCTCAGGGGTAACGCTCAGTCCTGGGCCTTTTCGCTGCCGGAGGGGGCACGGACCCTTCGTTCAGTGGATGAATTCTTTTTAGCCCTGGGTCAGATATATGATGATCCGGATCGTATTGCTCTGGCTGAGTCTAGACTACGTCTGTTATGCCAGGGTAAACAATCCGCAGAGATATACTGTTCAGAATTTCGGAGATGGGCAGCAGATACGGGTTGGAATGATGCTGCACTCCGAAGTCAATTTTGCTATGGTCTTTCAGAGAGATTGAAAGATGCATTTGCCTTTCATGAAAGACCTACCTCCTTGGATTCTGCTATGTCTCAGGCTGTTCGTATTGACAGGCGTCTTAGAGAGAGAAGAGAGATCTCTCCTTCCTGTCATACTCAGTCCCGGGACAGTGCAGCGGTCTCATTCTGTGCACAGGGGTCACAGTCGCTGTCAGCCCCTTCTGAGCAGGAGTCAGGGTCACCTGTATCCAGAAAAGACAAAATCATAAATACATAAACAGCACTTATCTTGCAGACAAATGACAACTGAGGACTGGGAACTGGGAACAGCATGCACACACACTCCAGGAAGTTGTATCAGCCGCACACACTGCATTATGGGGAGGAACTTAAAGGGTAGCAATCAGTCCAACTGCATGACAGCTGAGATAAACTAACGAGATGAGAAACTAAACCAAAACAAAGAAATTCAAGGAGGAGGATCTGAGAAGCTCCTGTGAGCGCTTCTCAGCTGTCTGGCTGTGACAGTACCCCTCCCTCTAGGAGTGGACTCCGGACACTCAGAGCCTACCCTCTCAGGATGGGACCTATGGAAAGCCCTGATGAGACGAGAGGCCTTAATGTCCGTCACTGGGACCCACATCCTCTCCTCAGGACCATAACCCTCCCAATGAACGAGGTACTGGAGGGAACGACGGACAAGACGAGAATCCACAATCCTAGAGACCTGAAATTCAAGATTTCTTTCCATCAACCATAATCGGAGGAGGAGGCAAAGGCGAGGGTACAATAGGTTGAACATAAGGTTTTAATAAGGACTTATGAAAAACATTATGGATCTTCCAAGTCTGAGGAAGATCAAGACGGTAGGCAACAGGATTGATGACAGACAGGATCTTGTAAGGCCCAATAAACCTAGGACCCAACTTCCAGGAGGGAACCTTCAATTTGATATTCTTGGTAGACAACCACACCAGATCACCAACATTCAGGTCCGGACCAGGCACACGTCTCTTATCCGCCACACGCTTATATCTCTCACTCATGCTCTTTAGATTATCCTGAATCTTTTGCCAAATAGATGACAAAGACGAGGAGAATCTGTCCTCATCAGGCAAACCAGAAGAGTCCTCTGATAAGTCACCATTTTTTGGTGCATATGGGTTCCATCCGCAGTTTGGGACTTTCTCGGGAGAGGGCTCTTCTGGTTTGCCTGATGAGGACAGATTCTCCTCGTCTTTGTCATCTATTTGGCAAAAGATTCAGGATAATCTAAAGAGCATGAGTGAGAGATATAAGCGTGTGGCGGATAAGAGACGTGTGCCTGGTCCGGACCTGAATGTTGGTGATCTGGTGTGGTTGTCTACCAAGAATATCAAATTGAAGGTTCCCTCCTGGAAGTTGGGTCCTAGGTTTATTGGGCCTTACAAGATCCTGTCTGTCATCAATCCTGTTGCCTACCGTCTTGATCTTCCTCAGACTTGGAAGATCCATAATGTTTTTCATAAGTCCTTATTGAAACCTTATGTTCAACCTATTGTACCCTCGCCTTTGCCTCCTCCTCCGATTATGGTTGATGGAAATCTTGAATTTCAGGTCTCTAGGATTGTGGATTCTCGTCTTGTCCGTGGTTCCCTCCAGTACCTCGTTCATTGGGAGGGTTATGGTCCTGAGGAGAGGATGTGGGTCCCAGTGACGGACATTAAGGCCTCTCGTCTCATCAGGGCTTTCCATAGGTCCCATCCTGAGAGGGTGGGCTCTGAGTGTCCGGAGTCCACTCCTAGAGGGAGGGGTACTGTCACAGCCAGACAGCTGAGAAGCGCTCACAGGAGCTTCTCAGATCCTCCTCCTTGAATTTCTTTGTTTTGGTTTAGTTTCTCATCTCGTTAGTTTATCTCAGCTGTCATGCAGTTGGACTGATTGCTACCCTTTGAGTTCCTCCCCATAATGCAGTGTGTGCGGCTGATACAACTTCCTGGAGTGTGTGTGCATGCTGTTCCCAGTTCCCAGTTCCCAGTCCTCAGTCGTCAGTCGTCTGCAAAATAAGTGCTGTTTATGTATTTATGATTTTGTCTTTTCTGGATCCAGGTGACCCTGACTCCCTCTGTGTCAGTGTAGGGAGCCGGTGGTCGTGTCCCTTCACTATTGTAGGGTCTTCAGGTAATAGATAGCCGAGGAACGTGGATATGCGGCCATCCACCTTTGGGGTGTTCGCATAGGCTGAGCAGTGAGGGAGAGCGGCAGGTCTATTGCAGTCCCTCCCTTTCCAAGTGGTTGACTCTGCACCTGTCAGAGAACTGATGGATTTTGCCATGCCGAGGTGGAGAGTCCCAAGCCGTCATTTCTTTGCCAAAAAGGCAGTACCAGCCCTGCACAAATATGTAGAACAGAAGGTGGGCCAGTCCTTGAGCCTGTCTGTGTCTGCCAAAGTGCAAGGCAGTGCTGACGTGTGGAGCTGTAACTACGGTCAAGGACAATATATGTCCTTTATGGCCCACTGGTTAAATGCGGTTCCTGCCCAGCCAAACCAGCAACTTGGCCAAGTGACGCCGCTTCCTCCTCCACGTTCTCACACCATTAGTCTTGTGACAATGCCCGCCTCTGCCTCCTCATCCTCCACCGTGTCCTCAGCCTCCACTGCAGGGACAATTCACAGTGCTACTCCAGCAGGGCATGGTGATGTCACGCTGTTCTACACCTCGGTTGCCTGGGCGAACTGAGTCACACAGGGAAGGAATTGCTCTGTGTCCCTTATCAAGAAATAAGGAGGAGTTCGGCCGAACACCACGTGTGCTCGAGTCAGTGTATTTACATGTAATTTAGCATCTATTTCTGAAAAGTTTCTGCCAAGATTTGAACTCCCAACTATAGCTACAGCTATTGCCACAGCTATAAAGCTGAATGCTAAACTGTGTCAGAAAAACCTCATAGTAATTTCTGATGTAGTGAGTATTACTATTCAGCAGAAGACTTATTTTATATTTCTGTGCTGGTTAACATGTCGCTCTGTAGTGTAGTGGTTAATGTCCTTGCTTCTAATGTGCAAGGTTGGGAGTTCGAAGCCTGGCAGATACATTTATATATAAGTTTTTAGCCATAATATATTTACATATTTAGAATATAAAATATATTATAATATATGTAAATATATTCTGGCTAAAAACATCAGTAGTAGTTTCCCACATATTATGCAATCATATATATCAGAAGTATGATTTTATCTATCTATATACAGTATATAGTCTCAATGTAAACTATAATTTAGGGGTATATTCATAAAGAGGTGGCTTGCCTTTCAATGTCCCTGTATGTTTGTCTGTCCAGTCTTCTGTCCTGGAGTTGGTGGTGTTTGTTAGACATAAGTGTTCCAACAAGTTTTAACTCATGTCGCTAACCTTCTCTTTTTTCTTTCATCTGTTCCTATAGATGATATGAAGTTCTATAAGAAGAGGAACAAAATGGATGTGGAGCTGATCTACCGTATCGGATGACACCGTACCCTAATGCCCGCCTTATTATAGTTGATTATTTTTTATTAATATGGTGATCTGGTTTTAGGTTGTGTCTCGTCAGATTTCTAGAGAAGAAATTACAATATATGTGTTGACCCCATAGTTGTGAGGAGAATCCCTTTCATAGGCATCAAAAGGAGGTGTGATTGGGGCGGCATCTGTACACATGATTGACATGGCAATGCCGATCATGTTTATATAGCATGCCCAGCATAGGGATACTGTAACCCCTTGACAGGGGTGCCCGTCTCCCTGTTTCGCCTCTCATGAGCCTGATTTATAATAATTTACAATAATTTTCGACTTTGGGGCCACTCTGAGGAGTCTTCCTGTGTGTTGATATCCGCTCTGAGCTACGTGATCGTAGCATGATGTCATTCTGCCGAGACGCACCCTGACGCCTGCGCATTGCTCAGAGATAGACGCCAAGGTTGGCTACATGGGGTAATACGTTGTCTACATGCTGTATGTCACTCTTCCCATCTTGTGCTCCTCCTGTTTTTAAATGAATGTAATCATGTATATATGAAACAGCTGATGGCAATCGGCGTTATTAACACTTACATGCGTATTATGTTATCTCACTGTATAATTTTTGATTATGTATTACACCTAGCTGTGTATCACCACTCATAATATGTATATGTCTGTATGAATTATTGAAATTATGTTTGCACATATACTTTGATCACATTGTTCTTATGAATTGATTACTCCACCCCCTAATTATGTACACCTACTTATATGGCATGCCTCAATTATGTTTTGATGCTTGAGAAAGGCTCAGGATTTTGATCTTGTGCCACTGTGGCTGAATAAACTTTGAAATATTTTTTTCTACTGGATGTGCTGTCCATTTCTATCTATATACAGTATATATATATATATATATATATATATATATTTTATATATATATATATATATATATATATATATACTTTCCAAAAAACGAGGCAGCACTTCCAGGTTTCGGTGACAGGGTGAAGACCCCAAAACTTTATTCCAAGCAACGTTTCGGCCTACTCAATGAGGCCTTTGTCAAGCTATACAACAGTGCTTACAACTGGGTATATATACCCACAAATCAATATACAAACAGTGTAATTAGTGAATCCACATGTTATCAATCAAGTCACATGATCTTCAGCATCAACATCACATGACACTTTGTGTCTAATACATATTTGTGTTACATCCATACATATGTCAAAACATGAAAACTATAAAACCCATATTTTCAGTGATCATACTATCTGTGTTATACAGTACATAATCTGATTCATATATAAATATCTGTGTCCCTTGACTGCAAACAATAAGAGGCCATGGGTTTAATGTGAAATACAAAAAGTGCTCAGTGTATCAGGGGTTAAAACTTTTTAAGAAGGATGCAGCTGCATCATATCTAAATTAAAATAGTATAGCCTACCATCCATGGATCCGCCGTGGCTGCGAGTGTTGGCGTCCCCCTCTATGCCCTGCAGGTTACCATGGATTTTGGCACGCCCCCTAGATGCGGTGTGACTGCGGCTGTGTCACATGACCTTACCCTCCTCCCTCAGCTGCTGCGCACGCAGTGCGCTCCACTGAACGACGCTGCGTTCCAAGGAGCGTATGAGCGTGGTGACGTAGTGGCGCCAGGAGGAGGGGGAGGAACGTTTGGCCCAGCGCATGCGCAGGGCATAGAGGGGGACGCCAACACTCGCGGCCACGGCGGATCCATGGATGGTAGGCTATACTATTTTAATTTAGATATGATGCAGCTGCATCCTTCTTAAAAAGTTTTAACCCCTGATACACTGAGCACTTTTTGTATTTCACATTAAACCCATGGCCTCTTATTGTTTGCAGTCAAGGGACACAGATATTTATATATGAATCAGATTATGTACTGTATAACACAGATAGTATGATCACTGAAAATATGGGTTTTATAGTTTTCATGTTTTGACATATGTATGGATGTAACACAAATATGTATTAGACACAGAGTGTCATGTGATGTTGATGCTGAAGATCATGTGACCTGATTGATAACATGTGGATTCACTAATTACACTGTTTGTATATTGATTTGTGGGTATATATACCCAGTTGTAAGCACTGTTGTATAGCTTAACAAAGGCCTCATTGAGTAGGCCGAAACGTTGCTGGGAATAAAGTTTTGGGGTCTTCACCCTGTCACCGAAACCTGGAAGTGCTGCCTCGTTTTTTGGAAAGTACGTATCGTGGAGGAGAAGCCGACCTCTGTGAGGAGTTGCACCCAGTGCACGCGGTCTGACTATGCTGCTGCGGTATTTGTGTTTATATATATATATATATATATAAATAATTACACATTTATTTTGTGCCATACATTTTTTACAATTACTAAAAAAAATATTAAATATATAAATGTAATCTCTATTTCTGCCAGGATTCAAACTTCCAACCTTGCACATTAGAGAAAAGAATGTTAACCACTACACTATAGAGCTACATGTCAACTGGCACAGAAATATAAAATAAGTATTCTGCTAAATAGGAACACTCACTACATCAGAAACTAAGATGTTTTTCTAACATAGTTTAGCATTCAGCTTTATAGCTGAATGGATAGGGGCTTTGCCTCTAATGTACAAGGTTGGGAGTAGAAATCCTGGCAGAAACATTTCAGAAATAGCGATTCAATTTATATATTTTTTAGTAACTATATAAAATGTATGGTGCAAAATAAATGTGTAATTACAAAAATAATAATAATAATAATAATAATAATAATAATATATATACAGTACAGACCAAAAGTTTGGACACACCTTCTCATTCAAAGAGTTTTCTTTATTTTCATGACTATGAAAATTGTAGATTCACACTGAAGGCATCAAAACTATGAATTAACACATGTGGAATTATATACATAACAAACAAATGTGAAACAACTGAAAATATGTCATATTCTAGGTTCTTCAAAGTAGCTCTTTTGTAGCTCTAGGTTCTTTTGCTTTGATTACTGCTTTGCACACTCTTGGCATTCTCTTGATGAGCTTCAAGAGGTAATCCCCTGAAATGGTTTTCACTACACAGATGTGCCCTGTCAGGTTTAATAAGTGGTATTTCTTGCCTTATAAATGTGGTTGGGACCATCAGTTGCGTTGTGGAGAAGTCAGGTGGATACACAGCTGATAGTCCTACTGAATAGACTGTTAGAATTTGTATCATGGCAAGAAAAAAGCAGCTAAGTAAAGAAAAATGAGTGGCCATCATTACTTTAAGAAATGAAGGTCAGTCAGTCAGTCGAAAAATTGGGAAAACTTTGAAAGTAAGGGCTATTTGACCATGAAGGAGAGTGATGAGGTGCTGCGCCAGATGACCTGGCCTCCACAGTCACCGGACCTGAACCCAATCGAGATGGTTTGGGGTGAGCTGGACCGCAGAGTGAAGGCAAAAGGGCCAACAAGTGCTAAGCATCTCTGGGAACTCCTTCAAGACTGTTGGAAGACCATTTCAGGGGACTACCTCTTGAAGCTCATCAAGAGAATGCCAAGAGTGTGAAAAGCAGTAATCAAAGGAAAAGGTGGCTACTTTGAAGAACCTAGAATATTACATATTTTCAGTTGTTTCACACTTGTTTGTTATGTATGTACACTCACCTAAAGAATTATTAGGAACATCTGGTCTATTTCTCATTAATGCAATTATCTAGTCAACCAATCACATGGCAGTTGCTTCAATGCATTTAGGGGTGTGGTCCTGGTCAAGACAATCTCCTGAACTCCAAACTGAATGTCAGAAACATAGAAACATAGAATGTGTCGGCAGATAAGAACCATTTGGCCCATCTAGTCTGCCCAATATATCTGAATCCTATGGATAGTCCCTGGCCCTATCTTATATGAAGGATAGCCTTATGCCTATCCCATGCATGCTTAAACCCCTTCACTGTATTTGCAGCTACCACTTCTGCAGGAAGGCTATTCCATGCATCCACTACTCTCTCAGTAAAGTAATACTTCCTTATATTACTTTTAAACCTTTGCCCCTCTAATTTAAAACTGTGTCCTCTTGTGGTAGTTTTTCTTCTTTTAAATATGCTCTCCTCCTTTACCGAGTTGATTCCCTTTATGTATTTAAAAGTTTCTATCATATCCCCTCTGTCTCTTCTTTCTTCCAAGCTATACATATTAAGGTCCTTTAACCTTTCCTGGTAAGTTTTATCCTGCAATCCATGTACTAGTTTAGTAGCTCTTCTCTGAACTCTCTCTAGAGTATCTATATCCTTCTGGAGATATGGCCTCCAGTACTGCGCACAATACTCCAAGTGAGGTCTCACCAGTGTTCTGTACAGCGGCATAAGCACTTCACTCTTTCTACTGCTTATACCTCTCCCTATACATCCAAGCATTCTGCTGGCATTTCGTGCTGCTCTATTACATTGTCTTCCCACCTTTAAGTCTTCTGAAATAATTACTCCTAAATCCCTTTCCTCAGATACTGAGGTCAGGACTGTGTCAAATATTCTATATTCTGCCCTTGGGTTTTTACGCCCCAGGTGCATTATCTTGCACTTATCCACATTAAATTTCAGTTGCCAGAGTTCTGACCATTCTTCTAGTTTTCCTAAATCCTTTTCAATTTGGCGTTTCCCTCCAGGAACATCAACCCTGTTACATATCTTTGTGTCATCAGCAAAAAGACAAACCTTACCATCGAGGCCTTTTGCAATATCACTTATGAAGATATTAAACAAAATTGGTCCCAGTACAGATCCCTGTGGAACCCCACTGGTAACATGACCTTGTTTTGAATGTTCTCCATTGACTACAACCCTCTGTTGTCTGTCACTCAGTCACTGCCTAATCCACTCAACAATATGGGAGTCCATGCTCAATGACTGCAGTTTATTGATAAGTCTATGTGGGACAGTGTCAAAAGCCTTATTAAAATCTAGATATGCGATGTCTACTGCACCTCCACCGTCTATTATTTTAGTCACCCAGTCAAAAAAATCTATAAGATTTGTTTGACATGATCTCCCTGAAGTAAACCCATGTTGTTTTTCATCTTGCAATCCATGGGATTTTAGATGTTCCACAATCCTATCCTTTAATAGGGTTTCCATTAATTTGCCTACTATTGATGTCAGACTCACTGGTCTATAGTTGCTCGATTCCTCCCTACTACCTTTCTTGTGAATGGGCACGACATTTGCCAATTTCCAATCTTCCGGGACGACTCCTGTTACTAATGATTGGTTAAATAAATCTGTTAACGGTTTTGCCAGCTCACCACTAAGCTCTTTTAATAATTTTGGGTGTATCTCATCAGGCCCCTGTGACTTATTTGTCTTCACCTTAGACAGCAAACTTAGAACATCTTCCTCTGTAAAGATACATGCATCAAACAATTTATTAGTCATCCTTTCTAGTGGAGGTCCTTCTCCTTTTTCTTTTGTAAAAACTGAACAGAAGTATTCATTAAGGCAGTCGGCTAGCCCTTTATTCTCTTCTACATACCTTCCGTCCTTTGTTTTTAATTTAGTTATTCCTTGTTTTAATTTCCTTTTTTCATTTATATATCTGAAGAATGTCTTATCCCCTTTTTTCATAGACTGAGCTAGTTTTTCTTCTGCCTGCGCTTTAGAAGTTCTTATAACTTGCTTGGCCTCTCTCTGCCTAATCTTGTAGATTTCCTTATCTTCATTGCTCTGTTTTTTTTTTATAATTACAAAATGCTAGCTTTTTATTTTTAATGATTTGGGCCACTTCTGCTGAGTACCACAGTGGTCTCTTCCTTTTTTTGCTTTTACTGACAAGTCTAATGCAATTTTCTGTTGCCTTCAATAATGCACCTTTTAAGTAGTCCCATTTCTCCGGGACTCCATGTAATCCGTTCCAGTCTGATAAGGACTCATTTATGACTAATTTCATTTTTGAAAAGTCTGTTTTTCTAAAGTCTAAAACTTTTGTGTTTGTGTGGTGGGACTCTTTCACAGTTCTTATATTAAACC
The DNA here is from genome assembly GCF_905171765.1 of Bufo bufo. Classification (NCBI taxonomy): domain Eukaryota; kingdom Metazoa; phylum Chordata; class Amphibia; order Anura; family Bufonidae; genus Bufo; species Bufo bufo. The sequence goes on along the minus strand of NC_053392.1, from coordinate 468,403,390 downwards.
ACACTGACTGGTGATCACTAGATCCCAAGGTTTCGCCTACAATGACATCATATACCGAATCCCCATTTGTGAATACCAAATCCAAAATGGCCTCCCTCCGGGTTGGCTCCTCAACCACTTGTTGTAGAGATAACCCCAGTAGGGAATTTAGAATATCTGTACTCCTGGTAGAACTTGCTATTTTGGTTTTCCAGTTTATATCTGGAAGATTGAAATCTCCCATAATGATAACTTCTCCTTTCATTGTCATTTTAGCTATTTCTTCAACTAGTAGATCATCTAGTTCTTTAACTTGACCAGGTGGTCTATTTATCACACCTACACGAGTTACTGCATGGTTAGCAAACTGCAACGTAACCCAAACTGACTCTATGTTGGCCTCACCAACTTGTATTAGGTTAGATTTAATGCTATCTTTCACATACAGGGCCACTCCTCCTCCTTTCTTGCCTTCTCTGTCTCTTCTGTATAAAGAGTACCCTGGTATGGTTATGTCCCAGTCATTTCTTTCATTAAACCATGTCTCCGTAACAGCCACTAAATCTACATTCTCAGATGCCATTATTGACCCAAGTTCATTGATTTTTTTACCTAAACTGCGAGCATTTGTAGACAGGACTCTGAGCTTATCATTTCTTAACCTCTGTGCTTCTGACCTGTTCTGGCATTGTTTCGGGGGGCAATTGGACTCTTTTATTTTCACTCTTTTGCCCCCCCTTCCTAGTTTAAATACTCTTTTGCAAATTCTTGGAGTTGTTCACTAAGTACATTTGTTCCTTTGAGAGAAAGATGCAAACCATCTTTTTTGTACAGTTCCTTTCTATTCCAAGTAGAGCTATCATGAGAAACAAAGCCAAATCCTTGCTCTTGACACCATTTACCAAGGCATATGTTGAACTCTTTTATGCGCCTCTGCCTATCATTCTGAACATTATGCACAGGCAGAACTTCAGAAAATGAAATGGTGGATGCAAAATCCTGTACGTCATTACCAAGTGTGATAAAAGATTTTTCACCTCTGACACTTCATTGCAAGCCAGGTCATTTGTCCCTAGATGGACAAGAACATCCACGTCCCCTTCCTGCTTTGCTTGCTTAACAATATTAATAATACGTCTTCTATCTCTTCTAGCAGTAGCCCCAGGGAGACATCTCACAAAACCATTTTCTTTAAGCTCCACATTTCTTATGATTGAATCACCCAGCAACAGCTGCTTCCTTTGAGACTTCACTTTATCTTTTTTGTCCTTGGCTGCAGTCTTGCATACATTAGACATAGGAGTCGATAGTTTCTCACCCTCTGTGCTTGAGTCCATATCCATGTTGTCCTTACATTCTGAGAGTGCTGCAAATGAACTATGGAGAACCACCCACTGTGGGACATGTCTTCTATCCACCACTAGTCTTCCAGAACCTACAGTACCCCATCTGCCATTTCTGGGGGTCCTCTGTGGCAGTGACATTGCAGCAGTCCTAGCTGGAGTTTGTTTAACAGATAATTTAAATATTTCAGATTTCAAAAATGCAATTTCCTGCTGCAGTAAGGAGAATGGGAAAGAAAGGTGATTTAAGCAATTTTGAGCGTGGCATGGTTGTTGGTGCCAGACGGGCCGGTCTGAGTATTTCACAATCTGCTCAGTTACTGGGATTTTCACGCACAACCATTTCCAGGGTTTACAAAGAATGGTGTGAAAAGGGAAAAACATCCATTATGCGGCAGTCCTATGGGCGAAAATGCCTTGTGGATGCTAGAGGTCAGAGGAGAATGGGTCGACTGATTCAAGCTGATAGAAGAGCAACGTTGACTGAAATAACGACTCGTTACAACCGAGGTATGCAGCAAAGCATTTGTGAAGCCACAACACGCACAACCTTGAGGCGGATGGGCTACAACAGCAGAAGACCCCACCGGGTACCACTCATCTCCACTACAAATAGGAAAAAGAGGCTGCAATTTGCACGAGCTCACCAAAATTGGACTGTTGAAGACTGGAAAAATCTTGCCTGGTCTGATGAGTCTGGATTTCTGTTGAGACATTCAAATGGTAGAGTCCGAATTTGGCGTAAACAGAATGAGAACATGTATCCATCCTCTGATGACTACTTCCAGCAGGATAATGCACCATGTCACAAAGCTCGAATCATTTCAAATTGATTTCTTGAACATGACAATGAGTTCACTGTACTAAAATAACCCCCACAGTAACCAGATCTCAACCCAATAGAGCATCTTTGGGATGTGATGGAACGGGAGCTTCGTGCCCTGGATGTGCATCCCTCAAATCTCCATCAACTGCAAGATGCTATCCTATCAATATGGGCCAACATTTCTAAAGAATGCTATCAGCACCTTGTTGAATCAATGCCATGTAGAATTAAGGCAGTTCTGAAGGAAAAAGGGGGTCCAACACTGTATTAGTATGGTGTTCCTAATAATTCTTTAGGTGAGTATATATATACAGTACAGACCAAAAGTTTGGACACACCTTCTCATTCAAAGAGTTTTCTTTATTTTCATGACTATGAAGGCATCAAAACTATGAATTAACACATGTGGAATTACACTCACCTAAAGAATTATTAGGAACATCATACTAATACGGTGTTGGACCCCCTTTTGCCTTCAGAACTGCCTTAATTCTACGTGGCATTGATTCAACAAGGTGCTGATAGCATTCTTTAGAAATGTTGGCCCATATTGATAGGATAGCATCTTGCAGTTGATGGAGATTTGAGGGATGCACATCCAGGGCACGAAGCTCCCGTACCACCACATCCCAAAGATGCTCTATTGGGTTGAGATCTGGTGACTGTGGGGGCCATTTTAGTACAGTGAACTCATTGTCATGTTCAAGAAACCAATTTGAAATGATTCGAGCTTTCTGACATGGTGCATTATCCTGCTGGAAGTAGCCATCAGAGGATGGATACATGTTCTCATTCTGTTTACGCCAAATTCGGACTCTACCATTTGAATGTCTCAACAGAAATCGAGACTCATCAGACCAAGCAAGATTTTTCCAGTCTTCAACAGTCCAATTTTGGTGAGCTCGTGCAAATTGCAGCCTCTTTTTCCTATTTGTAGTGGAGATGAGTGGTACCCGGTGGGGTCTTCTGCTGTTGTAGCCCATCCGCTTTAAGGTTGTGCGTGTTGTGGCTTCAGAAATGCTTTGCTGCATACCTCGGTTGTAACGAGTGGTTATTTCAGTCAACGTTGCTCTTCTATCAGCTTGAATCAGTCGGTCCATTCTCCTCTGACCTCTAGCATCCACAAGGCATTTTTGCCCACAGGACTGCCGCATACTGGATGTTTTTCCCTTTTCACACCATTCTTTGTAAACCCTAGAAATGGTTGTGCGTGAAAATCCCAGTAACTGAGCAGATTGTGAAATACTCAGACCGGCCCGTCTGGCACCAACAACCATGCCAACATCAAAATTGCTTAAATCACCTTTCTTTCCCATTCTGACATTCAGTTTGGAGTTCAGGAGATTGTCTTGACCAGGACTACCCCCCTAAATGCATTGAAGCAACTGCCATGTGATTGGTTGACTAGATAATTGAATTAATGAGAAATAGAACAGGTGTTCCTAATAATTCTTTAGGTGAGTGTATATATCACAACAAAAAAAATAATAATTTGGGAAACGTTTCCCAAATAAAACGCAACAGAACCGCACCTCAACCCAAACTCCCACGCGATGTGGATATGTATGTGTATATACACAAATATATGAAGATTATCCATATCACCGAAAATGCCCTCACAAATTGAAACACAGATTCCATGAAAAGGCATTAAACCACAATCTGAACCAAGTCCTCATCTCTGCACACGATCACAAGTCTAATCACATCCAACAATCACTTGACCGCACTTGGAACACACCCTCCTCTGACGCACATGATTCAATCACCTGACCATAACACTGCACTGACATCATAATGACCATTCAAGGAAGACACTTATCTTTTCATAACGTAGGTTTGCTCAAGGGACTAAGTCCCCATGCGACACTATGGAACAATGTCGCAACACCATTATAGAATATTGCTGAAACACCAACTAATCCAACACCTGGGATATCACAACCACGCCCCCATTCTTCCGCTATCGGGAAAGCCCCCACTCTCCCCTTAAATGCCAAGAAAATTCACTATGCTGCAGGTCACTAAAGAAGAAACATCCTGTTTCGAAACGCGTCTGGTTCCCCTGCAGCAGCACAAGGATTACTGCCCTCTCAACAAAGACCGAACATCTATCTCTAGATCCATAGATCTACATAGGCTGGAACAGCGCTACTTCCGCCCGCGCTTCTCAACAAGCCCATCTCCCGCCCTCGTGGGACGCCACGAGTGGACCTGGTGAGTATAATGGGCGTCCCCATTTACCTGTACTACGGAATACCACGACCGTGGCAACATTGCAACAAAACAGGTAAGGCTAAAACTATGTTCTTCATACATATGGTTACATTCACATCTGTGTAATTTCCATAAAAGAAGGAGGACTCACATGGTGAAACAGCCAGGTTGCACAATAATCACGGCCACTGCAAATACATTGCAATAGAGGCAGCACATACCCTGTTGCAACATCTACCTACAAGCAGGAGGATCCCTCAGTATACACCAAGAACACTGCCATTCAACAGGATAATAAGAAAAAAATAAAAACACCACCACAGGCAACACTACAAGTGCCAGCAATCACAAGAACAATAACTTTCGATCCTGCACTGGATCTTGCATAGACATTTGCAATAATTTCCTCTGAAGCCAATACCGGATCCTACCCCGGACATTGAACTTATTATTATTCACTGGAATATATATTTTTTATATTTTCCTTTTTATTTTTTATTTTTTACTTTTTCTATCTTTTATTTTGTTTTTCTATGTTTTTTCTACATTTATTTTCATATACACTATATATTACATACATCCTTTGGTACCATCCATCCATTTTTATGTAAATTTTTATACTAATAAATTATCTCTTTTTTAAAATATACTACCGTTACAACTGTATTTATTTTAATCATTTACATCTACACCAATCCACCTTATTGTGTATACTATGAACATCCCAGGTAATTGAGTACCCTCCACCTTGATTTAGCTTTACCATACCAATTATATTCTGCGACATTGGGGCGAGTCGTAAGGAGTGAGCACCACACCACTGTTTTCCTAGCAGGTGTAGTCACTTTTCCCTACACATTTTCTGTTTTCTATATAAGCCTCTGTTATTTCCATGTTTAGGAGTCCAGTGGGTGGTCCAGACAGTGACTAACAGCCTTCCACGTATAAGCATGCATGCAGAGATAGCTAGAAAACACTGAGTAGGCTTGTCCACTGGACTGCTAAGCATTGAAAGAGCATCTGCTGAGCTCCCCCTGATATACACCATTCTGCCCACAGATAGTACTTCATGTACAAAGTGACAGGTTGTACATAATGTTTTAACCAATAACATCTATGTAGAGAGAGTTAATTGAAATTAATCTATTAGATCTCCAAGACTTTCCTAGCTAAAGACAGAATAATAAAAAGGTAGAGATGTTGAGCTTGGGGATATATAGTTTTCTATGATCTGAATAAGTATTATCCTTTCAATCAGTATATAAAATACAGTTTAAATGCTTCAAAGACAAATAGAAAAAGTCTGCCAGTTCTACTTAGCCTAATGACAAACATTGAATGGTGGGCTTCTCCGAAATGAGTTTGTGTGCTGAGAGAGTTGTCAATCACTCTGTGTAGGCAAAAGAAATCTTAAATTGTAAAGACAATTCTAGGAACTTGTATATCACTGAGCTCAGCAATTCCCCATTTATTCTATGCCGCTTTCAGATAGGGAAGCAAGAAAAATAAAGGAGCAATGTTAACATACAACTGACTTAACTGTTAGCCTGGAAAATATTGTGAAATGGATCTAACAGCCATTTAATGTTGCAAGTAGATTAGAAGGCAAAAAATAACAAGGAGCATCTTTACAATTTAATCCTAAGGAGCACAATAAAACATGTGCCTTGTTAGGCATTAGAAAACAGGTTTATTATTAAGAGAAACAAATGAGTTTTGCAGGTATGATGTTGATAACTTTTAATGGCTACCAAAAGTAGAAACAATGATGTTATGTCTCTTCATCAGGTATAATATAACATAATATGAAAAACTAAAGTATACACAAGAGAGCAGAGACATGGTGTAATAAATGGATGTTTGAAAAACAACAAAATAACAAAAAAAACTGTACGAGCACTGTAAAGCTGTGAATTATGTTGTCATACACCAGACCACCTCAGTAGGGAGAATGTGTTTTGAGGGCAGGCAGTGGCAGCTCATCAGAGACATTTCTTGCTTACTGAAGCCCTTCGAAGAGGCCGCAAAATTTGTCAGTAGGGGCAACTGCAGCATAAATTATGTCATCCTAATGATATTTATTTTACTGCAGATGTTTACACTGATGCAACAAAGAGTGACAGAAGAAGAAAAGCTTACAAATTTTGTTGGCCACCTTGTTTCTGTTGGGGACCCACATGGAGAAAGTCCCACAGAGGAAGAGGATGAGGAGTTGGGTGGTGTAGGAGCAGGATGATGATGTGACATGCTTCGGTGTGGGAGGGAAACACTACAGTGAGCATAGGAGGGAAGGGGGAAACAGGGAATCAGGTCTGAGAACTAGGGAAGGAAGATTGACACCTCCTAGTGAAAACCCTAACCAAAATCCTGACTGAATACCAGTATGAACAGACCTCAAAGGTAGGTGAGTTTATACGAAGGAATACCTATAGTCCTATCTAGCCCTATAGTACCCTGGTACTAATGGCAGGGACGAGACTACCTGTTCCTCCAAAAGGAAGGACGAACAGGAGTCTACTTCAGGCATAATACAAACAATAGGAAAATGCAACACACAGAACCAAAACAAAATACAAAAGGGAAAGGAAAGATTTAACTTCAAAGAAGCTATGCAAGCACTATGAACTCGGCCGAGATCCAACCACAAACAATCCACAGGCACCGAAGCTATAAACCCCACAGGATAGTGGGAAAAGCAACTATAAATAAGTAGGGTAAATGACTACATAAGCAACACCTGGAGGCAAGGGGTGTGGCCATTACCAGAAACAACACAGACACCTATTGATCCAAAAGGAAAACCTGTCAGATCAAACCACGTGTTGCCAGTCTCACAGATCTTCTGCCACTCACTGTTGCCGGGACATCGGTATGTCTCGGTACATTCGTGACATGATGATGATGATGACTAGAGATGAGCACATTTTAAAAAAATGATATTCGGCCGGTTCGCCAAATTTTTTGAAAAAAATAATTTGGATCCAAATTTTTTTGCTGCGAATCGCGTTAAAAAAAGCCTATGTCTGGGCTACAGAGAGCATTTATAGTGGTGTAGAACACTGTGCCTTGCAGTAACACGCATAGGAGTTCTGCTCTGGTAGTGAAATAATACTGTGAGTCAGTATGACATTCAGATGACAGGCGTCGCTCTTAGAATCATTGCATACTGAACTATTTTGGGCAGTCACGGGGCCAAAACTGACCCAAATAACTCAAGTATGAACTCGGCTTTGCAGGTCGATGTTAGCGCCAAGAAGAAGCGCACTCATTTTACACCGTTGTCAGCTGATTCCACATAGATGTCTACAGAACCTGTTCTATTAAACGCTTATACAAGTAGAGTAGAGAGTGTGTCAGCAGTAAGTTTGTGTTAACGTCACTGATTATTTTACCCTTTCTCTGATCCGTCAGAACAATAACCCTCAAAAAAAAGAAACTTTTCTGTTGAGCATCCGCCTTCACTCAGTTGGCATTTGGTCAGTAATCCATCAGTGTTGCTAATGCCCAAAAAAAAACAGGAGTGGATCCAAATGCGGATAATTGCGGAACGGATGCGGACCCATTCTACGGACTGAATGGAGGCTTATTCTCCTGCGACCCATGCCTGCATTTAGGCCTCTGCCACTGCCCTGTGCAGGGCCTGGCACTTCTCTGTCTGACATACTGTTAGATAAAATAAATAAATAAATAGGAAATTAAAACACCCCAAAAAAGTCAGTAATTTTCTAACTTCACCACACAACGGCTAATAAGCCCTTTTTTTCCACACTAATACACACAAAAAAGGGTTTTAGAACATATAACTGCACGCTGAACGGCAAATATATTTTTCTTTTGCCACTAATACATGCCACAAAAGGCTTTAGAACATATAACTGCACCACTGAACGGCAAATATAATTTACTTTTGCCACTAATACACGTGACAAAATGCTTTACAACATATAATTCCACTGCTGAACGGCAAATATAGTTTACTTTTGTCACTAATACACGCCACAAAAGGCTTTAGAACATATAACTGAACCACTGAAAGGCAAATATATTTTTATTTTGCCACTAATACAAGCCACAAAAGGCTTTAGAACATATAACTGCACCGCTGAACGACAAATATATTTTACTTTTGCCACTGATACACGCCACAAAAGGCTTTAGAACACATAACTGCACCGCTGAACGGCAAATATATTTTTATTTTTCCACTATTACACAACAAAAAGGGCTTTAAAATATAACTGCACCGCTCAACGGCAAATATATTTTTCTTTTTCCACTTATACACGCCACAAAAGGATTTAGAACATATAACTGCACCGCTGAACTGCAAATATATTTTTATTTTGCCACTATTACACGACAAAAAGGGCGTTGTAACATATAACTGCATCGCTGAACGTCAAATATATTTTTATTTTGCAACTATTAAACGACGAAAAGAGGCTTTATAACATATAACTGCACCGCTGAACGGCAAATATACATCTTCTTTTGCCACTAATACATGCCACAAAAGGCTTTAGAACATATAACTGCACCACTGAACGGAAAATATACAGGGTGGGCCATTTATATGGATGCACCTTAATAAAATGGGAATGGTTGGTGATATTAACTTCCTGTTTGTGGCACATTAGTATATGTGAGTGGGGAAACTTTTCAAGATGGGTGGTGACCATGGTGGCCATTTTGAAGTTGGCCATTTTGAATCCAACTTTTGTTTTTTTCAATAGGAAGAGGGTCATGTGACACATCAAACTTATTGGGAATTTCACAAGAAAAACAATGGTGTGCTTGGTTTTAACGTAACTTTATTCTTTCATGAGTTATTAACAAGTTTCTGACCACTTATAAAATGTGATCAATGTGCTGCCCATTGTGTTGGATTGTCAATGCAACCCTCTTCTCCCACTCTTCACACAGTGATAGCAACACCGCAGGAGAAATGCTAGCACAGGCTTCCAGTATCCGTAGTTTCAGATGCTGCACATCTCGTATCTTCACAGCATAGACAATTGCCTTCAGATGACCCCAAAGATAAAAGTCTAAGGGGGTCAGATCGGGAGACCTTGGGGGCCATTCAACTGGCCCACGACGACCAATCCACTTTCCAGGAAACTGTTCATCTAGGAATGCTCGGACCTGACACCCATAATGTGGTGGTGCACCATCTTGCTGGAAAAACTCAGGGGACGTGCCAGCTTCAGTGCATAAAGAGGGAAACACATCATTATGTAGCAATTTCACATATCCAGTGGCCTTGAGTTTTCCATTGATGAAGAATGGCCCCACTATCTTTGTATCCCATATACCACACCATACCATCAATTTTTTTGTTCCAACAGTCTTGGAGGGATCTATCCAATGTGGGTTAGTGTCAGACCAATAGCGGTGGTTTTGTTTGTTAACTTCACCATTCACATAAAAGTTTGCCTCATCACTGAACAAAATCTTCTGCGTAAACTGAGGGTCCTGTTCCAATTTTTGTTTTGCCCATTCTGCAAATTTAGTGCGCCGATGATGGTCATCCTCATTGCAGTAGCTGGAGTTTGTAAGGGTGCCATTTGTGAGTAGCTAATATCCGCCAAAGGGATGTTCGACTAATGCCACTCTCCAGTGACATGCGGCGAGTGCTACAATGTAGGCTCTTGCTGAATGAAGCTAGGACAGCCACTGATGTTTCTTCATTAGAGACAGATTTCATGCGTCCACATTTTGGCAAATCCAACACTGAACCAGTTTCACAAAACTTAGCAAGCAGTTTGCTAACTGTAGTATGGGAGATGGGTGGTCTTGTAGGGTGTATTGCATTGAAATCTGCTGCAATGACCCGGTTACTGCGTTCACCAGACATCAACACAATTTCTATCCGCTCCTCACGTGTTAACCTCGGCAACATGTCAATGGCTGTAAACAAAGAGAAACTTGTAAATAACTCATGAAAGAATAAAGTTACGTTAAAACCAAGCACACCATTGTTTTTCGTGTGAAATTCCCAATAAGTTTGATGTGTCCCATGACCCTCTTCCTATAGAAAAAAAAAAAATTGGATTCAAAATGTCTGACTTCAAAATGGCCGCCATGGTCACCACCCATCTTGAAAAGTTTCCCCCCTCACATATACTAATGTGCCACAAACAGGAAGTTAATATCACCAACCATTCCCATTTTATTAAGGTGTATCCATATAAATGGCCCACCCTGTATATTTATTTTGCCACTATTACATTTCAAAAAGGGCTTTATAACATATAACTGCACAGCTGAACAGCAAGCCCTTTTTACCACTAATACAGTCAGGTTTATAAATATTGGGAGATCGACACAATTCGAACAGTTTTGGCTCTATAAATTTAATTAAAAAAATGAACAAGATGTGCTTTAACTGCAGACTGTCAGCTTTAATTTGAAGGTATTTACAACAGGTGAACGGTGTAGGAATTACAACAGTTTGCATATGTGCCTCCACTTGTTAAGGAACCAAAAGTAATGGGACAATTGGCTTCTCAGCTGTTCCATGGCCAGGTGCGTTTTATTCCCTCCCTATCTTAATTACAATGAGCAGATAAAAGGTCCAGAGTTAATTTCAAGTGTTCTATTTGCATTTGGAATCTGTTGCTGCCAATTCTCAAGATGAGATCCAAAGAGCTGTCACTATCAGTGAAGGAAGCCATCATTAGGCTGAAAAAAACAAAACAAATCCATCAGAAAGATAGCAAAAACATTTGGTGTGGCCAAAACAACTGTCTGGAACATTCTTAACCTCTTGCCGCACACCTAACGCCGAAAGGCGTCATTGCGGCAGCTCTCCCAGGCTACACTAACGCCGATTGGCGTCATCTCGCGTGAGCCGAGATTTCCTGTGAACGCGCGCACACAGGCGCGCACGTTCACAGGATCGGAAGGTAAGCGAGTGGATCTCCAGCCTGCCAGCGGCGATCGTTCGCTGGCAGGCTGGAGATGCGATTTTTTCAACCCCTAACAGGTATATTAGACGCTGTTTTGATAACAGCGTCTAATATACCTGCTACCTGGTCCTCTGGTGGTCCCTTTTGTTTGGATCGACCACCAGAGGACACAGGTAGCTCAGTAATATGTAGCACCAAGCACCACTACACTACACCCCCCCTGTCACTTATTAACCCCTTATTCACCCCTGATCACCCCATATAGACTCCCTGATCACCCCCCTGTCATTGATCACCCCCCTGTCATTGATCACCCCCTTGTAAGGCTTCATTCAGACGTCCGATTGATTTTTACGGATCCACTGATACATGGATCGCATCCGCAAAACACATACGGACGTCTGAATGGAGCTTTACAGGGGGGTGATCAATGACGGGGGTGATTACCCCATATAGACTCCCTGATCACCCCCCTGTCATTGATCACCCCCCTGTCATTGATCACCCCCCTGTAAGGCTCCAATCAGACGTCCGTATGATTTTTACGGATCCACTGATACATGGATCGGATCCGCAAAACACATACGGACGTCTGAATGAAGCCTTACAGGGGGGTGATCAATGACAGGGGTGATCACCCCATATAGACTCCCTGATCACCCCCCTGTCATTGATCACCCCCCTGTCATTGATCACCCCCCTGTAAGGCTCCATTCAGACGTCCGTATGATTTTTACGGATCCACTGATAGATGGATCGGATCCGCAAAACACATACGGACATCTGAATGGAGCCTTACAGGGGGGTGATCAATGACAGTTGGGTGATCACCCCATATAGACTCCCTGATCACCCCCCTGTCATTGATCACCCCCCTGTCATTGATCACCCCCCTGTAAGGCTCCATTCAGATGTCCGTATGTGTTTTGCGGATCCGATCCATGTATCCGTGGATCCGTAAAAAACATATGGACGTCTGAATAGAGCCTTACAGGGGGAGTGATCAATGACAGGGGGGTGATCACCCCATATAGACTCCCTGATCACCCCCCTGTCATTGATCACCCCCTGTAAGGCTCCATTCAGACATTTTTTTGGCCCAAGTAAGCGGAAATTTTTTATTAATTTTTTTTCTTACAAAGTCTCATATTCCACTAACTTGTGTCAAAAAATAAAATCTCACATGAACTCACCATACCCCTCATGGAATCCAAATGCGTAAATTTTTTTAGACATTTATATTCCAGACTTCTTCTCACGCTTTAGGGCCCCTAAAATGCCAGGGCAGTATAAATACCCAACATGTGACCCCATTTCGGAAATAAGACACCCCAAGGTATTCGCTGAGGGGCATATTGAGTCCATGAAAGATTGAAATTTTTGTCCCAAGTTAGCGGAAAGGGAGACTTTGTGAGAAAAAAAATAAATAATCAATTTCCGCTAACTTGTGGCAAAAAAAAAAAAATTCTATGAACTCGCCATGCCCCTCATTGAATACCTTGGGGTGTCTTCTTTCCAAAATGGGGTCACATGTGGGGTATTTATACTGCCCTGGCATTTTAGGGGCCCTAAAGCGTGAGAAGAAGTCTGGGATCCAAATGTCTAAAAATGCGCTCCTAAAATGAATGTGGGCCCCTTTGCGCATCTAGGCTGCAAAAAAGGAGAAGTTGGGGAATGTGTTTTGGGGTGTCATTTTACATATACCCATGCTGGGTGAGAGAAATATCTCAGTCAAATGCCAACTTTGTATAAAAAAATGGGAAAAGTTGTCTTTTGCCGAGATATTTCTCTCACCCAGCATGGGTATATGTAAAAAGACACACCAAAACACATTGCCCAACTTCTCCTGAGTACGGCGATACCAGATGTGTGACACTTTTTTGCAGCCTAGGTGGGCAAAGGGGCCCACATTCCAAAGAGCACCTTTAGGATTTCACCGGCCATTTTTTACAGATTTTGATTTCAAACTACTTACCACACATAAGGGCCCCTAGAATGCCAGGGCAGTATAACTACCCCACAAGTGACCCCATTTTGGAAAGAAGACACCCCAAGGTATTTCGTGATGGGCATAGTGAGTGTAACTTGTGACAAAAAATAAAAAGTTCTATGACCTCACTATGCCCATCAGCGAATACCTTAGGGTGTCTACTTTCCGAAATGGGGTCATTTGTGGGGTGTTTGTACTGTCTGGCCATTGTAGAACCTCAGGAAACATGACAGGTGGTCAGAAAGTCAGAGCTGCTTCAAAAAGCAGAAATTCACATTTTTGTACCATAGTTTGTAAACGCTATAGCTTTTACCCAAACCATTTTTTTTTTTACCCAAACATTTTTTTTTAATCAAAGACATGTAGAACAATAAATTTAGAGAAAAATTTATATATGGATGTCGTTTTTTTTGCTAAATTTTACAACTGAAAGTGAAAAATGTCATTTTTTGGCCAAAAAAATCGGTAGATTTCGATTAATAACAAAAAAAGTAAAAATGTCAGCAGCAATGAAATACCACCAAATGAAAGCTCTATTAGTGCAAAGAAAAGGAGGTAAAATTCATTTGGGTGGTAAGTTGCATGACCGAGCAATAAACCGCTAAAGTTGTGGAGTGCCGATTTGTAAAAAAGGGCCTGGTCACTAGGGGGGTATAAACCTGTGGTCCTTAAGTGGTTAAAAAGAAGGAACGCACAGGTGAGCTCAGCCACTCCAAAAGACCCGGAAGACCACGGAAAACAACTGTGGTGGATGACCTTAGAATTTTTCCCCTGGTGAAGAAAACACCCTTCACAACAGTTGGCCAGATCAAGAACACTCTCCAGAAGGTAGGTGTATGTGTGTCAAAGTCAACAATCAAGAGAAGACTTTACCAGAGTGAATACAGAGGGTTCACCACAAGATGTAAACCATTGGTGAGCCTCAAAAACAGGAAGGCCAGATTAGAGTTTGTCAAACGACATCTAAAAAAGCCTTCACACAACATCCTATGGACAGATGAGACCAAGATCAACTTGTACCAGAGTGATGGGAAGAGAAGAGTATGGAGAAGGAAAGGAACTGATCATCATCCTAAGCATACCACCTCATCAGTGAAGCATGGTGGTGGTAGTGTCATAGCGTGGGCATGTATGGCTGCCAATGGAACTGGTTCTCTTGTATTTATTGATGATGTGACTGCTGACAAAAGCAGCAGGATGATTTCTGAAGTGTTTCGGGCAATATTATCAGCTCATATTCAGCCAAATGCTTCAGAACTCATTGGACGCCGCTTCACAGTGCAGATGGACAATGACCCAAAGCATACTGCAAAAGCAACCAAGGAGTTTTTTTTAAGGGAAAGAAGTGGAATGTTATGCAATGGCCAAGTCAATCACCTGACCTGAAACCGATTGAGCATGCATTTCACTTGCTGAAGGCAAAACTGAAGGGAAAATGCCCCAAGAACAAGCAGGAACTGCAGACAGTTCCAGTAGAGGCCTGGCAGAGCATCACCAGGGATGAAACCCAGCGTCTGGTGATGTCTATGCGTTCCAGACTTCAGGCTGTAATTGACTGCAAAGGATTTGCAACCAAGTATTAAAAAGTGAAAGTTTGATTTATGATTATTATTCTGTCCCATTACCTTTGGTTCCTTAACAAGTGGGAGTCACATATGCAAACTGTTGTAATTCCTACACCTGATTTGGATGTAAATACCCTCAAAGCTGACAGTCTGCAGTTAAGGCACATCTTGTTCGTTTCATTTCAAATCCATTGTGGTGTTGTATAGAGCCAAAAATGTTAGAATTGTGTGGATGTCCCAATATTTATGGACCTGACTGTACAAGCAAAAAAATGCTTTAGAACATGTAACTACACCGCACAAGGGCAAATAAGATGTAGAAATATTTCCTTGCAATAAACCTTGTTAATGGCTGTAACACCCCAATAACAAGAACGGTTTGCTGGAATTACAGAGCTGTATAATGGCAATTTGGATGCCCAGTCATTGCAGCAAGGTGTAATAGGATTGTTCCTATTACCCAGGCTGTAACCTCCCCTACTGAACCCTGTTCAACAAAAATGCTGTGGAATGATTCCTCCCTACCCTTTGCCTACACCTTGAATAATCTTTTCCTGCACTTGTAAATCGTTTTTTTAGCACAATTAAGTTTTTTCTAGCACTGTCCCTAGCACCTGCTGCCGTCTCTCCCTGCACTAAGTACACAGGAAAATGGCAGAATCCAAGATGGCTGAGGCTATTTATAGGGCTATTACATCACAAGGCTGGCTGGCTGCTGATTGGCTGCATGCATGGCATTATGGGCAATCCCGCCTTCCCATAGTCCCTTGCTTCATGTTCTCACACATGCAGCAGCCATTTTGGGAAAAAATGTGGTTCGTTACCACGAAGCGTGAGGAAATTCGGATCGAATTCCACCTCGTCAACTTTGATTCGCTCATCTCTAATGATGACAACACAGGCCACAAAAAACAATCTTCTCATTGAGGGCGGAACCAAAAAGAAATGGGTGCTCCAGCATTCTGGTCAGAATGCCAAGCTGTTTGCCTGTTTGCTTACATAATGACAGGCGTATGATTCACATAAAGTAGTCCCTTGATTACTGGATAAGGCATGCTTTTAGACCTTCCCTATCATAGCAAAATGGGTAGGTCACACTACTTTAATACATGGAAACTAAGCGTACAGCTTGCATCAGCTTTGGTTAAGCAGACACCTGCTCTCCAACCCCCCTCCTCCCAGCTAGAGTCACCCGCCTACCATCATCTCCACTACCACAAGCAGCAAATGCCGCAGCAGACACTTCTACAAAGTTATTCTTCGCCAGATTACAAAACATAATTTTTGTGAAAATAAACGAGGTATGTATCCATGAGGATTTTCACACTCCTTCAGCGGAGGCTGATGAAATAAATGTCCTCACTGATGGTGCCCTGTCATGCTACTGCAGCTCTCTACCTGCCTACCATCATGTTCCATAACATATGACTTCTGCTGCTGACATCAGGGGTAGATTGGTAACTTAAAGTGGCCCTGGAAAAAGTTTCCCCATGTTGTAGGCAGATCCAAGATGATAGAAGACGTGCTAACAAGTAGGAAGAGCCAGTAAGACAGTAGTGCAGAACGAAATTCTGCCCCAGCATAACTAAATACCACATTGCAGCACAAAATACTGCCTCCCATGCCACAGTATGAAACGATATCATCACCGTGAGGACAGCAATACAGTTCAGTTCGGTAGGGCACATTCAGCTGCCGCCCAGGTGCGTAAGTACCTGATGCTCCTACATTAATTAATGTTGTGAGCATCAGATCATTATAAACCTGGCTGGCGGCCATGAAGAGGGATTGGGCAGACCTCTGGACATCAGCCCACTGGGAAAAAGGCCCATATTTTGGCTCAGATTCATGGGTAACATGATGGAGAGCCAGTAGTCATCCATCTGCTGAATGGTGATAATGCAGCTGTCACTTCGCAAGCAACTCAGCAAGCATCTGGCCATTTGCACAATGGACTTGGAGGCACTCCCCACCTCCATCATCATTGCATACTGCCATGGTGTTTCGGGATCATCTACCTTCCCTTTCTCATCACCTTCCTGCTCCTCCTGCTCCTGTCACTTGTGCAGATAAACCACCTATTTTTGTTTGCATTACTTATGCGTGAATGTCCTCCTCCTTGTTCTTTTCCTCCTTTTCTGCCAATTCATCCCCCACTAGGCTCAGATTGCCGTGAGATGTAGGCACCAAGTCTCTTGTCCACTAAGCAGCCAGATTTATCAGCATCTGCTCCAGGGTGTGAAGTAGTGGTATGAAAGCAATCATCCCGTAGTCCAGGCAGCTAACAAATAAAGTGGCCTCCTCAAAGTGGCCTAAGCAAACAGCAGTTGCCAAGCATGAGCTGCCACTGGCTATTATTATTTAGTTACACAGTGGAGTACTCCTCTCCACCTGCATCATCAAGAAATAATTCACAGCCTTTATCTACTCATATATATTCGATTCAACATGGGGAGGGTGGAGTTCTAACGAGTGGAAATGTCAATGTTGAGGAATAATATTCTATTTTTGCAACTCAACGAGGTTGTGTTTTGCAGGGTAAGAGTGGCTGAAGTACATTTTTGCAACATCTTGTAGTTGGGTGGAAGACTTAAAGAACCGCTTTACAACCAGATTAAAGATGTGCGCCATGCAGGGCGCATGGCTCAGCCATCCTTTATGCAGCACCGACAGAATGTTCTTCCTGTTATTGGTGATCATGGTTCCGATTTTCAGTTTGATTTCTTGTTGAAGGATGCAGAGCAGTTCCTCCCTGGTGTGACTGTGTTCGCCCAGGTAGGCCAGGTGCAGAAATGCTTGACACCTCCATGCTCTACATAGGTGGTAGGTGGGGGACCACCAGAACTGTGCCTACAGTGGAGGCTGAGGACAAGGTCGAAAAAGAGAAGGCTGAGGAGGACCTTGTCACTGGAATCACAGCATGAGAACCCAGAGCCGGCAAAGATTGCCGTCACCTGGCCAAGTTGATGGTATGCCTGGGCAGGAACCACATTTACCCAGTGGACCATAAAGGACAGCTATTGTCCTGGACCACTGTTACAGCTCCACACATCCACGCTGACGTGAACTTTATCAGACACCGACAAGCTCAAGGGCTGTCCCGCATTCTGCTCAATATATGTTTGCAGGGCTGGTACAGCTTTTTAGAGTAATGACTAGAGATAAGCGAGCATGCTCGGACGAATACCTGTTCGGCTCGAGCATCCCTATGCTTGGCACATGGCGGTACTCAGCCATGCTCGAGTCTCCTCCCCGTACTGCCATCACTTTAATGCCAGTATGGCATTACAGTAATTTGCTGGCCGAAACACATCTGGTGCTATATAGCACCCAATGATGTGGTTTCTGCTCATTGTGAGTCAGGGAGAGCTGCGCTTAGGAAGGGACAGATAATGTAGGGAGATTGTGATCACAATATATTCCAGTGAATAACGTTTCAAAGACCCAAAAACCCTTTTAAGGACTATTGTGTGTGGTGGCAGCAATTTAATTGTGCAAAGTGGTACTCAATTTATTT
Source organism: Bufo bufo (assembly GCF_905171765.1). NCBI lineage: Eukaryota > Metazoa > Chordata > Amphibia > Anura > Bufonidae > Bufo > Bufo bufo. Next base: position 468,385,045 of record NC_053392.1, on the reverse strand, counting down.
TTTTATACTTTGTGAAATATTGATTCTTTTGCTATATAGAAGGTGCCTACAGTGACTTGTGACATCTGTGCAGCAATACCTTCTGTGTGTCAGGGGCAGAAATAGGAAGAATATTAGTGAAAACAATATTTTTTTCCCATAACCCACATTTTTGCTGTCAACGGTGTAATCCGTGAATTGTGTGATCTGCTCTTCAATACCTTGTGTGGTTGTCAGGCCCATATATAGGGAAAAAATTTTAATACAGAAAACAATTTTTCTCCCATAATCTGTCCACATTTTTGCTGTCAAAGGTGTATTCCGTGATTTGTGTGATCTGCGCTTCAACACCTTGTGTGGTTGTCAGGCCCAGATATAGGGAAAAAATTATAATACAGAAAATATTTTTATTTTTCCACATAATCTATCCACATTTTTGCTATCAATGGTGTAATCCGTGAATTGTGTGATCTGCGCTTCAATACCTCGTGTGGTTGTCAGGCCCATATATAGGAAAAAATTTAAAATACAGAAAACTATTTTTCTCCCATAATCTGTCCACATTTTTGCTGTCACCGGTGTAATCCGTGAATTGTGTGATCTGCGCTTCAACACTTTGTGTGATTGTCAGGCCCAGATATAGTGAAAAATATAAATATAAACTACATCAGAAAACAGTGTCTGTACCGCAGATTCCAATAATCTGGGACTAAAATAGTGTCCATATTCTGTGGTGTTCTGTGACATATACAGTACGACATCCGAAAACTGTTTCTTTAGGGCAAATTTAACTAATATGGGCTTAACATAGTGTCCATATTCTGTGTTTTTCTGTCACATATACTGTCCTGCCTCCGAAAACTGAGTTTGTATTGCAAATTCCAATAATCTGGGCCTAATCTACGGTCCATAGTGTGTGGCTTTCTGTGACATACGTATACAGTACTCCATCCGAAAACTGTTTCTTTAGGGCAAATTCCAATAATCTGGGCCAAATATAGTGTCCATATTCTGTGTGTTTCTGTGAGATATACTGTCCTGCATCCAAAAACTGAGTTTGTATTGCAAATTCCAAAAATCTGGGCCTAATCTATTGTCCATAGTGTGTGGCTTTCTGTGATATATACAGTACGCCATCCGAAAACTGTTTCTTTAGGGCAAATTTAACTAATCTGGGCCTAATATAGTGTCCATATTCTGTGTGTTTCTGTGACATATACTGTCCTGCATCCGAAAACTGTTTCTTTAAGGCAAATTCCAATAATCTGGGCCTAATCTAGTGTCCAGAGTGTGTTGTTTTCTGTGACATATACAGTACTCCATCTGAAAACTGTTTCTTTAGGGCAAATTCCAATAATCTGGGCCTAATCTAGTGTCCATATTCTGTTGGTTTCTGTGACATATACTGCCCTGCATCAGAAAACTCTGTATTTAGCGGACTGTAAAACAATCTGCGTCACATCTAGTGACAAAACCATTAATATGAAGAAGGCGAGCGCTAAGGGATGAGGAAGTTGGCAAGATGCTGTTGGTGCATGCAGAGGCCGTGGCCCTGGGCGCAATGAAATTGTGCCTGCAGCCAGTGCACCAAAAAAAAAAAAAAAACATCCACCGTACCCAGCTTCATGTACAACTTAGCTGGGTGGCGCAGGACAACACTGTCCAAGTCGGACCAGTGCAAACAGTTGGTCGTTTGGATTGCTGAAGATAATGCTTCCAGTCGGTTAAGCACCACCCTCTCTTCCACCAAATCCAGTCTCTATAGCCAAAAGTCTGGTCAACCAAATACTCACTGTCACGGTGGGGAGTGGGAGAAACTTCCCCACCGTATAATGGGAACTGTTACTAGGCCAGACTACAGTAAAGAAAGCAGGCCACAACCTACAGCCGCCCTAATCCTGACCCTAATCTCCTGACCGCATGAGCAGACCCTGAAGGTGGGAGAGCTTAAGCACTGGAACCTGGATTCTGCTGACCCTGAGGGTCCCTGGCATAGAGGTCAGGAATAGGAGACAACTGGTTCTTCAGGGACTCAGACGAACCGGAGTCTCCAGCTGCCTAGTAACAGGTGGAAGGGAAATGACCATATGCAGCATCTGGATCAGCAGGCAAAAACACCAGAAAACTCACTAACCTGTCGCTACCTCAACAACTGGAAGCCGTGCATCAGTTCAGTAGCCCGAACACATTGCAGGTCACAGTACAAACAACCCACACAGGAATCCAGCATATCAACTCTGCCAGAGCCTCCCAAGCAGCGCTGCAAACAGGCTTCAACATACAGGACAAACGTCAAACATACATGTAAGGACAAACACCAACAACAGCCCAGACATGTAACAACCATGAAGGCGTACAACACACTGAACATAAACCCACACCTAACAAATAACAAGTGAGGTAAGGAACCAGGAGCAAACATAAGTAAAGACAATTTATGTTCTATAAAGTGGCCCTCATGGACTGGGCAGAATCACCCAGACAAGGAGCAAAGCTCCAACACCAAGCAAGGCTGTAGTACAACTGCCCCCAGCCAGCAAGCCACAGATTTATATTAAGCTAGCGGCCACAACCAGGAAACACCTTAATCCCCACTAGCCAGAAGATAAACCCCTTGCTCACCAAACAGCAGGGAGGCACACCTTAAAGGGGAATTGCACATGCAAACCACTAACTACACGTTGCCCCTGGCAACCAGTCTGCAAGGCAACCGCGTCATGGTCAAACACCAATATGACCGTGACACTCACTCTGAGCATCCTTCCTCCCACCATGTAGATGCTTTAAAAACGAGTGATCCCACACTCGGATATTCCGAGGAGCTCTTTCCAGAGCCACTATTTCATTTGGCCCTCGCGTCCAGCACGCTTGAAAAGGGACCTGAGATATTGTGCCCTGATTCCCAACCTCTTGAGCCTTCACAGTCTGAAGGAGATGACGGTGGTAAACGGCAATCATTTGTTCACAAGGTGGATGATGATGAGACACAGTTGTGAATCACTAAGGTTGTGGTTAGGTCAAGTCAGGAGGATAAGCACAGTGAGGAAGTGGAAGAGGAGGTGGCTGACGATGAGGTCACTGACCCAACATGGGAAGGTGAAAAGCCGAGCGAGGACAGCGGTACAGAGGGGGAGGGATCCTCAGCACCGCAACAGGCTGGAAGAGGCAGTGGGGTTGCAAAAGGGAGAAGTCGGCCCACACCAAACAGGCCCGCAACCATTACACCGAGCACCCCTATGCGTAAATCTACCTTGCCAGGGGTTAAGTGTTCCGCAGTATGGCGCTTTTTTAATGAAAGTGCAGACAACAAAAGAGTGGTAGTTTGCAACCTGTGCCGCACTAAAATTAGCCGTGGCGTGAACACTATCAACCTCACCACCACCAGCATGATCCCCCACATGGCATCCAAGCACCCTAATAAGTGGGCTGAACACCTGGGTCCACAATCTGGGTCTGCAGGTCACACCACTGCCTCCTCTTCCCCTGTGTTATGCACTGCTGGCCAATCCCCTGTCAGAGGTGCAGGCCCGGATGCCCCTCGCCCTGCACCTGGACCTTCGCATGAACCATCAGCAACAACATCCACTTCCCTGTCACAGCGCAGCGTCCAAATGTCCATAACACAGTCATTTGAACGCAAGCGCAAATACTCACCCACCCACAGGCCATAGCACTAAATGTGCAACTTTCAAAATTGGCCCTTGAAATGTTGCCATTTAGGCTTGTGGGCACTGAGGCTTAGAGATGGCCCGAACTATCCGACGGCGAACAGTTCCCGGCGAACATAGCTTGTTCGCGTTCGCCTCTGCCGGGCGAACACATGCGATGTTCGGTCCGCCCCCTATACATCATCATTGAGCAAACTTTGACCCTGTACCTCACAGTCAGCAGACACATTCCAGCCAATCAGCAGCATACCCTCCCTCCCAGACCCTCCCACCTCCTGCACAGCATCCATTTTAGATTCATTCTGAAGCTGCAGTCTTAGTGAGAGGAGGGAGACTGTAACTGCTGCTGATTTAATTGGGAAATCGATAGCTAGGCTAGTGAATTCAGTGTCCACTCCAGTCCTGAAAGACTCATCTGATCTCTGCTGTAAGGACAGCGTCCTGACAGCACCCCAAAAAGCCCTTTTTAGGGCTGCAACATTAGTCTGCTTTTTTTTTTCCCTTTATATACATATTGCAGTTGCCTGGCCTGCCTGTGTGTGAGGAGCTGCAGGCCCACAGACTGTAGTGTGCCCACTGCCAGTGCTCACCCCTGTCATTCCGTGTGGCACAGGACTTTGCTTAAAAAAAGGCACTTAATTTTTACACTTTAATCTAAGGTTAGTTGCCTGCCAGTGTGTGTCAGGCTGACTTCCACTGACTGTAGTGTGCCCACTGCCAGTGCCCACCACTCATACCGGCTGGCACAGGACTTTGCATAAAAAAGGCATTTAATTTTTACACTTTAGTGTAATTTCAGCTGCTTGCCTGCTGCTAGTGTGTGTCAGGCCGACTTCAACTGACTGTAGTGTGCCCACTGCCAGTGCCCACCCCTGTCATCCCGTGTGGCACAGGACTTTGCTTAAAAAAAAGGCACTTAATTTTTACACTTTAATCTAAGGTTAGTTGCCTGCCAGTGTGTGTCAGGCTGACTTCCACTGACTGTAGTGTGCCCACTGCCAGTGCCCACCACTCATACCGGCTGGCACAGGACTTTGCATAAAAAAGGCATTTAATTTTTACACTTTAGTGTAATTTCAGCTGCTTGCCTGCTGCTAGTGTGTGTCAGGCCGACTTCAACTGACTGTAGTGTGCCCACTGCCAGTGCCCACCCCTGTCATCCCGTGTGGCACAGGACTTTGCTTAAAAAAAAGGCACTTCATTTTTACACTTTAATCTAAGGTTAGTTGCCTGCCAGTGTGTGTCAGGCCGACTTCAACTGACTGTAGTGTGCCCACTGCCAGTGCCCACCCCTGTCATCCCGAGTGGCACAGGACTTTGCTTAAAAAATAGGCACTTAATTTTTACACTTTAATCTAAGGTTAGTTGCCTGCCAGTGTGTGTCAGGCTGACTTCCACTGACTGTAGTGTGCCCACTGCCAGTGCCCACCACTCATACCGGCTGGCACAGGACTTTGCATAAAAAAGGCATTTAATTTTTACACTTTAGTGTAATTTCAGCTGCTTGCCTGCTGCTAGTGTGTGTCAGGCCGACTTCAACTGACTGTAGTGTGCCCACTGCCAGTGCCCACCCCTGTCATCCCGTGTGGCACAGGACTTTGCTTAAAAAAAAGGCACTTCATTTTTACACTTTAATCTAAGGTTAGTTGCCTGCCAGTGTGTGTCAGGCCGACTTCAACTGACTGTAGTGTGCCCACTGCCAGTGCCCACCCCTGTCATCCCGAGTGGCACAGGACTTTGCTTAAAAAATAGGCACTTAATTTTTACACTTTAATCTAAGGTTAGTTGCCTGCCAGTGTGTGTCAGGCTGACTTCCACTGACTGTAGTGTGCCCACTGCCAGTGCCCACCACTCATACCGGCTGGCACAGGACTTTGCTTAAAAAAGGCATTTAATTTTTACACTTTAATGTAATTTCAGCTGCTTGCCTGCTGCTAGTGTGTGTCAGGCCGACTTCAACTGACTGTAGTGTGCCCACTGCCAGTGCCCACCCCTGTCATCCCGAGTGGCACAGGACTTTGCTTAAAAAATAGGCACTTAATTTTTACACTTTAATCTAAGGTTAGTTGCCTGCCAGTGTGTGTCAGGCTGACTTCCACTGACTGTAGTGTGCCCACTGCCAGTGCCCACCACTCATACCGGCTGGCACAGGACTTTGCTTAAAAAAGGCATTTAATTTTTACACTTTAATGTAATTTCAGCTGCTTGCCTGCTGCTAGTGTGTGTCAGGCCGACTTCAACTGACTGTAGTGTGCCCACTGCCAGTGCCCACCCCTGTCATACCGAGTGGCACAGGACTTTGCTTAAAAAATAGGCACTTAATTTTTACACTTTAATCTAAGGTTAGTTGCCTGCCAGTGTGTGTCAGGCTGACTTCCACTGACTGTAGTGTGCCCACTGCCAGTGCCCACCCCTGTCATACCGAGTGGCACAGGACTTTGCTTAAAAAATAGGCACTTAATTTTTACACTTTAATCTAAGGTTAGTTGCCTGCCAGTGTGTGTCAGGCTGACTTCCACTGACTGTAGTGTGCCCACTGCCAGTGCCCACCACTCATACCGGCTGGCACAGGACTTTGCTTAAAAAAGGCATTTAATTTTTACACTTTAATGTAATTTCAGCTGCTTGCCTGCTGCTAGTGTGTGTCAGGCCGACTTCAACTGACTGTAGTGTGCCCACTGCCAGTGCCCACCCCTGTCATACCGAGTGGCACAGGACTTTGCTTAAAAAATAGGCACTTAATTTTTACACTTTAATCTAAGGTTAGTTGCCTGCCAGTGTGTGTCAGGCTGACTTCCACTGACTGTAGTGTGCCCACTGCCAGTGCCCACCACTCATACCGGCTGGCACAGGACTTTGCATAAAAAAGGCATTTAATTTTTACACTTTAGTGTAATTTCAGCTGCTTGCCTGCTGCTAGTGTGTGTCAGGCCGACTTCAACTGACTGTAGTGTGCCCACTGCCAGTGCCAACCACTGATACCGGGTGGCACAGTAGCTTGCCGATAAATAAGGCATTTAATTTTTAGACAGTAGTCTAAATTCAGTTGCTTGCCTGCTGCCAGTGTGTGTCAGGCCCGCTTCCACTGACTGTAGTGTGCCCACTGCCAGTGCCAACCACTGATACCGGGTGGCACAGTAGCTTGCCGATAAATAAGGCATTTAATTTTTAGACAGTAGTCTAAATTCAGTTGCTTGCCTGCTGCCAGTGTGTGTCAGGCCCTCTTCCACTGACTGTAGTGTGCCCACTGCCAGTGCCAACCACTCATACCGGGTGGCACAGTAGCTTGCCGATAAATAAGGCATTTAATTTTTACACTTTAGTGTAATTTCAGTTGCTTGCCTGCTGCCAGTGTGTGTCAGGCCCGCTTCTACTGACTGTAGTGTGCCCACTGCCAGTGCCAACCACTGATACCATCTCCCCGTTCGAAAAATCTATTCAATAAATGGCACCCAGATTGGGGACGTTAGAGGGATTAAACTGATGAGAATAGTACTACAGAAAATACCACTCATATCGGGTGTGACAGTAAATTGCACGGCGCAGACGCAGTCACCGTGGATAAAAACAAAGGGGAGGGAGCCAGCGTTTTTTTAACCATCTCCCCGTTCGAAAAATCAATTCAATTGACCTTTCGGGGACCCTTGGTGTTGTACGTGGCTGGGTGGAGGAAGAAACCTTCAATGACATCACCGGGACGTGGCTAGCTTGGTATCCAACCTTGTGCAAATGGGGAGTTTGCGGTTGTGCAAATGAACTGTTTGCGGTGCATTAAAAGGGGAGTTTGGTCTGTCAATGTCTGTGATGCGGGCGTAACCCTTACACTACCTGATCGATACAACATCATACCTGATCGTATACACACACTGGATGTTTTAAAGCACGTTATTCCAAACAATTTAGGAATGTTAGTTGATTTATGCCCTTTATGGATTAAAACCCGACTCTGCGTCCACTACGTAATTTTCCATGGGAGTTTTGCCATAGATCCCCCTCCGGCATGCCACAGTCCAGGTGTTAGACCCCTTGAAACAACTTTCTCATCACTATTGTGGCCAGAAAGAGTCCCTGTGGGTTTTAAAATTCGCCTGTCTATTGAAGTCTATGGCGGTTCGCCCGGTTCGCCAGTTCGCGAACATTTGCGGAAGTTCTCGTTCGCTGTTCGCGAACTGAAAATTTTATGTTCGCGACATCACTACTGAGGCTTTCCGCAGCCTGATGTCAGTGGCCGTCCCTTGGTAAGCAGTCCCCAGCCGCCACTATTTTTCACGGTTACACCAGCATGTGTCCCAGAACATCACCTGTGCCCTGACCAACGCAGTTACTGGGAAGGTCCACTTAACCACGGACACATAGACAAGTGCTGGTGGCCAGGGACACTACATTTTCCTGACGGCACACTGGGTAAATGTTGTGGAGGCCGGGAGTGAGTCGTACCTTAGGATGGCACAGGTGCTACCCACGCCCAGGATTGAGGGCCCTACGGCCTCAGGGTCTCCAACAGCAGCTATGTTACTGGCTCCAACCCCCACTTCTCCTCCTCCGCCGCCTCCTCCTCCACTTCCACCTCCATCAGCAGTCAGCCATTAGTCGCTAGCAGGAAGCAGTGTAACACTGCTGGAGGTTAGCATCAACAGGCCGTGCTGAAGTTGATCTGCTTAGGGGACAAACAGCACACAGCCGCAGAGCTGTGGCAGGGTATAATGGACCAGACCGAGCTGTGGCCCTTGCCACCCAACCTATAATCAGGCATGGTTGTGTCTGACAATGGCCGTAACTTGGTGGCGGCTAAGGAGCTCGGCAACCTGACACACATCCCATGCCTAGCCCATGTCTTAAACTTAGTGGTTCAGCGGTTTATCAAAAAATACTCCAATTTGCCAGAGCTACTAGTGAAGGCGCGCCGCGTGTGTGCCCATTTCTGCAAGTCATCCACAGCTTCAGACGGTCTGTCAATGCTGCAGCAGCGCTTGCTGCTTCCAACTCACCTACTGTTGTGCGATGTGAGCACGCGCTGGAACTCTACGTTCCACATGTTGGCCAGGCTTTGTAAACAGCAGAGGGCAGTTGTGGAATACCAGCTGCAACATGGTCGTTGCCTTTCCAGTCAGCTTCCGCTATTCACAAGTGAGGAGTGGGCATGGAAGTATGACCTCTGTGAGGTTTTAAAAAAACTTTGATGAATCCACACAGATGGTTAGTGGCGATAACGCTATTATCAGCATAACCATCCCACTGCTGTGTCTACTCAAATGCTTGCTGCTCACAATTAAGGACGCCACTCTGAATGTGGCAGATAAAGAAATGGGGGAGGACATTACACAGGGTGATAGCCAGCCCACCCTCATTTCGTCTTCTCAGTGCGAATTGGACCATGAAGAGGAGGAGGAGACAGTGCCTCTGCTACAGAGGTTAGCACCCATGGAACTTTAATTCCATCTGTTCAGCGTGGATGGGCAGAAGAGGAGAAGGAGGAGGAGGATGAGGAGATGGAAAGTCATCCTGATGTCGACATTGACGTCTTGCCTGTTGGTGACTTCATGATAGGCTGCCTTTCCAGCCACCCTCGCGTTAAACGCATTTTAGATAACACGGATTACTGGGTGTTCACCCTTCTCGACCCCCCACTACAAAGAGAACTTCTCATCTCTCATTCCTCTGGAGTAGAGGACAAGGAAAATGGTGCAATAACAGAAAATCCTTGCTGGAAAATTGCTCCAAAATTTTCCATCTGACAACACTGGCGGCAGAGTCCATACTTCCTTGGCCAACCGAGGAGGGGAGACAAGGGGAACACGCAGCAGTTCCAACAGAGGCAGGGCAGCACTCTCCAAAGCCTGGGACAGTTTCATGACACCCCACCAGCACCCTCATCCTGATGTGTGGCCTAGTGTCACAAGGAGGTAAAAGCTTTGGAAGATGGTGAAGGAGAAGGTAGCAGACCATGTCAGCGTCCTCAGTGATCCTTCAGTGCCTTACAACCACTAGGTGTTCAAGCTGGACACCATTGCACGAACTGGCGCTCTACCCCTTGGAGGTGCTGGCCTGCCCTGCCACCAGCGTTTTGTCTGAGTGGGTGAACATAAAGGCACTTTACATGTGTTGTTTTTAATGTATTTATTAGACTGTATTCCCATGCACCCCTTCCACCACAAGGGTATATGGTTGAATCTTCCTTTTCTCCTCCTCCTCCTCCTCTTCTGTCATATCAACATGCATTGTTTATTTGTCACATATAATGCCCTCGCATATATGGCCTTCAAATATAATTTTTTAGAGGGTCCACTCACCAGCAGGCCCTCAGATCAAATTTTTTAGAGGGTCCACTCACCAGCAGGCCCTCACATCAAATTTTTTTACAGGGTCCCCTCACCTGTAGGCCTGCAACTCAAATCTTTTACAGGGTCAGCTCACCTGCAGGCCCGCAACTCAATGTGAATGAGGCCCTCCTTTATGTGATATACAGGTTGTTTTGGAGTGCCTTTTTCTTGTAATTTTTGGCAGCACTTGCACTTTATATACAAGCAAATATACAGGAAATAATGTTTTCAATAAATTTTTCCTATAAAATCGATTTTTTACTTTGGTTTTGTGCGTAAAACCTTTATTAGATTGTGGGCCTGGCAATCACTTTAAGCCCTTTTAAGCTGCATCATCATCAGCATGGTGATAAAAATAAGTGGCAAGGTGACATGGTGTGGAGATGGCAGCATGAGGAGGCCACATAGTGGCACAATGACTAAGTCTGGATAAAAGACTAAGACCACAGATTGTTTAGAAAGATGCAGATGGAAACAATCTGTGGAGCTGTATCACGGTCACCTGCAGATTAATGCAGACCAGGGCTGTAGCTATAGGGGAAGCTGCAGCTTTGGGGCCCTGAACCAGAAGGGGCCCATCCAGGAGGAGGAGGACTAAAGGATTTGGTCAGGGCCTCCTCAACAGTATTACACAATGAAATTATATATAGTGACAGTATAGACAGTGTACAAAACTGATGGAACAGCTGCCGGCCTGTTCTGAGAGAGCGATCTTTACTAGCCACAGGAATGGGGGCGGCATGAAAGGAAGCGGTCGCTAAAAAATTACTGTGGGATGGAGCACCATTCAAAAATTTGCTGTGGGGCCCAGTCATTTATAGTTACGCCACTGATGCAGCCCACAAAAGCAAGTTGGGTTTATCGATTACAAAACCATAAATAAATTGTGGGCCTGGTGATCACTTTAAGGCCTTTTAAGCAGCATCAGTAGCAGCATGGTGATAAAAATTAGTAGCAAGGTGACATGTTGTGGAGATGGCAGCATGAGGAGGCCACATAGTGGCACAATGACTGAGTCTGGATAAAAGACTAAGGCCACAGATTGTTGAGAAAGATGCAGATGGAAACAAATCTGCAGAGCTCGTATAAAATATAAGAAAAAGAACTGGATCGCACATCCTCAATACTATGCTTTTATCTAAACTGCTTCTCAGCATAATTAACATCGCTTCTCAGCGCAATATGTTGTATACCTACCCCTATGCTGCATATAGTACATGAGGCATTACTATACAATTTGATCCAAAATCATAGGCCCACTGACGACCGCGACATTCCTACCTCTCAGAATGACTTCCTGAGAGTATGTGATAGGGTGAGTTCCATACCTGTTCACATGGTGAGAGAATGTGATGGGGTCGGTTCCACACCTGTTCACATGGTGCAGTACTGCACGGCGGCCATTTTTTGCTTTGATGCTGTCCTGATGGGTTGGTGGGGCCCAGTGCCAAGGTAGCTTTGCCAGACAGCGGGGGTGCTGTTTGGCTTCTGGGTCCTGCTGCCTGCTGGGGCGGTGCTGTATCGTGGGTGGTCGCTGTGCAGTGCTGCGCCAAATTTAGGTTAGGGTCCCATTCAAAGAGGCAACCTTGTCGCGGTGAGTGGGCCTATGCTTTTTGATCAAATTGTATACTAATACCTCATGTACTATATGCAGCATAGGGGTAGGTATACGACATATTGCGCTAAAAAGCAATGTTAATTATGCTGAGAAGCAGTTTAGATAAAAGCATAGTATTGAGAATGTGCGATCCAGTTCTTTTTCTTATATTTTATACAAATCTGTAGAGCTGTATGACGGTCACCTGCAGATTAATGCAGCCATCAAAATCAAGTTGGGTTTGTCGGTTCCACCTAAGCTCACCAGCAGGCTTGCACCTAAAAATTTTTACTGGTTCAGCTCACCTGCAGGCTCACAACTCGAATCTTTTACTGGGTCAGCTCACATGCAGGCCCGCAACTCATGCTGCCTTGCTTTGAAGTAGTAGCCATAGCCATTTATCAGGTTCCCTCTCCAAAATCGAGCAATGATTCCCCGTTACCGGTGGTCACCATGTTAGGAACAAAAAATAACATTGAAAGCTAATAGGGAAGATATCTAAATGAATCGTGGATGTCACAGGGATGTATGATCAGGCAGAAGTTATCTAGAGTCAGCAAAGCGGCAGCAGGGCCTCTTCTGTATACCATTTCCTCATCCAAAATACTGCAGTGACATTCCCTGTAATTTTTTATTTCTCATTCTAATAACAGGGCATCTTAAGAGTCCTGTATTGTTATTTATCATCACTACCTCCACGAGTCGGGAGTGTGTGATTTGAGCGACACCCGTTTGACTTCCTTGGATGTGCTAGCCGTTTCTCAGGCTCCCTCTCTGGCATCCCTAAACCCTAAATCCCTGTTACCCATGATCACCATGGTAGGCGCAGAAAAGAACATCGAAAGTTGATAGGGTAGACATCCAAATGGATCGTCGCCGTCACGGGGACGTGCAATCACCCAGAGGTTATCTAGAGTCACCAATGCGGCAGCAGGATCTTGCCCCTAATGTTTTAGATGGTCAGATCAGCAGGCCCTTGCTCCAAGTGTTTTTGAGGGTCACCAGCAGGCTATCAATCATAATTTTTCAAGGGTGTGTATGATGCCCTCCTTTATGTGTAACAAAGGGTGTTTTGGAGTGCCGGTTCCTTGTAATTTTTGGCAGTGCTTTCACTTAGTGCATAGGCTTTATGAGTGTAGGAGTCCCACTACCTGAACAATTGTACAACAATGTGAATGAGGCCCTCCTTTATGTGATATACAGACTGTTTCGGAGTGCCTCTTACTTGTAATTTTTTGCAGCACTTGCACTTTATATACAATTGAATATACAGGAAAGAATGTTTCCAAAAATTTTTCGTGTAAAATTGATTTTTTGAGGCGTTTTGTGCGTATTTTTGTCAGTCTGTAAAAGTGGCGTAGAACTCGGACAACATGGTTCCCAGCAGCGACCTGGGAGTCCAAGATGCATACAGACATCGTCCCCATGGTGTTCCCGATCCATTTTGGTGGTGTTTATGTCACTTTTTGACCTTTTCCAATGGACCAGGCACCCTACCCTTTTCAGAGCAGGGGGTGCTTGGTTGTCTCCCATTGACTTCCATTATACTCAGGTGCTCAGCCGAGCATACGAATATAGCAATGTGTTTGGGCCGAACACCCGAATACTTTGGTGCTCGATCATCACTAGTAATGACGGTTTTGGACTCTGCACCTTTCAGAGAACTTATGGCTTGTGCAGTGCCAAGGTGGAGAGTCCAAAACCGTCATTACTAGTGATGATCGAGCACCAAAGTGTTTGGCCTAAACACATTGCTATATTCGTATGCTCGGCACCAATTTAGATCTTGTTGCAAGCTTGCTGGCACATTAATAGAGAGTACATTGGTTTTGCTAACATTTAACTTATAATTAGTGTTGAGCGAACAGTTCGAGCATAGTTCGGGTCCGTACCGAATTTTGGGGTGTTCGTGACACGGACCCGAACCTGAACTTTTTCGTAAAAGTTCGGGTTCGGGTTCGTCGTTCGGCATGTATTTTGGCGCATTTTGAAAGGCTGCAAAGCAGCCAATCAACATGCATCATACTACTTGCCCTAAGATGCCATCGCAGCCATGCCTACTATTGGCAAGGCTGTGATTGGCCAAGTGCAGCATGTGACTCAGCCTCTTTATAAGCTTGTGCGCACGTCGGGACGTGCTCACTCCCGATGTGAATAGAACAGGGATAGACGCAGCTGATGCTAGGGCGAGAATAGGCAGGGATAATTGAATAACTGGAAGCAAATTTCTCTCCTCCACCTGTGATTCATCTGAACAACTGCAGCTGAGCTGCTTTTTTGATAGGGATTGGCTATTTTTAGAGTGGCCAGAGTGATTTTTCCATCCACATGTACCTGGGCTGACCGCCGGCCGCCATTTTGCGACTTGTAGTGCTGCAGCAGAAGCTGCCACAGTGTGCATTCCAAAGCTCCAAACAAGTCAGACATCTACACCTGGGATTCAGACCAATAGCGATTTAGCAGCACAGTCCAAGGCTATTTTTTTTAAAGGTTGTGCAGACCATTTTGTGGCACATGTTACTGGGCTGATAGGCGGCGGCCATCTTGGGACTAGTGCTGCAGCACAATCTCTCCCAACGTCCATTAATCACTTGTAATAGTGGTCTGTGCCATAGAAATCCTACATCAGGGACTTGGGTGTGCTTGTGTCACCCCTACTAATACCAGTCCACCTGTAATCCATACAGTGAAAAGCCATAAAGTATTCCAGTGAGGGAATTTTTTTTTTATTTAAAAAAGGCCAAGTTAGTTTATCTGGCGTTCAATATACTAGATACAGTTAGGCCTGCGTTTCATACATCTGGAATTAGCAAACTAATGTGCTGGGGTTGGGAAAACATATATGTACCCATACTAGAATCTGTCAAAGAAAGCGGTACTCACATATAACAGTCATTCCATCTGTAATCCATACAGTCAAAAGACTGAAAGTATTCCAGTGAGGGAATTTTTTTTATTTAAAAAAGGCCAAGTTAGTTTATCTGGCGTTCAATATACTAGATACAGTTAGGCCTGCGTTTCATACATCTGGAATTAGCAAACTAATGTGCTGGGGTTGGGAAAACATGTATGTACCCATACTAGAATCTGTCAAAGAAAGCGGTACTCACATATAACAGTCATTCCATCTGTAATCCATACAGTCAAAAGACTGAAAGTATTCCAGTGAGGGGATTTTTTTTATTTAAAAAAGGTCAAGTTAGTTTATCTGGCGTTCAATATACTAGATACAGTTAGGCCTGCGTTTCATACATCTGGAATTAGCAAACTAATGTGCTGGGGTTGGGAAAACATATATGTACCCATACTAGAATCTGTCAAAGAAAGCGGTACTCACATATAACAGTCATTCCATCTGTAATCCATACAGTCAAAAGACTGAAAGTATTCCAGTGAGGGAATTTTTTTTATTTAAAAAAGGCCAAGTTAGTTTATCTGGCGTTCAATATACTAGATACAGTTAGGCCTGCGTTTCATACATCTGGAATTAGCAAACTAATGTGCTGGGGTTGGGAAAACATATATGTACCCATACTAGAATCTGTCAAAGAAAGCGGTACTCACATATAACAGTCATTCCATCTGTAATCCATACAGTCAAAAGACTGAAAGTATTCCAGTGAGGGAATTTTTTTTATTTAAAAAAGGCCAAGTTAGTTTATCTGGCGTTCAATATACTAGATACAGTTAGGCCTGCGTTTCATACATCTGGAATTAGCAAACTAATGTGCTGGGGTTGGGAAAACATATATGTACCCATACTAGAATCTGTCAAAGAAAGCGGTACTCACATATAACAGTCATTCCATCTGTAATCCATACAGTCAAAAGACTGAAAGTATTCCAGTGAGGGAATTTTTTTTATTTAAAAAAGGCCAAGTTAGTTTATCTGGCGTTCAATATACTAGATACAGTTAGGCCTGCGTTTCATACATCTGGAATTAGCAAACTAATGTGCTGGGGTTGGGAAAACATATATGTACCCATACTAGAATCTGTCAAAGAAAGCGGTACTCACATATAACAGTCATTCCATCTGTAATCCATACAGTCAAAAGACTGAAAGTATTCCAGTGAGGGAATTTTTTTTTTATTTAAAAAAGGCCAAGTTAGTTTATCTGGCGTTCAATATACTAGATACAGTTAGGCCTGCGTTTAATACATCTGGAATTAGCAAACTAATGTGCTGGGGTTGGGAAAACATATATGTACCCATACTAGAATCTGTCAAAGAAAGCGGTACTCACATATAACAGTCATTCCATCTGTAATCCATACAGTCAAAAGACTGAAAGTATTCCAGTGAGGGAATTTTTTTTTTATTTAAAAAAGGCCAAGTTAGTTTATCTGGCGTTCAATATACTAGATACAGTTAGGCCTGCGTTTCATACATCTGGAATTAGCAAACTAATGTGCTGGGGTTGGGAAAACATATATGTACCCATACTAGAATCTGTCAAAGAAAGCGGTACTCACATATAACAGTCATTCCATCTGTAATCCATACAGTCAAAAGACTGAAAGTATTCCAGTGAGGGGATTTTGCTTATAAAAAATTATATATTTCATTGTGGTGCGAGTTGAATCGCAACAATGAAGAAAAATACTATTAAGGGACGAGGACGCGGTCGTGGTGGTGTCCGTGGAGCCTCTGTTGCTGGTAGAGGACGTGGCCGTTCGGCCCCAGGCGCACACAGTAGGGAACGAACTCCCTCAACTAGCCGGCAGAATGTACCGCAATATCTCGTGGGGCCCAATGCCGCTCTTAGGATTGTAAGGCCTGAGCAGGTACAGGCATTAATCGATTGGGTGGCCGACAGTGCTTCCAGCACGTTCACCACATGGTCTTCCACCCAGTCTTCTGCGGAAAGCGCACAGGTGGCACCTGAAAACCAAGCCCATCAGTCTGTCACATCACCCCCAAGCATATCAGGGAAACGGTCTGAGCCACAAGTTATGCAGCAGTCTCTTCTTCTGTTTGAAGACTCTGCTTCCAGGGTTTCCCAGGGGCGTCCACCTAGCCCTTCCCCAGTGGAGGAAGACATACCATGCACTGACGCACAACCACTTATGTCTCCAGATGAAGAGGACATGGGAATACCACCACAGCAGAGTCACCGACTCTCTGATGATGACGAAACACAGGTGCCCACTGCCGCGTCTTTTTGCAGTGTGCAGACTGAACAGGAGGAGGTCAGGGAGGGAGACTGGGTGGAAGACGATGCAGAGGACAATAAGGTCTTAGACCCCACATGGACTGAAGGTCGTGGCGATGACTTTCACAGTTCAGAGGAAGAGGTAGTGGTGAGACCGAGACAACAGCGAAGCCAAAGAGGGAGCAGGGGGCCAAAGCAGACGAGCCGCCGCCCCCAGAGTTCGCCTGCTACTGGACATCGCCAACAGGGACCCAGCCCCACAAAGGCAGCTTCAAAGAGTTCCCTGGCATGGCACTTCTTTAAACAATGTCCTACCGACAAGACCCGAGTGACTTGCACGCTCTGCCATCAGAGCCTGAGGCGAGGCATTAACGTTCTGAACCTCAGCACAACCTGCATGACCAGGCATCTACATGCAAAGCATGAACTGCAGTGGGGTACACACCTTAAAAACCAGGCACTCGCTGAGGCTCCCCCTGCTCCCTCTACCGCTGCTGCCTCGGCTTCCGCCTCGAGAGGAATGTTGCCACCTGCCGAGCAGCAAACAGAGGATGTGCCACCGACACCACCACCACCGCCACCGTCAACTAGCGTCTCCACTATATCACACAGCAGCGTTCAGCTCTCAATATCTCAAACCTTAGAGAGGAAGCGCAAATTCCCCCCGAGTCACCCTCGAGCCCTTGGCCTGAACGCCAGCATTTCTAAACTGCTGGCCTTTGAAATGCTGTCATTCCGGCTGGTGGACACAGACAGCTTCAAACAGCTGATGGCCATGGCTGTCCCGCAGTATGTGGTTCCCAGCCGCCACTACTTCTCCAAGACAGCCGTGCCTTCCCTGCACATGCAAGTGTCCGATAAAATCAAGTGTGCACTGCGCAACGCCATTTGTGGCAAGGTCCACCTAACCACAGATACGTGGACCAGTAAGCACGGCCAGGGACGCTATATCTCACTAACTGCACACTGGATGAATGTAGTGGCGGCTGGGCCCCCGGCGGACAGTTCCTTGGCGCACGTCCTTCCGCCCCCTAGGATCGCAGGGCATCATTCTCTGCCTCCTGTAGCCTCCTCCTCCTACTCGGCTTCCTCCTCCACTGCTTCCACCAGCTCATCCGGTCAGCCACACACCTTCACCACCAACTTCAGCACAGCCCGGGGTAAACGTCAGCAGGCCATTCTGAAACTCATATGTTTGGGGGACAGGCCCCACAGCGCAAAGGAGTTGTGGCGGGGTATTGAACAACAGACCGACGAGTGGTTTCTGCCGGTGGGCCTCAAGCCAGGCCTGGTGGTATGCGATAATGGGCGAAATCTCGTGGCAGCTCTGGGACTAGCCGGTTTGACGCACATCCCTTGCCTGGCGCATGTGCTGAACTTGGTGGTGCAGAGGTTCATTCACCACTACCCCAACATGTCAGAGCTGCTGCATAAAGTGCGGGCCGTCTGTGCGCGCTTCCGCCGTTCACATCCTGCCGCTGCTCGCCTGTCTGCGCTACAGCGGAACTTCGGCCTTCCCGCTCACCGCCTCATATGCGACGTGCCCACCCGGTGGAACTCCACCTTGCACATGCTGGAGAGACTGTGCGAGCAGCAGCAGGCCATAGTGGAGTTTCAGCTGCAGCACGCTCGCGTCAGTCGTACTGCCGAACAGCACCACTTCACCACCAATGATTGGGCCTCCATGCGAGACCTGTGTGCCCTGCTGCGCTGTTTCGAGTACTCCACCAACATGGCCAGTGGCGATGACACTGTTATCAGCGTTACAATACCACTTCTATGTCTCCTTGAGAAAACACTTAGGGCAATGATGTTAGAGGAGGTGGCCCAGGTGGAGGAGGAGGAGGAGGAGGATGAGGGTTCGTTTCTAACACTTTCGGGCCAGTCTGTTCGAAGTGGCTCAGAGGGAGGTTTGTTTAAGCAGCAGAGGACAGGTTCACAAGTCGCCAGCCAAGGCACTGTACTGGAGGACGAGGAGGATGAGGAGGAGGAGGTGGAGGGGGACGAGGATGACGCAAGTTCACAGCGGGGTGGCAGCCCAGGCCCATCACTGGTGCGTGGCTGGGGGGGATACGGTGGACGATGACGATACGCCTCCCACAGAGGACAGCTTGTCCTTACCCATGGGTAGCCTGGCCCACATGAGCGAATATATGCTCCAATGCCTGCGCAACGACAGCAGAGTTGCCCACGTTTTAACGTGTGCAGACTACTGGGTGGCCACCCTGCTGGATCCCCGGTATAAAGACAATGTGCCCACTTTAATTCCTGAACTGGAGCGCGACCGTAAGATGCGCGAGTACAAGCGCACGCTGATAGAGGCGCTCTTGAGAGCATTCCCACATGTCACAGGGGAACAGGTGGAAGGTGAAGGCAGAGGAGTGGCAAGAGGTCGCCAACGCAGCTGTGTCACGGCCAGCTCATCTGAGGGCAGGGTTAGCATGGCAGAAATGTGGAAAAGTTTTGTCTCCACGCCACAGCTATCTGCACCGACACCTGATACGGAACGTGTTAGCAGGAGGCAGCATTTCACTAACATGGTTGAACAGTATGTCTGCACACTCCTCCACATCCTGACGGATGGTTCGGCCCCATTCAACTACTGGGTTTCGAAATTGTCCACGTGGCCAGAGTTAGCATGTTATGCCTTGGAGGTGCTTTCCTGCCCGGCGGCCAGCGTTTTATCTGAACGCGTATTCAGCACGGCAGGGGGCGTCATTACTGACAAGCGCAGCCGCCTGTCCACAGCCAACGTGGACAAGCTGACCTTCATAAAGATGAACCAGGCATGGATCCCACAGGACCTGTCCCTCCCTTGTGCAGAGTAGTCCTTATTAACTGCCTAAAACATGTCTTGTTGTGCTACGGGCCACTTCTTTATTTGATACAAATTTTATGAAACCCACAGTTGAATGAAACTCTTCTCTGTCTGGGCGCCGGGGCCTAACCAGATGAAAGTGGCCGGTTAAACTAACGGGTGACATGAAGCCATAACCTCTGCCATGCTACCTCTGTCTTCTGTCTGGGTGCTGAGGCCTAAGTCAAATAAAGCGGTCTTCTGCTGTGCTGGGGGATATGAAGCTAATCTCTGACCTCTCTCCTCTGTCTGGGTCCAAAGGCCTAAATCACTGAAAGAGGCCTTCTCCTGTGGTGTGTGATATGATGCCAGAATATGTGCTGTGGGGCCTCTCTCCTCTTCCTGGGTGCAGGGGTCAAATAAACTAAATTGTGGCCTACTCCTGTGGTGGTTGATATGATGCCTGATTCTCTGATGTGGAACCTCTCTCCTCTGTTTGGGTGAAGGGGTCAAAGTAACTAAATGGTGGCTTCTCCTGTGGTGGCTGATATGATGCCAGAATATGTGCTGTGGTGCCTCTCTCCTCTTCCTGGGTGCAGGGGTCAAAGTAACTAAATGGTGGCTTCTCCTGTGGTGGCTGATATGATGCCAGAATATGTGCTGTGGGGCCTCTCTCCTCTTCCTGGGTGCAGGGGTCAAAGTAACTCAATGGTGGCTTCTCCTGTGGTGGCTGATATGATGCCAGAATATGTGCTGTGGTGCCTCTCTCCTCTGTCTGGGTCCAAAGGCCTAAATCACTGAAAGAGGCCTTCTCCTGTGGTGTGTGATATGATGCCTGAATATGTGCTGTGGTGCCTCTCTCCTCTTCCTGGGTGCGGGGGTCAAAGTAACTCAATGGTGGCTTCTCCTGTGGTGGCTGATATGATGCCAGAATATGTGCTGTGGGGCCTCTCTCCTCTTCCTGGGTGCAGGGGTCAAAGTAACTCAATGGTGGCTTCTCCTGTGCTGATTGATATAAAGCTGATGGTTGTGCCATCTGACATGGTTGCCAGGGTCTGATTCAATGGGGGCCTACTCCTGTGGTGGGTGATCTAAATGCCTGATTCTCTGCTGTGAAACCTCTCTCCTCCGTCTGGGTGTAGGGGTCAAAGTCTTTCAAAGTCGCCTTCTCCTGTGCTGATTGATATGAAGCTGATGGTTGTGCCATCTGACATGGTTGCCGGGGTCCCATTAAATTGTGGCCTACTCCTGTGGTGGTTGATATGATGCCTGATTCTCTGATGTGGAACCTCTCTCCTCTGTTTGGGTGAAGGGGTCAAAGTAACTAAATGGTGGCTTCTCCTGTGGTGGCTGATATGATGCCAGAATATGTGCTGTGGGGCCTCTCTCCTCTTCCTGGGTGCAGGGGTCAAAGTAACTCAATGGTGGCTTCTCCTGTGGTGGCTGATATGATGCCAGAATATGTGCTGTGGTGCCTCTCTCCTCTGTCTGGGTCCAAAGGCCTAAATCACTGAAAGAGGCCTTCTCCTGTGGTGTGTGATATGATGCCTGAATATGTGCTGTGGTGCCTCTCTCCTCTTCCTGGGTGCGGGGGTCAAAGTAACTCAATGGTGGCTTCTCCTGTGGTGGCTGATATGATGCCAGAATATGTGCTGTGGGGCCTCTCTCCTCTTCCTGGGTGCAGGGGTCAAAGTAACTCAATGGTGGCTTCTCCTGTGCTGATTGATATAAAGCTGATGGTTGTGCCATCTGACATGGTTGCCAGGGTCTGATTCAATGGGGGCCTACTCCTGTGGTGGGTGATCTAAATGCCTGATTCTCTGCTGTGAAACCTCTCTCCTCCGTCTGGGTGTAGGGGTCAAAGTCTTTCAAAGTCGCCTTCTCCTGTGCTGATTGATATGAAGCTGATGGTTGTGCCATCTGACATGGTTGCCGGGGTCCCATTAAATTGTGGCCTACTCCTGTGGTGGTTGATATGATGCCTGATTCTCTGATGTGGAACCTCTCTCCTCTGTTTGGGTGAAGGGGTCAAAGTAACTAAATGGTGGCTTCTCCTGTGGTGGCTGATATGATGCCAGAATATGTGCTGTGGGGCCTCTCTCCTCTTCCTGGGTGCAGGGGTCAAAGTAACTCAATGGTGGCTTCTCCTGTGGTGGCTGATATGATGCCAGAATATGTGCTGTGGTGCCTCTCTCCTCTGTCTGGGTCCAAAGGCCTAAATCACTGAAAGAGGCCTTCTCCTGTGGTGTGTGATATGATGCCTGAATATGTGCTGTGGTGCCTCTCTCCTCTTCCTGGGTGCGGGGGTCAAAGTAACTCAATGGTGGCTTCTCCTGTGGTGGCTGATATGATGCCAGAATATGTGCTGTGGTGCCTCTCTCCTCTTCCTGGGTGCGGGGGTCAAAGTAACTCAATGGTGGCTTCTCCTGTGGTGGCTGATATGATGCCAGAATATGTGCTGTGGTGCCTCTCTCCTCTTCCTGGGTGCAGGGGTCAAAGTAACTAAATGGTGGCTTCTCCTGTGGTGGTTGATATGATGCCTGATTCTCTGCTGTGAAACCTCTCTCCTCCATCTGGGTGTAGGGGTCAAAGTCTTTCAAAGTCGCCTTCTCCTGTGCTGATTGATATAAAGCTGATGGTTGTGCCATCTGACATGGTTGCCGGGGTCCCATTAAATTGGGGCCTACTCCTGTGGTGGGTGATCTAAATGCCTGATTCTCTGCTGTGAAACCTCTCTCCTCCGTCTGGGTGTAGGGGTCAAAGTCTTTCAAAGTCGCCTTCTCCTGTACTGATTGATATGAAGCTGATGGTTGTGCCATCTGACATGGTTGCCGGGGTCCCATTAAATTGGGGCCTACTCCTGTGGTGGGTGATCTAAATGCCTGATTCTCTGCTTTGAAACCTCTCTCCTCCGTCCGGGTGTAGGGGTCAAAGTCTGTCAAAGTCGCCTTCTCCTGTGCTGATTGATATAAAGCTTATGCTTGTGCCATCTGACATGGTTGCCGGGGTCTGATTCAATGGTGGCCTACTCCTGTGGTGGGTGATCTAAATGCCTGATTCTCTGCTGTGTAACCTCTCTCCTCCGTCTGGGTGTAGGGGTCAAAGTAACTAAATGGTGGCCTACTCCTGTGGTGGGTGATATGATGCCTGGTTCTCTGCTGTGGGACCTCTCTCCTTTGTCTGGGTGCTGTGGTCAAAATAATAGTAAGTGACCTTCTCCATTGGTGGGTGACTTGAAGCCTGATTCTGTGCTATGGGACCTCACTCCAATTAATATTGTTTAATTTTTATTTATTTTATGTTAACTCATCATTTCCCTATCTACATTTGTTTGCAGGGGATTTAACTACATTTTGCTGCCTTTTGCAGCCCTCTAGCCCTTTCCGGGTGTGTTTTACAGCCTTTTTAGTGCCCAAAAGTTCGGGTCCCCATTGACTTCTATGGGGTTCGGGTTCGGGATGAAGTTCGGGTCGAGTTCGGATCCCGAACCCGAACATTTTTCGAAAGTTCGGCCGAACTCGTCGAACCCGAACATCCAGGTGTTCGCTCAACTCTACTTATAATATGTAGGAGGAGTACTGATCCAGTATTTCCATTACCGCTCGTTCGCGCTTGGTGCCGTGTACAACCCTAGGATAGCTTGTAGAAAATGTCCATCAAACCCAAATTTCCTGAGAGTTGGTCCAGGAACCCCCAGTGCACTCTATCGAGCGCTTTTTCAGCGTCTAAGGAGACAAAGACCGTGGGGGTCCTGGACCAGCCTGCAATTTGGATTAAATTTATCATCTTTCTAGTACCATCTCTACACTGTCTTCCTGGCACGAAGCCAACTTGGTCAGGATTTATTAGGGCTGGTAATACCGTGTTAAGGCGAGAGGCTAGTATCTTAGCAAACAGCTTAAGATCTGCGTTTAGCAGGGAAATTGGCCTGAAGTTCTCAGGGGCATCCGGAGATTTCCCTGGTTTAGGCAGGGTAATTACAGTGGCTTTAAGCATTTCTGGGGGAATACCCCCTGAGGTCAAGAACGTGTTATACAGCTTAGTTAAATAAGGGAGTAGCGTGGGGTGAAATGTTTTATAATATTCCACTGGGAATCCATCAGGTCCAGGGGCCTTGTTGGATGGGGTAGCTTTGATGGTTTTAAAAATTTCTTCGGAGGTGATTGGCCTATTTAGAACGCTTAAGTCATCTATAGATACTTTAGGAAGCTTAAGGGAGTCTAAATATGCCGAAATTGCCTCCACGGATGGCTGAATGGTATTGCCATCTAACCGCAGGTTATATAGGGAGGAATAATATGATGCAAAGGCATCAGTTATTTCCTGAGGATGTGTGAACACTTTGCCATTGTGCTTTAGGCTGGTTATTCTAGCTGCAGCCTTTCTACTTTTTAGTCTGCGCGCCAATAGTGCGCCTGCTCTATCTCCTGCATGGTAAAAGTTTGTCTGCATTTGCTTCATACCTAGTTCTTGGCGATATAAAAGAAGAGTTCTGAGTGCAGTTCTACATTCTTGGAGAGATGCTAACGTTGTATGGTTATTATTTCGTTTGTGGCTCTGTTCTGCATTTTGCAGATGGGTTAGGGCATCCTGTATAGCCTTATTTCAACTTTTATTCATTCTCGCCGCTAACTGAAACAGAACCCCTCTCATGAATGCCTTATGCGTAAGCCAAAGTGTGTTTACACTGGTGTCGGGCAGATCATTACATTTCATAAACTCCTGTATAGTGTCTGTGATCCTTTTAACTCTTTCTGGGCATTTGAGTAGGTAGGTATTCATTCTTCATTGCGGTCGAGGTAGGTTAGGAATGCTGTCATCAATAACAATACTCACTGGGGCGTGATCCTACCATGACGCTCCCCTAATGTCTGACCTTGCGACCCTATGCAGGAGGCTTTTGGAAACTAAAATATAATCAATTCGAGACTGTGATAAGTGCGCAGTAGATATGAACGTGTAGTCTCGCTCATTACTATGCTGATATCGCCAAACGTCATGAAAGGCGGACTCATACAGTGTCGTTTGCAGCTCTGTGCGGCGACTCCCTTGTGCGGACTTATAATCCAGTGCTGAATTAATCGGAATGTTAAAGTCTCCACCCACTACTACCTCGCCCACCGCTAGTTTCTCCACCTTGTTGAACAGCCTCCTGCAGAAGGCCACCTGCCCGACATTGGGGCGTACGCAGATACCAAGGTAAATGCCTTACTATCTAGAGTACACAATAAAATGATGTATCTCCCTGCTGAGTCAGTTATGCATTTCTTAAGGGAGAAGGTAATTGTAGACTTTACCCCAATAAGTACCCCTGCTTTCCTTTTTTTCCTTGTGTGTGAATGGAATAACACAGGGAAATTCTTGTGTTTACATCTGAATGTATCTTTTTCCAGCAGGTGTGTTTCTTGTATTAGGAGCACATCACATTTAGCTTTAGTGGCTTCTGACCAAAGCTGTATGCGTCTGAATGGAGAGTTCAGCCCGCGCACATTTAGAGATAATATTTTCTACCCCATTTCTTATGTGAAAAAACTCCCTGTAACACGTATCTCCACTTTTCAATAGAGAAGCCCTCAAGAGCTAAGACATATATAGCACATATTACATATATGATATGCATCGGTACCAACAAAAAAATAAAACTAAACACATGAAAAAGGGAAAATAAAGTTAAATGCAGTATGGTCATCAGGGCGTAACGAGCCCGACCAGTGAAGTAACGGTCAAGGGACCAAAAGAACAAGTCCAATCAGGGCAAATAACTTTAGCTCCTTGCTACGGACTAACATTAATGATTGTAGTCAGTCAATCGACTACTCCGTGGTGGGGAAGACTCACGTATCAGGCAACGTCCCAATCCGAAGGAATCTTATCTGGACGCTGGGCGGTCTCCTTTGCACTGTGAGGATCTTCACTTATGAGGCCTCAGTCAATCAAACGCTGAGTCGCCCCTTATGGTGAGTTGAAGATCTGCAAGCCGCCATTATACGTGACCAGCAATTTTACTGGGAAACCCCAGCGATACTTTATTTGATGTTGCCTTAGTGCAGCGGTAATCGGGGCAAATTCCCTTCTTTTTGCAAGTGTAGCTGCAGAGAGGTCTGTGTAGACCGCTATACCTTTGAAATCCTCCGTTGGAGTCGGGTTCTGCCTTAGGACTCTCAGAAACGCTTCCTTGGTGGTATAGAAGTGGATCCTGGCAATAACATCACGTGGAAGAGATGAATCTAGACCTTTAGGCTTAGGAACTCTATGGATGCAATCTATTATCAAGTCCCTTTCTGTGGTCTCAGGCAATGCCGCTTTAATAAGTTGATGCAGGAGGTGCTCCAGCTCATTTGCTTCGACAGACTCTGGGATCCCATGGATTCGGACGTTATTCCGTCTGTGTCTGTCCTCCAAGTCTTGTAGCTTAGCTGTTAATTTAGCAATATCGTCCTCCATAGCCTCATGGGCATCAATCAGAGTGTTAACCTCCAAGTGAGACGTGCGATCGCCAATGCTCTGTATATCTTTTCTGAGGTCTTTTAGAAGCCCCAGCATGTCCTCCTTCATAGAGGAACGTAAATTCTCCAGCATGGAGTGCATGATGTCCGCTGTTAGCTGAGTAGGTTCGAGGACTTCCCGCTCAGGCCCACGCTTGTCAGCAGAGCTAAACGCAGATGGCAATGGCGTTCCCGCCGGAGAGGCCAACGTGCAAGCTGGAGGTGGAGTCCCTCTCTGACCAGTCTCTACTGTCGTCGCTTTACCGAAGAATTTGGTCAGTTTAGCTGGGGCAGGACGCCTTCTGACCTTCCCCATGGCTGGAGCACTTGATAATGCTTCAATTAGCTGCGATATGGGGCAGGAGTAGTAGCTGTGAGCCGCTTGTTGAATGTTAAGTCCGGAGAAGACGTGCTATGCGACTGGCGCCATCAGCGTGCAGGCCACGCCCCCCATAAGAATCTGTGCTATAGAGGGGGTTATATACCAATTTTCAGGGCAATTAGATCAGCTTTGGTTTGGAACGAATAGATTCTGACCCAAAACAAACTTTTTGAAAACTTTTTAGGATCCAAAACAAATCAAATGTTGAAAGATTCTCTCATCTCTACTCAAGGCGTTCTAGAATGACTTATCTATAATAATGTGGACACCCCAATAGCAGCAGTATCAGACTGCTTTTTCATCACAATTTGTGAATCAAGGCATAATATAATTGCTTATCTATTAATCAAGAGGGACACTGTTCAATTAGTCCCTGCATTCTCCCTATGCTCTCCCTATAATGTGTAAAAAGTCTCTTTTCAATCTCCCTACACTATCCCTGCGCTCTCCCTATTGAATATTTTACAATTAAAGGCTTCCCTAGCACTTGTCATGTCTCTCCCTATGCTCTGCTCACAGTGAAATGGCAAAGACCGCACGGGATGAGGCATTTAAAGGGGTGACAAGCTGCTGATTGGCTGTCTGCACGGCATTATAGGTGATCTTGTGTTCCCGGGCTTCTTACTTTCACTTTGTAACACGCGTAGCCACCATTTTAGGAAGAAATTGATTAGTTACCATGAAGCGCCAGGAAATTCCGATTCAGTGCAAGTCAATTTTTTTTTAAACTTTGGATCGAATTTCACTTCAGATGCCTCGATTCGCTCAACACCTGGTATAACTAATATCATCTCATAGTATCACCTATTTAATGCACTAAGCACCTATACACTATGTCACTGCTTGAGAAAAGTCCCAGTGAGAGGACTGAAACATTTCTGTTTGGTGATTAAATTCACCTTTATTAAAAGTTATCCCCTATTTTTATTGCTATTGATGATGTTTTTACTTGGTATATTTTTTGTATTGTATGAAATCAAGTATTAATCTTTTTATTATACGGACCATATCTTTTAGTTGTTTTTATGTTTTTTTGTGATTCCTTGGGAAATGGTCCTTATGATGTTTAAGAAGTTAATATGTTATATTGCATTTATGTTTAACATAGTGAATAACAAAATCAACCTTTTATATATTCACTCATGATAATAATAAATAATTTTGCTACTTAAACCTAATTCTAGAGAATAATAGAATGTATATTTATTTACTAACACCATCAAAAGTTTTAGACCAAATGTACAGTATATAACATGAATATTGAACAGTTCCACTTATAGTTTGATGTTAAAAGTACAAATGCAGTATAGCTCAATGTCAATGCAATACACAGTTTTAAAAAATGACAGCAAAAACATTATTTTGGACTTAAAAATATGTTCCTACCTGCAGCTAATTTAAGATCTACTGCTATACCAAGAAACCTTCCAGCATAAATAACAGATGGCAGCAGGGAATACAAATTATTTTAAAAGTATTTCTTGGATATTTGACAGAAAACAATTCAGTTTTCCATAACAAATTGATCTTATTTTTTTAAGTTTTTTTTTACAACTTTTCTAACCTCAATATTCTATTGTAGAAGCAGAGAGTAAGGTAATAAATGACAAATCTCATAAAGTCACAACAAAAGCCATATAAACATTAATGTTATGGGTTGTATAGCGGCAACATCTTTGTGATCAAAATAGTATAAAAATTACAAAAATAAAAGCTACAAAAAGGTGTAAAAATGCTGTGTGTGAATAAAGTTTTATAGGGCATAAGGCAATGGACTATAATCATAGGCGTGTGCAGCCTATTGCATTAGGGTGTGCACCCTAAAGCACAAACACACATACTGCACATGCGTGTGTATATACACTGCTCAAAAAAATAAAGGGAACACATAAATAACACATCCTAGATCTGAATTAATCTAATATTCTTCTGAAATACTTTGTTCTTTACATAGTTGAATGTGCTGACAACAAAATCACACAAAAATTAAAAAATAGAAATCAAATTTTTTAACCCATGGAGGTCTGGATTTGGAGTCACACTCAAAATTAAAGTGGAAAAACACACTACAGGCTGATCCAACTTTGATGTAATGTTCTTAAAACAAGTCAAAATGAGGCTCAGTAGTGTGTGTGGCCTCCACGTGCCTGTATGACCTCCCTACAACGCCTGTGCATGCTCCTGATGAGGTGGCGGACGGTCTCCTGAGGGATCTCCTCCCAGACCTGGACTAAAGCATCTGCCAACTCCTGGACAGTCTGTGGTGCAGTTGGTGGATAGAGCGAGACATGATGTCCCAGATGTGCTCAATTGGATTCAGGTCTGGGGAACGGGCGGGCCAGTCCATAGCATCAATGCCTTTGTCTTGCAGGAACTGCTGACACACTCCAGCCACATGAGGTCTAGCATTGTCTTGCATTAGGAGGAACCCAGGGCCAACCCCACCAGCATATGATCTCACAAGGGGTCTGAGGATCTCATCTCGGTACCTAATGGCAGTCAGGCTACCTCTGGCAAGCACATGGAGGGCTGTGCGGCCCTCCAAAGAAATGCCACCCCACACAATTACTGACCCTATGCCAAACCGGTCATGCTGGAGGATGTTGCAGGCAGCAGAACGTTCTCCACGGCGTCTCCAGACTCTGTCACGTCTGTCACATGTGCTCAGTGTGAACCTGCTTTCATCTGTGAAGAGCACAGGGCGCCAGTGGCGAATTTGCCAATCTTGGTGTTCTCTGGCAAATGCCAAATGTCCTGCACGGTGTTGGGCTGTAAGCACAACCCCCACCTGTGGACGTCGGGCCCTCATATCACCCTCATGGAGTCTGTTTCTGACCGTTTGAGCAGACACATGCACATTTGTGGCCTGCTGGAGGTAATTTTGCAGGGCTCTGGCAGTGCTCCTCCTGTTCCTCCTTGCACAAAGGCGGAGGTACCGGTCCTGCTGCTGGGTTGTTGCCCTCCTACGGCCTCCTCCACGTCTCCTGATGTACTGGCCTGTCTCCTGGTAGCGCCTGCATGCTCTGGACACTACGCTGACAGACACAGCAAACCTTCTTGCCACAGCTTGCATTGATGTGCCATCCTCGATAAGCTGCACTACCTGAGCCACTTGTGTGGGTTGTAGACTCCGTCTTATGCTACCACTAGAGTGAAAGCACCGCCAGCATTCAAAAGTGACCAAAAAATCAGCCAGGAAGCATAGGAACTGAGAAGTGGTCTGTGGTTACTACCTGCAGAACCACTCCTTTTTTGGGGGTGTCTTGCTAATTGCCTATAATTTCCACCTGTTGTCTATCCCATTTGCACAACAGCATGTGAAATTGATTGTCACTCAGTGTTGCTTCCTAAGTGGACAGTTTGATTTCACAGAAGTGTGATTGACTTGGAGTTACATTGTGTTGTTTAAGTGTTCCCTTTATTTTTTTGAGCAGTGTATATATATATATATATATATATATATATAACCTTTATGCCATTAGCCATCATTATCAGCCCTTATGCCTCATTAGCCAATATTATGCCTCTCATTAGCCCCCATTATGCCTTATTAGCCCCATCATCAGCCCTTATGCCTCATTAGCCCCCATTATCAGCCCTTATGCCTCATTAGCCCCCATTATCAGCCCTTATGCCTCATTAGTCCCATTATCAGCCCTTATGCCTCATTAGCTCCCATTATACCTCTCATTAGCCCCATTATGCCTCATTAGACCCCAATTATACCTCATTAGCCCCCAATTATGCCTCATTAGCCCCCATTATGACTCTCAGCCCCCATATGCCTTTCATTAGCCCCCATAGGCCTCTTATTAGCCCCCATATGCCCTTCATTAGCCCCCATATGTCTCTCATTAGCCTAATTTTTTATAAAATAAAAAAACACTTACCTCTTTGCCCCTGGACGCCGCAGCTACTCGTCACCCACGATCCTCTTCCTCCTGCTGTCGGCTGTATTCTGAACTGGCGCGCACAGCGTGACGTCACAAAGCGCCTCACGCTGTGCACAGCCCTGCACAGCCGACAGCCGAGGACAAGGAAGCGGTAAGTACATAGCGTTCACAGCTTCCTGGCCCTCTGGTACTAATGAGCGCTTCCAAAATGGAAGCTCTTATTAGTATTCGCCGGACAGCAGGCTTGATTAGGGTGTGCCCAGGCACATCCGGCACACCCCGTGCGCATGCCTATGGGACTGTTTGTTTAAATGAATATATAGTAGCTGTTGTTTCTATAATTTAGCCCTTAATTTTCACTTTATCATATGCAACATTTTCACGGGCTTTACATTTCACCACTTGTACAGACCCACCTGTGCAAAAGCACACATTCATGCCCCTTCATACTATAAAGTCAAAATCACTCAATATTCCCCTATATGGTGCATCAGTAAATGCAGTGGTGTATCTACGTTATTTGACACCCAAGGAAAATCTTTTATCTGGAACCCCCCTTCTCCTCACTACAAAAAAAATATATATTTTTACATGTCCCCCTGTGGCTCCCACATATTTTAATGACCCCGATGCCTCTCTATATAGTATAATTACCTCCATTGCCCCCCATACAATATAATGACCCCCAGTGTCACATATATTATAATGACCCGCAGTGCCCCTATAAAGTAAAATAACCTCCGGTGGCCCCTCACACAGTATAATGACCCCCTAGTTGCCCCCTCACATACCTGTCATTGCTCTGGGAGCCGATGGTTCTTTCATTCTTTGAGGACGCTCATCTCTCTGTGCTCCTTCTCTCCTCTGGCCCGACGCAGCAGTGATGCACACATCATGACGTCACTGCTCAGCGGGGCCTGGAGGAAAAAAGGAGCTCAGGGGGCTTAGCTGTGGTCAGTGAATGAAACAACTGCTGACTCCTCTGAATTCTAGCAATAAGCCCTTCCATCTGTATTGATGGAAGCATTCATAGCAGCCTGCGCTTTCTGACAGCTGGGAGGGAGGAATTGTGGAATAGGGAGATGGGTAGGGAGGAAACTTGGTGAGATAAACTGTTCAAAGACATTAAGTGGAGACACCAACTGAGTAGAGAATAGAAGTTTAACAAGAAATTTAAGTTGTTACGAATTAATTTGCTACAAATCACTGTAAATCAGGTATACGTAGGCCAATCTACCTAAAAAATTCACAGACAAAACGGTAATCAGGATATTACATCTCTAAATTGAAGCTAGTAACGGATAAATAAATAGAGGCGCTAAAACTAAAACGTTTGTTGGTATACGCTAAAAAAGATGGGAATTCATGAATCCATTAAAAATTCCCATGTGTGGTGAGCGCACAGAAACCACACTCAGGGGACTTTAATATATAGGTCTTGAGTGTATCAGGCAAGCTACATGTGCCTATAACAGTCAGGTCCATAAATATTGGGACATCAACACAATTCTAACATTTTTGGCTCTATACACCACCACAATGGATTTGAAATGAAACAAACAAGATGTGCTTTAACTGCAGACTGTCAGCTTTAATTTGAGGGTATTTACATGCAAATAAGGTGAACGGTGTAGGAATAACAACAGTTTGCATATTCGCCTCCCACTTGTTAAGGGACCAAAAGTAATGGAACAATTGGCTTCTCAGCTGTTCCATGGCCAGGTGTGTGTTATTTTCTCATTATTCCAATTAAAATGAGCAGATAAAAGGTCCAGAGTTCATTTCAAGTGTGCTATTTGGAATTTGTTTCTGTCAACTCTCAAGATGAGATCCAAAGAGCTGTCACTATCAGTGAAGCAAGCCATCAGTAGGCTGAAAAAACAAAGCAAACCCATCAGAGAGATAGCAAAAACATTAGGCGTGGCCAAAACAACTGTTTGGAGCATTCTTAAAAAGAAGGAACACACCAGTGAGCTCAGCAACACCAAAAGACCCGGAAGACCATGTAAAAAAATTGTGGTGGATGACCGAAGAATTCTTTCCCTGGTGAAAAAAACACCATTCACAACAGTTGGCCAGATCAAGAACACTCTCCAGGAGGTAGGTGTATGTGTGTCAAAGTCAACAATCAAGAGAAGACTTTACCAGAGTGAATACAGAGGGTTCACCACAAGATGTAAACCATTGGTGAGCCTCAAAAACAGGAAGGCCAGATTAGAGTTTGCCAAACGACATCTAAAAAGCCTTCACAGTTCTGGAACAACATCCTATGGACAGATAAGACCAAGATCAACTTGAACCAGAGTGATGGGAAGAGAAGAGTATGGAGAAGGAAAGGAACTGCTCATGATCCTAAGCATACCACCTCATCAGTGAAGCATGGTGGTGGTAGTGTCATGGCGTTAAACCCAGCGTCTGATGATGTCTATGCTTTCCAGACTTCAGGCTGTAATTGACTGCAAAGTATTTGCAACCTAGTATTAAAAAGTGAAAGTTTGATTTATGATTATTATTATGTCCCATTACTTTTGGTCCCTTAACAAGTGGGAGGCACATATGCAAACTGTTGTAATTACTACACCGTTCACCTAATTTGGATGTAAATCCCCTCAAATTAAAGCTGACAGTCTGCAGTTAAAGCACATCTTGTTCGTTTAATTTCAAATCCATTGTGGTGTTGTATAGAGCCAAAAATGTTAGAATTGTGTTGATGTCCCAATATTTATGCACCTGACTGTACAAGCAAAAAAATGCTTTAGAACATATAACTAACACACCACAAGCAGTGGCGTAACTACCGGGGAAGCAGCTGCTTCGGGGCCCGGGCTGCCAAGGGGGCCCTGCGCCCGGCAGCGTGTGTGACAGTTTATTTTCAAGTTAGTTAAACATTGACTCTTGTCTTAATGTTCAGGACCCCTTCATAGCAGCAGCGGCTGACCAGGCCCCCTCGCTAATGTGATTTAATCTTACTGTCTCCTAATGTGTCTGGGATTCGAACCCATGACCTCCAATGTATCAGTGGCAAAGCATTTACCCTCACAGCCATAAAGGCTGCATTGCAACTGATTTTAAAAAAAATATGAGACTTCTACTGTTATAGCTGGCTAAGTGTACATCTATACACATGACAGCTGCCCCATATGTAAATATGTAAGAAACAGTCATGTAATGTCTCTAAGTTTCATTATCCTGGTAAACTGTGTTAAAATTGAATGTAAAATGCCTGCAGTATTAGTTTGGTCAATAGATGGCAGCATAGGACCAATTTGCATTGGAGTTTAGCATAGAGAAAGTGTATTACTGTGATACTAGTTCTTTAAGACAGCAGCTAAGTGTTGAAGTGACACGCCCCTTATGATGTCACCCTGCCTCAGTGTGAGCAGGAAGCAGGAGGAAGCGAGACTTGAACTACAACTGCCGCCATATTGGCAAGATAGAAAACAAGTTCTGTGTTGTGTAAGACGTGTGTGGAGATACTAAAGGACTTCCCTGTGTGGCCAAGCTGTGTGAACTTCGGTCTAGAGACGGATGGAGTACAAAGAAACAGTGCATTTAGTGAAACCAAGTTAAAAAGGACTGTGTGCAGCAACTAACCTGTGGAGCCGACATTGGGCTGTGTGGATTGCCCCAAACAGTAAAGAGACTCACAGTGCTGTCGAGGTACCGGACAGTAACTGTAATAATCCTGGATTATATTCAACTGGTTTTCCGGCCTGCTGAGGAGGACTTCTTTGTTGCGGATTCTGCGCTGATTAAAGAAAAGGACGACATCGGGCCCCACCGTGCACTGCCACAAACTGTAAGCGGTCCACTTGGACCACTGGAATAAGGATGGTGCGCACCCGCTTGAAAGTTAGGGTCAGTTAGGGATAGTTTCTGGGACTATTCTTTCTTAGTGTCCGCACTGCAAATACGGACACAGCAAAGGTGAAAATTGTTGCAGTGTTTAACTTGTATTGTTTATACTGTTTTGAATATTTTGCTTGTCTTTACCTTTGTAACTGCATTGTTAACCTGCTTTTATAAATTTATAGTAAATGCAATTTTATTAATCTTGACTTCTGCGTACGCACTCTTTTCTGGTTGCGGAGTCAAACCACCTGCCTTGCTCTCGGTTCACATGTACAGTTCTGGGCTCCTGTAAACAAGGCAGACATAGCATGTAAACAGGGTCCAGAGGAGGGCAACTAAAGTAATAACTGGAATGGGGCAACTACAGTACCCTGAAAGATTATCAAAATTATGGTTATTCACTTAAGAAAAAAGACGACTGAGGGGAGATCTAATTACTATGTATAAATATATCAGGGGTCAGTACAGAGATCTATCCCATCATCTATTTATCCCCAGGACTGTGACTGTGACGAGGGGACATCCTCTGCGTCTGGAGGAAAGAAGGTTTGTACACAGACATAGAAGAGGATTATTTACGGTAAGAGCAGTGAGACTATGGAACTCTCTGCCTGAGGAGGTGGTGATGGTGAGTACAATAAAGGAATTCAAGAGGGGCCTGGATGTATTTCTGGAGCATAATAATATTACAGGCTATAGCTACTAGAGAGGGGTCATTGATCCAGGTAGTTATTCTGATTGCCTGATTGGAGTCGGGAAGGAATTTAGTATTTCCCTAAAGTGGGGAAAATTGGCTTCTACCTCACAGATGTTTTTTTTTGCCTTCCTCTGGATCAACTTGCAGGATGACCGGCCGAACTGGATGGACAAATGTCTTTTTTCGGACTTATGTACTATGTTACTATGTTACTAGACCAGTGCCACCAGGTGGTCGGTTGGATTGCAGCAGATACTGTTTCCAGTCGGTTAAGCACCACCCTGTCTTCCACCAAGTCCATTCTTAGTAGCCAAGAGTCTGGTCAACAGAATCCTCTCCCCGATTCTCCTTCCTCCCACCATGGAGAGTCTGGCCAAACAAGTGATCCCACACTCGGAAATTCATAGGAGCTCTTTCCATCGCCATAACTTGATTTGGCCCTCTTGCCAAGCATGCTTGAAGAGGGACATGAGATCTTGTGCCCTGATTCCCAACCTCTTGAGCATCCACAGTCATAAGAACATGACGGTGGGGAATAGTAATTAGTGCTTAATGAGGTGGATGATGATGAGACGCAGTTGCCAATAAGTCAACGGCAATAACAGTCTCAAGAGGTTGATGAAGAGGATGAGACACAGTTGTCAATCACTGAGGTTGTGGTTAGGTCAACAAATCAAGAGGATGATCAGAGTGAGGAAGTGGAAGAGGAAGTGGCGGACGATGAGGTCACTGACCCAACCAGGGAAGGTGGAAAGCCGAGCAAGGACAGCAGTACAGAGGGGGAGGGATCTGCAGCACAGCAACAGGCTGGAAGACGCAGTGGGGTGGCAAAAGGGAGAAGGCAGGCCACACTACACAGACCTGCAACTGTTCCACGGCGCAACCCCGCTTGCGGAAATCTCCCTTGCCAAGGGTTAGGTGTTCCGCAGTATGGCGCTTTTTTTGAGGAAAGTGTGGACGACAAAAGAATAGTAGTTTGCAACCTGTGCCACACCAAAATGAGTCAGGGCGTGAACACCAGCAACCTCACTACCACCAGCATGATCCACCACATGGCATCCAAGCACCGTAATAAGTGGGACAAACACCTGGATCCACAATCTGTGTCAGCGGGTCACATCACTGCCTCCTCTTCCCCTATGGTGTGCACTGGCCAATCGCCTGGATGCACCTGGACCTTCGCAAGCACCATCAATGACCACATCCACTTCCCTGTCCCATCGCAGTGTCCAAATGTCATTACCCCAGGCATTTGAATGCAAGCACAAATTCCCAGCCACTCACCCACAGGCCATAGCACTAAATGTGCACCTTTCAAAATTACTGGCCCTGGAAATGTTGCCATTTTAGGCTTGTGAACACTAAGGCCTTCAGCAGCCTGATGTCGGCGGCCATCCCGCGGTACTCTGTCCCCAGCCACCACTATTTTTTAAGGTGTGCGTGCCTGCCTTACACCAACATGTGTCCCGAAACATCACATGTGCCCTGACAATTGCAGTTACTGGGAAGGTCCACTTAACCACGGACACATGGACAAGTGCATTCTGTCAGGGACGATACATTTCCCTGACAGCACACTGGGTGAACATTGTGGTGGCCGGGAGCGAGTCGTACCCTGGGATGGCACAGGTGCTACTGACGCAGAGGATTGTGGGCCCTAGTTCCATCAGGGTTTCCGCCAGCACCCACGTTAGTGGCTTCAACCCCCACTTCTCCTCCTCCGACTCCTGCTCCACTTCCACTTCCACGTGCAGCACCAGTCAGCCATCAGCCGGTAGCTGGAAGCAGTGTAGCACTGCAGTGGGGAAGCGTCAACAGGCCGTGCTGAAGCTGATATGCTTAGTGTACAAACAGCACACCGCCAAAGAGCTGTTGCAGGGGATAAGTGACCAGACTGAGCTCTGGCTCTTGCCACTCAACCTACAACCAGGCATGGTTGTGTGTGATAATGGCCGTAACTTGGTGGCGGCTTTGGAGCTCAGCAAGCTCACACACATCCCAAGCCTAGCCCACGTCTTAAACTTAGTGGTTCAGCGGTTTCTCAAAACCTACCCCATTTTGCTTGAGCTACTGGTGAAGGTGCGCCGTGTGTGTGCACATTTCTGCAAGTCATCGACAGCTTTAGCTGGTCTGTGAACGCGGCAGCAGCACTTTAACTTGCCAACTCACCGGCTGTTGTGCGACATGAGCACACACTGGAACTCAATGTTGCATATGTTGGCCAGTCTTTGTGAGCAGCAGAGGGCAGTAGTGGAATACCAGCTGCGACATGGTTGCCACATTTCCAGTCATCTTCTGCTAATCAGAAGCGAGAAGTGGGCATGGATGTCTGACCTCTGTGAGGTTTTAAGAAACTTTGAGTAATCAACACAGATGGTGAGCGGCGATAATGCTATTATCAGCGTAACCATCCCAGTTCTGTGTCTACTCAAACGATCACAATTAAGGACGACCCTTTGCATGTGGAAGAGGTGGAAATGGGGGAAGAAGACATTACACAGGGTGATAGCCAGACCACCCTCCGTCCGTTTTCTTAGCGTGAATTGGACGATGAAGAGGAGGAGCAGGAGACGTTTGCTTCCGCTACAGAGGGTAGTACCCATGGAAGTTTAATTCCATCTGTTCAGCATGGGTGGGCAGAAGAGGAGGAAGAGGATGAGGAGATGGACAGTCATCCTCCTGATGATGACAGCGAAGTCTTGCCTGTTGGTACTCTGGCACACATGGCTGACTTTATGTTAGGCTGCCTTTCCCGTGACCCGTGTGTAATAAGCATTTTAGACAACACGAATTACTGGGTGTTCACCCTTCTCAAACCCCGCTACAAAGAGAACTTCTGATCTCTCTCATTCCTCAGGTGGAGAGGACGAGCAAAAAGATGCAGAAGGTCCTTGTTGAAAAATTGCTCCAAAAATTTCCATCTGACAACGCTGGCGTCAGAGTCCGTACTTCCTTAGGCAACCGAGGAGGGGAGACAAGGGGAACATACAGAAGTTCCAACAGAGGCAGGGCAACACTCTCCAAGGCCTGGGACAGTTTCATGAAACCCCGCCAGCACCCTCACCCTGATGCGTGGCCTAGTGTCACAAGGAGGTAAAAGTTTTGGAAGATGGTGAAGGAGTAGGTAGCAGACCATGTCAGCGTCCTCAGTGATCCTTCAGTGCCTTACAACCACTAGGTGTTCAAGCTGGACACCATTGCACGAACTGGCGCTCTACACCTTGGAGGTGCTGGCCTGCCCTGCCACCAGCGTTTTGTCTGAGTGGGTATTTATTGCTGCTGTTGGCATTATAAGGAAAGCGGTTGAACAAAGGAACTTTAAATGTGTGGTTTAATGTACTCAATACACTGTATTCCCATGCACCCCTTCCACCACAAAAAGGGTATATGGTTAAATCTTCTTTTTCTTATCCTCCTCCTCCTCTTCCATCATATCAACATGCTTATTCGTCACATATAATTCACTCGCATATATGCCCTTGCATACAATTTTTTACAGAGTCAGCTCACCTTCAGGCCCTCGCATATAATATTTTACAGGGTCAGCTCACCTGCAGGCCCTCGCATATAATGTTTGTCAGGGTCAGCTCACCTGCAGGCCCTCACCTAGAATCTTTTACAGGGTCAGCTTACCTTCTGATGACAACAGCAAAGTTTTGCCTGTTGGTACTCTGGCACACATGGCTGACTATGGCATGTTATATGCATTTTAGACAACACGGATTACTGTTTGTTCACCCATCTCAACCCACGCTACAAAGAGAACTTCTCATCTCTCATTCCTCTGGTGGAGAGGACAAGCAAAACGGTGCTATACCAGAAGGTCCTTGTTGAAAAATTGCTCCAAAGTTGATAGGGCAGACATCCAAATGGATCGTCGCCATCACGGGGACGTGTGATTGCCTAGAAGTTATCTAGAATTAACAAAGCGGGAGCAGGCCCTCACCTACAAGTCCAGTCTCAGTAGCCAAGAGTCCGTTCAACACAATCCTCACCATGATGGCACACTGGGTGAATGTTGTGGAGACCGGAGCAAGTGGGCTGCTGGCACCAGACTTGCCCTCCAATAGATCCTTGTTAACGGAAAGAGTACTCATTCCAATAAGAGGGCCTCTTATGAGTGCAGTATTGTTATTTATCGTCACTCCTTCCCCGAGTCGGGAGTGGCTAATTGCCGCGCACCTGCTTCCTTCCTTGGACACTTGTGCTTTAATAACTTGTCCCTCTCTGGGTGGTTCACAATTAGAAAAAAAATGGGGCAAGGCAACAACAGCCAATCAGATTTCAGCCATTGACCTGCCTTGGATGTGGTAGTCATTTCTGATCACCATGGTAGGCGCAGAAAAGAGCATCGAAAGATGATAGGGCAGACGTCCAAACGGAACGTCGCCGTCACGGGGACGTGCAATCACTCAGAGGTTATCTAGAGTCACCAATGCGGCTGCAGGTCCTCGCCCCTAATGTTTTAGATGGTCAGATCAGCAGGCCCTTGCTCCAAATGTTTTTCAGGGTCACCAGCAGGCCATCAATCATAATTTTTCAAGGGTGTTTATGATGCCCTCCTTTATGTGTAACAAAGGGTGTTTTGGAGTGCCAGTTCCTTGAAATTTTTGGCAGCCCTTTCACTTAATGCAGAGGCTTTATGAGTGTAGGAGTCCCACTACCTGAACAATTGTACCACAATTGTGAATGAGGCCCTTCTTTTGGTGATATACAGGTTGTATCCGAGTACCTCTTCCTTGTAAATTTTGGCAGCCCTTGCACGAATTGCAAGAATGATTCTTAACAATTTTTCCTCTAAAGATTTTTTTTTTTTAGGTTTTGTGCGTATTATTGTCAGTCTGTAAAAAAGGCGTACTACTCAGACAACATGGTTCCCAGCAGCAATCTGGGAGTCCAAGATGCATCGAGACATCCTCCCCATGCTGTTCCCAAACCATTTTGGTGGTGTTTCTATCAATTTCTGACCTTTTCCTATGAACCAGGCACCCTCCCCTCTTCAGAGCAGGGGGTGCCTGGTTTAATGTTTGGGTTCTTCCATTGACTTCCATTATACTCGGGTGATCGGTAGAGCACCCGAGCATCCCGATGTGTTCGGCCAGAGCACCCGAACCCTTTGGTGCTCGATCAACACTATTCTTTATTCACCCATGTGGTAACAGCAACATTTCAGCTCAACAATTGATCCTTTCTCAAGGAAAGAACAGAATCATGATACAGAGTATATATAGGAAGTTAATCTCATTACATGATTAAAGATCATCAAAATTTCGTAGTTAATATATAAAAATGTGCAAAAAACATAATTCATCTAAAGCCAAATGTCCATAGAACATTATCGTTTTGTCATTAGTGTTGATCGAGCATGCTCGGTCGAACACCAGTTCGGCTCGAGCATTGCTATGCTCGGCCAAACACCACGTGTGTTCGAGCACGATGAGTCAGTGTAGTTAAATGTAATTTAGCATCTATTTCTGTAAAGTTTATGCTGGTATTTGAACTCCTAACCCTTTGTACATTAGAGGCAAGGATCTTATCCACTCAGCTATCCTGGCAGAAACAGTCATGTTTAACTTCTTAGCTATAACATATTTACATATATTATTATATATTTAGAATATATAATATACTAGCAGAAGCACCCGGCTTTGTACAAGTATATTTTATTTATTTAATTAAATTTTTCTGAGTGTCGTTAAAAGATATCGACAGTATCCCCCATAACAGTGACCTCTATAATAACCAGCCCCTTTAACAATGACCTCAACAGTGCCCGCCCCTTTAAAAGTGATCTCCACAGTGCACGCCTCTTTAACAATGACCTCAACAGTGTCCGCCCCTTCAATAGTGACCTCCAAAGTGTCCGCCCCTTTAAACAGTGACCTCCACAGTGCCCGCCTCTTTAACATTGACCTCCAAAGTGGCCGCCCCTTTAACATTGACCTCCACAGTGCCTGCCCCTTTAACAGTGACCTACACAGTGGCTGCCCCTTTAATATTAACCTCCACAGTGCCTGCCCCTTTAAAAGTGCCCGCATTTTTAACAGTGACCTGCACAGTGCCTGCCCATTTAACAGTGACCTCCGCAGTGCCTGCCCCTTTAACAGTTCACACCCCTTTAACAGTTACCTCCACAGTGTCTGCCACTTTAACACTGACTTCCACAGTACTTGCCCCTTTACCACTGACCTCCACAATGCCCGCCGCTTTAACAATGACTGCCATTTTAAACAGTGACTTCCACAGTGCCCGCCCCTTTAACAGTGACCTCCGCAGTGCCTGACCCTTTAACAGTGAGCTGCACAGTGCCCGCCCCTTTAACAGGTACCTCCGAAGTGCTCGCCCCTTTTATATTGATCACCCCTTTAACCGTGACCTTCATAGTGGCCGCCCCTTTAACAGTGACCTTCACAGTGCCTGCCCCTTTAACAATGACTTCCACAGTGCCCGCCCCTTTAACAGTGACCTCCACAGTGCCTGCCACTTTAACAATGAACTCCACAGTGCCCATCCGTTTAATAGTGGCCCCTGCCCCCCATGCATGTAGCAGTTTAGTTGTGCCGTCATGCGTCATATGACTGAATATTTAAGGACCTGCAAACTGCTAAAACCTGTGATCAGTTGTTATGGAAACTTGGCATAGGACCTGCGAGCTTCTATTGGCTAATAAGGGACATGTGACCGTGTAAATGACAGTTCAGATTTAAGTGAAAGGCTTGCTGGCTTCTATTGGCTAATACAGGTCATATTTTGGGAGTATCTCAGGAACGGTACGTCCTAGAGAACTGAGACCCGATCTAAATCCTTCCGGGACACCTGATATATCTGTGTCCCAAATTTGGTGAAGATCGGTCCAGTCGTTTGGTCGTGCATAAAGAACGTCTAGACAAACAGACAGAAACTATTTTTATATATAAATATGCTGATGTCTGGAGGGGGAGAATAATGCAGCGCTTCCCGGGAGAGATGGGGTAGATAGATATATACATGTTGTCCATACTGCTATAATATATCTATGTAACCCATCTCTCCCTGGAAGCCCTGAAATTTTCTCCCCCTCCAGACATCAGCATTGTAGTAGATAAGTGTACATTTTTCTTGAACTTTAAGGAATAAGAATTTCTATTTCAAGTCAACCAAAATGAAGCCCCTTAATCAGTATTTGGTGGAAGCAGTTATATCAAACCCCTTAATCAGTATTTGGAGGAAGCAGGTATATCAAACCACGAGGCACGAGGCAGAGGACCCAGACACACCGTGGCAGTATGCAGTGGAGATGGAGGCAGGGAGTACCTCCGAGTAACTCGCACAAATGGCCCGATGCATGCTCACTTGCTTGCGTAGTGACAGACAAATTGTCACCATTCGGATGAGGGCTGACTACTGGCTTCCCACCTTGTTGGACCCTCGCTACCGGTTCAAAATTGGGGGCATTTTTTTCACCCGCTAAGAGGGAGGACAAACTTAACTACTATAGAGACATTCTATTTAGTCAGTTGTCCACTGCCTATCTGCGCCATTGTTAATCCTCTCGCAATTCTGACTGGGGGGCCCTCTGCGCTCACGTTTCACTGCCATGGCTGCTTGGGAGGGGTGGGGTGGCAGGAGCAGTACCAGCTTCATCAGCAGCAGCCTGAGTCTAGAATCTCTGATGAGCAACTTTCTTCACCCTCCTAGTGAAAAAAATTCTCACCAACAGCAGCATCTAGACCTGGAGCAGAACCTGAACCAGCAGGTGGTGGCATACTTGGACAGCACCCTGCCACGCCACTTTGAAGATCCGCAGGACTACTGGGCAGCAAAACTCGATTTGTTGCCACAACTGGCCGAGTTTGTCTTGGAAAAGCTGTCTTGCCGGGCCAGTAGTGTGGCATCAAAGTGGGTGTTTAGTGCCGCGGGGGGCATATATACCCCAAGAAGAACTCGCCTGTCCACCCAAAATGTAAAGAGACTGACCTTTGTTAAGATGAATCAGGCGGGGATCAGCCAGGATTTCCACCCACTGATGCATCAGACTAGATCATCCATGGTTCCACACCACACTTTGACAAAAGAAATTGGTTTCTTCTGGCTACCTGCCTTATTTATTATTCTGATGCTGCCACTGCCTGATGCCACAAATCTGATACCAAGTGCTCCTTCTTTAACCCACCATCTTCAGCTGGTACTGGTATTGCCACCAACTTCCACACTCTGTCACTGGGTCACTCCTGATGCTGCTGCCACCTCCACACTGTGTCTTTTTGCCACTCTGTGGTCTCCTCATGCTGCTGCCACCTCCACACTGTCATCTTGCCACTATATGGTCTCCTCATGCTGCTGCCACCTCCACACTATGTCACCTTGCCACTCTGTGGCCTCCTGATGCAGCCGCCACCTCCACACTGTCATTGTGCACTCTGTGGTCTCCTCCTGATGCTGCCGCCACTTCCATACTCTGTCATTGGGCCACTCTGTGGTCTCCTCATGCTGCTTCCACCTCATCACTAGGTCATAGTGCCACTCTGTGGACTTCTCATGCTGTTCCCACCCTCCCCACTTCATGACTGGGCCACTATTTTGCCTTTTGGCCTGGCTGATATCATCATTTATTTGACCATTCTTCTGATCTGTCAGAAGGAAGGAAAAATGAGACGCACAACGGATCCTGTCTGTGTAGCAGCTGTAAGGCCTGTATGGTCCCATTAGAATTGGCTTATAATTTGGTAGCCAAAAGCAGAAGTAGGTACAAAACACAGAAGACATGCAAATATTCTATTCACGTGTCATCTCTGTTT
The DNA here is from genome assembly GCF_905171765.1 of Bufo bufo. NCBI lineage: Eukaryota > Metazoa > Chordata > Amphibia > Anura > Bufonidae > Bufo > Bufo bufo. The sequence goes on along the minus strand of NC_053392.1, from coordinate 468,341,442 downwards.
TGGATCCACTCCTGGTTTTTTTGGCATTAGCAATACTGATGGATTACTGACCAAATGTTGACCAAGTGAAGGTGGATGCTCAACGGACAGGATCCGTTTATTTGTGGTTATTGTTCTGAAAGATCAGAGGAAGGGCAAAATAATCAGTGATATCAACACAAACTTACCGCTGACACCCTCTCCACTCTGTCGGGGGGCTCTACTTGTATAAGCATTTAATTGAACAGGTTCTGTTGACATCTATGTGGAATCAGCTGATGACTGCAGGGCCAGCGCCACCCATAAGCAGAGTAGGCAACCGCGTAGAGCGCACTCTACCTGGGGGTGCCGGCCACCGCCTGCACCCCGCCCCCTACATCATCTTCTTCTGTTCCTGTACTTAGGCTTTCTTTCAGAAAAGTTTCTCCTGGGATTCGAACTCATGACCTTTCACATCAAAGGCAAGGCATTTACCCTCACAGCTATGAAAGCTATATTACCAGTTGCTTAAAAAAAATATATAAGACTTCTACTGTAGGTAACTTTGATACCTAGTGTACATCCATACATATGTCAGCTGCCCCAACACACCCAGCTCTGCTACATCCATACACAGTGTACTGGGGCAGCTGTCATGTGTATGGATGTACACTAGGTATCAAAGTTACCTACAGTAGAAGTCTTATATATATTTTTTTAAGCAATTGGTTATACAGCTTTCATAGCTGTGAGGGTAAATGCTTTTCCTCTGATGTGAAAGGTCGTGAGTTCAAATCCCAGGAGAAACTTTTCTGAAAGTTTTTTTTTTTTTTTTTAAATACCGGACTGCTACTTAACTTTTTTTTTTTAAGTATCTGGCTACACTGCTTTCATAGCTGTGTGGGTAAATGCCTTGCCTCTGATGTGAAAGGTTGTGAGTTTGAGTCCCAGGAGCAAATTTTCTGAAAGTGTTATTTATTTATTTTTAAATACCAGACTGTTACTTTACTGCCACGGGGGAGGGGGTGGCTATTGGCGCCATGATACTGGCACATGGAGGTGGAAGGAGAGAGGCACTTGATACTGGCACATTAGGGGGCAGGGGGAGAGGATGGCTTTATGATATTAGCACATGGGGGGGGGCAAGAAATGGACATGAATCATGAGGGGCAGAAATGTGAAATGATGGGGGGGGCAAGAAATGGACATGAATCATGAGGGGCAGAAATGTGAAATGATGGGGGGGCAAAATGTACATTTGCTTCTGTTGACAAAAATCCTTGCACCGGCCCAGACTTCGGGCGCGCAATCCTGCAAGACCAGTGACCTCCAGAGGTGGGTCTCGCGGGATCACGTGCCAAAGACACATGATCTTGGCAAGAGCCAAGGCAATGTGGACCTGGAGCACAGCGAGGAGCAGAACCTGGTGAGCACCCCTGGCAACCGCACTCTGACAACCTGCACTAGGGTGTCAGAGGCTGCAGGACAGTGACTGGCAGCAGGGTGGCATACACTTGTGTACAGGGGTCAGGGCACACCTGCTGCTTGACTAGGGGCCATAGATTCTGACTGGCACAGGGTGCCCAGCAGTGGCACATGGAGCCTAATAGGTGGCACAGACTGTCTAAAGGGCTATGAATGGCACAGGGTGCAGGACAGTGCCAGACTGGAGAGGGCACAAGGCAGCATACTGTTTTATGTTGCCCTGGTGGCACAGGATTTCAGACAGTGGCTGAATGGCGCCTGGCAGTGAATAGGTGGCACTGCTCGTGTTTGGTGTGCCAACCTGCTGAACAGCGCAGAGTGATTGGCATCACTGGGATGGTACTAGGTGGCAGACAATGGCTGGATATTATATATACATGACCATAGTCAGACTGGCACAGGGTACGTGACCATAGTCAGACTGGCACAGGGTACATGACCATAGACTGGCACAGGGTACACAACCATAGTTAAATGTTACATGCAATAGGTGGCTGAAAAAGGGGCGGGAAAAGGGTGTGGTCAATGGGCGGAGTCAAGGGGGTGGCAAAATTAGCTTTTGCCTAGGGTGGCAAAAATCCTTGCACCAGCCCTGGATGACTGTGTAAAAGTTTTGTATTTCTTCTTGAAACTAACATTGACCTGTAAGGCTGAGTTCATACTTGAGTTATTTGGTCAGTTTTGGCCCCGTGACTGCCCAAATAAGTGAAATGTGCAGTGATTCTATGAGTGACGCCTGTCATCTGCATGTCATACTGACTCACAGTATTATTTCACTACCACAGCAGACTTTCTATGCGTGGTACTGCAAGGCACAGTGTTCTATACCACTATATAGGCTCTCTATAGCCAGGAAATAACCGTTTTTTAACACAATTTGCCGCAAATAAATTTAAATGGAACCAAATTTAATTTTTTTATTCGGCGAACCGGCCAAATAGAATTTAAAAAAAATTTGCTCATCTCTGAAAGTCATGCGCATAGAGATGAAACATTTTTCTGGATGCGCACAAAGCTCCAAATACAGGACTGAAAAACGCCTATGGTCATCCATTTTTAAGTTATCGAGTGGACCCAATACTGGGCTCTTTTTCTTTCCTGGGCACGTCTTCTCCGTCTCGCTTTAAAGATTAGAAACCTCAATCGCAGACGTAAATATGCAGGCAACATGGTCCCAAAACACAAAGAGCAAAATGGAGGTTTAACTGCTTAAATACACTGTAAAAGTGGGCATACACTTTGAGACACACTTCACACCTTTAAAACGGATCCACTGAAAGGAAGATAAAACGTTAAAAAATAATTTCCGTTCGCCTCTGTTTCTTTCCTTTTCTGCGATGTATCAGTTTCAAACGGATCCTGAAACGCTAGTGTGAAAGTAGCCTTAACTGTAACTCTGATTTTGGTTTATTTTTAATATAGTGTATGAACTGGGATGTTTTGTAATATACTTCATTAGGGGAAGATGTTTCTTTGTACTGGAAAACAGAGTATAAAGAGTCTTCTAAGCAAAGCTCTAACAGCGTTGCTAAGGAGATATCTGTAAAGAATAAATCAAGGCAACTGGACTTACTGTAGATTTCTTGAAAACGTTTCACTCGTTCTTCCAACGAGCTTTCTCAATTCTGAGTGAACATACAATAATTCTCTGGGAATAAATATGTAACTGAATCAACATCTGGTAATTATACCCAGCATGGGGTCAGAGGTCATTATACCCAGCATGGGGTCAAAGGTGTTGATTCCATTATCCTAATTGGAGTCAGTAGGTGAAAATGACCTCCCAGAAAAAGGTGTCAAGACAGCATTGTATGTGGCAGACAATAGATGTCTAACCCCCCCACCTCTATTCAAGCTTGGCTTCTCCATTTTTACGTAGATGGCCTCCTTCACACCTCGCTTGTACCAATCGGCCTCCTTATCCAAAACAAGTACTTGACTGTCTTCAAAGGTGTGACCTGTTTCTTTTAGATAAAAGTACGGGGGGAGGGGGACTTAGACATCTATTGTCTGCCACATACAATGCTGTCTTAACACCTTTTTCTGGGAGGTCATTTTCACCTACTGACTCCAATTAGGATGATGGAATCAACACCTTTGACCCCATGCTGGGTATAATGACCTTTGACCCCATGCTGGGTATAATTACCAGATGTTGATTCAGTCACATATTTATTCCCAGAGAATTCTTGTACAGTCACTCAGAATTGAGAAAGCTCGTTGGAAGAACGAGTGAAACGTTTTCAAGAAATCTACAGTAAGTACAGTTGCCTTGATTTATTCTTTACAGATATACCATGACCTGGATAAATGAGAACCTTCACAGACGTTGCTAAGGAAAGTTTGACTTCAGTCTTCACATCTTCATTCTAAACGCCTTTGTATAACATACAGAAGAGGCTTGAAAGCCTACGTCTTGTAACTGCCCCAGTTCTTGTCCGTGTAAATGTGCCCTATCACTGCATATCACCCTGACTTCTTACACACAGACATCTTCAGCACTAATTTAAACACTAAAGACAAACTCTGCTTACTAATGCTCAGCTGGTGAAATAAAATTGCTGAAGGTGTTGTCTGTTTTTGCTATATAGATAATGTACAGTCAGGTCCATAAATATTGGGATATCGACACAATTTTAACACATATGCAAACTGTTTTAATTCCTACACCGTTCACCTGATTTGGATGAACACACCCTCAAATTAATGCTGACAGTTTGCAGTTAAAGCACATCTTGTTTGATTCATTTCAAATCCATTGTGGTGGTGTATAGAGCCAAAAATGTTAAAATTGTGCCGATTTCCCAATATTTATGGACCTGACTGTATACTCAGATTAATAGGAAGGAAATATAATTATACCTACTTGCTGCAGCATTTTGGTAAACAGTAAGGAGAACATAGCAGCAATATGAGCACAGTATTATGTTCTCTCTGTCTCCTTACCAGTGTGCTACAGAGCTCACTGTAATTGATGAGAGGAATTTCTGTAACTAAAAATCTTCAGTAGTACAGATATATCTGAGCAGGCATTGTCTTTGATCTGTAATAACACCAATCACGCACCCTTGACATTCTTTTGTCAATCTTTCCCCGGGAGATCTGCGCTTCTGTGGCCCGAAAGGATTCCCTTGCCAAGATCGAGGGATCCATTCTGTTGCTATGGCAGCATTGGGCCTTTGGAAGACTCTGATGTCCTTCAACAGCGATGTTCCCGTGGTGGTTTGTTTGTGGCAGGGATCCATAGGAACTCAGTAAATCACCTATAGGCTGCAATGGTAAACTATTGCAGTCTGTGGGGAAAGTGATTAGACCACTGCATATGAAAGTCCTGTAGGGGACAGTGAAAAGGGGAAAAAAAACATTTTTTAAACTATAAAAAATAAATTTATAAAAGTTCAAATTAGCCCCTTTCCCCATATGAAAAACAAAAATAAATAATAAAAAATAAAGATCAGTGTCATCGCACAAAATGCCTGCACTATTAAAATATGCATTTATTTATTCCATACGGTGGACGCCGTAATGAAGAAAAAAATGGCATATTTGCTATTTTTTTTGTTACTTTATCCAAAAAAAAAAATAAATAAATAAAAAGTGATCAAAAAGTCATATGCATTCCAAAATGTTAGCAATAAAAACTTTAGATTGATAAAATTGTATAGTGTAGTAGGTGGCTCACCAATAGAACACAATAAAATGGGTGCACACTTCAAATAGACTCGCCCGTCCTATGGAATAAATAGAAAAATGGATAGGAGAAGGGCACTCGCTATATGGGAATATATGGAATTTATTATATGGATGTCCACTTAAATACAGGAATGTCACACAATAATACAGTTAAAATATCAAAAATAAAATCACATAAAATGAGATAAAATGCCAAGATGGGCAACCATATATCCACTATGATATATAGCCCGTATATTAACACTTGTGGATGTCCTTGCTAGATTGCACAAGCCTGTTACGTCGAAAAAAGCTCCAAGTTGTAGATAGATTGACAATAAACAGGATAATTGTAGTATAGGTGAGGTTCAATGCACAATATGAGTCACGTGGGACGCTACGTTTGAGTCTGATATTTCGCGGGACGCCGCGATAGCTAACAGCAACATCACAAGGCTGTGTCGGCTGACATAGGAGAAAGTCGGAGACTTCAGGAGCGGTAACGTACACATAAGTACAAATAACAATGTGCAGTGCAGGATAGTCTATTTGCTCCTAATTAGACATACCCTGCTACCTACCAGCTGCGTTGTTTGCCCTCATATCCGGAGTGTTTGGGACACTGCAATAAATGTGGATTTATGAGCTATTAACAGACTCTGCAATATAGGAGAGACATTGTAACAAATGTGGATTTACTAGCTCCATACCAGTGATATTGTGCATTGAACCTCACCTATACTACAATTATCCTGTTTATCGTCGATCTATCTACAACTTGGAGCTTTTTTAGACGTAACAGGCTCGTGCAATCTAGAAAGGACATCCACAAGTGTTAATCTACGGGCTATATATCATAGTGGATATATGGCTGCCCATCTTGGCATTTTATCTCATTTTATGTGATTTTATTTTTGATATTTTAACTGTATTATTGTGTGACATTCCTGTATTTAAGTGGACATCCATATAATAAATTCCATATATTCCCATATAGCGAGTGCCCTTCTCCTATCCATTTTTCTAAAAACATTAGATTGCTCTGCAAAAAAACAAAAAAAAACTGCCTACTTGGATTGGCCACACCTACCAACATTTTGGCTTCACCTACAACATGGGGGCACTTCTAAGTATTTTCCAGGGCCACTTTGAGTGCCCAATCCACCCCTGCCCCACAGCATTCACTATGACCACTATCCATTCAGTTTCATACAAATGGACCCCCTTAGCTCTGCCCAAAGCTGCTGCTATGCTTACTACCCTGGCAGTTACACTGATGGTCATCGATTAACATGCAATCAAAAATGTAAAGGATTAATTTTCATTTGAGCCCCATTAACAATATACACAGATTAAGTAGTAGTTTTAGTGGAAGATTTTCAAAAGCAGAGTCTGTTTATTTTCATGTGAATGGTCGGTTACCTACTGTATTATATTTTCCACAGTGAAATGATAATTCATCCAAGTAGTTGCAAAACATTTGATTTATTCATGCATTGAATACAGACTCCACTTCAGTTTCTACATAATCCTCTCTCAAGCTCATGCATTTAAGTATTAGCTAAGATGTTGCTTGTACAAAATGGGTAAATTAATCAAATGAATGGATACTGTACACATCTGGGTGTTCATCATATTATGCTGTGGATTAGGGCGATATGACACATTCCTGGCAGAGCTATGGTAACTCAGATTGTCACTAACTGGGTTTTTACATCTGTACTTGCTTTGGTTTCAATATCTAAGTACACTTTCCGCATGGCAATTAGTAGTAATTAGAGTTGAGCGGACACCTGGATGTTCGGGTTCGAAGAGTTCGGCCGAACTTCACAAAAAAGTTCGGGTTCGAGACCCGAACTTGACCCAAACTTGACCCCGAACCCCATTGAAGTCAATGGGGACCCAAACTTTTGGGCACTAAAATGGCTCTAAAATAGTCCTGGAAAGGGCTAGAGGGCTGCAAAAGGCATCAAAATGTGCTTAAGAGCATGGCAACTGTTCTGCAAACAAATGTGGATAGGGAAATGACTTAAAATAACATAAAATACTGAAAAATTAAAAATAAAAATCTGGATCTAGGAGTAGGAGTTTGAGGAGGCGGTGGATGGGTGGATGTGGCAGTGTAGGTTGATGTGGCGGTGTAGGTGGAAGCGGCGGTGAAGGAGGAATAGGTAGCCAACACTGATTTGTGTTATTTTTTATTTTTAAATTGGGGTATCCCCCATAATATTGGGACATATAACAAAATAAAACAAAGAATAAGTGCACTTGAGTACAAGAATGAATGGTTGAGGCTGGTATAAATGTCTATTCTGCACAAGGTACGGACAAGTCCTGTAGGATCCATGCCTGGTTCATTTTAATAAACGTAAGCTTGTCCACATTGGCTGCGGCCTGTGATAATGCTCTCTGCCGTACTAAAAACACGTTCACACTATACACTGGCTGCAGGGCAGGTCAGCACCTCCAAAACTGACAAAGCTTTTCCACATTTTGGCCATGCTAACCCTGCCTTCTCAGGTGCTGGCGGTGCCCCAGATGCGTTAGAGACCTCTTCCTCCTCCTCTGCCTTCACCTTGTGCTTTCACTGTGCCCCCGCTGTCAGGTGGGAATGCCATCAGCAGCGTGCGCTTGTAGTCGCGCATCTTCCGATCAGTAACAGATGTTTTCACTAAATTTAGTTCCCTGTCAGCAATGGAGAGCAGGGGTTCATTCATGGCAAAAGGGGGTTCATGTCACCCAGCAATAGAACAGAGGATTTTGAGAGAACGAGTCCCATGTCACCCAGGCACAGCAGGAGTTCATTCACAGCAAAAGGGGGTTTATGTCACCCAGCAATAGAACAGAGGATTTTGAGAGATTTAGGCCCCTGTCAACCAGGCACAGCAGGGGTTCGTTCACGGCAAAAAGGGGTTCATGTCAACTAACAATAGAACAGAGGATTTTGAGAGAACGAGGCCCATGTCACCCAGGCACAGCAGGGGTTCATTCACGGCAAAAGGGGGTTTATGTCACCCAGCAATAGAACAGAGGATTTTGAGAGATTTAGGCCCCTGTCACCCAGGCAGAGCAGGGGTTCATTCACGACAAAAGGGGGTTCATGTCACCCAGCAATAGAACAGAGGATTTTGAGAGATTTAGGCCTCTGTCACCCAGGCACAGCAGGGGTTCATTCACAGCAAAAAGGGGTTCATGTCACCCAGCAATAGAACAGACGATTATGAGAGATTTAGGCCACTGTCACCCAGGCACAGCAGGGGTTTGTATACGCCAAAAATGATAAAATGTCACCCGACAATTGAAATTAAGAATTTTTTCAATTTAGGGCACTAAAATTGGCACTTTTTTGCAGTAAAATGGCTCTAAAATAGTCCTTGAAAGGGCTAGATGGATGTAAAAGGCAGTAAAATGTGCTTAAAAGCATGGCAACTGCTCAACAAACAAATGTGGATAGGGAAATAACTTAAAATAAAATAAAATAACTAAAAATTACAAATTATTAACCTGCAACTCAGAGAAGGAGGTGGATATGGAGTCGGAGGTTGAGGAGGCTGTAAATGTGGTGTTGTAGGTGGAGGCAGCAATAGACGAGGAGGAGGTAGCCAACAATTTTTTTTTTTTTTTTTTTTATTGGGGTAGGTAGCCCCCAAAATATTGGGACAAATAAAAAAAATGAAAACAAAGAATCATTGCACTTGACTTGAGTACAAGAATGTATGTTTGATTGTGGTATAAATGTCTATTCTGCACAAGGTACAGACAAGTCTTGTGGGATCCAAGCCTGGTTCATTTTAATGAACGTGAGCTTGTCCACATTGGCTGTGGACAGGCGGCTGCGCTTGTCTGTGATGACGCCCCCTGCCGTGCTAAACACACGTTCAGATACACTGGCTGAAGAGCAGGCCAGCACCTCCAAGGCGTAAAGGGCAAGCTCAGGCCATGTGCCCAATTTGGAGACCCAGAAGTTGAAGGGGGCAGACCCGTCATTCAGTACGTGTAGGCGTGTGCACACATACTGCTCCACCATGTTGGTGAAATGCTGCCTCCTGCTAAGACGTTCCATATCAGCTGGTGGTGCTGGTTGTTGTGGCGTGCTGACAAAGCTTTTCCACATTTCGGCCGTGCTAACCCTGCCTTCTGAGGTGCTGGCGGTGCCCCAGCTGCGTTGGTGACCTCTTCCTCGTCCTCTGCCTTCACCTTGTGCTTTCACTGTGCCCCCGCTGTCAGGTGGAAATGCCACCAACAGCGCGTCTACCAGCGTGCGCTTGTACTTGCGCATCTTACGATCACGCTCCAGTGACGGAATTAAGGACGGTACGTTGTCCTTGTAACGGGGATCCAGAAGCGTGGCCACCCAGTAATCAGCACAAGTTAGAATGTGGGCAACTCGGCGGTCATTGCGGAGACACTGCAGCATGTAATCGCTCATGTGTGCCAGGCTGCCCAGAGGCAACGAAAAGCTGTCCTCTGTGGGAGGTGTATCGTATGTGTCCTCTGTATCCCCCCATCTATGCACCAGTGATGGCCATGAGCTGGTCTGGGTGCCACCCTGCTATGAACATGGATCCTCCTCCTCCATCTCCTCCTCCTCATCCTCCACCTCCTCATCCTCTAGAACTGTGCCCTGGCTGGACAATTGTGTACCTGGCGTTTGTGGGTGCAGGAACCCACCCTCGGAGCCACTTGGGAATGACTGGCCGGAAACCCAGCAAAATTATCCCTCTTCCTACTCCTCCTCCTGTGCTACATCCTCTTCCATCATCGCCATGAGCGTTTTTTCAAGGAGGCATAGAAGTGGGATAGTAACGCTGAGAATGGCGTTATCGGCACTGGCCATGTTGGTAGAGTACTCGAAACAGCGCAACAAGGAACACAGGTCTCGCATGGAGGCCCAGTCATTGGTGGTGAAGTGGTGCTGTTCCACCGAGCGACTCACCCATGCGTGCTGCAGCTGAAACTCCACTATCGCCTGCTGCTGCTCGCACAGTCTGGCCAGCATGTGCAAGGTGGAGTTCCACCTTGTGGGCACGTCTCATATGAGGCGGTGAGCGGGAAGGCCGAAGTTACGCTGCAGCGCTGACAGGTGAGCAGCAGCAGGGTGAGAACGCCGAAAGTGCGCACAGACGGCCCGCACTTTATGCAGCAGCTCTGACATGTCGGGGTATTTTTTAAGGAATCTCTGCACCACCAAATTCAGCACATGCGCCAGGCAAGGGATGTGCGTCAAAACGGCTAGTCCCAGAGCTGCTATGAGATTTCGCCCATTATCGCACACCACCAGGCCGGGGTTGAGGCTGACTGGCACAAACCACACATCGGTCTGTTGTTCAAGGCCCGTCCACAGCTCCAGCGCGGTGTGGGGTTTTTCCCCCAAACAGATAAGTTTCAAAACTGCCTGCTGTCGTTTAACCCTGGCTGTGCTGTAGTTGGTGGTGAAGGTGTTACGCTGACCGGATGAGGAGCTGGTAGAGGATGAGGAAGCGGAATAGGAGGAGGAAGCAACAGGAGGCAAACTGAAGCGCCCTGCAATCCTCGGTGGTGGAAGGACATGCGCCAAACTGCTATCCGCCTCAGGCCCAGCCGCCACTGCATTTACCCAGTGTGCTGTTATGGAGATATAACGGCCCTGACCGTGCTTACTGGTCCACGTATCCGTAGTCAGGTGCACCTTGCCACAGATGGCATTGCACAGTGCACACCTGATTTTGTCCCCTACTTGGTTGTGAAGGGAAGGGATGGCTTGCCTTGAAAAGTAGTGGCAGCTGGGCACGACATACTGTGGGACAGCCACAGCCATAAGGCCTTTAAAACTATCCGTCTCCACTAGGGATGAGCGAACCCGAACTGTATAGTTCGGGTTCGTACCGAATTTTGGGGTGTCCGTGACACGGACCCGAACCCGAACATTTTCGTAAAAGTCTGGGTTCGGGTTCGGTGTTCGGCGCTTTCTTGGCGCTTTTTGAAAGGCTGCAAAGCAGCCAATCAACAAGCGTCATACTACTTGCCCCAAGAGGCCATCACAGCCATGCCTACTATTGGCATGGCTGTGATTGGCCAGTGCAGCATGTGACCCAGCCTCTATATAAGCTTGGGTCACGTAGCGCTGCACGTCACTCTGCTGATACAAGCGTAGGGAGAGGTTGCAGCTGCGACGTTAGGGCGAGATTAGGCAGATTAACTCCTCCAAAAGACTTCATTCAGTGATCGATCTACAGCTGTGGATCATTGAACTGCTTCTATTCAATTGCTCAGTGCTTTTAGGCTGCCCAGAGCGTTTTTCAGTCACTTTTTTCTGGGGTGATTGGCGGCCATTTTGCGGCTTGTGGTGCGCCAGCACAAGCTACCACCAAGTGCATTTAGCCATCAATAGTGTGGTTATTTTTTGCTATATCCTACATCAGGGTCAAGCTTTCATCAAGTGCATTTAACCATCAATAGTGTGGTTAATTTTTGGCCATATACTACATCAGGGGCAAGTTGAGCCTGTCACCCAGCGCCTAAAAAATAGGCCTGACATTTATATTCATCCAAATCAGTACTTTTTTAGCTGGTTAAGTTATTTTTTGTGACCGTCAAAGCACAGTTTTGGTTCTGGGTTGAAAAACAATTCCCAAATTTGCAATTCTCAAAATTAGTGGTTTCTGCTGTATCAGACCTACTTTAAATCTATCCCTAAAAGGGTACATTAGATTCAAGGTGCTGATAGGGTCATTCTGAAAAACTTAACACACGCTACAGTGCAGATACAAGTCTAATTCTGTGATTAAACGTATACCTGTCACACAGCGCCTAAAAAATAGGCCTCACATTTATATTCCTCCAAATCAGTACTGTTTTAGCTGGTCAAGTTATTTTTAGTGACCGTAAAAGCACAGTTTTTGTTCTGGGTTGAAAAACAATTCCCAAATTTGCAATTCTCAAAATTAGTGGTTTCTGCTGTATCAGACCTACTTTAAATCTATCCCTAAAAGGGTATATTAGATTCAAGGTGCTGATAGGGTCATTCTGAAAAACTTTCTATTTTCATATAGTGCAATACTACTGGTTGCCTTCTATCATTATTCTCTTCAGCCTTGTCCTCTCCCTTTGTGATTACACAGATGCCAATAGGAACGCAAAATACTGCTCCGTATCAGCCTCCGCCAACCCCAATCCCAACGTCTTTTTTAGCATCGGGAACACAGTTAAGAGACCGGGACAAGTGGGGATATCAACCGAAGACATAGTGCCCCCCCACAGCACCTCTGAGATGCAAATAATCAATCTATCAAATATTTCCCTGGATTCTGAACATGAAAGACTTATACAAAAAGGACTCTCGTACACACCAGCACCATATTTTGACTGCTTCACTTGGGTAAAAGATATAAATCTTTTTGCTAGAAAACTGGCTCTACATAAAGAATTTAAAAATAAAGAAAAAGATACCCAAGATATGATAAGACGAGAACAAGAAGCAGTCCAAATATTGGAAGAATTACAACAGGAACATCTTGGTCAAATTCCAGTACCCAAAGCACCATTTACCACTATGAGCCCCCAGTCAAAATTCACACCACCTTTCACGAAATATAATAATATACAAACCTTTGTAGATCTAGTCACCATAGAACTACAAAAAATAAAAGCAAAAAAATCAGACATTAATAGTAATCTCACAGCTAAGGAAAAGACAGCCTTACAAGAATTAATTCAAAACCAAAGTTTAGAAATAAAGCCGTCAGACAAAGGGGGGAACATAGTGGTTATGGAGAAAAAAGAGTACAAACGCATGGTTATGGACCTTTTACAAGATAAAAATACTTACAAAAAATTAAAAACTAATCCAACTACTCAATATGTTCATGAAATAAAAAATATTCTACAACATGCTAAAGAAAAAAATCTTATTACTAAGGAGGAGTTCAAAGTCATGTTCAAACCTAATCCAGTCATGGCAACATTTTATGCCATCCCAAAGATACATAAAAATCGAGTTCCCATCCCAGGGAGACCAATTGTATCGGGAAATGAAAGCTTATGTGAGGGTATAAGTGCCTATGTCGACGAGGTGATATCCCCATTTGTCCCCAGTCTGACATCATATTTAAAGGACACCAAAGATGTACTGTTGAAACTACAAAATATATCTGTCGATAAGGAGATGCTATTAGCAAGTCTGGACGTTGAGGCGCTATATACTAGCATACAACACTCAAAAGGCCTAGAAGCAATAAAATATTATTTGGATACCAGAGGAACACAATACAAAGAACATAATGAGTTTGTCCTGTCAATATTACAATTTCTACTCACACACAACTATTTTATTTTCAATGGTGATTATTATTTGCAGACCACTGGTACCGCAATGGGTACGAAATGCGCACCGAATTTTGCAAATCTTTTTTTAGGGTGGTGGGAAGATAGAACAGTTTTCACTGAGGCACATAGTAAATTCACTAAGCACATCACATATTGGGGTCGTTATATTGACGACGTCATCATACTGTAGGAAGGCCCTAAGCTAGAATTTCACGAATTTGTAAAAATTCTTAATATTAACACTGTAGGACTCACATTCACTGGAGAAATTGATGAACACCAACTCAATTTCTTAGATATTACCCTTAGGATAACAGATGGAATCATCATGACAGAGATATACAGAAAGCCGACATCAAGTAATAGCCTTCTCCACTGGTCAAGCTACCATCCCATGCCACTCAAAAAAGGTATACCAGTGGGCCAGTACCTGAGAGCGAGAAGGAATTGTTCCACTGATGAAGCTTTCGAACGCGAAAGCTGTACTCTATATCAAAGATTTATAGAACGTGGGTACCCAAAAAAAGTGCTTCATAAGGCCTATCGGAAGGCGAAGGCAAAAAACAGAACTGACCTTCTACAAAATAATAAAACTCCAATACCTAAAAAAACAGTACGGTGCATTGGCACCTTTGATATCAAACATCAAGAAGTGAGCAAAATCCTAAATAAATATTGGAATGTTTTAAAATTGGATGATGACATTAAAAATGTCATATCTGAACATCCCACAATAACATACAGAAGAGGACCCAATCTAAAAGAACAACTAGTACACAGCCACTTTCAAGAAAACTACCAAAAAACAGAAGTAAAAACAACGTGGCTCACCACTAAAGGGTCCTATCCGTGTGGTAATTGCCAGTTCTGTAGTAAAATGAGAGCATGTAAGCAGTTCTAAAATCCAGTCGATAACAAAATCTATAAAATCGATCAATATATCAACTGCAAGACCACAGGAGTAGTCTATGCTATAGAATGCGGATGCCCCAAAATATACGTGGGAAAAACCATCCAAGAGCTTCGTAGAAGAGTTTCAAAACATCTCAGTGATATAAATCTCAAAACAGATACCACACTATCTAAACATATCCAAGCTGAGCACAATGGTAAAAGCGACAGTTTAAAAATATGGGGCATAATAAAAATTAAGCCTGGCCCTAGACAGGGCGATTTAGACAAAAAATTACAGCGTGAAGAAACACGCTGGATATATAGACTCAAAAGTCTTTCACCCCAGGGACTCAATGAAGGATTTACCTATGCATCCTTCTTGTAAAAATGACATTATCAATATCGCTAATAATAATAATTATTATTAACAGTTATAAAAACAAAAATAAATAATAAATAATAAATTAAAATTAGACCACCTGCCATACAATAATAGATAAGTGACAAGTGAAGAACCATCAACAATAAATAATAGAAAAAATAAAAAATAAAAAATAATAATTATATAAAATAAATTACCTCCGAGTAGACTCAATTCCACCTAAAAAGAAAAGAAAAAGGAAAAAGCATCTATTATTAATTCATATCAAAATAATAAAAAATATGTTAATATATAGATAACAAAATATTATTAAAATATTATTAATTCATATTAAAATAATAAAAAATAAATAAAAAATAACAAATAAGAAGAAAAATAATATGTTAAAATACGGGTAAAATACGGGTAACAAAATATCAAAAAATAAAAATGTTATATATAAAAAATAAATATTTGAAAATAATCTAAAACAAAGATTTAATAATTCAGTGATGATACTCATCAATATCAATAATCAATTACACCAAATATTGTTCAGCATATAAAGTAGAGATATTATGCTATTACCAAGTAAAACACTATTAGCTAATATAGCATATCAAAAACTAAGTGTCAGAGCAAGCGCAGGAGAATCGATAAAAGCCCCATAGTAATGACAGAATATACTTTGAAGATATGTATAAGGATGGGAGCATGCGCAGAACTATCAGCAGGTCAGCATACGAAATCTCTATCAAATGTAGTAAAATAAAGTTAGATCATCTGAATGAAAGTAGGTGCCCATAAGAACTATAGATATTTGTGCCAAATTTATAACTTACAGCATCGGCTAACGTTTCGTCAGCAGAACAGCACTGACAAAAAATCCAAGTGCGGTGACATGCGCGAGACCTCGGATCATATCGCGAGATCACAGACGTCACCAAAACAAAGCAGACCCATAAGAACAACTGACGAATCGGGAAACCCGATACTAGGAACAATACAACAAGGTACAAAATAACCAGTCAGTGACGGAGTACGTCACAAAAGAGGAGGTTATAAATAGGTCGCGTCACTCGCATCTTATTGTAGACTGCCCGTGCCCCTGAAGACGCCATGTATAGACGAAACATGTCGGGGGGCAGTGTATAAGTTTTTAGGCTATATAGACCTCTGTCCGTTATACACAAATATAGACTCCGCTTGGTATCACTGAGTGGCAACTGGAGCAAGCGCGCCGCTACCAGGCAACTACTATTATAGAATAGCTAGCTAAATAAACGGTATATCAGAGGCCCTATTAGATAGTTCTAACATTAGGCTAGGTAGTTTATTTCCATTTTAATCAGTTAGTAATAAAAGCTATATTTTAATGTCACTGAACAATATACACATGTCAAGAGAAGGCAACCAGTAGTATTGCACTATATGAAAATAGAATCAGAAGTGCCTCTACATGTGTATGGTATATCTTTGGAACAAGTATTCTGAAAAACTTAACACACACGCTACAGTGCAGATACAAGTCTAATTCTGTGATTAAACGTATACCTGTCACACAGCGCCTAAAAAGTAGGCCTCACATTTATATTCCTCCAAATCAGTACTGTTTTAGCTGGTCAAGTTATTTTTAGTGACCGTAAAAGCACAGTTTTTGTTCTGGGTTGAAAAACAATTCCCAAATTTTCAATTCTCAAAATTAGTGGTTTCTGCTGTATCAGGCCTACTTTAAATCTATCCCCAAAAGGGTATATTAGATTCAAGGTGCTGATAGGGTCATTCTGAAAAACTTAACACACACGCTACAGTGCAGATACAAGTCTAATTCTGTGATTAAACGTATACCTGTCACACAGCGCCTAAAAAATAGGCCTCACATTTATATTCAGCTACATCTGTGTTTACTGCTGTGCCTGTATTAGTGTAATACGGTACCTAAATAGATAGCCAGACAGTGTTAGGTGTCTGTAAAAAAAGGCCAGAATTTTAATTCAATACATTGGCCCGAATAATATTTTTCTTATTGTGGTGAACGGTAACAATGAGGAAAACATCTAGTAAGGGACGCAGACGCGGATGTGGACATGGTCGTGGTGGTGTTAGTGGACCCTCTGGTGCTGGGAGAGGACGTGGCCGTTCTGCCACAGCCACACGTCCTAGTGTACCAACTACCTCAGGTCCCAGTAGCCGCCAGAATTTACAGGGATATTTGGTGGGGCCCAATGCCGTTCTAAGGATGGTAAGGCCTTAGCAGGTACAGGCATTAGTCAATTGGGTGGCCGACAGTGGATCCAGCACGTTCACATTATCTCCGACCCAGTCTTCTGCAGAAAGCGCACAGATGGCGCATGAAAACCAAGCCCATCAGTCTGTCACATCACCCCCATGCATATCAGGGAAACTGTCTGAGCCTCAAGTTATGCAGCAGTCTCTTATGCTGTTTGAAGACTCTGCTGCCAGGGTTTCCCAAGGGCATCCACCTAGCCCTTCCCCAGGGGTGGAAGAGATAGAATGCACTAACGCACAACCACTTATGTTTCCTGATGATGAGGACATGGGAATACCACCTCAGCACGTCTCTGATGATGACGAAACACAGGTGCCAACTGCTGCGTCTTTCTGCAGTGTGCAGACTGAACAGGAGGTCAGGGATCAAGACTGGGTGGAAGACGATGCAGGGGACGATGAGGTCCTAGACCCCACATGGAATGAAGGTCGTGCCACTGACTTTCACAGTTCGGAGGAAGAGGCAGTGGTGGAACCGAGCCAACAGCGTAGCAAAAGACAAAGAGGGAGCAGTGGGCAAAATCAGAACACCCGCCGCCAAGAGACTCCGCCTGCTACTGACCGCCGCCATCTGGGACCGAGCACCCCAAAGGCAGCTTCAAGGAGTTCCCTGGCATGGCACTTCTTCAAACAATGTGCTGACGACAAGACCCGAGTGGTTTGCACGCTGTGCCATCAGAGCCTGAAGCGAGGCATTAACGTTCTGAACCTTAGGCTCCCCCTGCTGCCTCTTCTGCTGCTGCCGACTCGGCCTCTTCTGCTGCTGCCGCCGCCTCGGCCTCTTCCTCCGCCTCTGGAGGGACGTTGGCACTTGCCGCCCAGCAAACATGGGATGTACCACCAACACCACCACCTGCGTTACCAAGCATCTCAACCATGTCACACGGCAGCGTTCAGCTCTCCATCTCACAAACATTTGAGAGAAAGCGTAAATTCCCACCTAGCCACCCTCGATCCCTGGCCCTCAATTCCAGCATTTCTAAACTACTGGCCTATGAAATGCTGTCATTTAGGCTGGTGGAGACAGACAGCTTCAAACAGCTTATGTCGCTTGCTGTCCCACAGTATGTTGTTCCCAGCCGGCACTACTTCTCCAAGAGAGCCGTGCCTTCCCTGCACAACCAAGTATCCGATAAAATCAAGTGTGCACTGCGCAACGCCATCTGTGGCAAGGTCCACCTAACCACAGATACGTGGACCAGTAAGCACGGCCAGGGACGCTATATCTCCCTAACTGCACACTGGGTAAATGTAGTGGCAGCTGGGCCCCAGGCGGAGAGTTGTTTGGCGCACGTCCTTCCGCCGCCAAGGATCGCTGGGCAACATTCTTTGCCTCCTGTCTCCTCCTCCTCCTACTCAGCTTCCTCCTCCTCTTCTTCCACCTGCTCATCCAGTCAGCCACACACCTTCACCACCAACTTCAGCACAGCCCGGTGGTGAAGTCTCTTCGAAGTGACTCAGAGAGAGGTTTTTTGCAACAGCAGAGTCCAGGTACAAATGTGGCCACACAGGGCCCACTACTGGAGGACGAGGAGGACGAGGATGAGGAGGAGGTGGAGGAGGATGAGGATGAAGCAGGTTCACAGCAGGCTGGCACCCAACGCAGTTCGGGCCCATCACTGGTGCGTGGCTGGGGGGAAACACAGGACGATGACGATACGCCTCCCACAGAGGACAGCTTGTCCTTACCTCTGGGCAGCCTGGCACACATGAGCGACTACATGCTGCAGTGCCTGCGCAACGACAGCAGAGTTGCCCACATTTTAACGTGTGCGGACTACTGGGTTGCCACCCTGCTGGATCCACGGTACAAAGATAATGTGCCCACCTTACTTCATGCACTGGAGCGTGATAGTAAGATGCGCGAGTACAAGCGCACGTTGGTAGACGCGCTACTGAGAGCATTCCCAAATGTCACAGGGGAACAAGTGGAAGCCCAAGGCGAAGGCAGAGGAGGAGCAAGAGGTCGCCAACGCAGCTGTGTCACGGCCAGCTCCTCTGAGGGCAGGGTTAGCATGGCAGAGATGTGGAAAAGTTTTGTCACCACGCCACTGCTAACTGCACCACCACCTGATACGGAACGTGTTAGCAGGAGGCAACATTTCAATAAGATGGTGGAACAGTACCTGTGCACACCCTTCCACGTACTGACTGATGGTTCGGCCCCATTCAACTTCTGGGTCTCCAAATTGTCCACGTGGCAAGAGCTAGCCTTTTATGCCTTGGAGGTGCTGGCCTGCCCGGCGGCCAGCGTTTTGTCTGAACGTGTATTCAGCACGCCGCAGCCGCCTGTCTACAGCCAATGTGGACAAGCTGACGTTCATAAAAATGAACCAGGCATGGATCCCACAGGACCTGTCCATCCCTTGTGCAGATTAGACATTAACTACCTCCCTTTAACAATATATTATTGTACTCCAGGGCACTTCCTCATTCAATCCTATTTTTATTTTCATTTTACCATTATATTGCGGGGCAACCCAAAGTTGAATGAACCTCTCCTCTGTCTGGGTGCCGGGGCCTAAATATGTGACTGTGGCCTGTTCCAGTGGTGGGTGACGTGAAGCCTGATTCTCTGCTATAACATGAAGAATGATTCTGTGCTGACATGAAGCCAGATTCTCTGTTACGGGACCTCTCTCCTCTGCCTGGGTGCCTGGACCTAAATATGTGACAGTGGCCTGTTCCAGTGGTGGGTGACGTGAAGCCTGATTCTCTGCTATGACATGAAGACTGATTCTGTGCTGATATGAAGCCAGATTCTCTGTTACGGTACCTCTCTCCTCTGTCTGGGTGCCGGGGCCTAAATATGTGACAGTGGCCTGTTCCAGTGGTGGGTGACGTGAAGCCTGATTCTCTGCTATAACATGAAGACTGATTCTGTGCTGACATGAAGCCAGATTCTCTGCTATGGCATGAAGAGACTGATTCTCTGCTGACGTGAAGCCAGATTCTCTGCTATGGGACCTCTGTCCAATTGATATTGGTTAATTTTTTATTTTTTTAATTTTTATTTTAATTCATTTCCCTATCCACATTTGTTTGCAGGGGATTTACCTACATGTTGCTGCCTTTTGCAGCCCTCTAGCTCTTTCCTGGGCTGTTTTACAGCCTTTTTAGTGCCGAAAAGTTCGGGTCCCCATTGACTTCAATGGGGTTCGGGTTTGGGACGAAGTTCGGGTCGTGTTCGGATCCCGAACCCGAACATTTCCGGGAAGTTCGGCCGAACTTCTCGAATCCGAGCATCCAGGTGTTCGCTCAACTCTAGTCTCCACCAGAAGGAATGACAGCATTTCAAAGGGAAGTAATTTAAAAATGCTGGCATTCAGGGCTAGGGATCGCAGGTGGGTAGGGGGGTACTTCCTCTTCTTCTCCAGCGTTTGGGATATGGAGAGCTGAACGCTTCCGTGTGACATTGTGGAGATGCTTGGTGACCCAGGTGTTGGTGTTGCTGGCAGATCCTCTGTTTGTGGGGTGCCAGGTGGCACTGTCACTCCAGAGGTGGATGAAGAGGCCCCAACTGCAGCAGAAGAGGAAGCAGGAGGAGCCAGAGACCTTTCTTGGTTTTTGAGGTGTCTACTCCACTGCAGCTCCTGCTTTGCACTTAAATGCCTGGTCATGCAGGTTGTGCTCAGGTTAAGAACGTTTATGCCTCGCTTCAGGCTCTAACTGCACATTGTCTGAAGAACTGCCACGCCAGGGAACTCCTTGGAGCTGGCTTTGGTCTGCTCGGTCCGTTGCTGCGGTGGCCAGTAGGAGGCGTACTGTCTAGAGGACGGCCGCTCCGCTTTTGCACCCTGCTCCCTCTTCTGCTCTGCTGGTGGCTCTGTGCGACCACCGCCTCTTCCTCCGAACTACATCGGTCACTCGCATGACCTTGATTCCATGTGGGGTTGAGGACCTCATCGTCCGCCACATCATCTTCCACCCATTCTTCACCCCTGACTTCCTTGTCGGTCTGCACGCTTTCGAAAGCCCCAGCAGTTGGCACCTGTGTTTCGTCATCATCCGAGACGTGCTACGATGGTCCTCCCATGTACTCATCTTGAAAAATAAGTGGTTGGGCATCGGTGCACTCAATCTCTTCCACTTCTGGGGCAGGGCTAGGTGGATGGCCCTGGAAAACCCTGCTGACAGAGTCATCAAAAAGCAGAAGAGACTGCTGCATGACTTGGGGCTTAGACTGCTTGGCTGATTTGCAAGAGGGTGAGGTGAAAGACTGATGGACATCGGCTGCAGGTGCCAACTGTGGTCTCTCAGCAGGAGACTGGGTGGGAGACAATGTGAAGGAACTGGATCCACTGTCAGCAACCCAATCTACTATCGCCTGTACTTGTTCAGGCCTCACCATTCGTAGAGCAGCATTTGGCCCGACCAAATATTGCTGCAGGTTTTGTCGCCTACTCGCACCTGAGGAACGGGTTTCACTTGTGCGTGTAGCTGACACAGATCGACAACGTCCTCTCCCTGCAACAGGAGCTCCACCAGCAGCACCACGACCTTGGCCACATCCCTTATTTGACGCTCTCCTCATGTTTTTTGAAATTAGGATCTTGCCCTAAATGGGTGTTTACTTAATAGTAAAAAAGAACGACAGTATGTAAAGGGTGTATCTCACACGGCCTTAACCAGACTACACCTCAATTAAAGATTTCTTTGCACCAAATGGCTGTATTTCAAATGACTGTATTTCAAATGCCTGATTCAAAACCCTGTATGTATAGGGGGGATCACACACGCCCTGAATCAGTGAAGGCCTGAAGTAAATATATCTTTGCACAAAAAGGCTGCATTTCAAATGGCTGTATTTTAAATGCCTGATTTAAACCTCTGTATGTAGGGGGGTATCTCACACGGTCTGAACCTCTGTAGACCTGAATTCAATATTGGTGCACCAAATAGCGGTATTTAAAATCTCTGAATGTAACCCAAATGTATTAATGGTGTATCTCACAATGACATCTGCATCAAAGGCTGCCAACTAAATTTTTGGAGCCCAAACGACTGTTTGTTTAACAACTGAATTTGACAGCAGTACACTGCGTGCAGAATTATTAGGCAAATGAGTATTTTGACCACATCATCCTCTTTATGTCTTACTCCAAGCTGTATAGGCTCGAAAGCCTACTACTAATTAAGCATATTAGGTGATGTGCATCTCTGTAATGAGAAGGGGTGTGGTCTAATGACATCAACACCCTATATTAGGTGTGCATAATTATTAGGCAACTTCCTTTCCTTTGGCAAAATGGGTCAAAAGAAGGACTTGACAGGCTCAGAAAAGTCAAAAATAGTGAGATATCTTGCAGAGGGATGCAGCACTCTTAAAATTGCAAAGCTTCTGAAGCGTGATCATCGAACAATCAAGCGTTTCATTCAAAATAGTCAACAGGGTCGCAAGAAGCGTGTGGAAAAACCAAGGCGCAAAATAACTGCCCATGAACTGAGAAAAGTCAAGCGTGCAGCTGCCAAGATGCCACTTGCCACCAGTTTGGCCATATTTCAGAGCTGCAACATCACTGGAGTGCCCAAAAGCACAAGGTGCGCAATACTCAGAGACATGGCCAAGGTAAGAAAGGCTGAAAGACGACCACCACTGAACAAGACACACAAGCTGAAACGTCAAGACTGGGCCAAGAAATATCTCAAGACTGATTTTTCTAAGGTTTTATGGACTGATGAAATGAGAGTGAGTCTTGATGGGCCAGATGGATGGGCCCGTGGCTGGATTGGTAAAGGGCAGAGAGCTCCAGTCCGACTCAGACGCCAGCAAGGTGGAGGTGGAGTACTGGTTTGGGCTGGTATCATCAAAGATGAGCTTGTGGGGCCTTTTCGGGTTGAGGATGGAGTCAAGCTCAACTCCCAGTCCTACTGCCAGTTTCTGGAAGACACCTTCTTCAAGCAGTGGTACAGGAAGAAGTCTGCATCCTTCAAGAAAAACATGATTTTCATGCAGGACAATGCTCCATCACACGCGTCCAAGTACTCCACAGCGTGGCTGGCAAGAAAGGGTATAAAAGAAGAAAATCTAATGACATGGCCTCCTTGTTCACCTGATCTGAACCCCATTGAGAACCTGTGGTCCATCATCAAATGTGAGATTTACAAGGAGGGAAAACAGTACACCTCTCTGAACAGTGTCTGGGAGGCTGTGGTTGCTGCTGCACGCAATGTTGATGGTGAACAGATCAAAACACTGACAGAATCCATGTATGGCAGGCTTTTGAGTGTCCTTGCAAAGAAAGGTGGCTATATTGGTCACTGATTTGTTTTTGTTTTGTTTTTGAATGTCAGAAATGTATATTTGTGAATGTTGAGATGTTATATTGGTTTCACTGGTAAAAATAAATAATTGAAATGGGTATATATTTGTTTTTTGTTAAGTTGCCTAATAATTATGCACAGTAATAGTCACCTGCACACACAGATATCCCCCTAAAATAGCTAAAACTAAAAACAAACTAAAAACTACTTCCAAAAATATTCAGCTTTGAAATTAATGAGTTTTTTGGGTTCATTGAGAACATGGTTGTTGTTCAATAATAAAATTAATCCTCAAAAATACAACTTGCCTAATAATTCTGCACTCCCTGTATATAAGCCTGTAATTTTACACGTGCTGATGCTGCAAGGCCTGAAAATAGTGTTTTTTTGTCAAATAAGTGTGTTTTTCAAACCCCAGAAAATGATGGGTGTATTTCTACCTTAAATTGCACACTGACTAATACAGATGTTGTAGTTTGCCCCCAAAAAATGGTGATTTGCATTGTCTAAAAAGCTCAGATGCAGTGCTGGTGCACTGAGCATGCATAAAATGGCCGCCGCCGCCACCCACCTAACAGAATTCTAAAAGTTAGTATTTTTGGTCAATGAGCTCAGGGAAGGGTAAAACGATAGTGCCCTTCACCCACACAACTATTTGTCTGTAGATCGCTGAGTTAGATTCTCTCCTATGCTCTCCCTGAAATCACAAGTCCAGCAGCATCCTCTCCCTACACTTGTAACAGCAGAGCAACAGGCAGCGCTATGTGACCCAAGATTATATAGAGCCTGGGTCACATGCTGCTCTGGCCAATCACAGCCTTTCAAAAAGCGCCAAGAAACCAGCGAACCCGAACTTTTACGAAAATGTTCGGGTCCGGGGTCTAAAAATCCTAAAATTCGGTACGAATCCGAACTTAACAGTTCAGGTTCGCTCAACCCTAGTAGTAATCAACATGTAGTTACATACCACGGATGTGCCACACACACAATAGAACCCTTATTATTTTAGACAATTTCTAGGGTTATTTCTCATCAAATCTGTTATACCTCCACCATTCTAAACTAATACAGTGCATGAAGGTTATAGCTGAGGTGTTATCAAGCACCATCAAGAGACATTATAACATCATTCTCTACTGAATTATGGTTCTGTACAAAATGTAGGTTGGACAATTTTGTCATACAGCGTGTTTTGCTGTCTATGGGGCCTTACTGTACTTCCATATAGCTCCAATTTTAGGATGCCATGTTGCATTGGATTCTACCTTAGAAGCAATGTCTAAAAGAGGACCAGAAGGTGGCAAATGTAGTCATTTATTTGCATATACAGGGAGTGCAGAATTATTAGGCAAGTTGTATTTTTGAGGATTAATTTTATTATTGAACAACAACCATGTTCTCAATGAACCCAAAAAACTCATTAATATCAAAGCTGAATATTTTTGGAAGTAGTTTTTAGTTTGTTTTTAGTTTTAGCTAGTTTAGGGGGATATCTGTGTGTGCAGGTGACTATTACTGTGCATAATTATTAGGCAACTTAACAAAAAACAAATATATACCCATTTCAATTATTTATTTTTACCAGTGAAACCAATATAACATCTCAACATTCACAAATATACATTTCTGACATTCAAAAACAAAACAAAAACAAATCAGTGACCAATATAGCCACCTTTCTTTGCAAGGACACTCAAAAGCCTGCCATCCATGGATTCTGTCAGTGTTTTGATCTGTTCACCATCAACATTGCGTGCAGCAGCAACCACAGCCTCCCAGACACTGTTCAGAGAGGTGTACTGTTTTCCCTCCTTATAAATCTCACATTTGATGATGGATCACAGGTTCTCAATGGGGTTCAGATCAGGTGAACAAGGAGGCCATGTCATTAGATTTTCTTCTTTTATACCCTTTCTTGCCAGCCACGCTGTGGAGTACTTGGACGCGTGTGATGGAGCATTGTCCTGCATGAAAATCATGTTTTTCTTGAAGGATGCAGACTTCTTCCTGTACCACTGCTTGAAGAAGGTGTCTTCCAGAAACTGGCAGTAGGACTGGGAGTTGAGCTTGACTCCATCCTCAACCGGAAAAGGCCCCACAAGCTCATCTTTGATGATACCAGCCCAAACCAGTACTCCACCTCCACCTTGCTGGCGTCTGAGTCGGACTGGAGCTCTCTGCCCTTTACCAATCCAGCCACGGGCCCATCCATCTGGCCCATCAAGACTCACTCTCATTTCATCAGTCCATAAAACCTTAGAAAAATCAGTCTTGAGATATTTCTTGGCCCAGTCTTGACGTTTCAGCTTGTGTGTCTTGTTCAGTGGTGGTCGTCTTTCAGCCTTTCTTACCTTGGCCATGTCTCTGAGTATTGCACACCTTGTGCTTTTGGGCACTCCAGTGATGTTGCAGCTCTGAAATATGGCCAAACTGGTGGCAAGTGGCATCTTGGCAGCTGCACGCTTGACTTTTCTCAGTTCATGGGCAGTTATTTTGCGCCTTGGTTTTTCCACACGCTTCTTGCGACCCTGTTGACTATTTTGAATGAAACGCTTGATTGTTCGATGATCACGCTTCAGAAGCTTTGCAATTTTAAGAGTGCTGCATCCCTATGCAAGATATCTCACTATTTTTGACTTTTCTGAGCCTGTCAAGTCCTTCTTTTGACCCATTTTGCCAAAGGAAAGGAAGTTGCCTAATAATTATGCACACCTGATATAGGGTGTTGATGTCATTAGACCACACCCCTTCTCATTACAGAGATGCACATCACCTAATATGCTTAATTGGTAGTAGGCTTTCGAGCCTATACAGCTTGGAGTAAGACAACATGCATAAAGAGGATGATGTGGTCAAAATACTCATTTGCCTAATAATTCTGCACGCAGTGTAGAGGGCTTATAGCTCAGTAGAGTGGAGCTGCACTCAGTTCTGTGCACTCATTTCCAAAAGGGAGTAGATTAGATGGTAGCATAAGGCTCCATCCACTGTGAAGTAGTCATGCCAACATACTGCAGGCTCAGCTGCCATTCAAGTAAATAGCAACTGCCACTACACAGTTGACAGACCTTTCTGCTTCACACTTTGTCTTCTCTAATGTTTTGGGTGGCTGCTCCAGACGTCTGGTAATGTAGTGTGCTAAGTGTCGGACCCCACTGATCCGATATTGATGACCTCTCCATAAGATACATAGGTCATCAATATCAAAAAGGTGAACAGCCCCCTTAATATTGCCTATAACTAGGGAAAAATAGTTTTGTGAGATAGAATATTTAATTCTGGTCGAAACTTTCAACATTTTTGCAGAAGTTCTGCTTCAATAGAGTAACATGAAGACATTTCCTGTGTCCTATAGTTTTGTTTGTACTGAGTCATTTAATTTGTATATTAATAAAAACTGCTGAAATGATTGTTGGTAACATTGCACAGATGTTGACATATTTTACCAATAAAGGTTAGTTTCACTGAATAATTACTTAGACAGCATGTTCAATTATGCTTGTATCAAGGGAGAACAAATGAAATTTACTGTATGCGTGCATGCATCTTGATCATATCTATTGGGCATCCGTAATAAAATATAATTGGGTAATTTTTTTGTTTATCCATAAATTTTAGGCTTCAGCTTGAGTTATTTGTCAGAAACAAAAAGAACTTGCAAAAACCTCCGATCTCTATATTATATACATCATGTTCTTCTCTGTGTCTGTGTGAATCATGATTATATTTTCTCTTTTTCATATTCTCTGAATAACAATAAATTTATATGGTTGACAAAACTTTTTATCTTCTAGAAATAATAAATATCCATCTCTTGTTCTATTGAGGTAGAAAACAGGGGAAAATTTACTGTATTTTTAAGACTGAATGAAACATAGGACAGCCAATGTTTTAGACCAAAATTGAAGAAAAAAAATTCCATACTTGTACAGCATAAAAACTGTTACCATCATTCTGTGGCAACATATCGAGTATGTACAGTATAAGCTATTATGTTCTACTATATTGCACCATAAAAACACTTTTAAAACTCATTTGTTTTTTTCATTGCCTCATTCACAAAGCCATAACTTTTTTATTTTTTTCAATAAGCTGTGAGAGGAATTATTTTCTTGAGGGATGAGCTAAAGTTTTCATTGATATCCTTTTGGAGCACATATGACTTTTCTGACATTTGGTTTCAACTGTAACATACAGTATTTCTGGCAGGTGGAAACGATTACTGACAGTAATAAAATACATGTTTGTATAAAGCTTGGGCGGAAAATACATAAAATACATTTTTGTATAAAGCTTGGGCGGAAATGGTTCTTCCAAATGGACAATGACCCGAAGCATATTGCCAAACTGGTTACAAAGTGGCTTAAGGATAACAAAATCAATGTTTTGGAGTGGCTATCACAAAGCCCTGATCTCAATCCTATTGAAAATTAATGGGCAAAGCTGAAAAGGCAAGCAAGGCGATAAACAAACATGGCTCAGTTACACCAGTTTTGTCAGGAGGAATGGGCCCAAATGCCGACCAACTATTGTAAGAAGCATGTGGAAGGATATCCAAAACGTTTGACCCAAGTCATACAGTTTAAGGGCAATGGTACCAAATATTAATTAAATGTATGTAAACTTTTGACTTTGCAGAAAGCAATAAAAATACCTTCAAATATTATCTCTCTATTCTGGCATTTGGCAAATAATAATAATTATGGTAATCCTAATTGACCAAAAACAGGAAAGGTTTATTCTGATTTCATGTCAGATATTGAGAAAAACATGCATATACAGTACAGACCAAAAGTTTGGACACACCTTCTCATTCAAAGAGTTTTCTTTATTTTCATGACAATGAAGGCATCAAAACTATGAATTAACACATGTGGAATTATATACATAACAAACAAGTGTGAAACAACAGAAAATATGTCATATTCTAGGTTCTTCAAAGTAGCCACCTTTTGCTTTGATTACTGCTTTGCACACTCTTGGCATTCTCTTGATGAGCTTCAAGAGGTAGTCACCTGAAATGGTCTTCCAACAGTCTTGAAGGAGTTCCCAGAGATGCTTAGCACTTGTTGGCCCTTTTGCCTTCACTCTGCGGTCCAGCTCACCCCAAACCATCTCGATTGGGTTCAGGTCCGGTGACTGTGGGGTCCAGGTCATCTGGCGCAGCACCCCATCACTCTCCTTCATGGTCAAATAGCCCTTACTTTCAAAGTTTTCCCAATTTTTCGGCTGACTGACTGACCTTCATTTCTTAAAGTAATGATGGCCACTCATTTTTCTTTACTTAGCTGCTTTTTTCTTGCCATAATACAAATTCTAACAGTCTATTCAGTAGGACTATCAGCTGTGTATCCACCTGACTTCTCCTCAATGCAACTGATGGTCCCAACCCCATTTATAAGGCAAGAAATCCCACTTATTAAACCTGACAGGGCACACCTGTGAAGTGAAAACCATTTCAGGGGACTACCTCTTGAAGCTCATCAAGAGAATGCCAAGAGTGTGCAAAGCAGTAATCAAAGCAAAAGGTGGCTACTTTGAAGAACCTAGAATATGACATATTTTCAGTTGTTTCACACTTGTTTGTTATGTATATAATTCCACATGTGTTAATTCATAGTTTTGATGCCTTCAGTGTGAATCTACAATTTTCATAGTCATGAAAATAAAGAAAACTCTTTGAATGAGAAGGTGTGTCTAAACTTTTTGTCTGTACTGTATATATATATATATATATATATATATATATACTGTATATATAAAAAGGACGTATATATATATGTATGTGTGTATGCTCTGCAAAAACTAAAAAACGCAACCATCCATTTCAACGAAACTTGGTATACACATCCCGTGCTACCTAGAAAGAAATATTGCGGGGATCTCAGCTCTCTCGGACGTACTGTTATCGAGATATTCCCAAAAAATGACCTGCATTAGCCAATACAAGCCTGCCTTTCACTTAAATCCTAACTGCCATACACACGGTCACAGGTCCCTTATCAGCCAATAGAAGCTCGCAGGTCCTACTCCAGGTTGCCATACCAACTGATCACAGGTTTTAGAAGTTCGCAGGTTCTGAAATATTCAGTCATATGACGTATGACGGCATAACTACACTGCTACATGCATGGGGGGCAGGGGCCACTATTAAATGGACGGGCGCTGTGGAGTTCACTGTTAAAGGGGTGGGCACTGTGAAGTTCACTGTTAAAGGGCCGTGCACCGTTGAGGTCACTGTTAAATCGGCGGCCACTATGAAAATCACTGTTAAAGGGGAGGTCACTATAAAAGAGGCGGCCACTGTAAAAGTCACTATTAAAGGGGCGGTCACTGTTAAAGAGGCGGCCACTGTAAAAGTCACTGTTAAAGGGGCGGTCACTGTTAAAGGGGCGGCCACTGTTATAGTCACTGTTAAAGGGGCAGTCACCGTTATAGGGGCGGCCACTGTGAAGGTCACTGTTAAAAGGGCAGCCACCATTAAAGGGGCGGCCATTGTGAAAGTCACTGTTGAAGAGGCGGTCACCGAAGTCACTGTTAAAGGGGCGTTTACCGTTAAAGGGACGGCCACTGTGAAAGTCACTGTTAAAAGGGCAGCCACCGTGAAAGTCACTGTTAAAGGGGCAGTCACCGTTAAAGGTGCGGCCACTGTGATAGTCCCTGCTAAAGGGGCGGTCACCGTTAAAGGGGCGGCCACTATGAAAGTCACTGTTAAATGGGTGGTCACCATTAAAGGGGGCGGCCACTGTGAAAGTCACCATTAAAGGGGAGTTCACCGTTAAAGGGGCGGTCACCGTTAAAGGGGCGGCCACTGTGAAAGTCACAGTTAAAGGGGCGGTCACGGTTAAAGGGGCAGCCATTGTGAAATTCACTGTTATTTAATCTAAAATTGCAATAAATAAATACTCGATCAACGCAAGGTCATCAGCTAGTACAAATATATAAATGGACCGTACAAAAAATGTGGTGAAAAACTGTTCCATGTAAAATGCCCTCAAAATACAAAGGGGCACTGCCTCCGACGGAGAAGAAAAAGTTCAGTCTCCAGAAGCTTCAAAGCTTCTTTACTATAAGAACCGCGAACTTCCTCAGGATGTGGTCACAGTAGGAACAGTGGACAGTTTTAAGAGCTTAAATGAATTCTTAAAAGTAAATGAGATTAATGCTTATGAAAATGTGTAGAAATCTGAGTCTCAATTTCTTTTGGGATTCAAGTGCCGACCTATCCCTTGGTTGAACTTGATGGACTAATGTCTTTTTTCAACCTTATTAACTACAGTATGTAACTATGTACCAACCATAACTACATATGTCTCTCATATAGACATCATTAAATATTACTATCCTTGTTTTTTACTTCTGTAGTGGGTAGTTTGTATTTGCACAAGGTTTGTGCAAGGTATACATAGGCAGTATGTTTGTTTTAATGTATTTTTCCTGTAAAAACATGTTGCACACTAATGACCTATGTAATTAACACTGTGAAGGTTTAACAGTAGACAATTACCCATGAGCATGTCAAGAATAGAATGTCCTATTACAACAGACTTCTAACAGGTAACTTGTTACATTTCTCCATTATTTTACAATACAGTATTTCTCAAGGATAAATTTGCAGTAGAAGGAAATAAAATATTTTAATACAATTAATTTTTTGTAGTGCCATTAAAGAGAATAAGTGATCTAATTAAGTAGCTTGAACTTCTGTAACAAGAGATGTATACCGTTATAAATAATTGCAAATAAAGTTTCTTTTTATGACAGGGATAGTACTATTTATCATTGATGTGTCCTGTTTTTCTCATTTTAATTACTGCACCTCAAAAAGATTAAGGAGGAACTGTCATGATCAAACTTGCTATTAAGCCAAACAGCGCACAAAAATTAAGCCACTTTAGAAGGAATATAGCAGACTCATAGGGGGTCATTTATTAAGACCGGCGATGGCGGTCAGGTGCAGAAAATTATAAATTAGAAAGGCCTACCGGCCCGTCCTCTTCCCCTCCCAAATCATGCTCCCTTTTTTTTACACCTGACATAAGCAGAGAAAACTGGCCCTACCTCACTCACCAATTAATTTATGGATACTTATGTACACAGGCAAATTTTTACATGTTTTTCTTTGTTTGTTTTACTGTAATTGTTACCAAAATGGTGGGAAAATTACAGCAAAATTACAGCATAAATGACATGTAAATCCAGTCTAACAGAAGGTAACATATACAGATACATATGCAGATGTGAGACCTTTTCACTTTTCATGTCTGCATCAGACTCATATTTATTGTGGAAAATAGCACTGCATACAGCATCATTCTTCCCATAAGATGAGGTTTAACACTTATAAATTTAAGGTTATGCACATGGGAATGAAAAATACAATTTAATCGTAAAATACTGGGAGTGGGTAACACTGACATGGAAAAAGACTTAGAAATTTTAGTGTACAGCAAACTAAGCTGTAAAAACCAGTGTCAGACAGCTGCTGCCAAGGCCAATGAGATAACGGGATGCATCAAAAGGGGGATAGATGCCCGTGATAAGAACATAGTCCTGCCACTTTACAAATCACTAGTCAGACCACACATGGAGTACAGTTCTGGGCTCCTGTGAACAAGCCAGACATAGCAGAGCTGGAGAGGGTTCAGAGAAGGGTATGGAATGGGTGGAATACAGTACCCTGAAAGATTATCAAAATTTGGGTTATTCATTTTAGAAAAAAGACTACTGAGGGGAGATCTAATTACTATGTAAAAATATATCAGGGGTCAGTAAAGAGATCTCTCCCATCATCTATTTATCCCCAGGACTGTGACGAGGGGACATCCTCTGCGTCTGGAGGAAAGAAGGTTTGTACACAAACATAGAAGAGGATTCTTTACGGTAAGAGCAGTGAGACTATGGAACTCTCTGTCTGAGGAGGTGGTGATGGTGAATTCACTAAAAGAGTTCAAGAGGGGCCTGGATGTATTTCTGGAGTGTAATAATATTACAGGTTATAGTTACTAGAGATGAGGTGTTGATCCAGGGAGTTATTCTGATTGCCTGATTGGAGTCAGGAATGAATTTTTTCCCCTAAAATTAGGAAAATAGGCTTCTACCTCACAGAGGATTTTTTTTTGCCTTCCTCTGGATTAACGTGCAGGATAACAGGCTGAACTGCATGGACAGATTTTTTGTCACGAGGGTGTCAAGAGCCTGACTCGTTCACTACATAGGGCTCATCTTAGGGAAAGCCAGGGTTTAGGCACGTGATCGGCGTACGGGTGAGGAACCCGTCTAGGGACGTCAGGGCAGTCAGGTGCCAGCCACAAGGTGAGTCAGGGGTCACCATCTTTCCCTTTCCCTTGGACAGGGCCTTCCCATTTCCCTCCCTTTGCGTGACGCCGGTCATTACATTATATCTGGCCCTTATTTTGTGTAGGTAAAAAAAATATATATATTTTTTCTTTCTACCTACTTAGAATCCAGTATGGATCCAATTGTTGCTTTGTCAAAGCAACTTCAAGGCCTGTCTTTGGAGGTGGCAGGATTGAAGGCGTCGGTCCTCCAGCAACAGCAGCAATTGCTACAGACCGCAAGCCCAGCGGTTGCTACAGGTAACCAGGTTGTTGTGGAACCCAAGGTTGCTCTTCCTGACAGATTTTCTGGGGGAAGGGACAAATTTGTGATGTTCCGTGAGGCCTGTAAATTATATTTTAAACTGCGCCCTTACTCCTTTGGTAATGAAGAACAGCGGGTGGGGGTTGTTATTTCCCTGCTTCAGGGGGACCCGCAATCCTGGGCGTTCTCTTTACCCACTGATTCCCAGGCTCTCCGGTCAGTGGATGAATTTTTTGGGGCCTTGGGTCTCATATATGATGACCCTGACCGAATCGCACTGGCTGAATCAAAGTTACGGAGACTCCTACAGGGAGAGCGGCCAGTAGAGGAGTATTGCTCAGAGTTCCGTAGGTGGGCTACAGATACCCAGTGGAACGACCCGGCTCTGAGGAGTCAGTTCTGCTCTGGGTTATCCGAAAGGATTAAGGATGCGCTTGCGCTGTATGAGACTCCCTTTTCCCTTGATGCGGTTATGTCCCTTTCTATCAGGATAGATAGACGTCTTAGGGACAGATTGAAAAATCCGGAGCAACTGGTAACCCCTCCCAAGCAGCAGTTAGTCTGTACGGACTTAGACGAGCCTATGCAGCTAGGAGGAACTACTCGTCAGGTCCGTCCTCCTGAGGCTCGCCGTAGGCAGGGGGTTTGTTTTTTCTGTGGGGAGAGGGGTCATTTTATTAATGTCTGTCTTTCCTTTCTCAAAAACAAAAGACCGTCGGAAAACTACTAACCCCAGGCTGTGTGGAGGATGTCAGCCGGGGGGTATACGTTTCCTCCATACAAACATCGCAATTTGTGTTGCCAGCGGTTGTTGTTTTTGGTGTTAAGACGGAGACTATTTCTTTTTTTCTAGACAGTGGAGCAGGAGTAAATTTGATAGATGCCCATTTTGCCCACACTATGGGTTTGTCTCTCTGTACGCTACAGAGACCTATTCCCATATTCGCTATTGATTCTGCTCCTCTGTCTCAGAGAAACCTCACTCACATTGTCCATAACTTACACTTTCGGGTAGGGGACCACCATAACGAGTGGCTTTCATGTTATGTTCTGGAGGGGCTTCCCACTCCTGTGGTGTTGGGTCTTCCCTGGTTGGTAGCGCACAATCCAGTGGTGGATTGGCGGGCCAGGGAGATATTGGAGTGGAGTGAGCATTGCAGAGAAAATTGCTTAAATAGCAATTGCTTAGTCGCCTCCATAGCTACCCTACCTACATTTGTTTTGTACTTTGAGGAAGTTTTTTCTGAAAAGGGTTGTCAGAAGTTACCACCTCACCGTCCTTATGATTGCCCGATTAACCTGATTCCCGGTGCAAAATTACCCAAGACCAGGTTATATAATCTTTCGGGTCCGGAGAGACAAGCCATGAAAGATTATATCTCCGAGAGCTTGGCTAAGGGACACATCAGACCCTCTTCTTCACCCGTGGCTGCAGGGTTTTTCTTCGAAAGATGGGGGCCTGCGTCCTTGCCTAGATTTTCGCGAATTAAACCGGATAACCATCCGAGACCCATATCCTCTTCCTCTCATTCCTGACCTGTTTAATCAGATTGCGGGTGCTAGGTGGTTCTCCAAACTTGATCTTAGGGGGGCCTACAATCTGATTCGTATTAAGGAGGGGGATGAGTGGAAGACAGCTTTTAACACACCTGAGGGGCATTATGAAAATCTAGTCATGCCTTTCGGTCTGACCAATGCTCCTGCTGTCTTCCAACATTTCGTTAATGACATTTTTAGTCATCTTATCGGCAGGTTTGTGGTGATATACCTAGATGATATTTTAATTTATTCGTCTGATCTGAAAACACATGAGGTGCATGTCAGACAGGTACTGCAGGTCCTACGGACAAATAAATTATATGCTAAAATTGAAAAGTGTGTCTTCGCCGTTCGGGAAATACAGTTCCTAGGTTATTTATTATCTGCTTCAGGTTTCGTATGGATCCTAGGAAGGTCCAGGCAATTTTAGATTGGGATCTTCCTGAGAACCTCAAAGCACTGCAACGGTTCTTGGGCTTCGCAAATTTCTATAGAAAGTTCATTAAAAATTATTCGGTGATTGTAAAACCCCTTACTGACATGACTAGGAAGAGGACTGATTTTTCTAAATGGTCTGACGCCTCTAAAATGTATTTTTTCTCTCTAAAAGAGAGGTTTACCTCGGCACCTGTACTAATCCAACCTGATGTCTCCCAGCCTTTTATTGTTGATGTAGATGCGTCAGAGGTTGGAGTGGGGGCTGTATTGTCTCAGGGTCCGTCTCCTGGCAAATGGCGTCCTTGTGCGTTCTTTTCTAAAAAACTATCTGCAGCAGAGAAGAACTATGATATTGGCAATAGGGAACTATTAGCTATTAAACTAGCATTTGAAGAATGGCGTCACTTTTTAGAGGGGGCAATCCACCCCGTCACTGTGATTACGGACCACAAAAACCTTCTGTACCTCGAATCAGCTAAGCGTCTCACCCCTAGACAAGCTAGGTGGTCATTTTTTTTTACCAGGTTTAACTTTGTTATTACCTATCGTCCTGGGGCAAAAAATACCAAGGCAGATGCACTATCTCGTAGTTTCCCTGGAGGGGGTAATGTGAGTGATCCGGTATCCATTCTACAAAGAGGAGTGGTTGTCTCTGCGGTACACTCTGTTCTGGAGGGGAAGGTGTTAGAGGCCCAGGGGGACGCCCCGGTCTCTTGCCCCTCAGAGAAATTGTTTGTACCATTAAACCTGCGTCTCAAATTATTAAAGGAACATCATAATTCGGCACTTGCTGGGCACCCAGTTAGTAAAGCAACCTTGGAGCTATTGTCTCGTCGTTTTTGGTGGCCAAGGTTGCGTCAGGAGGATGTAATGGATTTTGTGTCTTCCTGTTCTACTTGTGCGCGCGCAAAAGTCTCTCATACACGTCCAGCAGGGTCTTTATTGCCACTTGTCATTCCCAATAGGCCATGGACACATCTGTCAATGGATTTTATCACTGACTTACCTTTGTCTGCGGGTAAAACAGTTATCTTGGTAGTAGTGGACAGGTTTAGTAAAATGGTACACTTCATTGCGTTACCCGCACTACCTAATGCTAAGACTCTTGCTCAGGTATTCATCAGTGAAATCGTGAAGCTTCACGGGGTCCCTTCCTATGTTGTTTCGGATCGGGGAACCCAGTTTATTTCTAAATTTTGGAAAGCTTTTTGTTCCCGTTTGGGGGTACACTTGTCCTTTTCCTCAGCTTTCCATCCTCAGTCAAATGGACAGACTGAGCGTACCAACCAAAACCTTGAGACATATCTAAGATGTTTTGTGTCTGAAAACCAAGAGGTGTGGTCATCATATTTACCATTAGCTGAGTTTGCCATAAATAATCGCCGTCAGGAATCCACTGGCAAGTCACCATTTCTTGGTGCATATGGTTTTCATCCCCAATTCTGTACTTTCAAAGAGGGGGGGGTCTTCTGGGGTTCCCGAAGAGGAAAGGTTTTCGTCATCTCTTTCTTCTGTATGGCAGAAAGTGCAAGCTAATTTAAAAAATATGGAAGGTAAATATAAATGCATGGCTGATAAGAGACGGTCGCCAGGTCCGGACCTAGGAGTGAATCACTATGTGTGGTTGTCTACTAGGAATATTAAATTAAAGGTTCCCTCTTGGAAACTGGGTCCTAGGTTCATTGGCCCTTACAAAATAGTAGCCATCATTAACCCCGTGGCTTTTCGCCTGGAGCTACCTCAGACTTTTAAAATCCATAACGTCTTCCATAAGTTGTTACTCAAGAAGTATGTTCCACCTCTAGAACCGTCACCTCTGCCACCTCCTCCTGTTGTTGTGGATGGTAATCTAGAGTTTCAAATATCCAAAATTGTTGATTCTCGTCGGGTCCGCCGCTCTCTTCAATATCTGGTGCATTGGAGGGGTTATGGTCCCGAGGAAAGAATGTGGGTTCCAGCGTCTGAGGTAAACGCAGACAGGTTAGTTCAGGCTTTTCATGCCTCTCATCCTGAGAGACCTAGTCCTGAGTGTCCGGAGGCCCCTCGTAGAGAGGGGGGTACTGTCACGAGGGTGTCAAGAGCCACGCCTGACTCCGTTATACCCGGGGTCAGGAAGTCGCAGCGGGTGGCTGCGCGCTCTATGTCTAAAGACAGTGCTGTTTATTAATGGTAGCTTTCTGGGTTTGCCTTGCAATCCTTTTTGGCTCACTCAGGGATCCGTAGCTTCTCCTCCTCAGCTGTTTCTTGTCCAGCACTCCCAACCTCCTTATATTCCCATCTCTCACTTCTCTGGTTGCCAGATATAGAGCTTCCTGCCTGGACTTCTTTACTGACCCACTGGAGCTGTGTAGCTGTGTTCCCTGGTTGTTGTTCCAGAATGTTACCCTCCGGATCCCTGTTGGGCCTTGGTGGTCTGCTGTTGTCGCCCACCTGGGATTATATGTTTGTCTGTGTTGTCTGTCCTCTCCTTGGTGTTTTCCTCTTAGTGTCAGTGGTGCGGACTAGTGATCCCACCGCCCCGTTCACTACATAGGGCTCATCTTAGGGAAAGCCAGGGTTTAGGCACGTGATTGGCGTACGGGTGAGGAACCAGTCTAGGGACGTCAGGGCAGTCAGGTGCCAGCCGCAAGGTGAGTCAGGGGTCACCATCTTTCCCTCTCCCTTGGACAGGGCCTTCCCATTTCCCTCCCTTTGCGTGACACCGGTCATTACATTTTTTTTCAGCCTTATAAACTGATGAAGGTGGCAGCCCGCCACGGAAATGCGTAGATAGTCTATTATTTATAGTGTTTTATGTATGTTTTTAATAAATACTTTTATAGATAGCAGAGTAGCGCCGTTTTGTTTTTCTTTTTCTGCTCTTTGTTGAGCTAACGTATTCCTGTAGTTTGTGCAGGCACCACCATTCATGGTTTCTGGGCAGCAGATCGTACTGCCTAAACAGCAATTTGCCACCCAGAAACAATGATTCTGTAAGGGGAAGAGGGATGGCTATATCAAACCATCATCATACTGTAAAGGAGATTGCTGCATTTAAATAATTAGGTGAGCAGCCGACTGTAAGAAAGAAAAGACTTGGAAAACTCTTTTAATGTCCCCAGGGATTGTCAACTGAAATCATAGTCATAACAAGGGACCTTCATAAATAGATATGGTTTATGCTATAGATGAAGTACATTATATGTACAGATTAGAGCATGCATGTTGTGCCTAAATTAAACATTTATAAACTGCATAGACATTGACAGTGTTGAAGGGGCAATTGGTATAAAATAACAAAATTGTTCTCATGCCAATGACAGTGCCTGACAATGCTTGACCACTGCCTTCAATCATTGGTTGTACAGGTAGATCTAGAAAAAGTGTAATCAGACAGAACTACTTACTGAGACATCTCAGTGGAGCCATTTAGTGGCGGTGCCTGCAGAGATGAGTCCCGGCCTTCTAAACTTCCCATAGACTTAGTGAACAGAAACTGCAGCACTCCAAGTCTTCAGAAAACTTCTTGTTTATTTTCACCAGACAAGCAACGTTTCAACTCTGGGAGTCTTTCTCAAGCTTGAGTCAAAACGTTGCTTGTCTGCTGAAAATAAACAAGACCAACTTGGTTGTACAGGTAAAGTGTAAAGCAAATTCTGATAGGGAGTGTTGGCACTGGGATGGCAGGGATTGGTAAGGTATTACTACTGTACTTTTGTTGTCACTTGTATAAAATTTCATGGAGTTGGGAAACCCCTTTAAGTTTGAAGTTTTAAGACCAACTGATGCTCAATAACTAAATGATTTGGAAAAAGAAATCCATTTTTCTCTAATCTTTGAGCTATGTTTTGCTTTTTTTTAATGCAGTAATGATTCGTCCTACTAGCTAGTAATTTTCTGCTTGATAAATCATGCAGTTTCTGAAAAATATCACAAAGTGGTAAAATCACCAGGACTCACATTATGAAGAAATTCTTCTACTGGTAAATCTACAGCCTCATAACTCTTAATGAATTGTTGCCCATTTCCATCTGAACAGCTTGCAATATTTCATGTATGCATTTAGTCAACTGAAGTGCAAAATAAAACCGTTTTGTGATATGAAAAGTATAAATTATAGGCATTCTTCTTAGTAGGTACTTCTACTGATATGAAATACAAGGTACAAAAATTATGTGAGATACTAGAAATAAATGTCTTCATAATAAATATATAAAAAGGTTGAAAAAACAAGGTTTTTATTTGCTATAGGAAGGATTTTCTTTTTAGAAAAAGTGGTCAGTGCAATTTTACAAATATGTTAGCAAACACGTTGGAAAATTTATAAAGATATCAATCTAAAAAAATAATTTAAGGACCAGTTTTACATTCATTCTTTTCCCAACAACAGAAATGTATTAAAAATAAATATCATGTTTCTTGTATATGCAAAAATTGTTTAAAAAAAACCTAAGAAGGTCCTAAGAAACTGATGTTTTTAAACCTGCTTGAAACAATGCAGATGTTGTTCTATAGTATTGGTATTTTAGAAATATATCAGTTAAACTCTATTGCCAATGTATCAAGCTCTATGTGCCAATTTCTGGTGGAAAAAAAATGACGTACTGTGAGTACTCAAAATACATTTGCAACATATTTAATAAATGACGCATGTTATTAGCTAAATACTGTATGTCAAAATTCAGTAGAGATGGAGTCTGCAGAGGGGAAAAGTCATTAATAAAAAAGGACAAAAGACATTAAAGGCCAGAAATAGTGGTATTTAGTGTTGACAGAATCGAAGTTAAACAAATTGACTTTGATCCGGATTTTAGGAAAAATTTGATTTGCCACAAATCCGAATTTCCTGCCGCTTCATGGTAACAAATACATTTTTCCTGAAATGCGGTAAAAAAACAAACAAACATACTCACCTCATCCATTTGCCCGCTGAGAGGCCGTCGCAGCCATCTTTAATGAAGAAAAGGTGCAAACTCTGTGACCACATCATCATACATTTTAGTTTAATGTCAAACATTTAAATTTATCTCGGGGGATGTCCTATTCTCCTTGATCATCTTTGAGATATTTCTGCACCTTGAATGGAAATTCAGTTGATTTGGGTGTGATTTGAAAAGACACATTCTTTATATATAATATCTCACAGCTGATAATGGAATATCAGAACAAAAACTAAGCCATGAGAAGGAAAGAACTGCATGATTGTTTGGAGGCACAGATCTAGAGAAGGGTATAAAAAGTTTCTGCTGCACTGAAAGTTTCCAAGAACACATTGGCCTCCTTAAGTGGAAGAAGTTTGGAGCAACCAGGAATCTCCTTATAGCTGGCCATACCACCACAGTAATTGGGGGAAAATGGTTTTGGTAAGAGAAGTAACCCAGAACCCATTGGTCACTCTGGCTAAATTCCAAGGATCCTGTGTGCAAATGGGAAAAACTTCATGAAGGTCAACCATCATTGCAAGACTCCACCAATCTTGTCTTTATGCTCAATACTATCCCTACAGTGAAGTGGATGGTGGCAGCATCATGCTGTGGGGGTGTTTCTCAGCAGCTGGGACAGGAAGACCAAAGGTTCAACTTCCAACAAGACAATGACAGTAAGCACCAGTTTCAGCCCATGCATTACATTGTGTTAATATATTATTATTCTTTATTTGAAAGCGACATTAATTTCATGGCTCTGTATATCAAGAGAGGGTTACACATACATAATATAAAATATGAAACAATGAATAAAAAACTATTAACAGACTGTTAAAGAGGAGAAGAGGACCCTGTCTGCAAGATCTTACAATCTACAAGGGAAAGGGGAAGAACACGGTAGGTGAGGCTAAAGGATGCTCATCTGGCTTTGGGTGGCAGCATTCTCATTGTAGGTGGTAGGATTTCCTGAAGAGGTGGGTTTTCCAGTTACTTTTGGAGGTTTGCATGTTGGGGGAGAGTCTGACA
Source organism: Bufo bufo (assembly GCF_905171765.1). NCBI lineage: Eukaryota > Metazoa > Chordata > Amphibia > Anura > Bufonidae > Bufo > Bufo bufo. Next base: position 468,300,705 of record NC_053392.1, on the reverse strand, counting down.
TACTGGGGTAATGAGTTTCAGAGTAAGGGAGAGTCACGTGATAAATCGGAAACATCGGAAAAGTGGTCAAGGAGAAGAACAATACACAAGTCTTCATTGAGAATTGTATTCATTTGCATATTTAATTTGTTCTTTGTTCAATTTGCTCCCATAGGGATGTATAAGAGGGCAGAAACACATAACATGGCCCAAGGTTCCTTTACTATGTAGTCATCTCCAGCATGTCTCTGAACTTGAAAGTCCCGTGCGGAATAGTTTACTAGGTGGGTCATTGTACCAGCGGGTACTGGTCTCATAAGAGTGTTCTTGGATTTTGACACATGTTGAAAAATCATCGGACCAGAGGTGGATTTGATCTGTTTCTGTGGGAGTAAGTGTCCTGTCTAGATCTTTTTCCCAAGCTCTGATATAAGCTGAGATCCCTTCTCCAGACAGAGAAACAAGTGACTTATACAAAAGCAAGATGGTGTGTTTCGGTAAGGACTCGCCTAAGGCAAGCTTCTCAAACCATGTTGGGTCAGACATGACCTTGTATTTGGTGAGTAGTGTTAGACTTAAGCATCTGAGTTATTGTCTGGCTAAGAAGTTGCCTTCTCCAATAACTCGAGAGCAAAGAGGCTCAATGACATCCTTAAATTTAATTTCTACTAAAAGCGTGGAGAGGGTAATATCATTTAAGAGACTCCAGAAATGAGGGGTGTGTGAGGTGGATGGCTGTAGAAGATAGGGAATGAGGACTGACGGTAGGCTCTTTGGTGGAGTGGAAAAAAGGGGGTCTCTGAATGTATGGAGCGCATGTTTAGGTATACTCCTTTAGTGTCACCGCCAGTTCTGTAAGAAGATCTGGCAGATGTTCTTCTGTACCTTTTGTATGATGTTCTTTGTTTTGGTTTCACTTTCTCATCTCCTTTCCTTCTGCCAGGTGTCACTTATTTCGACTAATCGTCTTCCTTTATAATCCCTCCCATACTGCCTCACTTTGCGGTTTATACTACTTCCTGGATGAGGTGTTCACTGCTGGAGACTGCTTCTGCTGTTTGTTCAGATAAGTCTTTTACTTTATTGTGTTTCCTTGCTAGCTTGATTCTAGGTGACCCTGACTCCGTCCGTATTAAGTGCAGGGAGCCGGTGGTCGTGTCCCCTCACTATTATAGGGTTTTCAGGTGTCACACAGGATTAGGTACGTGGGCATGCAATCGTCTACCATACAGAACCTTGCATGTGCATAGCAGTCAGGGAGAGCTCTTAGGGTATTATAGGGCTCACCTATAAGCTCCTTAGTTTGGGATCAAGCCAGTCACTTGTTTATTTATATGTTCCAGCTATCTGCTAACTTCATCCGTGACATTTAGGCCTCCTGCACAAGAACATGTGCGCTCCGTGGTCATGCTGTGGCCCGTGAAATGCAGACCACAATGCACGAACACCCTCCGTGGGGCAGCCACAGCGGATCGCGGACCCATTCACTTTAATGGGTCCGCAATCCAGCCGTTCCGCAAAAAGATAGGACATGTTGTATCTTTTTGCGGAACGTAGGTACGGGACGAAACCCCACAGAAGCACTCCGTAGTGCTCCCATAGGGATCCTTTCCGTGCTTCCGTTCCACACCATTCCGCATCTCTGGATTTTCGGACCAATTAAAGTGAATGGGTCTGCATTCGTGATGCGGAATGCACACAGAACGGTGCCCGTGTATTGCAATTCTGCAAATGCGGGCCTTAGTGAGACTATCTGGGGCCATCGGTAAGTCAAAAAGTCCCCATAGCCCTGCATACTGCCTGTCCGATAGAAGCGCTAATTCAATATTCTAACCCAAGATCCTATAGTTTGGGAAACACAGCTGTAGCCACCTTTCAGTTGTACTGCCTTGTAGTAGAGGCGTAGGTTGGGCAATGCAAAGCCTCCATGAGGACGGTCTGTCATATGCTATTCTAGGTTTTTTACCTTTCCAGAGAAAAACTGTGAAGATGGTTATAACTTGTCTTAAAAAGGACTGTGGTAGATGAATGGGAACCATTTGCAATAAATACAGGAGTTTGGGAACAATATATGTTTGTAAAAGGTTTTTACGCCCCATCCAGGACACCCATGGTAGGGACAAAGATTGCAATTGCTCTTTGATCTGCTTTAAGAGGGGGAGCTAGTTTGCATTTTACAGTCTGGTGGGGTTGCTGGTGAGCGCTATTGTTAAGTATGGCAAATGGTCAGAGTGCCATTTGAAGGGGAACAAGGCTTTAAGAGAGTAAATTGTCTGGGCCGAGAGGAAAATGTTGATGGCTTCAGATTTGGAGTAGTTTACCTTAAATTTAGATAGTAAGCCAAATATATTAAAAAGGTCTAATATTTGAGGGAATTCTTGTGTTGGGTTTGTGATTAGTAAAAGGAGATCATCTGCAAACGCAGCACAATTATGTTCCACCTTTCATACTTTCAGGCTTTTTATAAGTGGATTATCCCTGAAAGCTTGTAGTAGGGTCACCATTACTATGATAAACAAGGAGGGGGAGAGTGGGCTTCCCTGGCGTGTCCTGTTGGTAATGTGGAAGGTCCTTGACAGGGTTCCATTTACTCTCACCCTAGCACTAGGGTGGCTGTACAAGGACATAATAGCCTGGATAAAGGAGACGGGAATTCCAAATCTGTGCAGTGTACATTGCATATAAAACCAGTCTACTCTGTTAAAAGCCTTCTCCGCATAAGTGCCAAGAAGAACCAGAGGTAGAGTTTTTTTGACTTGCTAGTTTATTGGCATTAAGTAACCTAAAAGATTGAAAATTTCTCTCTCGACCCGAGACAAAACCGGTTTGTTCCGGGTGGATAATTTTGGGAGTGATGATTTTAAGCATGGAGGCCAGAAGTTTCTAACATATTGTTATATCCAGATTTAGCAGTGAAATGGGTCTGTAGTTGCCACAGTCCTTGTAATCCTTGTCTTTTTTGGGGAGGATGGTGATAGTAGCTTCTAAAGCCTGCCCTGGGAGAGGTTCACCCTTGGCAAGAGCATGACAACAGTTATATGGGGAGCCAGGATTAGGAAGAGCTTTTATTAGTATCCCACTGGGAGACAATCTGGTGCTGGGGCCTTGCACATAGGCATGGATTTGATAATCCCACTAATTTCCTCCTGTATGATGGGAGCCAGTAAAGGTGAACATTTCTCTGTGTTTAGTTTAGGGAGTTTGATACTGTTCAGAAACTGGTCTATTTGGGTCACCCTCTTAGTTTCCTGTTGTCTAGGGTCTAGGTTATATACGGTAGTTTGGTGTAGTAAGAGCAAAATTCCTCTGCTATGTCCTTGGTGAATGAGACTAGAGATGAGCAGTAGTGAAATAATACTGTGAGTCCGTATGACATGCAGATGACAGGCTGCGCTCTTAGAATCACTGCACACTTCACTTATTTGGGCAGTCACGGGGCCAAAACTGACCAAATAACTCAAGTATAAACTCAGCCTTACAGGTCGATGTTAGCGCCAAGAAGAAGTGCACTCCTTTTACACCGTTGCCAGCTGATTCTACATAGATGTCTACAGAACCTGTTCTATTAAACGCTTATACAAGTAGAGCCCCCCAACAGAGTGTAGAGGGTGTCAGCAGTAAGTTTGTGTTGATGTCACTGATTATTTTGCCATTGCCCATCAGAACAATAACCCACAAAAAACGGATCCTGTCTGCGGAGCATCCGCCTTCACTCGGTTGTCATTTTGTCAGTAATCCATTAGTATTGCTAATGCCCAAAAAAAAAACTGGAGTGGATCCAAAACAGAGATGACATGTGTGGCGAAACCGACCTCGCCACTGGGTTTTGGAGAGGACTGGCTGCTGGCCTCTTGCCCCAGGATTATGGGCCATATACTAACTTTTAAACCCCTGAACCGATTCAAGTGAATTTTGGATAGGTTTGTCCCCACGTTATACTGTTTGAATTAATGTAAGTTATATGTATGGCCAATGTAAACTCACAAAGTTGTAACAATTTATAATAAGTGTAACTTGTCAGCTTGGGAGGAATATGCAGGTGTGTTTCTATTGTGCCATTGTCCCATTGTGTGTTTAAAGGGTGATGTCTGTCCTGTTGTCTGAACATGTGTATTGGAGATTTCTCTTTGTCTTGAGAGATAATTGGATTACGCCTCGGGTGTCACCAGGGCAGAGAGGAGGAAACCATGATGCATTGTGGGGATGTGTTGTGTCTGTGTGTCCTAAGTGCTGTTTATCTGTCCTATGTCACAGTCTTCATTCTGGTCCCCTAGGGGCGTGTACACCAGATGGGCTGTACTTACATTGTATGTGTTGTAAATTACTGATTGGTTGTATTTCAAACCCCTGTGGGCAGTACTATGTTTTTGGTTTGTGAATAAAAGAGGCTGTACGTGAAGTACAGTCAGTTCCTGTTTCACCTTCAACATAGAGCCTCGTCTCATGTGTGTGGGGATTGCTATACGTGTATACTCCCCTGGCTATAACTGATAGCTCTTGTAAGAGCTTGCTCCTGGTTCCTGCCTCTGGATTTAGGAGAGGTTCACCCACTGGAGCCTTGGCATAGGTCCAGGGTGGGTAGGAGACGGCGAGACCTCCACCAAGCTTCGGCAGTTCGTGGGGTCTGCAGTGCGTACGGTGTCAAGTGGAGTGCTTGGAGTCCTCGTAAAGCACTAGGAGCATTCATTCAACGGAGGTACCCGGTCGGGGTGCCAGGTGATCCGTTACATTGGTGGCAAGCGGTGGGATGGCGTCCTAGTGTGAGGAGAAGCAGCTCGGAGACACCGTTCGTGGATTTACTAAATTGAGGATAACGCTAGTATCCGTACAGCGCCCCTGGCTACAGCAGGATGGAATCGGCTAGTCTTCAAACAGCGTTCCACTACGAGGATGAGGATGACCCGGACTGGAGGGATGCAGTCCGGAAAGGCGTCTGGTATGATGCCCTGGAAAATGCCCAGCGGCGGCGGGGCGAGTGTCTCCCCAGTGAGGAACAGCAGTTGCGGATGCGAGTGGCCCTGCGAATGCCCCTTCTGGGAGAGAAGCCCCTGAATGAGTGGGTGACAGAACTGGAGAGCCTGGTATGGAAGGAGCTTTGGCTAGATGACGCCTACCAGGCACTCTGGTGGTATGTGATTCGGCACTCCCCCTGGATGGCTGAGCACGACAGACCCGAGGGTGAGAATTCTGATGGCCCTGGCCTGTTGTTTGAGGCCTTCGCAGAACCGGAGTTCGGAGATGCTGGAGGGTCCCGGTTCTGGGATATCTATGACTACAGGGAGGCTATGCATGATTGGGCTACAGCGAGAGAGGTGAGACAAGACCTGGCATCTCTAGTGACAAAGGAGTGGGAGCTGGAGCAGGACTACCAATACTTCTTCAGCTCAATTCGGTCCCAATATACACTGCCAGAGAGCTGGGTGGCAGTCCCAGACCTACAACCCTACAGCTGGGAAGACCCGACTGAAGTATCCCCTGCTTCAGTACCAGCTACAGAGGTAGAAGTCCTCATAAACTGGTCCTGTGAGGAACCACAACAGGCAGGGGGAGACGGGACCGAGGTCTCTCCACCGGGATGCTGGGCAGCTGGCCCAGACCCTCAACAGCAGCCGGAGTTGCCAGGTGTGGACGCAGGTGGTCCTTACTCGCAAATGTTGAGGGACCTCACAGACTGGTCCTGGGAGGACCCACAGATGGCAGGTGGAGATGGGACCGAGGTCTCTCTACCAGTCCTACAGAGATGCTGGACGGTCGGTCCAGATCTCCAGCCATCTCCGCAGGGATACCAGGAGGAGGAGGGGGACAGCACCCCTAACTCCGATGGTGCAGATGGGACCGCGGTCTCTGCACCAGGCCTACCGGGATGCTGGACGGCCGGTTCAGATCCCCCACCAACCCTGCAGGAATGCCAGGAGGAGGAGGTAAGCGATTCCTCCTCTCCACAGCCGATCTGCAACAAGGTCCTGGGGATAGGATTCCCTGACCACATCCCAGCGGAAGAGCTGGCATCTGGGCAGAGCGCAGTCGGCCTCTGCCCTCCCCTATCCTCTTCTCCAGAGGCTGACTTTCCACAGGCTACCCCAGTGGAAGCGCTGGCATCTGGGCAGAGCGCAGTCGGCCTCTGCCCTCCCCTATCCTCTTCTCCAGAGCCGGACTTCCCACAGGCTACCCCAGCGGAAGAGCTGGCATCTGGGCAGAGCGCAGTCGGCCTCTGCCCACCAAGTACCTACAGTTCCAAGCTGGAGAACCACAAGGAAGCGAGGAGTAGCAGATGCCCACTCAACAGGTCCAGTATTGGGTTGTGGTTGGACTGCCAGACTAACTCAGGTACTGACCGTGAGGTCAGGTATCTGGTTAGTCTTCCCTGGGAGGGGGAGATGTGTGGCGAAACCGACCTCGCCACTGGGTTTTGGAGAGGACTGGCTGCTGGCCTCTTGCCCCAGGATTATGGGCCGTATACTAACTTTTAAACCCCTGAACCGATTCAAGTGAATTTTGGATAGGTTTGTCCCCACGTTATACTGTTTGAATTAATGTAAGTTATATGTATGGCCAATGTAAACTCACAAAGTTGTAACAATTTATAATAAGTGTAACTTGTCAGCTTGGGAGGAATATGCGGGTGTGTTTCTATTGTGCCATTGTCCCATTGTGTGTTTAAAGGGTGATGTCTGTCCTGTTGTCTGAACATGTGTATTGGAGATTTCTCTTTGTCTTGAGAGATAATTGGATTACGCCTCGGGTGTCGCCAGGGCAGAGAGGAGGAAACCATGATGCATTGTGGGGATGTGTTGTGTCTGTGTGTCCTAAGTGCTGTTTATCTGTCCTATGTCACAGTCTTCATTCTGGTCCCCTAGGGGCGTGTACACCAGATGGGCTGTACTTACATTGTATGTGTTGTAAATTACTGATTGGTTGTATTTCAAACCCCTGTGGGCAGTACTATGTTTTTGGTTTGTGAATAAAAGAGGCTGTACGTGAAGTACAGTCAGTTCCTGTTTCACCTTCAACATAGAGCCTCGTCTCATGTGTGTGGGGATTGCTATACGTGTATACTCCCCTGGCTATAACTCCTAGCTCTTGTAAGAGCTTGCTCCTGGTTCCTGCCTCTGGATTTAGGAGAGGTTCACCCACTGGAGCCTTGGCATAGGTCCAGGGTGGGTAGGAGACGGCGAGACCTCCACCAAGCTTCGGCAGTTCGTGGGGTCTGCAGTGCGTACGGTGTCAAGTGGAGTGCTTGGAGTCCTCGGAAAGCACTAGGAGCATTCATTCAACGGAGGTACCCGGTCGGGGTGCCAGGTGATCCGTTACAACATGTGAACGGAATATTTGCAAGTCTTCTGTGTTTTGTACCCACTCCTGCTTTTGGCTACCAAATCGCATGCCAATTCTGATGGGACCACACAGGCATTACAGCTGCTACACAGACAGGACCCGTTGTGTGTCTCATTTTTCTTCCTTCTGACAGATCAGAGGAAGGGTCAAATAAATGATAATGTCAGCCAAGCAAAAAAGGCTAAATAGTGGCCCAGCCATGAAGTAGGGAAGGTGGGAACAGCATGAGAAGTCCACAGAGTGGCACTATGACTAGTGAAATGAAAGCAGCATGAGGAGACCACAGAGTAGCCCAATCACAGAGTCTGTAGGTGGTGGCAGCATCAGGAGGCCACAAAGTGGCTAGGTGACATAGTGTGAGGTGGCGGCAACATCAGGAGGCCACAGAGTTGCAGAATTACAGTGTGTGTAGGTGGCGGCAGCATGAGAAGTCCACAGAGTGGCAAGGTGACATAGTGGTGAGGTGAAAGCAGCATTAGGAGGCCGCAGAGTGGCACACTGACAGAGTGTGGAGGTGGCGGCAGCATCAGAAGGCCGCAGAGTGGCACAATGACAGAATGTGGAGGTGGTGGCAGCATCAGGGGGCCACACAGTGGCAATGTGACATAGAGTGGATGTAGGAGCAGCATGAGGAGGCCACAGAGTGGCAAGGTGACATAGTTTGTAGGTGGCGGCAGCATCAGGAGGCTACAAAGTGGCTAGGTGACATAGTGTGGAGAGGGCGGCAGCATTAGGAGGCCGCAGAGTGGCACAATGACAGAGTGTGGAGGTGGCAGCAGCATCAGTACTAAACACCGCATCTGATGCTACACTACTGGCTGGGCAGGACAGCTTTTCCAGGGCAAACTCGGCAGTTGCGACCACAAATCCAGTTTGTCTGCCCAGTAGTCCATCTGATCTTCAAGGTCGGCTGGCAGTTTGCACTCCAAGTATGCCACCACCTGCTGGTGCAGGTTTTGCTCTAAGTCTAGCTGCTAGTGAGTAGTGTTGATCATGAATATTCTAATCGCAAATTTTTATCGCGAATATGGGCACTTTGAGAATTCACGAAGAACTCAAATACAGCATATAATACTTCTCGTGGTGAGGGAACAGAAAAGGACAGAGGCAGGTTGAGTACAGGTGAGGGCACAGGGCATGCTCCCATGCCATGCCAACTAAGGGTTGTGTCTTACGAACCCACTGACTCTTGGCTGGGGGTGTCTGATGTAAGTTGCGACGAAGTTGAAGATCGAGTCAACCATTCAAGAACCGCTGGGTTGCTGGTCACGACACGACACTGGGGGCTCAGGCCTCTTGAAGTGACCACTGCTGCCACGGCCCCTTACTCTGCTGGAACCTCTGCCTGCGCCAGAAACATTTAGGTCCTGGCACTTCTTTGCCTGACATACTGTTAGATCAAATAACCAAATGTTAGATCAAATATTTTTTATTTTGCCACTAATACACAGCAAACAGGGCCTTAGAATATATCACTGCATCGCTGAACGGCAATTAGGCCCTAATTGTTTTCTATTTTTACACAAAAGGCTTTTCTACAGATAAGTGCAATGATGAAAGGTGAATATATTTGTATTTTGCCAGTAATACATAGGAAACTGGGCTGTAAAATATCTCACTGCACCTCTGAACGGCAATTAGGCCCAAATATTTTTCTAGTTTTACACAAAAGGCTTTTCAACAGATAAATGCAACAATGAAAGGCAAATATATTTCTATTTCTCCAGTACTACACGGCAAAAAAGCTCTAATTTTCGCACTTCACCACACAACTGCTAATAAGCCCTTTTTTCACACTAATACAAGCCAAAAAATGCTTTAGAACATATAACTGCACTGGACTAGGGCAAATAAAACATAGAAATATTTCCTTGTAATAACCCCTGTTAATGCCTGTATCAAACAGCACTTGCACCCCAATAAGAACGGTTTGATGGAATTACAGAGCTATATAATGGCAATTTGGATCCCCAGTCAGTGCTGCAAGGTGTAATAGGAATGTTCCTCTTACCCAGGCTGTCACCTCCCCGAATTAACCCTGTTCAACAGAAAATGTGTGGATTAATTCCTCCCTATCTTTTCTCTACACCTTGAATAATCTTTCCCTGCACTTATACAGTCAGGTCCATAAATATTGGGACATTGACACAATTGTAACATTTTTGGCTCTATACACCACCACAGTGGATTGTAAATGAAACGAACAGGATGTGCTTTAACTGCAGACTGTCAGATTTAATTTGAGGGTATTTACATCCAAATCATATGAACTGTGTAGGAATTACAACAGTTTGCATATGTGCCTCCCACTTGTTAAGGAACCAAAAGTAATGGAACAAATAACGTCTCAGCTGTTCCATGGCCAGATGTGTGTTATTCCCTCATTATTCCAATTACAATGAACAGATAAAAGGTTCACAGTTAATTTCAAGTGCGCTATTTGCATTTGGAATCTGTTGCTGTCAACTCTCAAGATGAGATCTAAAGAGCTGTCACTATCAGTGAAGCAAGCCATCATTAGGCTGAAAAAACAACAAACCCATCAGAGAGATAGCAAAAACATTAGGCGTGGCTAAAACAACTGTTTGGAACATTCTTAAAAAGAAGGAATGCATTGGTGAGCTCAGCAACACCAAAAGACCCAGAAGACCACGGAAAACAACTGTGGTGGATGACCGAAGAATTCTTTCCCTGGTGAAGAAAACACCCTTCACAACAGTTGGCCAGATCAAGAACACCCTCCAGGAGGTAGGTGCATGTGTGTCAAAGTCAACAATCAATAAAAGACTTCACCAGAGTGAATACAGAGGATTCACCACAAGGTATAAACCATTGGTGAGCCTCAAAAACAGGAAGGCCAGATTAGAGTTTGCCAAATGACATCTAAAAAAGCCTTCACAGTTCTGGAACAACATCCTATGGACAGATGAGTGATGGGGAGAGAAGAGTATGGAGAAGGAAAGGAACTGCTCATGATCCTAATGCAGTGTACTCAAGTTGTGCAGTAGGTGTTTCTGGGTGTAGTAGTGCAATATACACTAACCTGGTACAGCTGACTCTCTGCAAGGGCAGGTATAGGTAGGGAATAGTTCGTGACGCCAGTGCCAAGTAAACGGTGGCACGCCGTTTGCGGATGCAGGAATAAATTGAGGAAACGTAGTCTTAAACAGAACTTCAACTTTAGTAGTCTGCAGGCAGAGACAATATTGGAAACGCAGTTCCTCAGCATACAGTCGATTTGGCAATTCGGTCGATGCAGGCAATACAGTACAGCAGGGTTATTACAGAGTGTTGAACACAGGATTTGCAGCAAAGGAGCTTGCACTCTAACTCTGTCTGATCCTGGAATGTAGCAATCCTCCACCAAGGCCCATTAACCTAAGTCTGGCTTTATATCCTTGATTTGGGCTTAGATAAGTACCTCCTCTGTCTTTCTTAGTACCTCTGGCTCCTCTGATCTTTGCCTCAGTCTCTCCTAGCTTCTGAATGGTTCCTCAGGCCCTTAGGCTAAGATGTTCCTGCTTCTGCATATGGGTATTCAGGAGGGAATCTTCTCCTGAACAGCAGGCTTCAGGCCTGGACTTGTCTCAGACATAGTCTAAACTCCAACTGTAGGTTACAGATACTAGACTCCGTCTGCCTTGCACTTCCCTGACTGGCCTTATATAAACTAGGGCTCCCTAGCTCCCTCTATGGACTAGAAGTAGGAATGACACCCCTAGCAGGCCTGTAAGTGCAAGTTTCAGTGACAGGAGAATACACACATTACATTACATTTTATAAAACTGACATAACAACTTCCCCATAATTAGGAGGGACGACAGCACACCAAGTGACCTTTGGTAGTAACGGGTATTACAACTCCCGTATACTACATACCCCACTGCTTTAAGCTGAGTACGACCTCGTACTCCATCATGGGTCTCCCAACTGGAATCTCTACCTGAAATAGAAAATAGAGACATGCAGGCATACATACATGTAATTAATCTGCATTTACATTTACATCAGGTCCAATTGGCAAAAGTGAAGTGTAGTGACAAGGGGCGTCGTTCTCTTCTCTCAGGATAGTGAATGGAACGGGGGCGCTGACCTGGCACAGCGTAACATTAGAACCAGGATAGTCCATGACAATGAATAAGTCCATGATAAAACAGTAGAAAACAGTATAAAAGTTCTTGGAGGCTCAAATAACAAACATGAGTCCGTACCCAGGTTATTTCTCATTAAATCACAGAGGCTCTCATGCGGTGGAGTCCATCTCTGGGCACAATACTTTTAAAAGAATAAGAATCTCAGAGGCTCAGGTACTTTTGAGTCTGTCTCCGGGCACGGTTCCTTGGTAACTGGTTGCACAATAAAATGGACAGCAAAGACAAGTGCTGTAACACCCCTGATCAACCTGAAAAGGGGGTGAAGGGTAAAAGGTGCAACAAAGGAACAGGCACAACTTGGCGTGGGTAACAAAAGCAGGCAGGAGGTCCTGGAAACAAACGCGGCCTTGCTGACTTTGTGATTTCAGTGGTCAACACCTACCACTGAGCCGTGGACAAACTGGCAGCTGCAACAAAGGACCAGCAACATAGGACTCCTGTCCTGGAAGGGTTAACATCACCTTCTGAAGAAATAAATCAAGGGCCTAGCAGGCTGACTACAGTGGCACATCATATCCACTTTGCTCTGCTGGCAAGTATCGTCTGTAGTATTCCTCTACAGGAGGATGTGCCCACATAACAGTATCAGGGGGCAGCTGCAGGGTAAAGGGGCCCCTAATAGGTATTGGCCCCATAGGCCTAGGGGTGAACCCTCTGGTGGGCCGTGCCGGCCCTGGCATAATCACTGCAGGGTGTGACATGCTTGGCGCCGCCGCAGCAAGCGGTCCGGTGCTCTGGGTGCAGCAATTCACGGCAATCGCGGGTCCGGTCTGGGGCACTGACGGAGCGGTGACAACAGAAGGCGGTCGGCGGGTGGTGACAGGCACCCTTACCTCATCCTTCCTCGGCGGTGTCTGGATCCTGGCGGTGTAGGTCTTACGCAACTCCCGCAACTTCTCCTCCAGCCGGACGATCTGCTCACCGATGCTCTCTGTGTCGGAGTCGCTGTTCTCTGCTGGCGCCACCGGCGCAGGTACAGTCACCGATGACGCAGACTCGGCCTCTTCAGGTTCTGGACTTGCATCTGGTCTCCGTCCCATCCGGATGTTCTCAAAGGTAGCACTAAGTCCTTTTAACTGTTCCAGCTCAGATATTGTCTTCTCCCGACGAGGCAGCTCGGGGGAAGGATAGGGGCTCACCCATTTCTCCAACACGGTTGGCTGCCAGAAGACGTTCGGCCCGATGAAGGAGCTCCGCTCCTGAAAGGCATGATGGGCCGGCTCTGGAGAGCGTTCCGGTTCTCGCTCGCAGCCAGAGTAGTCTTCTCCTTCTTCTGCCTCCCAATCCTCAGGTCCTCGCTTCGGACGGGTCACAGCAGTCACATAGGGGCCTAGCAGGCCCTCGGCAGGGGTGTACTCCACTTCCTCTCCCTCGCGGAGGCTGTGCTGGGACGAAGGGAGGTAGTCTCTTTTGACAGACCTTCAATTGACATAGAGGTCTCTGCCAGTAAGATAGTCCTGAATAAACCCGTAGCCACGGGATTTGTCAAACGACAGCACCACTCCCTTTCTCCTTTCCAGGCGGGGTTGGGTGTGCGTATGCTTCTCGTGGATGGTCTTGGTCAATTCCTCATACACGATCTTAGTCTTTATGTTCCGCTTGATAGCGGCCTCTCGGATCTCCGCCATCAGGGAAGACCATTTGAACGATGGCTGAAAAAAGTCCCTCCATGAGCCATAGTAGGGCTCGGGTTCCTTCTCCCTGGTGCGGCAGGCGGGTTGCTCCGGTCCCGGAGCGTAGGCCGGTGGAGCCTCTTCTGGCTCTACACCGGTGTCGGTCATTTTTTCAATTACAGGTGCGGACGCTGCAGCAACACTCTGCTCACAATCTAACATGCTCGATCCTTCTGAGGAGAGCGATAGGGTCGCGTCAATTAAAGTAGCCAGCTCCTCCCATTGCACTGGGAGGCCGCCCCCCAGGTATTCCAGTATATGGAGGGCGGTGTCCATGCTGGCAGACATGCAAATGTCCAGATAAGCCGTGGCGCCTGCCCTTGACCTTCTTCCCGCTTTTTCCTCAGAAAGGCGCCAATTTTTCCCGCCTTTTCGGGATGAAGGTGACGCAGCAGTAAATTCAGCAAGCTCAGCGGCCATCTTTAGGTACAAACGCTGTCTATTCACTGACGGCAAGCAGGAATGTTTAAAGTCCACAAAACCACACTCCAATGCGGCGATTTTCTTCCTCTGTGCAGCGCAATACTGCACAGCGCTTTTTAGAAGTTTTTGACACACTTTGGTTATGATTTTTAATCCACAAAGTCCACTTGAATAAAACAGGAAAATGTCACTTTGGTCACAGGCAACTGTATAAGGCACAAAGTTCACGCTTCTTGCACTATAAAGCGTGCGAATCCTGTTCGTGGAACGCCAAAAGAGAAGTGCAGTGTACTCAAGTTGTGCAGTAGGTGTTTCTGGGTGTAGTAGTGCAATATACACTAACCTGGTACAGCTGACTCTCTGCAAGGGCAGGTATAGGTAGGGAATAGTTCGTGACGCCAGTGCCAAGTAAACGGTGGCACGCCGTTTGCGGATGCAGGAATAAATTGAGGAAACGTAGTCTTAAACAGAACTTCAACTTTAGTAGTCTGCAGGCAGAGACAATATTGGAAACGCAGTTCCTCAGCATACAGTCGATTTGGCAATTCGGTCGATGCAGGCAATACAGTACAGCAGGGTTATTACAGAGTGTTGAACACAGGATTTGCAGCAAAGGAGCTTGCACTCTAACTCTGTCTGATCCTGGAATGTAGCAATCCTCCACCAAGGCCCATTAACCTAAGTCTGGCTTTATATCCTTGATTTGGGCTTAGATAAGTACCTCCTCTGTCTTTCTTAGTACCTCTGGCTCCTCTGATCTTTGCCTCAGTCTCTCCTAGCTTCTGAATGGTTCCTCAGGCCCTTAGGCTAAGATGTTCCTGCTTCTGCATATGGGTATTCAGGAGGGAATCTTCTCCTGAACAGCAGGCTTCAGGCCTGGACTTGTCTCAGACATAGTCTAAACTCCAACTGTAGGTTACAGATACTAGACTCCGTCTGCCTTGCACTTCCCTGACTGGCCTTATATAAACTAGGGCTCCCTAGCTCCCTCTATGGACTAGAAGTAGGAATGACACCCCTAGCAGGCCTGTAAGTGCAAGTTTCAGTGACAGGAGAATACACACATTACATTACATTTTATAAAACTGACATAACAACTTCCCCATAATTAGGAGGGACGACAGCACACCAAGTGACCTTTGGTAGTAACGGGTATTACAACTCCCGTATACTACACTAAGCATACCACCTCATCAGTGAAGCATGGTACTGGTAGTGTCATGGCGTGGGCATGTATGGCTGCCAATGGAACGGCTTCTCTTGTATTTATTGATGATGTGACTGCTGACAAAAGCAGCAGGATGAATTCTGAAGTGTTTCGGGCAATATTATCGGCTCATATTCAGCCAAATGCTTCAGAACTCATTGGACGGCGCTTCACAGTGCAGATGGACAATGACCCAAAGCATACTGCAAAAACAACCAAAGAGTTTTTTAAGGGAAACAAGTGGAATGTTATGCAATGGCCAAGTCAATCACCTGACCTGAATCAAATTGAGCATGCATTTCACTTGCTGAAGACAAAACTGAAGGGGAAATGCCCCAAGAACAAGCAGGAACTGAAGACAGTTGCAGTAGAGGCCTGGCAGAGCATCACCAGGGATGAAACCCAGCATCTGGTGATGTCTATGCGTTCCAGACTTCAGGCTGTAATTGAATGCAAAGGATTTGCCAACAAGTATTAAAAAGTGAAAGTTTGATTTATGATTATTATTCTGTCCTATTACTTTTGGTTCCTTAACAAGTGGGAGGCACATATGCAAACTGTTATTCCTACACCGTTCGCCTGATTTGGATGTAAATACCCTCAAATTAAAGCTGACAGTCTGCACATCTTGTTAGTTTCATTTCAAATCCATTGTGGTGGTGTATAGAGCCAAAAATGTTAGAATTGTGTGGCTGTAAATTGTTTTTTTTTTTAGCACAATGACATTTTTGGGAAAAACCAATATGGGCAAAATACCAATAGCTCAATATGTGTGGCAAAATACAATAGCTCACCAAAAATCCAAGTACACACATATAATGTAAATTCATTCTTTATTATTAAAAAATAAATAAATACATAATGTAAGACAAAGTACACATAATAGCAGCAACACAGGACGATGCTATGGGAAAAATAAATCCCCCCTAGACTCCCACTGTCAGTATTACAACGTCTACAAAACTGTGCAAAATCCATACATCAATATTGTGTAACACAGATGTGCGGTCTCTGTGGGTTGTACATACTATAAAGTGCCAGTGCAACAATGGTTATCCCACTATCAAATGACAAGTGCTACGGGCTAGTGGCCTATTAAAGAGTGTCCCTAGGATATACTCATATAAAGCCAATGGTCCCTAACACGATCAGTGCCACAGTACCACATTAAATCATTGTGCAAAATAGACCAGGAGTCAGGAAGAAGAGTCAGCGAGAGGGTTCAGTGAGACGAATCTATATGTAGAATGAAACCATTGTGAGAAAAACACATGTAGCAATTTGGGGATTCTATTAGTTTTGATATGGGTCTCTTGTAAAAAAACAGATGTCAGTCTTGTTTTTCTTCAAGAGAGTAAGAACCTGCGACCTCTTTGTGGAATGTTAACGCCCCTGAAATTGAAGGTAGTTATATTAATGGACGCCATAGAGACCAGTCTGCAGTACCCATACATCGCCTCAAAGAGATCATCCAAGGTATCACAAAAGAAAAGAAAAAATACATAGTAAAACAGAAATAAAAGAACAAATCAAAACAATCTGTATAATGTACAGCAACGGTTTGCTAATTACACTGGAGCCTATGTCACATGGCATGAGCCGCAGTGCGAGCAGCAATAGCACCTGAGTGGTCCTTGAGTGGGACCATTCAGCAGGGGAGCAAGGGGGCAGGTGATGGTAATAGGTCATCCTAACCAGGCTGGCACCTCACACCCGTGCTTCTAAAGTGAATATACCTGTTAGGCAAAGGAGAAAGGAAGGAAGGAAGGAAGGAAGGACAAGTCTGGAGCATGCTCCCCAACATAGTCCCCACATGTAATTAGTATTACAAGACATTTAACAGGTGGTGATAACTGAAAAACATTGGAGAAGTATGCATTAGAATACTGATGGTCTGGTTCACAGATAACTGTGGTAAGGATATGGCTATCAGTAGCAGGTCAGTTTATATGTACCTTTGGAGAGAGTTTATACTAGTCACCAAAAGCAACTGGCCAGTTCCCTGGAGATAATAGGGAGGGGTATAGCACTTGAATTGGGTCAGCGCCAAGTATTTACTGGGTTTGGTATTCAACATACCAGGTTAATGGGTCATTGCATGACCCAAAAATAAACTGTAGGTCTTGAGGGTACCTGGACTTGCTTGTTTGGCTTGTCAGGAGGAACGTCGTCAAAGGGGGTCAGCCATCCGCAGCTAGACCCCATTAAGCTCACCAGCTATTGTATGAGTGGGGGGGAAGGGGGGATCCCTCCGAATGCAATAGAGAGGTTCACCTGTGTGAATAGTGGCAAAATTAAGGTGACTCCATCTCCCGTCAGCACAGGAACAGGGCAGAGAGTGAAGGATGGAATCAGCTCACTTAATGCGTCTCTTGCTGCTGGAGGCTTTATGTTTGGACACCACTTTCCAGGGTTACATGGCTGGTATCTGAGGTACCTTGTTCAAGGCGATGTCGACCGGGAGCCAAGGATCGATTGGCAGTAGTGGAATTTCTAAGAGTGCCCAAACGGCTTCCAGATCCTGGGGTGTATGGATCCTGGGGTGTATGAACAACACAGCGCCAACCATCTTTATTGAAGGTGAGAACAAAAGGAAATTGCCACCGATAAAGCAGCTTGTGGCTACGCAGGTGATCAGTGAGTGGTTTCATGACCCGATGTTTTGTCAAAGTAGAGGGGGCCACATCCTGGAAGAGAAGCCCAGGTAAGTCACCAAACCGAATCTTCTTCCTTTCTCGGGCAGCCCGCAGTATAGCCACAGTATCCCTGAAGCTCAGCAGTTCGCAAATAATCTCCCTAGGTGGATTGCCCTGTTTGGGCGGGGGATGGAGAGACTGGTGAATTCTCTCAATAATTATTGTTTGGGCCCTGTCCTCACCCAGAAGGTGTGCAAAAAGCTGCATGGCAGCCGGCTGCAGCTCCTCAGGCAACACCGACTCAGGCAGTCCTTTCATTCTAATGTTCTTACGTTGGCTCCTATTTTCCTGATCCTCAGTCATGATGTAGGCATTATTCAGCGATGTCTGTGAAGGTTCCCATTTATCCAGGTCATGGTATATCTGTAAAGAATAAATCAAGGCAACTGGACTTACTGTAGATTTCTTGAAAACGTTTCACTCATTCTTCCAACGAGCTTTCTCAATTCTGAGTGACTGTACAAGAATTCTCTGGGAATAAATATGTAACTGAATCAACATCTGGTAATTATACCCAGCATGGGGTCAGAGGTCATTATACCCAGCATGGGGTCAAAGGTGTTGATTCCATTAACCTAATTTGAGTCAGTAGGTGATAATGACCTCCCAGAAAAAGGTGTCAAGACAGCATTGTATGTGGCAGACAATAGATGTCTAACCCCCCCCCCGTCTCTATTCAAGCTTGGCTTCTCCATTTTTACGCAGAACTGTATATCGGCGAAACAAAACAACAACTACATCAGCGTATGGCTCAGCATAGAAGAGCCAAAACCTCTGGTCAAGATTCAGCCGTGTACTTACATATAAAAGAAACAGGTCACACCTTTGAAGACAGTCAAGTACGTATTTTGGATAAGGAGGCCGATTGGTACAAACGAGGTGTGAAGGAGGCCATCTACGTAAGGTGGGGGGGTGTTAGACATCTATTGTCTGCCACATACAATGCTGTCTTGACACCTTTTTCTGGGAGGTCATTATCACCTACTGACTCCAATTAGGATAATGGAATCAACACCTTTGACCCCATGCTGGGTATAATGACCTCTGACCCCATGCTGGGTATAATTACCAGATGTTGATTCAGTTACATATTTATTCCCAGAGAATTCTTGTACAGTCACTCAGAATTGAGAAAGCTCGTTGGAAGAATGAGTGAAACGTTTTCAAGAAATCTACAGTAAGTCCAGTTGCCTTGATTTATTCTTTACAGATATTATTCAGCGATGTTATTTGGGCCTCGAAAGATTGTATTAATGCCGCGCTGTGCACTACAACTAGGCCCTGGTTGTTTTCCAGCTTATCCACCCGGTGCCCAAAAGCCCTCATTTCTTGCCTTAGTTCTCTTATTTCCTGGATCAGCGGAGCCAAGTCGTGGGACAGGGTAGCTTTGAAGAAGGATTTGGTGAGTACGCTGTTATCATCTGCCTGTGCGGCTTCTTCAGGGTCCAGCACGCTGCTTGCTTAGTCTTCCTCCTCTGCCTCAAAATCCTGCATGGGGCGGGCTGGGAATGCCGCCAGCTTCTTTCTGAGAAGACGCGCTGTATGCACGTGGATTTACAGCCTCAGACTTGAAAAAGTAGTGTTGTTCTACTTCGAAACGCGTTGTCACATATATGCAAATAAAAAGAATTGTCTCCAACCACTTGAGGTCATGTTATTGCGCCAGGAGGTATCTAAAACAGTGGACCACCAATACCACACATCCCTCTATTGTCTCTCATCACTCCTCCAGGAGGACTGGCAACTCCACAAGTGATGAGCGAACGGTACCGGCAGCACCGACCACCATGTAAACACACACCTACACTAGTGTTGTGACTATGCTTGCACAACACAAAAAGGTGAGCATAATCATTACCTCCTTTTAAACAACCCACCAAGAAACTATTAACCTATGAGCGCCTCTCTCCCTCTCTCTCCACATATGCTGTAGTTTTCTAGTTATCAGTGAAGGTGTGCTATTCTGTGTGGCTGTCCATGTGGGTCAGATTCTAACTAGAGCAGGACTATACAAAAAGGTAGCAGCAAGGTAGCTCCCTTGCAGTGAAGACCAACTTACTGTATAGGGGTTAAATGGTAAAAAACAGGGGATTACCAGGATAATGCCTCTAAAGTGCCTTGACTTTTTTTGTGTTTTGGTGCCTCGCAACCTGGAATTAACATGGATTGTTTGAGGATTTGCATCATTTAATTTACAGAACATGCCCACAACTTTGAAGATATTTTTTTTTTTTTTGTATTGTGAAGCAAACAACAAATAACAGAAAAAGTCAATGTGCATAACTATTCACCCCCCTAAACTCAATACTTTGTAGACCCACCTTTTGCGGCAATCACAGCTCCAAGTCGCTTTGGATAAGTCTCTATTAGAGTTGAGCGGACACCTGGATGTTCGGGTTCAACGGGTTCGGCCGAACTTCGGAAAAAAAGTTCGAGTTCGGGACCCGAACTTGAATGAACTTGACCCCGAACCCGAACCCCATTGAAGTCAATGGGGACCCGAACTTTTGAGCACTAAAATGGCTGTAAAAATGTCATGGAAAGTGCTAGAGGGCTGCAAATGGAGTCAAAATGTGGTTAAGAGCATGGCAAGTGCTCTGCAAACAAATGTGGATAGGGAAATGACTTCAAATAACATAAATCCGTAAAAATAAAAAATAATAATCTTGATCTAGGAGGATGAGGTCCATATGGAGAAGGAGGTTGAGGAGGATGTGGCGGTGTAGGTGGAAGTGGCAGTGGAGGAGGAGGAGGAGGTAGCCTACACTGCTTTTTGGTTTTAAATTTATTTATATTTTTTTAAACTAGGGTACAACCCATTGTGAAGCAAACAACAAATTTGTATTGTGAAGCAAACAACAAATAACAGAAAAAGTCAATGTGCATAACTATTCACCCCCCTAAACTCAATACTTTGTAGACCCACCTTTTGCGGCAATCACAGCTCCAAGTCGCTTTGGATAAGTCTCTATTAGAGTTGAGCGGACACCTGGATGTTCGGGTTCAACGGGTTCGGCCGAACTTCGGAAAAAAGTTTGAGTTCGGTACCCGAACTTGAACGAACTTGACCCCGAACCCGAACCCCATTGAAGTCAATGGGGACCCGAACTTTTGAGCACTAAAATGGCTGTAAAAATGTCATGGAAAGTGCTAGAGGGCTGCAAATGGAGTCAAAATGTGGTTAAGAGCATGGCAAGTGCTCTGCAAACAAATGTGGATAGGGAAATGACTTCAAATAACATAAATCCGTAAAAATAAAAAATAATAATCTTGATCTAGGAGGATGAGGTCCATATGGAGAAGGAGGTTGAGGAGGATGTGGCGGTGTAGGTGGAAGTGGCAGTGGAGGAGGAGGAGGAGGTAGCCTACACTGCTTTTTGGTTTTAAATTTATTTATATTTTTTTAAACTAGGGTACAACCCATTGTGAAGCAAACAACAAATTTGTATTGTGAAGCAAACAACAAATAACAGAAAAAGTCAATGTGCATAACTATTCACCCCCCTAAACTCAATACTTTGTAGACCCACCTTTTGCGGCAATCACAGCTCCAAGTCGCTTTGGATAAGTCTCTATTAGAGTTGAGCGGACACCTGGATGTTCGGGTTCAACGGGTTCGGCCGAACTTCGGAAAAAAGTTTGAGTTCGGTACCCGAACTTGAACGAACTTGACCCCAAACCCGAACCCCATTGAAGTCAATGGGGACCCGAACTTTTGAGCACTAAAATGGCTGTAAAAATGTCATGGAAAGTGCTAGAGGGCTGCAAATGGCGTCAAAATGTGGTTAAGAGCATGGCAAGTGCTCTGCAAACAAATGTGGACAGGGAAATGACTTCAAATAACATAAATCCATAAAAATAAAAAATTATAATCTTGATCTTGGAGGACGAGGTCCATATGGAGAAGGAGGTTGAGGAGGATGTGGCGGTGTAGGTGGAAGTGGCAGTGGAGGAGGAGGACGTAGCCTACACTGCTTTTTGGTTTTAAATTTATTTTATATTTTTTTAAATTAGGGTACACCCCAAAACATTGGGAAATATAACCCTCCAGTCGTGCTAAACACACGTTCAGACAATAAACCGGCTGCAGGGAAGCCCAGCACCTCCAAGGCGTAAAGGGCAAGCTCAGGCCAATTTGGAGAACCAGAAGTTGCAGGGGCTGACCCCTGTCAGTTAGTTCGTGTAGGCGTGTGCATACTTACTGCCCCACCCACCATGTCGCACATCCCCGTGATGTTCACAATCCAATTTGATATCTACTCTATCAACTTTCGATGTTCTTTTATGCGCCTACCATGGTGATTACGGGTGGCGGGGAATCAGGGTTCCAGGCCGGAGAGTGAGCGTGAGAAAAAGAGACCAAATTTAAGGGAGATAAATTTATTTTAAAAAATTGGGATCAAGAAGAAATGTGGGAAAAGTTATTGAGGCGCAAATGTGGGACAAATTACAGAAGCCCAAATGTAGGCCAAAAGAGTCAAGCGGAATTGAGGGAAAAGCTATTGAGGCGCAAATGTTGGCCAAAAGAGAATAGCGGAAATGTGGGACAAAGTATTGAAGCTTAAATGTGGTACAACTTGCTTAAGTTTAAGCATTGAATTAAAGCGCATCATTTAAAGAAGCCTTTCTGAAATTTTATTCCCTTCTACCTTTGCATAGCAGGGGTTTATTCACGTCTAAAATTTTATAATGTCAATGCAAGAATGTAACAGAAAAATTACAGAAATTAATTAACCTGTCTACTTGGTAGAGCAGTGGTCTATGACAGAAAACAATTGTTTATTGTCACCCAAAAATGTAAAATAAAAATTATTGAAATGTATTAAGCTGTCAACTAGGTAGAGGAGGGGTATATTACACCCAAAAATTTGTGAATTTGACCCTAAAATGTAACTGACAAATGTTTTTTTTTTTTTTTTTTTTACCAGTTTAATAGGTATAGCAGTGGTACATCACACCAAAAAATTGCTGAATTTCACTATAAAATGTAACAGCCAATTTTTATTTTTTTTACCGGTCTACTAGGTATAGCAGTGGTACTTCACACCAAGAAAATTGCTGAATTTCACCAGAAAATGTAACTGACATTTTTTTTTTTTTGTTAACCGGCCTACTAGGTATAGCTGTGGTACATCACACCCCAAAATTAGTGAATTTCACCATAAAATGTAAGAGACATTTTTTTTTATTGTTTAACCCATCTACTAGGTATAGCAGTGGTACTTCACACCCAAAAATTGTTGAATCTCAACTGAAAATTTAACTGACAAATATATTTTTTTTGTTAACTGGCCTACTAAGTATAGCAGTGGTACTATACACCCAAAAATTGGTGAATTTCACCCGGAAATGTAATGACAATTTATTTATTTATTTTAACCGGCCTACTAGGCATAGCAGTGGTACTATACACCCAAAAATTGGTTATTTTCACCAGAAAATGTTAATGACAATTTTTAATTTTTTTTTAACCGTCATACTAGGTATAGCAGTGGTACTATACACCCAAAAGTTTGTGAATTTAACCAGAAAATGTTAATGACAATTTATTTTTATTTTTTTTAACTGTCATACTAGGTATAGCAGTGGTACTATACACCCACAAATTGGTGAATTTCACCAGAAAAAGTTAATGACAATTTATTTTTATTTTTTTAACCGGCCTACTAGGTATAGCAGTGGTACTATACACCCAAAAATTGGTTATTTTCACCAGAAAATATTAATGACAATTTTTTTTTTTTTAACCGTCATACTTGGTATAGCAGTGGTACTATACACCCAAAAATTTGTGAATTTAACCAGAAAATGTTAATGACAATTTATTTTTTATTTTTTTAACCGTCATACTAGGTATAGCAGTGGTACTATACACCCACAAATTGGTGAATTTCACCAGAAAATGTTAATGACAATTTATTTTTATTTTTTTAACCGGCCTACTAGGTATAGCAGTGGTACTATACACCCAAAAATTGGTTATTTTTACCAGAAAATGTTAATGACAATTTTATTTTATTTTTTTAACTGACCTACTAGGTAGAGCAGTGGTATATCACACATAAAAATTTGTGAATTTCACCAAAAAAAGTAAGAGACAATTTTTTTTATTGTTTAACCTGTCTACTAGGTATAGCAGTGGTACTTCACACCCAAAAATTGTTGAATTTCAACTTCAAATGTAACTGACAAAATGTTAATGACAATTTATTTTTTATTTTTTTAACCGTCATACTAGGTATAGCAGTGGTACTATACACCCACAAATTGGTGAATTTCACCAGAAAATGTTAATGACAATTTATTTTTATTTTTTTAACCGGCCTACTAGGTATAGCAGTGGCACTATACACCCAAAAATTGGTGAATTTCACACGAAATTGTTAATGATAATTTTATTTTATTTTTTTAACTGACCTACTAGGTAGAGCAGTGGTATATCACACCCAAAAATTAGTGAATTTCACCAAAAAAAGTAAGAGACAATTTTTTTTATTGTTTAACCTGTCTACTAGGTATAGCAGTGGTACTTCACACCCAAAAATTGTTGAATTTCAACTTCAAATGTAACTGACAAATATATATTTTTGTTAACCGGCCTACTAGGAATAGTAGTGGTACTATACACCCCAAAATTGTTGAATTTCACCAGAAAATGTTAATGACAATTTATTTATTTTTTTAACCGGCCTACTAGGTATAGCAGTGGTACTATACACCCAAAAATTGGTGAATTTCACCAGAAAATGTTAATGACAATAATTTTTATTTTTTTTAACCGGCCTACTAGGTAGAGCAGTGGTACTATACACCCCAAAATTGGTAAATTCCATTAGAAAATGTAAATGACAAAGTAGTGAAATGATATAAAATAAAACACGTACAAAAAAAAAATGGGTGGTTTATGAGGTGGAGTTCCATATGGAGTAGGAGTTTGAGGAGGTGGTGGATGTAGCGGAGTAGGTGGAAGCAGCTGTGGAGGAGGACGAGATAGCAAACACAGTTTTAATTAAATTTTGTAAAATTAAGGTACACTCCAAAAGAGTGTGAAATATCCAAAATACAAACATGAGCAATTGCGCTGCATTATAACAATGGCTGCTTAGTGCCGGTATACATGTCTATTCTGCACAAGGTATGGACAAGTCCTGAGGGATCCATGCCATCATTTTAATGAACGTGAGCTTGTCCACATGGCTGTGGACAGGCGGCTGCGCTTGTCTGTGATGACGCCCCCTGCCGTGTTAAACACACGTTCAAATAATACACTGGCTGCAGGGCAGGCCAGCACCTCCAAGGCGTAAAGGGCAAGCTCAGGCCATGTGCCCAATTTGGAGACCCAGAAGTTGAAGGGGGCAGACCCGTCATTCAGTACGTGTAGGCGTGTGCACACATACTGCTCCACCATGTTGGTGAATTGCTGCCTCCTGCTAAGACGTTCCATATCAGCTGATGGTGCTGGTTGTTGTGGTTGTGGCGTGCTAACAAAGCTTTTCCACATGTCGGACATGCTAACCCTGCCTTCTGAGGTGCTGGCGATGCCCCAGCTGCATTGGCGACCTCTTCCTCCTCCTCTGCCTTCACCTTGTGCTTCCAATGTTCCCCCGCTGTCATGCCACCAGCAGCGCGTCTACCAGCGTGCGCTTGTACTCGCGCATCTTATGATCACGCTCCAGTGAGGGAATTAAGGACGGTACGTTGTCCTTGTAACGGGGATCCAGCAGCATGGCCACCCAGTAATCAGCACAAGTTAGAATGTGGGCAACTCGGCGGTCGTTGCGGAGACACTGCAGCATGTAATCACTCATGTGTACCAGGCTGCCCAGAGGCAACGAAAAGCTGTCCTCTGTGGGAGGTGTATTGTCTGTGTCCTCTGTATCCCCCCATCCATGCACCAGTGATGGCCATGAGCTGGTCTGGGTGCCACCCTGCTGTGAACATGGTTCCTCCTTGTCCATCTCCTCCTCCTCATCCTCCCCCTCCTCATCCTTCAGAGCTGTGCCCTGGCTGGACAATTGTGTACCTTGGGTTTGTGGGTGCAGGAACACACCCTCGGAGCCACTTGGAAATGACTGGCCTGAAACCCTACGAAATGATCCCTCTTCCTCCTCCTCCTCCTGTGCCACATCCTCTTCCATCATCGCCAGGAGGGTTTTTTCAAGGATGCATAGAAGTGGGATAGTAACGCTGAGAGCGGCCTTATCTGCACTGGCCATGTTGGTGGAGTACTCGAAACAGCGCAACAAGGAACACAGGTCTCGCATGGAGGCCCAGTCATTGGTGGTGAAGTGGTGCTGTTCCGCCGAGCGACTCACCCGTGAGTGCTGCAGCTGAAACTCCACTATCGCCTGCTGCTGCTCGCACAGTCTGGCCAGCATGTGCAAGGTGGAGTTCCATCTTGTGGGCACGTCGCATATGAGGCGGTGAGCGGTAAGGCCGAAGTTACGCTGCAGCACTGACAGGCGAGCAGCAGCAGGGTGAGCACGCCTAAAGCGCGCACAGTAGGCCCGCACTTTATGCAGCAGCTCTGACATGTCGGGGTCATTTTTCAGGAATCTCTGCACCACCAAATTCAGCACATGCGCCAGGCAAGGGATGTGCGTCAAACCGGCTAGTCCCAGAGGCTGACAGGCACAAACCACTCATCGGTCTGTTGTTCAAGGCCCGTCCACAGCTCCTGCGTGGTGTGGGGTTTGTCCCCCAAACAGATAAGTTTTAAAACTGCCTGCTGTCGTTTACCCCTGGCTGTGCTGAAGTTGGTGGTGAAGGTGTTACGCTGACCGGATGAGGAGCTGGTAGAGGATGAGGAAGCAAAGTAGGAGGAGGAAGCAACAGGAGGCAAACTGAAGCGCCCTGCAATCCTCGGTTGTAGAAGGACATGCGCCAAACTGCTATCCGCCTCAGGCCCAGACGCCACTGCATTTACTCAGTGTGCTGTTATGGAGATATAACGGCCCTGACCGTGCTTACTGGTCCACGTATCCGTAGTCAGGTACACCTTGCCAAAGATGGCGTTGCACAGTGCACACCTGATTTTTTCCCCTACTTGGTTGTGCAGGGAAGAGATGGCTCGCCTTGAAAAGTAGTGGCGGCTGGGCACGTTGTACTGTGGGACAGCCACCGCCATAAGGCCTTTAAAACTATCCGTCTCCACCAGACGGAATGACAGCATTTCAAATGCCAGTAATTTAGAAATGCTGGCATTCAGGGCTAGGGATCGCGGGTGGGTAGGGGAGTACTTCCTATTCCTCTCCAGCATTTGGGATATGGAGAGCTGAACGCTTGCGTGGGACATTGTGGAGATGCTAGGTGACCCAGGTGTTGGTGTTGCTGGCAGATCCTCTGTTTGCGGGGTGGCAGGTGGCACTGTCACTCCAGAGGTGGACTGCAGCAGAAGAGGAAGCAGGAGGAGCCAGAGACCTTTCTTTGTTTTTGAGGTGTCTACTCCACTGCAGCTCGTGTTTTGCACTTAAATGCCTGGTCATGCAGGTTGTGCTCAGGTTGAGAACATTTATGCTTCGCTCCAGGCTCTGATTGCACAGCGTGCAAACCACTCGTGTCTTGTCGTCAGCACATTGTCTGAAGAACTGCCACGCCAGGGAACGCCTTGGAGCTGGCTTTGGTGTGCTCGGTCCCTTGCTGCGTTGGGCAGTAGGAGGCGTACTATCTAGAGGATGGCCACTCAGCTTTTGCACCCTGCTCCCTCTTCTGCTGTGCTGGTGGCTCTGTGCGACCACCGCCTCTTCCTCCGAACTGCTTAGGTCACTCGCATGACCTTGATTCCATGTGGGGTCGAGGACCTCATCGTCCTCCACATCATCTTCCACCCAGTCTTCACCCCTGCCTTCCTTGTTGGTCTGCACACTTTCGAAAGTTCCAGCAGTTGTGTTTCGTCATCATCCGAGACGTGCTGCGATGGTCCTCCCATGTACTCATCTTGAAAGATAAGTGGTTGGGCATCGGTGCACTCAATCTCTTCCACTTCTGGGGCAGGGATAGGTGGATGGCCCTGGGAAACCCTGCTAACAGAGTCATCAAAAAGCAGAAGAGACTGCTGCATGACTTGGGGCTCAGACTGCTTGGCTGATTTGCAAGGGGGTGAGGTGAAAGACTGATGGACTTTGGCTGCAGGTGCCAACTGTGGTCTTTCAGTAGGAGACTGGGTGGGAGACAATGTGAAGGAACTGGATCCACTGTCAGCAACCCAATCTACTATCACCTGTACTTGTTCAGGCCTCACCATTCGTAGAGTAGCATTAGACCCGACCAAATACCGCTGTAGGTTTTGTCGCCTACTCGCACCTGAGGAAGGGGTTTCACTTGTGCGTGCAGCTGGCACAGATTGACCATGTCCTCTCCCTGCAACAGGAGCTCCACTAGCAGCACCACGACCTGGGCCACATCCCTTATTTGACGCTCTCATATTTTTTAAATTTAGGATCTTGCCCTAAATGGGTGTTTAATTAATAGTAGAATAGAACGACAGTATGTAAAGGGTGTATCTCACACGGCCTAAACCAGACTAGGCCTCAATAAAAGATTTTTTTGCACAAAATGGATGTATTTCAAATGCCTTATTCAAACCCCTGTATGTAGAGGTAGTATCTCAGAGGGCCTGAACCTCTGTAGGCCTGCAGTAAATATATCTTTGCTTAAAATGGCTGTATTTCAAATGGCTGTATTTCAAATGCCTAATTCAAACCCTGTATGTAGAGGGGGTATCTCACAGGGCCTGAACCAGTGTAGGCCTGAATTCAATATTGGTGCACCAAATGGCGGTATTTAAAATATCTGAATGTAACCCAAATGTATTAAGGGTGTATCTCACAATGACATCTGCATCAAAGGCTGCCAACTAAATTTTTTGTGCCCAATTGAGTGTTTATTTAAAAACTGAATTTGACAGCAGTATATAAGCCTGTAATTTCACACGTGCTGATGCTGCAAGGCTTGGAAATAGTGTTTTTTGTCAAATGAGTGTATTTTTCAAACCCCTGAAAATGATGGGTATATTTCTACCTTAAATTGCACACTGACTAATACAGATGTTGTAGATTGCCAAAAAAGTCTGTTTTTGCTAACAGAATATGAAAGCTGTATATATTAATCTTGAATTTAACACTTGCAGATCTGGAAAATACTGTTTTTTGAACAAAAAAAGTGTGTTTTTCAAACCCCAGAAAATGATGGGTGTATTTCTACCTTAAATTGCACACTGACTAATACAAATGTTGTAGATTGCCAAAAAAATGTCTTTTTTTGCTAACAGAATATGAAAACTATATATTTTGAACTTGAATTTAACACTTGCAGATCTGGTAAATACTGTTTTTTTAAAAACAATTGTGTGTTTTTAAAACCCCAGAAAATGATGGGTGTATTTCTACCTTCAATTGGACACTGACTAATACAGATGCTGTAGATTGCCAAAAAAGTCTTTTTTTGCTAACAGGATATGAAAGCTGTATACTCTCACCTAAAGAATTATTAGGAACACCTGTTCTATTTCTCATTAATGCAATTATCTAGTCAACCAATCACATGCTAGAGGTCAGAGGAGAATGGGCCGACTGAGTCAAGCTGATAGAAAAGCAACGTTGACTGAACTAAACACTCGTTACAACCGAGGTATGCAGCAAAGCATTTGTGAAGCCACAACACGCACAACCTTGAGGCGGATGGGCTACAACAGCAGAAGACCCCACCGGGTACCACTCATCTCCACAAATAGGAAAAAGAGGCTACAATTTGCACAAGCTCACCAAAATTGGACTGTTGAAGACTGGAAAAATTTTGCCTGGTCTGATGAGTCTCGATTTCTGTTGAGACATTCAAATGGTCGAGTCCGAATTTGGGGTAAACAAAATGAGAACATGTATCCATCCTCTGATGGCTACTTCCAGCAGGATAATGCACCATGTCACAAAGCTCGAATCATTTCAATTTGGTTTCTTGAACATAACAATGAGTTCACTGTACTAAAATGGCCCCCACAGTCAACAGATCTCAACCCAATAGAGCATCTTTGGGATGTGGTGGAACGGGAGCTTCGTGCCCTGGATGTGCATCCCTCAAATCTCCATCAACTGCAAGATGCTATCCTATCAATATGGGCCAACATTTCTAAAGAATGCTATCAGCATCTTGTTGAATCAATGCCACGTAGAATTAAGGCAGTTCTGAAGGCAAAAGGGGGTCCAACACCGTATTAGTAAGTAGTACTAATAGTAATTAGTAGTGTTCCTAATAATTCTTTAGGTGAGTGTATATTAAACTTGAATTTAACACTTGCTGATCTGAAAAATACTGTTTTTTGAAATAAAAAAGTGTGTTTTTCAAATCCCAGAAAATGATGGGTGTATTTCTACCTTAAATTGCACACTGACTAATCAAGATGTTGTAGTTTGCCCCAAAAAAATGGTGATTTGCAATGTCCCAAAAGTTCAGATGCAGTGCTGGTGCACTGACCATGCATAAAATGGCCGCCGCCACCCACCTAACTAACAGAATTCTAAAAGTTTGTATTTTGTGGTCAATGAGCTCAGGGCAGGGTAAAACGATAGTGCCCTGCACCCACACAACTATTTGTCTGTAGATCGCTGAGTTCGATTCTCTCCTATTCCCTCCCTGAAATCACAAGTCCAGCTGCATCCTCTCCCTACACTTGTAACAGCAGAGTGACGTGCAGCGCTATGTTACTCAAGCTTATATAGAGCCTGGGTCACATGCTGCTCTGACCAATCACAGCCATGCCATTAGTAGGCATGGCTGTGATGTCCTCTTGGGGCAAGTAGTATGACGCCTGTTGATTGACTGCTTTGCAGCCTTTCAAAAAGTGCCAAGAAACCGCCGAACCCGAACTTTTACGGAAATGTTCGGGTTTGGGTTCAGGGTCCAAAAATCCTAAAGTTCGGTACGAACCCGAACTTTACAGTTCGGGTTCGCTTAACCCTAGTCTCTGTGCCACATCTTACCACTGGGATTTTTGCCCATTCCTTCTTGCAAAACTGCTCCAGTTCCTTCAAGTTGGATGGTTTGCGCTTGTGAACAGCAATCTTTAAAACTGACCACAGATTTTCTATTGGATTGACATCTGGGCTTTGACTAGGCCATTCCATCACATTTACATGTTTCCCCTAAACCACTCAAGTGTTGCTTTAGCAATGTGTTTGGGGTCATTGTCATGCTGGAAGGTGAACCTCCGTCCTAGCCCTAAATCACGCACAGAGTGGTGCAGTTTTGCTCAAAAATATCCCTGTATTTAGCACAATCCATTTTTCCCTCAACTCTGACAAGTTTCCAGTCCCATCCCCACAGCATGATGCTGCCACCACCATGTTTCACAGTGGGGATGGTGTTCTTTGGGTGATGTAATGTTTTGGGTTTGTGCCAGATATAGCGTTTTCTTTGATGGCCAGAAATTTCAATTTTAGCCTCATCAGACCAGAGCACCTTCCTCCACATATTTTGGGAGTCTCCCACATGCCTTTTCGCAAACTCACAATGTGCCTTTTTGTTTTTTTGCTGAAAGTAATGGCTTTCTTCTGGTCACTCTGCCATAAAGCCCAACTCTATGGAGTGTACGGCTTATTGTCATCCTATGTACAGATACTCCAGTTTCTGCTCTGGAACTCTGCAGCTCCTCCAGGGTTACCTTAGGTCTCTGTGCTGCCTATCTGATTAATGTCCTTCTTGCTTGGTGAAGAGAAATGTGTCTCGATCTTGTCTTCTCTAAATATGTAAAGAATTGGTATAACATCTCACCCACGCACTGTTTCACCTTCCCCCGCTGTGAGTTAGGTTTTCTTATCCGTCCCAGGACAACATTCTGTGAATCTCCTAGAACTAAAACAAACGTTCTTGTCTTATTCAGGGTACATTCTTATATGTGAGTGATTAAAACCTATTCTTTTTACTTACTGCACGTCCACATACCATAAAAGGATGTTCCGGTAGTATCTGTATGAGCACCCATGTTTATCTTTATGATTGGTTTAACGCTGTTGTTACGTAAACTTTTCTACTGCCTATATGAGGCCAAGCGATAGCACAATAAAGTTAGAGTGTTTCTCAGTGATAGCTGTGTGTGTCTGTTATTGCCAACTGAGAAACATCTCTCCTGACATCAGTGTCTCAAACCAAGGTTGTCGTAGAGGTCCAGAAAGGTCCAAATCCTTTCACTTTGGGGGCTCCATCCAGGATAGAGAAGGCCATCCTCGTGTCCGGTAAGAGAGACATCCTTTTTGTCCACTGCCCGATCCGAGGGCACTGGCCACATCTCTACCCGTGAGTTTTTATTATGTATCCGGGATACATTGTTAAGCCTTAAAAATAGACCCCGGGAGTTTATAATAAGTACTTGGAGTACTTTCATGAATAGGGCCGGCACTTGGAGTGCCACGCACAGCATAGAGTCTCAGGGAGATCTATCCGTAGGTTGGTTTGTGTCAGGGACACACCATAGGATCTCAGGGAGATCTATTTACATGATCTAACTGTCGACAGAGACTGTTTAGTACCAGGGGTACATGTAAGAGAACAGTCTCAGGGAGACCTGACTTACCTTGGTTTGACACATACCTATATTTAGAGTATAAGATACATAGAGTGTTAAGATTCGTCTGTTTGTGTGAGAGCTATTGTTCTGGGGGTAAGTGTAAGAACATATCTCACTGTAATATTATCACTCTGTCATTTGGTGAATTTTTTTACTGTGGGTGAAGGAAAATCTAAATGTGAGTTTACCCCTCCCAACTAGGGACTGCAGACTGCAAATAGTGACAGCCTAGTTCTCCTTCCCAATCTCATGCTGACTGTTAAAGCAGAGTGTTTTCTCATGGACCTCAGACAAAATACAAGACTTTGAGAAACATTTATATGAGAAGGAGGCAGCGGGATGCTTTGAGATTAGGAAGATACAGACCCCCACACATAGTTACAAAAGTTCAGGAGCCAAAACCGTGAGTAAACAGAGACAGCCGAGACATTTCTCAGTTGCTCTCAGTCATCCCTGCAGATGCTGTCTGTTTCAGCGTGATAGACCTGAAAAATGCTTTCTTCTCTATCCCGGTTAACAAGTAGACCAGACTCTTTTTGCTTTTTCCTTTGAGGGTCGTCAACTCACCTGGTGCAGGATGCCCCAGGGATATGCTGATTCACCTATAGTGTACAGCATTGTCCTCCAAGCCAGTTTAAAACCATGGCACCCCCCCCTCAGGGTTCTGTACTCTTGCAATACGTGGATGATTTGTTATTGTGCAGTGTGTCAGAGGAGGCTAATGTAACAGATGGTTTATCTTTGTTGAAATGGTTGTCTGAATGTGGACACAAGGTGTCACACAAGAAAATGCAATGGTGTAAAAAGCAAGTTGAATACTTGAGCTTTGTTCTCACAAAGGGAGAAAGGAGAATCAGCACAGAAAGAGTCCAGTCTGTTTCGGGCCTGGTCACCCCGCACAGCAAGAAAGAAATGTTATCTTTCCTTGGTATGATAAACTACTGCGGACAATGGATTCCTGATTGCTCCTACTATGACACTGTAATAAGACAAGCCACTCTGGCAGACATGCCAGATCTCATCAGGTGGTCTGAGGAAATGTTTAATGCCTTTGATTATTTGAAATGTTCTTTAATGACAACTCCAGGTTTGGGCCTCCCTGACTACAAACTCACATTCCACGTACAGTACAGACCAAAAGTTTGGACACACCTTCTAATTCAAAGCGTTTTCTATATTTTCATGACTATGAAAATTGTAGATTCACACTGAAGGCATCAAAACTATGAATTAACACATGTGGAATTATATACATAACAAACAAGTGTGAAACAACTGAAAATATGTCATATTCTAGGTTCTTCAAAGTAGCCACCTTTTGCTTTGATTACTGCTTTGCACACTCTTGGCATTCTCTTGATGAGCTTCAAGAGGTAGTCCCCTGAAATGGTTTTCACTTCACAGGTGTGCCCTGTCAGGTTTAATAAGTGGGATTTCTTGCCTTATAAATGGGGTTGGGACCATCAGTTGCGTTGAGGAGAAGTCAGGTGGATACACAGCTGATAGTGCTACTGAATAGACTGTTAGAATTTGTATTATGGCAAGAAAAAAGCAGCTAAGTAAAGAAAAACGAGTGGCCATCATTACTTTAAGAAATGAAGGTCAGTCAGTCAGCCGAAAAATTTGGAAAACTTTGAAAGTAAGGGCTATTTGACCATGAAGGAGAGTGATGAGGTGCTACGCCAGATGACCTGGCCCCAACAGTCACCGGACCTGAACCCAATCGAGATGGTTTGGGGTGAGCTGGACCGCAGAGTGAAGGCAAAAGGGCCAACAAGTGCTAAGCATCTCTGGGGACTCCTTCAAGACTGTTGGAAGACCATTTCAGGGGACTACCTCTTGAAGCTCATCAAGAGAATGCCAAGAGTGTGCAAAGCAGTAATCAAAGCAAAAGGTGGGTACTTTGAAGAACCTAGAATATAACATATTTTGTGCTATGATTGTTGAGCTTGCAACGCCACTC
Source organism: Bufo bufo (assembly GCF_905171765.1). Classification (NCBI taxonomy): domain Eukaryota; kingdom Metazoa; phylum Chordata; class Amphibia; order Anura; family Bufonidae; genus Bufo; species Bufo bufo. Next base: position 468,266,718 of record NC_053392.1, on the reverse strand, counting down.
ACAATGGGACATGAGACTATCCTGTACACCACACATGATGTAGTAGGCCTTCTCAAAGGCATACACACACAGCACATGTCCGCACAAAGACTATCTGGATATGAGATTCTACTCCTCAGCAACCCCTCCCTCCAAATCAAATACGCAACACACACCTCAGGTCCAGCACCTATCTTGAATGCCCTATTAGGACTTAAAGGACCTGAGGATCACTTGACAGAGGCACATGATTGTATACACCCCATACAACATGAGACATCACCCCGCTCTGATTTGCAATCTGAACCAGTAGAAGGGGCTCATGATGTTTTTGTTGATGGATCCTGCAGCAGACCAAATGACAACACTTATCATGCAGGATATGCTATTGTTATGCTACCCGATGTTGTCCTGGAAGCCAGACCCATCACATACCAATCTGCACAAGCAGCAGAATAAATTGCACTCACGAGAGCATGCATACTACATGAAGGCAAGCCAGTCACCATTTACACTGACAGCAGGTACGCACATGGAGTGGTCTGGGACCACGGGGTCATTTGGCAAAGGAGAGGATTTCTTGCAGCTGATGGTAAGCACATCTCACATTCACAACTTGTCATACAACTTTTAGAAGCCATAAGATTGCCCTCACTGATTGCAATTGTCCACTGCAGGGCGCATACTGGTGGTAAAGATCATGTGTCCCAAGGCAATGCCCTGGCAGACGTGGAGGCCAAGAAGGCTGCACTGATGGCCCCGGCCACATTGCAAATGGTGAAATTAGTACCTCCTTCACTTGAGTTAATTCAGATGCTTGTGGATCTCCAGTCCTCAGCTACTGACAATGAAATGGCCGATTGGTGTTATACAATCTTGCAGAAGAATCCTAGGACAGGATTAATCTGCAAAGAGGGGAAACCATGCATACCACAGCACAGCTCCCCTCTGTTCATTGCACATTTTCATGGAGTAGGACACAACAGCATTCAAACAACACACATGCTGCTAGCACAGAATTTCTATATTACAGGCATTAAACAGTTAGTGTCAGATTATGTGGGAAGGTGTATCACATGTTTGAGGAACAACCCAAACACCAATGTAACCAGATTGATTAAAGCCCTAAGTGAAATTGAGGAAAAAGTTGCTTGTAAGTCTCCATTCGAAGTGGGAGATATCGTGCTGATAAAGAAATTAAAGAAAGGTAAATTTGCAGGAGACTTGACCTACGGACCACTGACTACAGTGGTAGCCGTGACCCGCACAGCTGTACTTACAGAAGAAGCACCTGCCTAGGTCCACGCCACCAGAGTAAAACTGGTAAAGGAGGCACCCCAAAAGGAGGTAATAATGGGGACAAACAGTCCTGACCTCGAAAAAGGACAAAGTGAGGTACTAACGGGAGCAGACAGCTCTGACCTCCACCAGGATGCATTCCCTCAATTCTGGAAGATGGCACAGATAGTCCACTTGTACTGTGGGATTACTGACGATCCTAATGACTCTGCCGGAGGATAACAAAGCTGAAGTTGCTATAACTCAGAAAGGTGGAATCACTACCTTCTGGTACAATTCCTCCAGTACTCACGTTGCAACTTAATCCTGTTTATGCAGCATAATGAAGTGCAGTCCTTCCACGAGATGTGGCAACCACTATAGGAATGGACAGGCTTATATCTGTATTACTGACCCTTATTGGGGTAATAGATGCGCATACTGGGGGTCAGTAGGATGGAATACAGGAGAAGACTTGGGGTATTAACCACAGAATGCCCTTAATTGAAAGGATAAGAATGGTAAATCCTTGATTAGTAGAATGACAATTATCAACGGAGGGGACTGTCACATAGATGTTAGCCTATATCCTACAGGGTGGGCATGCCCTAAGATGGTGTCTGAGATGAAAATAATTATAAACATAGAAAACCCCCAACAAAGGTGATGAAGGAGATTACGTGCTGGGATGGTACTTTCACGACATGGTGGGGGGAGCAGAGATTTAAATGGTCACCAAACACTTTGAAATAAGAGATATGTGTCAATCCTCAGAATGGACATACCCTCAGAAACAAACATACCCTCTAAAAACCCATATACAGTCCCTAGGAAACATACTGGCTATTTCTGACCCTACCTATGAGGATACCCTGGCGGCAGAAACTGGGTTCTCTGATGCCAAGCTATGGTTAAAATGGATAAAGTACAGTGCAGCTTTAGTAAATAAAAGTAATTGTTATATATGTGGGACCGCTAAGCCTCACCTAGGTACTGTCCCCTTAAAGAGGACCTTTCACCGATTCTTACCCTATGAACTAACTATACAGACATGTGGAGCGGCGCCCGGGGATCTCACTGCACTTACTATTATCCCCGGGCGCCGCTCCGTTCTCCTGCTATGCCCTCCGGTATCTCCGCTCACTAAGTTATAGTAGGCGGAGATACGAGTCCCTAAGTTATGGTAGGCGGAGTCTGCCCTAGCGCTGGCCAATCGCAGCGCAGAGCTCACAGCCTGGGAGGTTATTTTCTCCCAGGCTGTGAGCTCTGCAATGCGATTGGCGAGCGCTAGGGCAGACTCTGCCTACCATAACTTAGGGAACGGAGATACCGGAGGGCATAGCAGGAGAACGGAGCGGCGCCCGGGGATAATAGTAAGTGCAGAGAGATCCCCGGGCGCCGCTCCACATGTCTGTATACTTAGTTCATAGGGGAAGAATCGGTGAAAGGTCCTCTTTATTATTGCCCTCTAGTGTTGAGGAATGTTTTTTGAAATTATTCTCAAATTCATCTAGTAACCAGTCTGCATGTGAAGAATGGAAGCAAAAATACCCACTCTTCATAAAAACTCCCCGCCCTGGTGCAGGTATACATATCTATCCTGGTAACTATACCTGCCACAGAGGGGGAGATCAAGGAAGATCCTGGGTAATTTCACTGAAGGATACTGTGCAACTTACAGATACCTCCCTCAGACAGAATCAAGTATACTCGATTGGAGATGTATATTGGATCTGTGGGGATGGAAAGATAAGATCTAGACTAGAGGGTTCCTGGAAAGGAGAATGCGCCCTTGCTAATGCCATCATGAACATACACATTTTCACTGAAAATCAAAAAGACACCAACACACATATACGCAACCGTCGCGCCCTCCCAAAAGGTAGCTTCGACCCACACGTGTATATTGATGCAATCGGGGTCCCAAGAGGGGTACCTGATGAATTCAAGGCCAGAGGTCAGTGGCAGCAGGATTTGAATCCATAATTCCCCACATAACAATCAACAAAAATGTAGACTGGATCAACTATATTTACTATAATCAACAAAGGTTTGTAAACTACACCAGGGATGCGTTACAGGGTGTAGCAGAACAGTTACAGGCAGATTCCATTATGACATTTCAAAACCGCATGGTACTCGATATGATACTTGCAGAAAGAGGTGGTGTTTGTAAGGTATTGATGGACCCCTCATCATGCTGCACGTTCATACCCAACAACACCGGCCCTAATGGTAAGGTCACACTGGCAATAAAGAATCTTGAGGATTTATCAATCGAGCTCAAAAGAAACTTAGGTATAAATAACCCTTGGGATCAGTATTTTGGCTGGTTCACTAACTGGAAACAGGCACTTGTACAGTTGGGAATCATAATCCTGATAATTATAGTAATAGCAATAGTTGCAACATGTATCATACCATGTGTACGGAAACTGATAATGAAAGGAGTATCAAATATGTCATTTTATGAGACTCTGCTGCCTAATCCTGAAGACAACTCACATAAAGGATATAGAAAATATCTGGCGGTATACAGGGAAAAGGGCAAGGGTAAGAACCATATTATATTATATTAGAAATTTGGTTCTAAGATGGGATTGAAGAGAAATGTGTCTCCATCTTGTCTTCTCTAAATATGTAAAGAATTGTTATAACATCTCACCCACGCACTGTTTCACCTTCCCCCGCTGTGAGTTAGGTTTTCTTATCTGTCCCAGGACAACATTCTGTGAATCTCCTAGAACTAGAACAAACGTTCTTGTCTTATTCAGGGTCATTTGGCACAACTGTGTACATTCTTATAAGTGAGTGATTAAAACCTATTCTTTTTACTTACTGCACGTCCACATACCATAAAAGGATGTTCCGGTAGTATCTGTATGATACCTGTGTGTGTCTGTTATTGCCAACTGAGAAACATCTCTCCTGACATCAGTGTCTCAAACCAAGGTTGTCGTATAGGTCCAGAAAGGTCCAAATCCTTTCACCTGGTCTGTGAGTTTTTGTGGGTGGCCATCTCTTAGCAGGTTTGCTGTTGTGCCATGTTCTTTTCATTTGGTTATGATAGATTTGATGGTGCTCCTGGGGATCATCAAAGATTTGGATATTTTTTTATAACCTAACTCTGACTTGTACTTCTCAATAACATTGGCCTTTACTTGCTTGCAGAGTTCCTTGGTCTGCATGGCAGTGTTTGGTTAGTGATGCCTCTTGCTTAGGTGTTGCAGCCTCTCGGACCTTTCAAAAAAGGTGTGTATACGTAATGACAGATCATGTGACACTTAGAGTGCACACAGATGGATATTATTTCACTAATTATGTGACTTCTGAAGGTAATTGGTTGCACCAGAGCTTTTTATGTGCTTCCTAACAAAGGGGGTAAATACATACGCACATGCCAATTTTCTGTTTTCTATTTCTGAACAATAGTTTTATTTATATATTTTTCTCATTTCACTTCACCAACTTAGACTATTGTTTTCTGATCCATCAAATACAATTCAAATTAACAAAACATTGAATTTAAGGCTGTAATGTAACAAAACACGAAAAAGGTCAAGGGGGTGAATACTTTTGCAAGGCACTGTAGGTATAGCCCAAAGTCCAACCAGTTAGTTGGCACAATGGGTCCACTTGCACTGTTTGTAACAGCTTTTTTGAGATGAACAGATTTGTCAGTAGCCAGGCTTTGTGTGTCTTTATTTTATGTTAATCCCACACTTCCAACCTCATTTTCCTAACTGAAACACCTTTTTTATCAATAAGGCCTCGTTCACATCACCGTTTCTCCTTTCCGTTCTCCTGCTCCGTTGAGGAGCAGGAGAACGGAAAGGACGGATTCTGCAGATAACTGAGACCTAAATGAGCGTAACGGAGCCTAAAGACCCCATAGACTATAATGGGGTCCGTTCGGTGTCCGCTCAGAATATGATTTTTGAGCGGAGACTAAAGTCCTCTCTATAATAAGAACATACAGTATAGAAGAAAGAGTGGGTGTCTGATTCCATGTATAGCGGAGCCAAGGAGGTGTGTCTTCTACACACAGACAATCTTGCAATGCAAATTCTTCACCTCACACCACATCAGAGAGCATTTATATTGTAGCGGAGTAATATTATAATCCACGGTGTCTCTGCTGGTAGTCCTATCCAGCATACAAGATACAGGTAGCATAAGTATAATCCCTTTGTCCCAAGAACTGGCCGACACACAGTCTGGGAGTCAACAACCCTTTTATTGAAATGTAAACGTTTATATACAAGTCCCCATGCACAGGGTTTCCATAATGGCACTCCAGGAGTTTCCACATGCACTGGGTTTCCATAATGGCATTCCAGGGTTTTCCCATGCACAGGATTTCCATAATGGCCTTCCAGGGGTTTTCCCCTGGTGGACTCTGTAGTAAACTTAACCTGCCATGCTATTCCCTCATTGTTCATTACTTGTAAGACAAAAGTAATCAGGGACCCGCCGATCCCTCGTCTGGCTATTCAGCAGAAACACAATGGCTGCAATGTCTATTGGGTTATCCCTCAGCTGAGGGGGGAGGGGATGTGTGGCATACACATCTGTTAGTGAAGCTAGAATAGGAATGCCCTCAGTCTTGTACAGTGTAAAATTGACACATGAACCCAGTCTTTGATATACTGAAGGGGCTAGGTTTGCCACATATATGAACTATTAAGCCCTTCAACATTTAAGGACACAATTTAGAAGAGAAGAATTGTATGCAACATAAGACATTTACTCCTTGAGAACTTGTAACAATCCAATGATACAATATAGGAAAGATAGGGACCATAAAGATCCATATCATCAATATTGAAACAATTAAAAACATGCCAATTTGCTGGCAAACTTATGCAAAATAGCAAATATGTCAATATTACCATAGATATAAAAATGCTAACTAAACAAAACCAATGAGCTGATCAAAGCTGATCAAACATGTTGGCTCTGTCACTCATATCTTGGACCTTAAGAACCTCAAAGCTTGCTTTTGCATTCAGAGGTAACCAGATACCATCCTCAATGGAGGAGCTCTTAAGTGACCAGATGTGGTTTAGAGTGGAATATTCCAGGACTGCAGCAATTTCTTATCCCCTCCTCCAGTGACAGTATAGAGTGCACATAGACATTGCAGTGAATCGAGATCTTTGTTGGAAAACCCCATCTACTGTATACGGGATAGCATGATCTTGCAGGGCTGCTGTAATTTGGGTAAGGAGCCTGCATTGCTGTAAGGTTTCTGCTAACAAGTCAGCAAACTGTTTTATGCCTTTATATGGAGCCAGTACATCCCCTGTTTTCCTGGCACTAGCCATCATGGAAGAAGTGGATGCATGCCAAAACATCCCTAGGTAAAGAATCCAGAAGGTGTCGAGGGCGTGTCACATTATGTGCTCTGTCAATAGCAAGGTCCCTTTTAGAGCTAAAGGCCAACAGTAGTTTCATCAAGGCCTGGATATAAGAATGCAGATCCTTGGGCTGTATATCTTCTAAGATGCCACGGAATTTAACATCATTCCATGTCTTCAAGGTCTACTACGTTGGCTTTTAATAAATCAAACTCTTCCGCCATAACAATGTGTGCATTGATTAATTGATTTTGGGAATTAGCGAACTCATCCATTTTATCCTCCATGCCCATTTTATCCTTCTTCTAATTTGCCAATTTTATCCTCTTTCTAGTTAAGTCATTTAGGCCTGAATAGGTTTAAAAAGGTTTCGTTGGATTTCTGAAAATCTTGTAGTGTAGACGTTGCAGCCCCATGTGTCAAACTATGCCCAGCCTCGCTGTTTGTAGACTAGGTATCTGTAGGATCCTGTAACTTAGGCCTTTGCTTCGCTGGGCTAGTCAGAGGGGCAGTATCAGGTGTGCCCATTGCTATGTATAAGGCTGTGAGTAGAGCTAGTTTGTGGAGATGATCTCCGTGCTGACAACAGGATTTGTTATCTCTCACCAGAAAACAGCCCAGGAGAATATGGGGATGGAGCTGCTACGCTTGACAGAATGGATTTGGCGTCATCTTTGCCTTTGTCCCGGTCAAAGAAAAAGTCAAATTTTCCCTGTTTTTTCATGGACCACTTGCCTCTTGTCATCATGTGGACACAAAATCTGATGGGCAGAATCAGGTAAATGCAATCTAGGTTAAGGATTGCTTGCTTTGTTGCTGCTGATGTGCTGGAGCTCTACGGCTATGTGGCCACCTTGCTTGGTCAGTAGGCCACAACTGAAACACCTTTTTTCAATTATCGTTTTGGAGACATTGTTAACAGAGAGGTTGACTTATGGTTTCCGTTCATCGGTCTAATCAGCGATATGAATGATATGCCTGATTGCGTATTATTAGTTTAGCTAGATTGTGTTTGTCTATAGTTGTAACTTCAATATCCAGGCCACATTTTATTAGTAATCAAGGAAGAAATCCAGTTAATTCCATAGGGTTAACATATTTTTCTTCCAACGATACATTGTGTATAGGGATGAGCGAATCCGAACTGTATAGTTCGGGTTCGTACCGAATTTTGGGGTGTCCGTTACACAGACCCGAACCCGAACATTTTCGTAAAAGTCCGGGTTCGGGTTCGGTGTTCGGCGCTTTCTTGGCGCTTTTTGAAAGGCTGCAAAGCAGCCAATCAACAAGCGTCATACTACTTGCCCCAAGAGGCCATCACAGCCATGCCTACTATTGGCATGGCTGTGATTGGCCAGTGCACCATGTGACCCAGCCTCTATTTAAGCTGGAGTCACGTAGCGCCGCACGTCACTCTGCTATGATCAGTATAGGGAGAGGTTGCAGCTGCGACGTTAGGGCGAGATTAGGCAGATTAACTCCTCCAAAAGACTTCATTCTGTGATCGATCTGCAGCTGTGGATCATTGAAGTGCTATTATTGACTTGCTCACTTTTTTGAGGCAGCCCAGAGCGTTTTTAGATCACTTTTTTTCTGGGGTGATCGGCGGCCATTTTGTGACTTGTGGTGCGCCAGCACAAGCTATCACCAAGTGTATTTAACCATCGATAGTGTGGTTATTTTGTGCTATATCCTACATCAGCTGCAGGCTGAGCCTGTGTCACCGAAGTGCATTTAACCATCAACAGTCTGGTTATTTTTTGGCCATATACTACATCAGCTGCAGGCTGAGCCTGTGTCACCGAAGTGCATTTAACCATCGACAGTCTGATTATTTTTTGGCCATATACTACATCTGGTGCAGGCTGAGCCTGTGTCACCCAAGTGCATTTAACCATCAACAGTGTGGTTATTTTTTGGCCATATATTACATCAGGGGCAAGTTGAACCTGTCACCCAGCGCCTAAAAAATAGACCAAATCTGTACTGTTTTAGCTGGTCAAGTTATTTGTAGTGACCGTAAAAGCACACTTTTTTTTATGGGTTGAAAAACCATTCCCAAATTTGCCATTCTCAAAATAACTAGTTTCTGGTATTTGAGGCCTAATTGAAATCTATCCCAAAAAGAATATCTTACATTGAAGCTAGTGATAGTGTCATTCAGAAAAACCTAAGACACACGCTAGCGTGCTGATAGAAATCTGATTCTGTGATTAAACCTATACCTGTCACACAGCGCAAAAAAAAACAGGCCTCACATCTATATTTAACCAAATCTGTACTGTTTTAGCTGGTCAAGTTATTTGTAGGGACCGTAAAAGCACACTTTTTTTTCTGGGTTGAAAAACCATTACCAAATTTGCCATTCTCAAAATAACTAGTTTCTGGTATTTGAGGCCTACTTGAAATCTATCCCAAAAAGAATATCTTACATTGAAGCTAGTGATAGTGTCATTCAGAAAAACCTAAGACACACGCTAGCGTGCTGATAGAAATCTGATTCTGTGATTAAACCTATACCTGTCACACAGCGCAAAAAAAAAACAGGCCTCACATCTCTATTTAACCAAATCTGTACTGTTTTAGCTGGTCAAGTTATTTGTAGTGACCGTAAAAGCACACTTTTTTTTCTGGGTTGAAAAACCATTCCCAAATTTGCCATTCTCAAAATAACTAGTTTCTGGTATTTGAGGCCTAATTGAAATCTATCCCAAAAAGAATATCTTACATTGAAGCTAGTGATAGTGTCATTCAGAAAAACCTAAGACACACGCTAGCGTGCTGATAGAAATCTGATTCTGTGATTAAACCTATACCTGTCACACAGCGCAAGAAAAAACAGGCCTCACATCTCTATTTAACCAAATCTGTACTGTTTTAGCTGGTCAAGTTATTTGTAGTGACCGTAAAAGCACACTTTTTTTTTCTGGGTTGAAAAACCATTCCCAAATTTGCCATTCTCAAAATAACTAGTTTCTGGTATTTGAGGCCTACTTGAAATCTATCCCAAAAAGAATATCCTACATTGAAGCTAGTGATAGTGTCATTCAGAAAAACCTAAGACACACGCTAGCGTGCTGATAGAAATCTGATTCTGTGATTAAACCTATACCTGTCACACAGCGCAAAAAAAAACAGACCTCACATCTCTATTTAACCAAATCTGTACTGTTTTAGCTGGTCAAGTTATTTGTAGTGACCGTAAAAGCACACTTTTTTTTCTGGGTTGAAAAACCATTCCCAAATTTGCCATTCTCAAAATAACTAGTTTCTGGTATTTGTGTCACGGATGGTGTACAGGAAACAAGACAATACCATATAAACAATGTCTCTCTGGATCCACAACTAAGGAACAAAGGGAGACCCCTGCAATAGACATGCCGCTCTCCCTCACTGCTCAGCCTATGCGAACACCCCAAAGGTGGATGGCCGCATATCCATGTTCCTCGGCTATCTATTACCTGAAGACCCTACAATAGTGAAGGGACACGACCACCGGCTCCCTACACTGACACGGAGGGAGTCAGGGTCACCTGGATCCAGAAAAGACAAAATCATAAATACATAAACAGCACTTATCTTGCAGACGACTGACGACTGAGGACTGGGAACTGGGAACTGGGAACAGCATGCACACACACTCCAGGAAGTTGTATCAGCCGCACACTACTGCATTATGGGGAGGAACTTAAAGGGTAGCAATTAGTCCAACTGCATGACAGCTGAGATAGACTAACGAGATGAGAAACTAAACCAAAACAAAGAAATTCAAGGAGGAGGATCTGAGAAGCTCCTGTGAGCGCTTCTCAGCTGTCTGGCTGTGACAGTACCCCTCCCTCTAGGAGTGGACTCCGGACACTCAGAGCCCACCTTCTCAGGATGGGACCTATGGAAAGCCCTGATGAGACGAGAGGCCTTAATGTCCGTCACTGGGACCCACATCCTCTCCTCAGGACCATAACCCTCCCAATGAACGAGGTACTGGAGGGAACCGCGGACAAGACGAGAATCCACAATCCTAGAGACCTGAAATTCAAGATTTCCATCAACCATAATCGGAGGAGGAGGCAAAGGCGAGGGTACAATAGGTTGAACATAAGGTTTCAATAAGGACTTATGAAAAACATTATGGATCTTCCAAGTCTGAGGAAGATCAAGACGGTAGGCAACAGGATTGATGACAGACAGGATCTTGTAAGGCCCAACAAAAACCTAGGACCCAACTTCCAGGAGGGAACCTTCAATTTGATATTCTTGGTAGACAACCACACCAGATCACCAACATTCAGGTCCGGACCAGGCACACGTCTCTTATCCGCCACACGCTTATATCTCTCACTCATGCTCTTTAGATTATCCTGAATCTTTTGCCAAATAGATGACAAAGACGAGGAGAATCTGTCCTCATCAGGCAAACCAGAAGAGCCCTCTCCCGAGAAAGTCCCAAACTGCGGATGGAACCCATATGCACCAAAAAATGGTGACTTATCAGAGGACTCCTGACGACGGTTATTTAAAGCAAACTCAGCAAGGGACAAAAAAGAACACCAATCCTCCTGATTCTCCGCCACAAAACAGCGCAGATATGTCTCCAGATTCTGATTGACGCGCTCTGTCTGGCCATTCGACTGCGGATGGAAAGCAGAAGAGAATGACAACCGAACCCCCAAGCGAGAACAGAAAGCCTTCCAGAATCTGGAAACAAACTGCGTGCCCCTATCAGAGACTATGTCTGAAGGAATACCATGCAATTTGACAATGTGGTCAATAAATGCCTGCGCCAGCGTCTTAGCATTGGGCAAACCAGGAAAAGGGATAAAATGCACCATTTTGCTAAAACGGTCCACCACCACCAGAATCACAGACTTCCCCGAGGAACGAGGCAAGTCCGTTATGAAGTCCATGGACAGATGTGTCCAAGGACGGGAAGGAATGGGCAAAGGAAGGAGAGGACCAGATGGCCATGAATGAGGGACCTTGGCACGAGCGCAAGTCTCGCAAGCTGCCACAAAACCCTCAACCGACTTACGAAGCGCAGGCCACCAGAATCTTCGAGCGATGAGATCCAGTGTGGCTCTTGCCCCCGGGTGCCCAGCAAGGACCGTGTCGTGGTGTTCTTTAAAAATCTTGTGTCTCAAAGCGAGAGGCACAAACAACCTCCCAGGAGGACAAAGATCAGGAGCTTCTGACTGGGCTGCCTGCACCTCTGCCTCCAATTCAGGAAAAAGAGCAGAGACCACCACACCTTCAGCCAAAATGGGACCCGGGTCTTCAAAATTCCCACCTCCCGGAAAACAACGTGACAGGGCATCTGCCTTCACATTCTTAACCCCAGGGCGGAACGTAACAACAAAATTAAACCTTGAAAAGAACAAAGACCATCTGGCCTGTCTCGGGTTCAGACGCTTGGCTGACTCCAAGTAGGCCAGATTTTTATGGTCAGTAAACACGATAATAGGGTGTCTGGCTCCCTCTAGCCAATGGCGCCATTCCTCAAAAGCCAACTTGATGGCCAACAATTCCCTATCTCCCACATCATAATTTCTCTCTGCGGAGGAGAGTTTCTTTGAGAAAAAGGCACACGGTTGCCATTTGGCAGGAGAGGAACCCTGAGACAAGACCGCACCCACCCCTACCTCAGAAGCATCAACCTCAACTATGAAGGGTAACGAAATATCAGGTTGTACCAGGATGGGAGCGGAAGCAAAACTCTCCTTGATATTAGAAAAGGCCTTACGCGCCTCTATCGACCAGGAAGAAAAATCTACCCTCTTTCTGGTCATATCAGTGAGTGGTTTAACAACAGAGGAATAATTCAAAATAAATTTCCTGTAATAATTGGCAAAGCCCAAAAAACGCATCAGCGCCTTCTGATTCTCAGGAAGCTCCCACTCAAGCACAGCGTGGACCTTCTCGGGGTCCATGCGAAAACCAGAAGCGGAGACAAGAAACCCCAGAAATTGGATTTCTGGAACCGCAAACACACATTTTTCCAGTTTCGCGTATAATTTATTCTCCCGCAGGATGAGCAAGACCTGACGTAAGTGTTCCTTATGAGTCTTGAAATCAGGAGAAAAAATCAAAATGTCATCCAAATACACTAATACAAATTTTCCCATTAAATGATAAAAAATGCTGTTGATGAAATGCTGAAAAACGGCTGGGGCATTCATCAAACCAAAAGGCATAACCAAATTCTCAAAATGGCCTTCAGGGGTATTGAAAGCCGTCTTCCATTCGTCTCCTTCTCTGACCCTAACCAGGTTGTATGCCCCTCTTAGGTCTAATTTGGAAAAGACTTTAGCCCCAACAACCTGGTTAAACAGGTCCGGGATCAGAGGAAGCGGATAAGGATCACGAATAGTGATACTGTTCAGCTCCCTGAAATCCAGACAAGGTCTTAAAGAACCATCTTTTTTCTTAACAAAGAAAAAAACAGCGGTAACAGGTGACTTCGAGGGTCGTATGTGTCCCTTTCTCAGACTCTCAGAGATATAAGTACGCATAGCGACCCTCTCAGGTTGGGAGAGATTGTATAAACGAGATTTAGGCAGCTTGGCGCCTGGGATGAGATTAATAGGGCAATCATACTCCCTGTGCGGAGGTAAACCCTGAACTCCACTCTCAGAGAAGACATCCAAAAATTCAGAGAGGAAAGGTGGTACAGTCTTAGTAGAAACCTCAGAAACAGATGTTATGAGGCAATTCTCTCTGCAAAAGTAACTCCAACCATTTATTTGCCTCGCTTGCCAATCAATGGTGGGGTTTGTTTAGTGAGCCAGGGTAGCCCCAACACTAGAGGAGTAGGCAAACCGCTAAGGACGAAACATGACACATCCTCAACATGAGCATCACTCACAATTAAACGGATATTGTGAACTATGCCCTTTAATGATTTCTGAGAAAGTGGAGCTGAATCAATAGCAAAAACAGGAATATCCTTTCCCAAAGTGCATACCTGGAAACCATGAGTTATTGCAAATTGATTATTAATGAGGTTGACAGCTGCTCCACTATCCACAAAAATCTCACAAAAAATGCTCTTGCTCTCTAGCGCCACCCTAGCAGGCAGGACAAAACGGGAACTACAAGCAAACGGAAAACCTTCAATTTCCGCCTCAACCCTGCCAATAGTAACAGACTGAACATTTTTAAAAGATTTTTTCCTTTTTGTCTCTTTATTACTCCCAGAAAACTGCCTGAATCTCCTAGAGGGACAAACATTTGCCAGATGATTTATACCTCCACAACAAAAACAAACCCTCCCCTGCGGGCTGAATCTTCTATTGTCAGAGGCAATCAACCCCAGCTGCATGGACTCCTGCTCAGAAGGGGCTGACAGCGACTGAGACCCCTGTGCACAGAATGAGACCGCTGCACTGTCCCGGGACTGAGTATGACAGGAAGGAGAGATCTCTCCTCTCTCTCTAAGACGCCTGTCAATACGAACAGCCTGAGACATAGCAGAATCCAAGGAGGTAGGTCTTTCATGAAAGGCAAATGCATCTTTCAATCCCTCTGAAAGACCATAGCAAAATTGACTTCGGAGTGCAGCATCATTCCAAACCGTATCTGCTGCCCATCTCCGAAATTCTGAACAGTATATCTCTGCGGATTGTTTACCCTGGCATAACAGACGTAGTCTAGACTCAGCCAGAGCAATACGATCCGGATCATCATATATCTGACCCAGGGCTAAAAAGAATTCATCCACTGAACGAAGGGGCCGTGCCCCCTCCGGCAGCGAAAAGGCCCAGGACTGAGCGTTACCCCTAAGCAGCGATATAATGATCCCAACCCTCAGTTCTTCATCACCAGAAGAATGGGGAAGAAGGCGAAAAAGGAGTTTGCAAGCCTCTCTAAAACGCACAAAATTCTCACTACCCCCGGAGAACGTATCCGGGAGCGAGATCTTAGGCTCAGCACAAACTCCATGAACGCAAGCTGAACCGGTCACTTGAAACTGAGAAAAAGTCTTACGGAGATCAGCTACCTCCAAAGAAAGACCCTGAAAGCATTCAGCCAAAAGTGAAACCGGATCCATGCTTGAGACTGTTTTGGCGGCTGATAATGTCACGGATGGTGTACAGGAAACAAGACAATACCATATAAACAATGTCTCTCTGGATCAACAACTAAGGAACAAAGGGAGACCCCTGCAATAGACCTGCCGCTCTCCCTCACTGCTCAGCCTATGCGAACACCCCAAAGGTGGATGGCCGCATATCCATGTTCCTCGGCTATCTATTACCTGAAGACCCTACAATAGTGAAGGGACACGACCACCGGCTCCCTACACTGACACGGAGGGAGTCAGGGTCACCTGGATCCAGAAAAGACAAAATCATAAATACATAAACAGCACTTATCTTGCAGACGACTGACGACTGAGGACTGGGAACTGGGAACTGGGAACACCATGCACACACACTCCAGGAAGTTGTATCAGCCGCACACTACTGCATTATGGGGAGGAACTTAAAGGGTAGCAATTAGTCCAACTGCATGACAGCTGAGATAGACTAACGAGATGAGAAACTAAACCAAAACAAAGAAATTCAAGGAGGAGGATCTGAGAAGCTCCTGTGAGCGCTTCTCAGCTGTCTGGCTGTGACAATTTGAGGCCTACTTGAAATCTATCCCAAAAAGAATATCTTAAATTGAAGCTAGTGATAGTGTCATTCAGAAAAACCTAAGACACACGCTAGCGTGCTGATAGAAATCTGATTCTGGGATTAAACCTATACCTGTCACACAGCGCAAAAAAAAACAGGCCTCACATCTCTATTTAACCAAATCTGTACTGTTTTAGCTGGTCAAGTTATTTGTAGTGACCGTAAAAGCACACTTTTTTTTTCTGGGTTGAAAAACCATTCCCAAATTTGCCATTCTCAAAATAACTAGTTTCTGGTATTTGAGGCCTAATTGAAATCTATCCCAAAAAGAATATCTTACATTGAAGCTAGTGATAGTGTCATTCAGAAAAACCTAAGACACACGCTAGCGTGCTGATAGAAATCTGATTCTGTGATTAAACCTATACCTGTCACACAGCGCAAAAAAAAACAGGCCTCACATCTCTATTTAACCAAATCTGTACTGTTTTAGCTGGTCAAGTTATTTGTAGTGACCGTAAAAGCACACTTTTTTTTCTGGGTTGAAAAACCATTCCCAAATTTGCCATTCTCAAAATAACTAGTTTCTGGTATTTGAGGCCTACTTGAAATCTATCCCAAAAATAATATCCAACATTGAAACTAGTGATAGTGTCATTCAGAAAAACCTAGAACACACGCTAGCGTGCTGATAGAAATCTGATTCTGTGATTAAACCTATACCTGTCACACAGCGCAAAAAAAAACAGGCCTCACATCTCTATTTAACCAAATCTGTACTGTTTTAGCTGGTCAAGTTATTTGTAGTGACCGTAAAAGCACACTTTTTTTTCTTGGTTGAAAAACCATTCCCAAATTTGCCATTCTCAAAATAACTAGTTTCTGGTATTTGAGGCCTACTTGAAATCTATCCCAAAAAGAATATCTTACATTGAAGCTAGTGATAGTGTCATTCAGAAAAACCTAAGACACACGCTAGCGTGCTGATAGAAATCTGATTCTGTGATTAAACCTATACCTGTCACACAGCGCAAAAAAAAACAGGCCTCACATCTCTATTTAACCAAATCTGTACTGTTTTAGCTGGTCAAGTTATTTGTAGTGACCGTAAAAGCACACTTTTTTTTCTGGGTTGAAAAACCATTCCCAAATTTGCCATTCTCAAAATAACTAGTTTCTGGTATTTGAGGCCTACTTAAAATCTATTCCAAAAATAATATCTTACATTGAAGCTAGTGATAGTGTCATTCAGAAAAACCTAAGACACACGCTAGCGTGCTGATAGAAATCTGATTCTGTGATTAAACCTATACCTGTCACACAGCGCAAAAAAAAACAGGCCTCACATCTCTATTTAACCAAATCTGTACTGTTTTAGCTGGTCAAGTTATTTGTAGTGACCGTAAAAGCACACATTTTTTTCTGGGTTGAAAAACCATTCCCAAATTTGCCATTCTCAAAATAACTAGTTTCTGGTATTTGAGGCCTACTTGAAATCTATCACAAAAAGAATATCCTACATTGAAGCTAGTGATAGTGTCATTCAGAAAAACCTAAGACACACGCTAGCGTGCTGATAGAAATCTGATTCTGTGATTAAACCTATAACTGTCACACAGCGCAAAAAAAACAGGCCTCACATCTCTATTTAACCAAATCTGTACTGTTTTAGCTGGTCAAGTTATTTGTAGTGACCGTAAAAGCACACTTTTTTTTTTTGGGTTGAAAAACCATTCCCAAATTTGCCATTCTCAAAATAACTCGTTTCTGGTATTTGAGGCCTACTTGAAATCTATCCCAAAAAGAATATCTTACATTGAAGCTAGTGATAGTGTCATTCAGAAAAACCTAAGACACACGCTAGCGTGCTGATAGAAATCTGATTCTGTGTTTAAACCTATACCTGTCACACAGCGCAAAAAAAAACAGGCCTCATATCTCTATTTAACCAAATCTGTACTGTTTTAGCTGGTCAAGTTATTTGTAGTGACCGTAAAAGCACACTTTTTTTTCTGGGTTGAAAAATCATTCCCAAATTTGCCATTCTCAAAATTGTGGTGAACGGGAACAATGAGGAAAACATCTAATAAGGGACGCGGACGTGGACATGGTTGTGGTGGTGTTAGTGGACCCTCTGGTGCTGGGAGAGGACGTGGCCGTTCTGCCACAGCCACACGTCCTAGTGAACCAACTACCTCAGGTCCCAGTAGCCAGCAGAATTTACAGCGATATTTGGTGGGGCCCAATGCCGTTCTAAGGATGGTAAGGCCTGAGCAGGTGCAGGCATTAGTCAATTGGGTGGCCGACAGTGGATCCAGCACGTTCACATTATCTCCCACCCAGTCTTCTGCAGAAAGCGCACAGATGGCGCATGAAAACCAAGCCCATCGGTCTGTCACATCACCCCCATGCATATCAGGGAAACTCTCTGAGCCTCAAGTTATGCAGCATTCTCTTATGCTTTTTAAAGACTCTGCTGCCAGGGTTTCCCAAGGGCATCCACCTAGCCCTTCCCCAGGGGTGGAAGAGATAGAATGCACTAACGCACAACCACTTATTTTTCCTGATGATGAGGACATGGGAATACCACCTCAGCACGTCTCTGATGATGACGAAACACAGGTGCCAACTGCTGCGTCTTTCTGCAGTGTGCAGACTGAACAGGAGGTCAGGGATCAAGACTGGGTGGAAGACGATGCAGGGAACGATGAGGTCCTAGACCCCACATGGAATGAAGGTCGTGCCACTGACTTTCAGAGTTCGGAGGAAGAGGCAGTGGTGAGACCGAGCCATCAGCGTAGCAAAAGAGGGAGCAGTGGGCAAAATCAGAACACCCGCCGCCAAGAGACTCCGCCTGCTACTGACCGCCGCCATCTGGGACCGAGCACCCCAAAGGCAGCTTCAAGGAGTTCCCTGGCATGGCACTTCTTCAAACAATGTGCTGACGACAAGACCCGAGTGGTTTGCACGCTGTGCCATCAGAGCCTGAAGCGAGGCATTAACGTTCTGAACCTTAGCACAACCTGCATGACCAGGCACCTGCATGCAAAGCATGAACTGCAGTGGAGGAAACACCTTAAAAACAAAGAAATAACTCAGGCTCCCCCTGCTACCTCTTCTGCTGCTGCTGCCTCGGCCTCTTCTGCTGCTGCCGCCGCCTCGGCCTCTTCCTCCGCCTCTGGAGGAACGTTGGCACCTGCCGCCCAGCAAACATGTGATGTACCACCAACACCACCACCTGCGTCACCAAGCATCTCAACCATGTCACACGGCAGCGTTCAGCTCTTCATCTCACAAACATTTGAGAGAAAGCGTAAATTCCCACCTAGCCACCCTCGATCCCTGACCCTGAATGCCAGCATTTCTTAACTACTGGCCTATGAAATGCTGTCATTTAGGCTGGTGGACACAGACAGCTTCAAACAGCTCATGTCACTTGCTGTCCCACAGTATGTTGTTCCCAGCCGCCACTACTTCTCCAAGAGAGCCGTGCCTTCCCTGCACAAACAAGTGTCCGATAAAATCAAGTGTGCACTGCGCAACGCCATCTGTGGCAAGGTCCACCTAACCACAGATACGTGGACCAGTAAGCACGGCCAGGGACGCTATATCTCCCTAACTGCGCACGGGGTAAATGTAGTGGCGGCTGGGCCCCAGGCGGAGAGCTGTTTGGCGCACGTCCTTCCGCCGCCAAGGATCGCAGGGCCACATTCTTTGCCTCCTGTCTCCTCCTCCTCCTACTCAGCTTCCTCCTCCTCTTCTTCCACCTGCTCATCCAGTCAGCCACACACCTTCACCACCAACTTCAGCACAGCCCGGGGTAAACGTCAGCAGGCCATTCCGAAACTCATATGTTTGGGGGACAGGCCCCACACCGCACAGGAGTTGTGGCGGGGTATAGAACAACAGACCGACGAGTGGTTGCTGCCGGTGAGCCTCAAGCCCGGCCTGGTGGTGTGCGATAATGGGCGAAATCTCGTTGCAGCTCTGGGACTAGCCGGTTTGACGCACATCCCTTGCCTGGCGCATGTGCTGAATTTGGTGGTGCAGAAGTTCATTCGCAACTACCCCGACATGTCAGAGCTGCTGCATAAAGTGCGGGCCGTCTGTTCGCGCTTCCGGCGTTCACACCCTGCCGCTGCTCGCCTGTCTGCGCTACAGCGTAACTTCGGCCTTCCCGCTCACCGCCTCATATGCGACGTGCCCACCAGGTGGAACTCCACCTTGCATATGCTGGACAGACTGTGCGAGCAGCAGCAGGCCATAGTGGAGTTTCAGCTGCAGCACGCACGGGTCAGTCGCACTGCGGATCAGACACACTTCACCACCAATGACTGGGCCTCCATGCGAGACCTGTGTGCCCTGTTGCGCTGTTTCGAGTACTCCACCAACATGGCCAGTGGCGATGACGCCGTTATCAGCGTTACAATACCACTTCTATGTCTCCTTGATAAAACACTTAGGGCGATGATGGAAGAAGAGGTGGCCCAGGAGGAAGAGGAGGAAGAGGGGTCATTTTTAGCACTTTCAGGCCAGTCTCTTCAAAGTGACTCAGAGGGAGGTTTTTTGCAACACCAGAGGCCAGGTACAAATGTGGCCAGACAGGGCCCACTACTGGAGGACGAGGATGAGGAGGAGATGGAGGAGGATGAGGTTGAAGCATGTTCACAGCGGGGTGGCACCCAAAGCAGCTCGGGCCCATCACTGGTGCGTGGCTGGGGGGAAACACAGGACGATGACGATACGCCTCCCACAGAGGACAGCTTGTCCTTACCTCTGGGCAGCCTGGCACACATGAGCGACTACATGCTGCAGTGCCTGCGCAACGACAGCAGAGTTGCCCACATTTTAACGTGTGCGGACTACTGGGTTGCCACCCTGCTGGATCCCCGGTACAAAGACAATGTGCCCACCTTACTTCCTACACTGGAGCGTGATAGGAAGATGCGCGAGTACAAGCGCACGTTGGTAGACGCGCTACTGAGAGCATTCCCAAATGTCACAGGGGAACCAGTGGAAGCCCAAGGCGAAGGCAGAGGAGGAGCAAGAGGTCGCCAACGCAGCTGTGTCACGGCCAGCTCCTCTGAGGGCAGGGTTAGCATGGTAGAGATGTGGAAAAGTTTTGTCACCACGCCACAGCTAACTGCACCACCACCTGATACGGTACGTGTTAGCAGGAGGCAACATTTCACTAACATGGTGGAACAGTACCTGTGCACACCCCTCCACGTACTGACTGATGGTTCGGCCCCATTCAACTTCTGGGTCTCCAAATTGTCCACGTGGCCAGAGCTAGCCTTTTATGCCTTGGAGGTGCTGGCCTGCCCGAGGGCCAGCGTTTTGTCTGAACGTGTATTCAGCATGGCAGGGGGTGTCATTACAGACAAACGCAGCCGCCTGTCTACAGCCAATGTGGACAAGCTGACGTTCATAAAAATGAACCAGGCATGGATCCCACAGGACCTGTTTATCCCTTGTGCAGATTATATATTAACTACCTCCCCTTAACAATATATTATTCTACTCCAGGGCACTTCCTCATTCAATACTATTTTTAATTTCATTTTACCATTATATTGCGGGGCAACCCAAAGTTGAATGAACCTCTCCTCTGTCTGGGTGCCGGGGCCTAAATGTGTGACAGTGGCCTGTTCCAGTGGTGGGTGACGTGAAGCCTGATTCTCTGCTATGACATGAAGACAGATTCTGCGCTGACATGAAGCCAGATTCTCTGTTACGCGACCTCTCTCCTCTGCCTGGGTGCCTGGGCCTAAATATGTGACAGTGGCCTGTTCCAGTGGTGGGTGACGTGAAGCCTGATTCTCTGCTATGACATGAATACAGATTCTGCGCTGACATAAGGCCAGATTCTCTGTTACGGGACCTCTCTCCTCTGCCTGGGTGCCTGGGCCTAAATGTGTGACAGTGGCCTGTTCCAGTGGTGGGTGACGTGAAGCCTGATTCTCTGCTATGACATGAATACAGATTCTGTGCTGACATAAGGCCAGATTCTCTGTTACGGGACCTCTCTCCTCTGGCTGGGTGCCTGGGCCTAAATGTGTGACAGTGGCCTGTTCCAGTGGTGGGTGACGTGAAGCCTGATTCTCTGCTATGACATAAAGACAGATTCTGCGCTGACATGAAGACAGATTCTCTGCTATGGCATGAAGAGACTGATTCTCTGCTGACATGAAGCCAGATTCTTTGCTATGGCATGAAGAGACTGATTCTCTGCTGAAGTGAAGCCAGATTCTCTGCTATGGGACCTCTGTCCAATTGATATTGGTTCATTTTTATTTTTTTTATTTTTATTTGAATTCAATTCCCTATCCACATTTGTTTGCAGGGGATTTACCTACATGTTGCTGCCTTTTGCAGCCCTCTAGCTCTTTCCTGGGCTGTTTTACAGCCTTTTTAGTGCCCAAAAGTTCGGGTCCCCATTGACTTCAATGGGGTTCGGGTTCGGGACGAATTTCGGATCGGGTTCGGATCCCGAACCCGAACATTTCCGGGAAGTTCGGCCGAACTTCTCGAACCCGAACATCCAGGTGTTCGCTCAACTCTAATTGTGTACCATAGTAAGAAGAAAATTAGCTAAAACATTTCATGACAGTTGCTTTAAATCTATAAGGCAAAGCAGATGTTTAGTACTCTATATAATCCCTTCATTTATCATTTACTGTAAGTTTCTCAGAGTAAGAAGACTCAAAGTCTACTTAAAATTTGATAATAGAAATGAAGTACCGTAATTTAATGAGGTGTCATATATTGCAGCACCTCTTACAGATAGCTTGAGTTGTATCATAGCTTTTATTATTAGAATAATTATGATATACTGTATAATTATGATTATCCCAGATGACAGATCCCTCTATGAAAGTGACATAGAAAATTGAATGCATTGATTCATTGTCACAAATAGGATCATCTCCTGTGTTGAGTGGACCTGTGTGACACTTGCATGATGACTGGAAAGATTTCCCTTCATTATAAAAATAAATTATTAAAGAGGTTTTCTGGCCAAAATGAATTTATAACAGTACAGACAGATGCTTAAACCTTCTGTATGGTTTCTATTACTAATCAATAGCATTGGCTCATCTTTTGGATGCCACGCTTCCTTGGAAACATCCACATTCATGGGCTGGACTATACCATTCCACTTTAATGATTTTAAAAGACATTAATATTTTAGCATTTCAAGTTTGAATGAGTGAAGTGTAGCAGAGTCTGTAGGATTTGGGTGTAGTTATAGGACTATGGGGGAAATTTATCAAACTGGTGTAAAGTAGAACTGGCTTAGTCGCCCATAAAAAACAATCAGATTCCACCTTTAATTTTTCACAGCTCCTTTGGAAAGGTGGAATCTGGTTTACACTGGGAACTAAGCCAGTTCTACTTTACTCCAGTTTGATAAATTTCCTCCTATATCTTTGGAGGACAAGACTAGATGAAGTACACAAAGTTGGTTTATGACAAATGTGAATGACATTAAAAATCAGAAGAGGATGTGTGTTGTACACATTTATTTATGGTTAAGGAAAAGAAGAAAATGGGTTAAAGAGGGCATGTTGATCTGTGAATATAACATGAATATATCCAGTTTAATAGCAGGCTAAAGGGGTATACCGGTTGCATGAAGTTATTCCCTATC
The DNA here is from genome assembly GCF_905171765.1 of Bufo bufo. Classification (NCBI taxonomy): domain Eukaryota; kingdom Metazoa; phylum Chordata; class Amphibia; order Anura; family Bufonidae; genus Bufo; species Bufo bufo. The sequence goes on along the minus strand of NC_053392.1, from coordinate 468,243,832 downwards.
CAAAAGTTAGGGGAAAACTATTGGTGAGGGTCCTATCACAGGGAACCACTGATTATGACATTGGGGACCCTGTACCCCGTGGAGCCCTCCAAAATTAAGGGAGTGGCTGATTGGGCATGCACACAGCATCTCCATGAATATTTATGAGAGTTCCAAAGACAGCCAACGCTATACTCAGCTGTCTCTGGAACGCCGATAGAAATGACTAGAGCGTCTGAGTGCGTTCAAAAACAGCCACTCCATTCATTTCAGGGGGCAACACAGGGTACAGTTTCCCCATTCTCATTATCGGTGGGCATCCTAGAGGAATGACTCCCACTGATCTAATAGTTATCCCCTATTCTGTGGTTCATATAACCAGAATACCTTTTAAATGTGTTCTGTGGGAATTAAGAAAATGAATGGGGATGAGCGAACCCGAACTGTATAGTTCGGGTTCGTACCGAATTTTGGGGTGTCCGTGACACGGACCCGAACATTTTCGTAAAAGTCCGTGTTCGGGTTCGGTGTTCGGCGCATTCTTGGCGCTTTTTGAAAGGCTGCAAAGCAGCCAATCAACAAGCGTCATACTACTTGCCCCAAGAGGCCATCACAGCCTTGCCTACTATTGGCATGGCTGTGATTGGCCAGTGCAGCATGTGACCCAGCCTCTATATAAGCTTGGGTCACGTTGCGCTGCACGTCACTCTGCTGATTGAAGCATAGGGAGAGGTTGCAGCTGCGATGTTAGGGCGAGATTAGGCAGTAATTAACTCCTCCAAAAGACTTCATTCTGTGATCGATCTGCAGCTGTGGATCATTGAAGTGCTAATATTGACTTGCTCACTTTTTTGAGGCTGCCCAGAGCGTTTTTAGATCACTTTTTTTCTGGGGTGATCGGCGGCCATTTTGTGACTTGTGGTGCGCCAGCACAAGCTATCACCAAGTGTATTTAACCATCAATAGTGTGGTTATTTTGTGCTATATCCTACATCAGCTGCAGGCTGAGCCTGTGTCACCGAAGTGCATTTAACCATCAATAGTCTGGTTATTTTTTGGCCATATACTACATCAGCTGCAGGCTAAGCCTGTGTCACCGAAGTGCATTTACCATCAACAGTCTGATTATTTATTGGCCATATACTACATCTGGTGCAGGCTGAGCCTGTGTCACCCAAGTGCATTTAACCATCAACAGTGTGGTTATTTTTTGGCCATATACTACATCAGGGGCAAGTTGAGCCTGTCACCCAGCGCCTAAAAAATAGACCTGACATTTCTATTCAACCAAATCTGTACTGTTTTAGCTGGTCAAGTTATTTGTAGTGACCGTAAAAGCACACTTTTTGTTCTGGGTTGAAAAACTATTCCCAAATTTGCCATTCTCAAAATAACTAGTTTCTGGTATATAAAGCCTACTTGAAATCTATCCCAAAAAGGATATCTTACATTGAAGGTACTGATAGTGTCATTCAGAAAAACCTAAGACACACGCTACCGTGCAGATAGAAGTCTGATTCTGTGATTAAACCTTAACCTGTCACACAGTGCAAAAAAAAAAACAGGTCTCACATGTCTATTCAAGCAAATCTGTACTGTTTTAGCTGGTCAAGTTATTTGTAGTGACCGTAAAAGCCCTTTTTTTTTCTGGGTTGAAAAACTATTCCCAAATTTGCCATTCTCAAAATAACTAGTTTCTGGTATTTGAGGCCTACTTGAAATCTATCCCAAAAAGGATATCTTACATTGAAGCTAGTGATAGTGTCATTCAGAAAAACCTAAGACACACGCTACCGTGCAGATAGAAGTCTGATTCTGAGATTAAACCTTAACCTGTCACACAGTGCAAAAAAAAACAGGTCTCACATTTCTATTCAAGCAAATCTGTACTGTTTTAGCTGGTCAAGTTATTTGTAGCGACCGTAAAAGCACTTTTTTTTTTCTGGTTTGAAAAACTATTCCCAAATTTGCCATTCTCAAAATAACTAGTTTCTGGTATTTGAGGCCTACTTGAAATCTATCCCAAAAAGGATATCTTACATTGAAGGTACTGATAGTGTCATTCAGAAAAACCTAAGACACACGCTACCGTGCAGATAGAAGTCTGATTCTGAGATTAAACCATAACCTGTCACACAGTGCAAAAAAAAAACAGGTCTCACATTTCTATTCAAGCAAATCTGTACTGTTTTAGCTGGTCAAGTTATTTGTAGTGACCGTAAAAGCACTTTTTTTTTCTGGGTTGAAAAACTATTCCCAAATTTGCCATTCTCAAAATAACTAGTTTCTGGTATTTGAGGCCTACTTGAAATCTATCCCAAAAAGGATATCTTACATTAAAGGTACTGATAGTGTCATTCAGAAAAACCTAAGACACACGCTACCGTGCAGATAGAAGTCTGATTCTGAGATTAAACCTTAACCTGTCACACAGTGCAAAAAAAAACAGGTCTCACATTTCTATTCAAGCAAATCTGTACTGTTTTAGCTGGTCAAGTTATTTGTAGTGACCGTAAAAGCACATTTTTTTTCTGGGTTGAAAAACTATTTCCAAATTTGCCATTCTCAAAATAACTAGTTTCTGGTATTTGAGGCCTACTTGAAATCTATCCCAAAAAGGATATCTTACATTAAAGGTACTGATAGTGTCATTCAGAAAAACCTAAGACACACGCTACCGTGCAGATAGAAGTCTGATTCTGTGATTAAACCTTAACCTGTCACACAGTGCAAAAAAAAAACAGGTCTCACATTTCTATTCAAGCAAATCTGTACTGTTTTAGCTGGTCAAGTTATTTGTAGTGACCGTAAAAGCACATTTTTTTTCTGGGTTGAAAAACTATTTCCAAATTTGCCATTCTCAAAATAACTAGTTTCTGGTATTTGAGGCCTACTTGAAATCTATCCCAAAAAGGATATCTTACATTGAAGGTACTGATAGTGTCATTCAGAAAAACCTAAGACACACGCTACCGTGCAGATTGAAGTCTGATTCTGTGATTAAACCTTAACCTGTCACACAGTGCAAAAAAAAAACAGGTCTCACATTTCTATTCAAGCAAATCTGTACTGTTTTAGCTGGTCAAGTTATTTGTAGCGACCGTAAAAGCACATTTTTTTTTCTGGGTTGAAAAACTATTCCCAAATTTGCCATTCTCAAAATAACTAGTTTCTGGTATTTGAGGCCTACTTGAAATCTATCCCAAAAAGGATATCTTACATTGAAGGTACTGATAGTGTCATTCAGAAAAACCTAAGACACACGCTAACGTGCAGATAGAAGTCTGATTCTGTGATTAAACCTTAACCTGTCACACAGTGCAAAAAAAAAACAGGTCTCACATTTCTATTCAAGCAAATCTGTACTGTTTTAGCTGGTCAAGTTATTTGTAGCGACCGTAAAAGCACATTTTTTTTTCTGGGTTGAAAAACTATTCCCAAATTTGCCATTCTCAAAATAACTAGTTTCTGGTATTTGAGGCCTACTTGAAATCTATCCCAAAAAGGATATCTTACATTGAAGGTACTGATAGTGTCATTCAGAAAAACCTAAGACACATGCTACCGTGCAGATAGAAGTCTGATTCTGTGATTAAACCTTAACCTGTCACACAGTGCAAAAAAAAAACAGGTCTCACATTTCTATTCAAGCAAATCTGTACTGTTTTAGCTGGTCAAGTTATTTGTAGTGACCGTAAAAGCACTTTTTTTTTTCTGGGTTGAAAAACTATTCCCAAATTTGCCATTCTCAAAATTGTGGTGAACGGGAACAATGAGGAAAACATCTAATAAGGGACGCGGACGTGGACATGGTCGTGGTGGTGTTAGTGGATCCTCTGGTGCTGGGAGAGGACGTGGCCGTTCTGCCACAGCCACACGTCCTAGTGTACCAACTACCTCAGGTCCCAGTAGCCGCCAGAATTTACAGGGATATTTGGTGGGGCCCAATGCCGTTCTAAGGATGGTAAGGCCTGAGCAGGTACAGGCATTAGTCAATTGGGTGGCCGACAGTGCATCCAGCACGTTTACATTATCTCCCACCCAGTCTTCTGCAGAAAGCGCACAGATGGCGCAGGAAAACCAAGCCCATCAGTCTGTCACATAACCCCTATGCATATCAGGGAAACTGTCTGAGCCTCAAGTTATGCAGCAGTCTCTTATGCTGTTTGAAGACTCTGCTGCCAGGGTTTCCCAAGGGCATCCACCTAGCTCTTCACCGGGGGTGGAAGAGATAGAATGCACTAACGCACAACCACTTATTTTTCCTGATGATGAGGACATGGGAATACCACCTCAGCACGTCTCTGATGATGACGAAACACAGGTGCCAACTGCTGCGTCTTTCTGCAGTGTGCAGACTGAACAGGAGGTCAGGGATCAAGACTGGGTGGAAGACGATGCAGGGGACGATGAGGTCCTAGACCCCACATGGAATGAAGGTCGTGCCACTGACTTTCACAGTTCGGAGGAAGAGGCAGTGGTGAGACCGAGCCAACAGCGTAGCAAAAGAGGGAGCAGTGGGCAAAATCAGAACACCCGCCGCCAAAGAGACTCCGCCTGCTACTGACCGCCGCCATCTGGGACCGAGCACCCCAAAGGCAGCTTCAAGGAGTTCCCTGGCATGGCACTTCTTCAAACAATGTGCTGACGACAAGACCCGAGTGGTTTGCACGCTGTGCCATCAGAGCCTGAAGCGAGGCATTAACGTTCTGAACCTTAGCACAACCTGCATGATCAGGCACCTGCATGCAAAGCATGAACTGCAGTGGAGTAAACACCTTAAAAACAAAGAAGTCACTCAGGCTCCCCCTGCTGCCTCTTCTGCTGCTGCCGCCTCGGCCTCTTCTGCTGCTGCCGCCGCCTCGGCCTCTTCTGCTGCTGCTGCCGCCGCCTCGGCCTCTTCCTCTGCCTCTGGAGGAACGTTGGCACCTGCCGCCCAGCAAACATGGGATGTACCACCAACACCACCACCTGCGTCACCAAGCATCTCAACCATGTCACACGGCAGCGTTCAGCTCTCCATCTCACAAACATTTGAGAGAAAGTGTAAATTCCCACCTAGCCACCCTCGATCCCTGGCCCTGAATGCCAGCATTTCTAAACTACTGGCCTATGAAATGCTGTCATTTAGGCTGGTGGACACAAACAGCTTCAAACAGCTCATGTCGCTTGCTGTCCCACAGTATGTTGTTCCCAGCCGCCACTACTTCTCCAAGAGAGCCGTGCCTTCCCTGCACAAACAAGTGTCTGATAAAATCAAGTGTGCACTGCGCAACGCCATCTGTGGCAAGGTCCACCTAACCACAGATATGTGGACCAGTAAGCACGGCCAGGGACGCTATATCTCCCTAACTGCACACTGGGTAAATGTAGTGGCGGCTGGGCCCCAGGCGGAGAGCTGTTTGGCGCACGTCCTTCCGCCGCCAAGGATCGCAGGGCAACATTCTTTGCCTCCTGTCTCCTCTTCCTCCTACTCAGCTTCCTCCTCCTCTTCTTCCACCTGCTCATCCAGTCAGCCACACACCTTCACCACCAACTTCAGCACAGCCCGGGGTAAACGTCAGCAGGCCATTCTGAAACTCATATGTTTGGGGGACAGGCCCCACACCGCACAGGAGTTGTGGCGGGGTATAGAACAACAGACCGACTAGTGGTTGCTGCCGGTGAGCCTCAAGCCCGGCCTGGTGGTGTGCGATAATGGGCGAAATCTCGTTGCAGCTCTGGGACTAGCCGGTTTGACGCACATCCCTTGCCTGGCGCATGTGCTGAATTTGGTGGTGCAGAAGTTCATTCGCAACTACCCCGACATGTCAGAGCTGCTGCATAAAGTGCGGGCCGTCTGTTCGCGCTTCCGGCGTTCACACCCTGCCGCTGCTCGCCTGTCTGCGCTACAGCGTAACTTCGGCCTTCCCGCTCACCGCCTCATATGCGACGTACCCACCAGGTGGAACTCCACCTTGCATATGCTGGACAGACTGTGCCAACATGGCCAGTGGCGATGACGCCGTTATCAGCGTTACAATACCACTTCTATGTCTCCTTGAGAAAACACTTAGGGCGATAATGGTAGAGGAGGTGGCCCAGGAGGAAGAGGAGGAAGAGGAGTCATTTTTAGCACTTTTAGGCCAGTCTCTTCAAAGTGACTCAGAGGGAGGTTTTTTGCAACACCAGAGGCCAGGTACAAATATGGCCAGACAGGGCCCACTACTGGAGGACGAGGAGGACAAGGATGAGAAGGAGGTAAAGGAGGATGAGGATGAAGCATGTTCACAGCGGGGTGGCACCCAAAGCAGCTCGGGCCCATCACTGGTGCGTGGCTGGGGGGAAACACAGGACGATGACGATACGCCTCCCACAGAGGACAGCTTGTCCTTACCTCTGGGCAGCCTGGCACACATGAGCGACTACATGCTGCAGTGCCTGCGCAATGACAGCAGAGTTGCCCACATTTTAATGTGTGTGGACTACTGGGTTGCCACCCTGCTGGATCCCCGGTACAAAGACAATGTGCCCACCTTACTTCCTACACTGGAGCGTGATAGGAAGATGCGCGAGTACAAGCGCACGTTGGTAGACGCGCTACTGAGAGCATTCCCAAATGTCACAGGGGAACCAGTGGAAGTCCAAGGCGAAGGCAGAGGAGGAGCAAGAGGTCGCCAACGCATCTGTGTCACGGCCAGCTCCTCTGAGGGCAGGGTTAGCATGGCAGAGATGTGGAAAAGTTTTGTCACCACGCCACAGCTAACTGCACCACCACCTGATACGGAACGTGTTAGCAGGAGGCAACATTTCACTAATATGGTGGAACAGTACCTGTGCACACCCCTCCACGTACTGACTGATGGTTCGGCCCCATTCAACTTCTGGGTCTCCAAATTGTCCACGCGGCCAGAGCTAGCCTTTTATGCCTTGAAGGTGCTGGCCTGCCCGGCGGCCAGCGTTTTGTCTGAACGTGTATTCAGCACGGCAGGGGGCGTCATTACAGACAAACGCAGCCGCCTGTCTACAGCCAATGTGGACAAGCTGACGTTCATAAAAATGAACCAGGCATGGTTCCCACAGGACCAGTCCATCCCTTGTGCAGATTAGATATTAACTACCTCCCCTTAACAATATATTATTCTACTCCAGGGCACTTCCTCATTCAATACTATTTTTAATTTCAATTTACCATTATATTGCGGGGCAACCCAAAGTTGAATGAACCTCTCCTCTGTCTGGGTGCCGGGGCCTAAATGTGTGACAGTGGCCTGTTCCAGTGGTGGGTGACGTGAAGCCTGATTCTCTGCTATGACATGAAGACTTATTCTGTGCTGACATGAAGCCAGATTCTCTGTTACGCGACCTCTCTCCTCTGCCTGGGGGCCTGGGCCTAAATATGTGACAGTGGCCTGTTCCAGTGGTGGGTGACGTGAAGCCTGATTCTCTGCTATGACATGAAGACAGATTCTGCGCTGACATAAGGCCAGATTCTCTGTTACGGGACCGCTCTCCTCTGTCTGGGTGCCGGGACCTAAATGTGTGACAGTGGCCTGTTCCAGTGGTGGGTGACGTGAAGCCTGATTCTCTGCTATGACATGAAGACAGATTCTGTGCTGACATAAGGCCAGATTCTCTGTTACGCGACCTCTCTCCTCTGCCTGGGTGCCGGGGCCTAAATGTGTGACAGTGGCCTGTTCCAGTGGTGGGTGACGTGAAGCCTGATTCTCTGCTATGACATGAAGACAGATTCTGCGCTGACATAAGGCCAGATTCTCTGTTATGCGACCTCTCTCCTCTGCCTGCGTGCCTGAGCCTAAATATGTGACAGTGGCCTGTTCCAGTGGTGGGTGACGTGAAGCCTGATTCTCTGCTATGACATGAAGACAGATTCTGCGCTGACATAAGGCCAGATTCTCTGTTACGGGACCGCTCTCCTCTGTCTGGGTGCCGGGGCCTAAATGTGTGACAGTGGCCTGTTCCAGTGGTGGGTGACGTGAAGCCTGATTCTCTGCTATGACATGAAGACAGATTCTGTGCTGACATAAGGCCAGATTCTCTGTTACGGGACCGCTCTCCTCTGTCTGGGTGCCGGGGCCTAAATGTGTGACAGTGGCCTGTTCCAGTGGTGGGTGACGTGAAGCCTGATTCTCTGCTATGACATGAAGACAGATTCTGTGCTGACATAAGGCCAGATTCTCTGTTACGCGACCTCTCTCCTCTGCCTGGGTGCCTGGGCCTAAATATGTGACAGTGGCCTGTTCCAGTGGTGGGTGACGTGAAGCCTGATTCTCTGCTATGACATGAAGACAGATTCTGCGCTGACATAAGGCCAGATTCTCTGTTACGGGACCGCTCTCCTCTGTCTGGGTGCCGGGGCCTAAATGTGTGACAGTGGCCTGTTCCAGTGGTGGGTGACGTGAAGCCTGATTCTCTGCTATGACATGAAGACAGATTCTGTGCTGACATAAGGCCAGATTCTCTGTTACGCGACCTCTCTCCTCTGCCTGGGTGCCTGGGCCTAAATATGTGACAGTGGCCTGTTCCAGTGGTGGGTGACATGAAGCCTGATTCTCTGCTATGACATGAAGACAGATTCTGCGCTGACATAAGGCCAGATTCTCTGTTACGGGACCGCTCTCCTCTGTCTGGGTGCCGGGGCCTAAATGTGTGACAGTGGCCTGTTCCAGTGGTGGGTGACGTGAAGCCTGATTCTCTGCTATGACATGAAGACAGATTCTGCGCTGACATAAGGCCAGATTCTCTGTTACGGGACCGCTCTCCTCTGTCTGGGTGCCGGGGCCTAAATGTGTGACAGTGGCCTGTTCCAGTGGTGGGTGACGTGAAGCCTGATTCTCTGCTATGACATGAAGACAGATTCTGTGCTGACATAAGGCCAGATTCTCTGTTACGGGACCGCTCTCCTCTGTCTGGGTGCTGGGGCCTAAATGTGTGACAGTGGCCTGTTCCAGTGGTGGGTGATGTGAAGCCTGATTCTCTGCTATGACATGAAGACAGATTCTGTGCTGACATAAGGCCAGATTCTCTGTTATGGGACCGCTCTCCTCTGTCTGGGTGCCGGGGCCTAAATGTGTGACAGTGGCCTGTTCCAGTGGTGGGTGACGTGAAGCCTGATTCTCTGCTATGACATGAAGACTGATTCTGTGCTGACATGAAGCCAGATTCTCTGCTATGGCATGAAGAGACTGATTCTGTGCTGACATGAAGCCAGATTCTTTGCTATGGCATGAAGAGACTGATTCTCTGCTGACTTGAAGCCAGATTCTCTGCTATGGGACCTCTGTCCAATTGATATTGGTTCATTTTAATTTTTTAAATTTTTATTTTAATTCATTTCCCTATCCACATTTGTTTGCAGGGGATTTACCTACATGTTGCTGCCTTTTGCAGCCCTCTAGCTCTTTCCTGGGCTGTTTTACAGCCTTTTTAGTGCCCAAAAGTTCGGGTCCCCATTGACTTCAATGGGGTTCGGGTTCGGGACGAAGTTCGGTTCGGGTTCGGATCCCGAACCCGAACATTTCCGGGAAGTTCGGCCGAACTTCTCGAAGCCGAACATCCAGGTGTTCACTCAACTCTAAAAATGAAAATACTTAAATATAATTTTTTTAAATAAATATACAGTTGCAAGAAAAAGTATGTGAACCCTTTGGAATGATATGGATTTCTTCACAAATTGGTCATAAAATGTGATCTGATCTTCATCTAAGTCACAACAATAGACAATCACAGTCTGCTTAAACTAATAACACACAAAGAATTAAATGTTACCATGTTTTTATTGAACACACTCTGTAAACATTCACAGTGCAGGTGGAAAAAGTATGTGAACACCTATGACATCTCCAAGAGCTAATTGGAGTGAGGTGTCAGCCAATGGGAGTCCAATCAATGAGATGTGATTGGAGGCATTGGGTACAGCTGCCCCGCCCTATAAAAAACACAAACCAGTTTGGGTTTGCTTTTCACAAGAAGCATTGCCTGATGTGAATGATGCCTTGCACAAAAGAGCTCTCAGGAGACCTATGATTAAGAATTGTTGACTTGCAAAAAGCTGGAAAGGGTTATAAAAGTATCTCCAAAAGCCTTGCTGTTCATCTGTCCACGGTAAGACAAACTGTCTATAAATGGAGAAAGTTCAGCACTGCTGTTACTCTCCCTAGGAGTGGCCGTCTGTAAAGATGACTGCAAGAGCACAGCACAGACTGCTCAATCAGGTGAAGAAGAATCCTAGAGTGTCAGCTAAAGACTTACAAAAGTCTCTGGCATATGCTAACATCCCTGTTAGCGAATCTACGATATGTAAAACACTAAACAAGAATAGATTTCATGGAAGGATACCACAGAGGAAGCCACTGCTGTCCAAAAATAACATTGCTGCATGTTTACAGTTTGCAAAAGAGCACCTGGATGTTCCACAGCAATACTGGCAAAATATTCTGTGGACAGATGAAACCAAAGTTGAGTTGTTTGGAAGAAACACACAACACTATGTGTGGAGAAAAAGAGGCACAGCACACCTTATCCCAACTGTGAAGTATGGTGGTGGGGGCATCATGGTTTGGGGCTGCTTTGCCTCGTCAGGGCCTGGACGGATTGCTATCATCGAAGGAAAAATGAATTCCCAAGTTTATCAAGACATTTTGCAGGAGAACTTAAGGCCATCTGTCCACCAGCTGAAGCTAAACAGAAGATGGGTGTTGCAACAGGACAACGACCCAAAGCATAGAAGTAAATCAACAACAGAATGGCTTAAACAGAAGACAATACACCTTCTGGAGAGTCCTGACCTCAACCTGATTGAGATGCTGTGGCATGACCTCAAGAAAGCGACTCACACCAGACATCAAAAGAATATTGCTGAACTGAAACAGTTCTGTAAAGAGGAATGGTCAAGAATTACTCCTGACTGTTGTGCACATCTGATCTGCAACTACAGGAAATGTTTGGTTGAAGTTATTGCTGCCAAAGGAGGTTCAACCAGTTATTAAATCCAAGGGTTCACATACCTTTTCCACCTGCACTGTGAATGTTTACATGGTGTGTTCAATAAAAACATGGTAACATTTAATTATTTGTGTGTTATTAGTTTAAGCATATTGTCTATTGTTGTGACTTAGATGAAGATCAGATCACATTTTATGACCAATTAGTGCAGAAATCCATATCATTCCAAAGGGTTTACATACTTTTTCTTGCAACTGTATTCACAAATAGCTTTCATTAGTTATAATGGCTTGTTTTGTCTGGGGAGCAATCATCAGGGAAAATAAAATGTCCGCTGTCCTATTAGTGCACACAAAATCTGTCCTAATCACACAGCAGGACAAGTTACTTCACAATACTGAGGTAAAGAGCTGCCTTATCCTTCTCTCTGCTGTCAGGGATTATGATCCTGAATACAGCTGATAAGATTTTCAGCTGAATCTCTGTAAGAATGGAACTCATGAGGAGACATGAAGTACAGAGAGGAGATGGGGATGTAACTGATGAGCAGCAGCACTCGTATGCAGTCTCCATTACCCCCACATTACCACAGTCTGTCCTGTTCATCCTGTCCATCCTCTCTGTATTTCATGTCTCCTTATGGATGCCATTTCTACAGAGATACAGGTGAAGATCTTATCAACTGTATTCAGGATTATATTCCCTGACAAGCATAGCAGAGAGGAGTATGAGGCAGCTCGATAGCTCACTTTTCTGAAGTAATGTGCCCTCCTGTGTGATTAGGACAGGTTTTGTGTGTACTAATAGGATGGCAGTCATTTTATTTCTCTTAATGATTGCTCCCTAGACAAAACAAGCCAATATAACTAATGAAAGCTGTTTTGGAATATATTTATAACGTAATATTTAAGTATTTATATTTTCTTAATTCCTGGAGAACTCCTTTAAGAAACCAATGGAGATTTATTCAATTGGTATCCTAAAAAAGAGCTTTGCAGTTACACACACACATAAATAGGCACAGGTCTTGGTGATTACCAATAGCAATGTAACAGTCTCTGCAACTTGCAAAGTGACTCTGCAGACAGGTGACAGTAACTGAGCAGTCTCTATACTACATAGGTGGTCGCCACTTCTAACAGGATGGTATCAATACTCCACATGTGGTTTCCAACTATAGGAGGACGGTCTCTGTACTTCAGGACAGACTCTTTCTGCACTTGCATTGAAAGGATGAGTGCATTAATTGTTTCAGTTAATGACATAAAACGGAGCACATTCACCGCCTAATAAAGCATTGAGCGAAACGTGCGTCGGGGCACAGGACACGTCACTGGTATGATATGTTAACATGTTACTGTGTTTGATGTAGCTTCTGTAGGAATGATCTACTAATTGTGAATATGTATTGCACTAGCACTTTATGAGAATGTATATCATTATGTGTGGCATTTTTACATGCAAGCTAACTTTTAAAGTGATACAATTCCCATAAGTGACCCACGTGACCTGCTAGGACGTTCTGCCCTTGGTTTTCTATTTTCCACCACCATCAATTAATTGTGGTTTTATGTATATTTTAATAATTGTGTTAATAAAGATTGATTTATAAATGTGCATAATACTCTGGCTGACATTTTTGGTGTCAGATACTTTGGGCATAGGCCGGAGCAAGGGTGTTTCTTCTTTTTTGCCCATGTTTAAGATAGGTGTTAATGAATAGCTCTAATCTGTGTTTAAGGAAAATATTTATTTTCTCAGACCACCGACCACAGGAATGTATAACCCCTGAAAACACATGCATTTCCTGGTTGAGATCTTATAAAGCACCTATGACGTCAGTATAGTATATAACCCAAAAAAAAACAACCAATAACCCCAAAAAAGTTTGAAGAACACTCATACTAAATATATGCAGTTTTATTAATACATAAAGTATACACAAGAATAGCATAAGGCACACAGTCATGGGAAGACAGGGAACCCCGTGTGGCGGGGAAATGATCTCCACCCTCACACATACCACACTAACAAGGAGACAGACCGGAAAATCCGAAAATAGTCAACCACACAAAATGGGCCCAATATAGAGTACCCACACATAACATATGACTAGTGTAGGAAGGCGCAAGGGTCTGTCATTGATGGAAGGTACGTGTCACCGAGGTTCCTGGCCTCGGTGAGATAAGAACCGGTTATTTTATGTGTCAGCCGCAGTTAGTGCTTGCTGACACTGTTTATTCTTAGTGTGGCTGAAAAGCCGATCCGGGCCGGTTCTTATTGGGAGCAGCCAAAGAGCAGGGTGGGTGGCTGTTCCCCACGTCCAGGCCAGGTTTTGGGGTTTAAAAACCCAGCCAGCAGCTCAGCTGGGAGTGGATTATCCTCCATGACAGAGGAGCTGAGGAGTCTGTGGTTTGAGACACTGAGGCATTTATTTGTGAGAGCCATAGGCTGGGGAAACAGGCCTCTAAAGCCTGCTGCGGACTGTGGGTGAAAATCATCTGCTGACCAGGTGAAGTCTTTTTGCACTGTGAACTTTGTGTGGTGTAAACAGGCACCAAAAAATGAACACTTACTTTTGGCTTGTTTTCTTTCTGTGTGAGAATAAACACTGAACTTTGATTTACAACCTTGTTTTTGCCTCTGTACTGCGTCCGCTTACCCTGCCTACCAGAGCGAATCCCCACACTAGATACATGCCCAAATAGATAAATGTGAATTGTATCCACTGCTACCACTGCCATGTCAAAGTGACGCATAAAAAAAACAATGGCCAGCCTACAATATATACAGTATAGTATATGTCAGTATAGTCCATCCTAATTGGCTGAAGCTGACTGCAAGGCATTATGGGCAAGCTTGCTAGCCATGGCACAGCCTATGGCCATGTGATCTTCCTTCTTCATCTTCCCTGCATTGCTATGTTGTCTTCTGATTTGTAAAACAACAGTTGCCATTTTAAGCCATTCAACCAAAACATATTGCATAAATTTCAGATTCGCTAGAATGTAACTTTATCTGTAAAATTTTTAACGTATTTTATTTGTTTGATGTGCTCTTTTCTAGTTGTACATGACACTCTGAGGTCTTCTAGGACTGTGTATCATACAACCGTCTGCATTGGTTCAGAATTGAATTGGGTTGTATTATATCCCAAATGAACAAGACGGATCCGTCACTAAATCCATTGTAAGTCAATGGGTGCCGGATCCATTTTTTTCATGTCCGAAAAAACAGATCCATCGCCATTGAGTTACATTGTGATTCATGACGGATTCGTCTTGATCAGTATCCCATGACACACTCAAAAACGCTGCTTGCATCGCTTTTGTGTGCGTCATGTGAATGCAGCGAAATGGAACGGAATGCATTTTATTGCACTCCGTTCAGTTCAGTTTTGTCCCCATTGACAATGAATAGGAACAAAACTGAATTGTTTTCCTCCACTTTTAAAAACCTATGATGGATCTCAATAGTGGAGTGAAAAAGAAATGTGAAAGAAAGTGGTACACCAGTGACTACACCACCAGTAACTTGGCATGGTGGGAGTTCAGTTGAGACACAATGGACACTTATTGTTATTGATTTCTTCGCAAACATTCTGGGTCAATGACTGACGATGGAGCAGAGGAGGAGAAGTAGTCAAAGTAATAGAAGCAGTAGCTGATGATGTTGAGAGTAATGATGACAATGACCATGTACTACTTGTGAATGTGGCCTGGCTTCTACAATGATGATGGGGGGGAGGATAGTCTTGCTCATATTGCTGGCCAGTTTGATTTTAACATTTGACTATGTGATGCAACTTCATGTGCTAAAGGAGAGCCATAGTTCCTATATTTCTGCCCTTACTCTTTGACTATAGAATTTGCACATTGTTCTACCGTACTTTTGTTGGTCGGCAATGTTGAGAAAAATTCCTACAGGGAAGATACCTGCAAAAAGCCACCACCAGTGGCACCTGCAAGTTTTTTTTTATCTTTTGGCCCTACATTTGCTGCACTCTTTATCATTGCCACACAGCCCACATCATCATCATCATCATCAGCTTTTCATCACCTGATTCGGTTTCCAAGTCCTGTCAAACACTCAATCATCACGGTCTTTACTATCATCCCCACCACTTTTGTCATAATGTGATATGTCATCATGGGCTCCTTGTACCCCCCCCCCCCCACCATGACTGCCTCTGCATTTGCCCCAAGTGCCACTATCACCACAGCTACTAAATTATCTGCCACCCCCACCAACACAGCTATACAATTTCATCATGTCTTCCTCCTCTGCCTGATTCTTCTCCTTATCACAGTCCAAATGTTGATTGCTCTAATGTAACTCATCAACAGGAATGCTATCTTGAAAAACGTCCTTAGTACCTTAGAAAAGAAGGTGCCCTACTAGAGTCATTGAGGACAGAGATAATGGAAAATAAATACTTTTATCAGGCCTAAAATTAAATGTAAAGGAGGAGGAGCAGGAGGAATGGTCTGAACACTGGCTTGAAGGCCTATTGACAGATTCAAAACAAAACATAACATCAACATCATCTTGCTATGATTGCGAGGATTAGTAAGCCACCCAGTCCACAATATCATCTGCTTTCTCTGAAATAATATGGCATTGCCTATTGAAAGTGAGTGATAACTGTGACCATCTACTACTGGCTGGACAACTGGTGCTGACAGTGCTACAGCCACCCACATTCTTATTGGCAGATGAAATGGCATGGATGTTTTTCCATACATGAGTCCATCCATGTCTTTTTCAAACATTTTATTTTTAAGCATGTAGTTATAAAGAAAAACAATCAGAACTCAGGCATTCTATCCTTTAAAAGAGCACTGTATTGGTCACACACCAGTATAATTACTGCTAAGAACAGTACATTAGGTCCTAAGATGAGCCTAGGGGGTGGGGGGGGGCAAGCAGGGCATGTCCCCCAGGTGCAGAGGGTTGAGGGTGCACCCAGGCAGTTAGTTGAGATAGCGAAGCAGAGAGCCCTCCTCTCCCTGCTTCACCGTTCCACTGAGCCAAGAATCATTCTCCTACATGGTCAGCAGCGCAGTGTGTGTGTGACCATGTTGTGCTACTGCTTGGAACGCTAAATGTGCCCGATCATCCGTGAAACATGTGAGTATTTTATTTTATTTACTTTTTTAATGGAGCTGGAGCAAGCACTAGGGGCAAAATGTAGCCATTACTGCCGTGAGAGGGGCACAAAGAGGACTTAACTACTGTCAGGGGCCACAATGTGGGCTAACCACAGTGAGGGGAGGCACCATGTAGACATTTCTGCTGTGAGGGGGTACAATGTGGGCATTTCTACTGTAATGGGGCATAAGGTCGGCATTACTACAGTGAGGGGGCATAAGGTGGACATTACTACAGTGGGCAGAGTGTGGACATTTCTATTGTGAGAGGTTATTTTTTGTGAAGTTGATTCACAAAAAACGTTGTTGTAATTCTGTACGGCTTCTGGCTTCAAGTTACTGTATTACTTCGCGAAGTCGCACAAGACTTTGTGTAATAACTTTGGGAACAAATTATTACTGTAAAAAAACGTGGTACCAAACTCGGGTTTGGTTCTAAGGTACCACTAGGAACCGAACCCGAGTTCGGTACCATGGTTTTTTACAGTAATAATTAATTCACAAATTTATTACACAAAGTCTCTCGTGACTTTGCGAAGTAATAACTTCAGCTAATTGGAGCCAAAAGATTCTAATACTATGCGGAGCGGGAACTCCGTACAGTATTATAACAAAGTTTTCTGCGAATCAACTTCGGATGTACCAACCAAAGTCGATTTGCTCATCCCTAGTTATCTAATAGATAATTGGTGTAAAAGTTTTGCGGTCTCTAAATTGATGTTATCTCAGAGACCTGGTCCCCCCACTATGTGTATTGAAGACTATTTAGATCTGGTATTGTGCCATAAATTCAGTCCAGTATTCAGCGTGTCAAGCAGTGTAATAAATTTGTATTCCCAAATACTTCTGGCTCTTTTAGACTTGAAATTTCCCTTTAATATGACTACTTTCATATGTTGTTCATTGTGTCCTGGGCTACAGAAATGCTTAGCTACAGGAAAATTTACCTTTTTCTCTTTAATTGTGAAGCGGTGGGGTGCCTCTTTGATTTAAAATTCTGTCCTGTTTGTCCAACATAGAGACTCCAACAGGACATTAAGTGCATATAATCAGATGCACAACATTGGATGTAGAACATGTGAATGTCCCAGAGATCTTATAGTCCTGCTGTGTGTTGGAGATCTAGATTTTGTCTGTTGTCATTATATGAGAACAGGTTTTGCATCTTTTTTTATATTACAGGGGTGCGTTCCTTTCTGTGTGGTGCATGGCAATGAACCTCTGCAAAATATTCTAATTAGAAGTGCAGGCTCCCGTCACACGCTCGTCACTCCTAAATAGTCTCAAAAAGTTGGCTTGCGACTATTTTTATTTCTAAAACAGACATAAAAATATTTGTAAGGATATTATTAAAAGTTACATTTTAAGCTATTCATCTATAACCCTAAGGGGATTGGGTGAGTATAGTTATGCATTGGGTGGAGTTAGAGGCATGGCTTAGTATAAAAAAAATTGTCATGCCACTCATATTGTTCATATGGTTGTACTGAATCCTTACCCTAGGTGCTGGAAACACCTCTGATCAGGTATACTCAGAGCAAAAAATGGTCACTTGGACAGAGTCCAGTATAATTGCTATGACACAGAATAATGTGTCAGGCACAGTATGAGCAACATAATTTATTTCATTATATTTGAAACATTGAAGTAAAATGTATCACTATTCCTGTGTAACCATTATACAGAACAATAAATCAAGCAGATTTTAATGTTATTATAAAAGATATGTGATTGTGAATGATTGAGGAAAATTATGGTTATTCTCAATAATATTCTAAGTAACACACTGTATCCTATCTCTCGATAAGATCTATTTATTGTGAATCTAAATATATGTTGTCTTCTACTCACTGTGAAACATACTCTCTGAACAGGGGAGTACATATGCGGTATGCCAGACCTAACAGGGGAATTACGCGTGAGGTCACGGTGTGAGCAAGAGGTGGGCCGAGGTAAATACAGTTCTGGTTACTCACGGTTACGACCCCATTGGGCAGGCTCGCATAAGTGAAGTGGAGAACGGCACAAGAATTCTCTGGGGCACACTCTGGTGCAAGGGACACAGGCCAGATTGTGGTTTAGGTGCCCTTGATGGTCTGTATTAATGTGCCTATGGCAAGGTCCCTTGTAGTCGTGACGCCAGTACCTTTTGTGGTGGTACAACCATTTACTGTAGGCTTAATTGAGGAACTGAAGACTGAGACAAGGATGGTGTAATTCAACTGACAACTTTTACTGAACGTTGCTCCTGGTACCAGCAACATCAAAGTATAGTACAGTCTCATTAAGATGGACTGGGGAAAAACTGCAACAGATCAACTGCTGACAGGTGTAATGGGTGTTTTTCTAGCTATTAAATTAAATAAGTTTGTAGACTTACTGGTAGAGGACTTCTAGGCTGATCCTGGTTATCCCAGTGCAGGTTAATGAGGCTGCCGGAGGCACAGTTCTGGAGGATGACGAGGAGGAGGAGGAACCGTTTTCACAGCAGGCTGGCACCCAAACCAGCTCATGGCCATCACTGGTGCGTGGCTGGAGGGATACAGAGGACACAGACGATACACCTCCCACAGAGGACAGCTTTTCTTTGCCTCTGGGGAGCCTGGCACACATGAGCAATGACATGCTGCAGTGTCTCCGCAACGACCACCGAGTTGCCCACATTCTAAATTTTGCTGATTACTGGGTGGCCACGCTGCTGGATCCCCGTTACAAGGACAACGTACCGTCCTTAATTCACTCACTGGAGCGTGATCGTGAGAGTATGTGCGAGTACAAGCACATACTGGTAGACGCGCTGCTGATGGCATTCCCACCTGACAGCGGGGGCACAGTGGAAGCACAAGGCGAAGGCAGAGGACGAGGAAGAGGTCCCCAACGCAGCTGGGGCACTGACAGCACCTCAGAAGGCAGGGTTAGCATGGCCGAAATGTGGAAAAGCTTTGTCAGCACGCCACAACAACCAGCACCACCAGCTGATATGGAACGTCTTAGCAGAAGGCAGCATTTCAGCAACATGGTGGAGCAGTATGTGTGCACACGCCTACACGTACTGAATGACGGGTCTGCCCCCTTCAACTTCTGGGTCTCCAAATTGGGCACATGGCCTGAGCTTGCCCTTTACGCCTTGGAGGTGCTGGCCTGCCCTGCAGCCAGCGTATTATCTGAACGTGTGTTGAGCACGGCAGGGGGCGTTATCACAGACAAGCGCAGCCGCCTGTCCACAGCCAATGTGGACAAGTTCACGTTCATTAAAATGAACTAGGCATGGATCCTACAGGACTTGTCTGTACCTTGTGCAGAATAGACATGTATACCGACCTTAACCAGCCATTGTTATATTGCAGCGCAATTAGTCATTCTTGTATTTTGAATATTTCACACTCTTTTGGAGTGTACCCTAATTTTAATTTTTTTTTTATTTGTACGTATTTTATTTTATTTTATGTCATTTCACTACTTTGTTACATTTTCGGGTGAGATTCACCAATTTTTGGGTGTGATGTACCACTGCTATACCTAGTAGACAGGTTAAAAAATTTCACAAATTTGTCTGTTACATTTTTGGGTGAAATTCACAAATTTTTGGGTGTGATGTACCACTGCTATACCTAGTAGCAGTGGCGTAACTACCGGGGAAGCGGCTGCTTCGGGGACCGGGCTGCCAAGGGGCCCGGCTCCCTGGCATGTGTGACAGTTTATTTTCAAGTTAGTTTGATTCTTGTCTTAATGTTCAGGCCCCCTCGCTAATGTGATCTTACTGTCTCCTGAAGTCTCCTGATGTGTCTGGGATTCAAACCCACAACCTTCATGTATCAGAGGCAAAGCATTTACCCACACAGGCATAAGGGCTGCATTGCCACTGATTGAAAAAATATGAGACTTCTACTTTTATAGCTGGCTAAGTGTACATCTATACACATGACAGCTGCCCCAACACACCCAGCACTGCTATATCTCTATATGACAGCTGTCCCAGCACACTCAGCTCTGCTATATCTCTATATATGATAGCTGCCCCAGCACAGCAAGCTCTGCTACATCTAATACACATGACAGCTGCACAGCACACTCAGCTCTACTATATCTCTATATATGACAGCTGCCCCAGCAAGGCTGCTCTTATGGATGTGTGGTTAAGTGCTTTGCCTCTGATACAGAAGGTCGTGGGTTCGAATCCCAGCAAAAACTTTTCTGAAATTCAAGCACTGACTCCATATATGGACATACAGGGCGGGACACAGGAAGAGGCTGCATCGCATCGCTGACATGGAGGTAAGTGTTTATATATTTTTTTTAATACCCGACTGTTACTGCCATGGGGGGAGAGGGAGGCACTTGATACTGCCACATGGGGGGAGAGGGGTTGGCACCTGATACTGGCACATGGGGGAAGAGAGGCACCTGATACTGGCACATGGGGGGGAGAGGGGTTGGCACCTGATACTGGCGCATGAGGGGGGGAGAGAGGCACTTGATACTAGCATGTGGGAGGGGGGGTTTGGCACTTGATACTGGCACATGGGTGGGTTTGGCACTATGATACCGGCACATGGGGGGAGAGGCACTTTATACTGGCACTTTTTTTTGGGGGGGGTGGCACTATGATACTGGGACATGGGGGGGAGGAAGAGAGAGGCACTTGATACTGGCACATGGGGGGAGGAGAGAGGCACTTGATACTGGCACGTGGGGGGGTTTGGCACTTGATACTGGCAGATGGGAAGGGAGGGGGGTTGGCACCTGATACTGGCACATGGGGGGAGAGAGGCACCTTATACTGGCACATGGGGGGGGGAGGGGTTGGCACCTAATACTGGCACATGGGGAGGGGAGAGGCACTTGATACTGGCACGTGGGAGGGGGGTTTGGCACTTGATACTAGAACATGGGTGGGTTTGGCACTATGATACTGGCACATGGGGGGGAGAGGCACTTGATACTGGCACTTTTTTGGGGGGGAGATGGCACTATGTTACTGGGACATGGGGGGGAAGAGAGAGGCACTTGATACTGGCACATGGGGGGGAGGAGAGGCACTTGATATTGGCACGTGGGGGGGTTTGGCACTTGATACTGGCACATGGGTGGGTTTGGCACTATGATACTGGCACATGGGGGGGAGAGGCACTTGATACTGCCACTTTTTTGGGGGGGAGATGGCACTATGATACTAGGACATGGGGGAAAGAGAGAGGCACTTGATACTGGCACATTGGGGGGAGATGGCACTATGATACTGGGACATGTGGGGGGGAGGAGAGAGGCACTTAATACTGGCAGATGATGGGGGGGCATCTATGGGGACACTTACTGGCACATTATTGGGGGGCATTATGGGGGACACAAGGCCGGCAGTCTATCAGAGGCCGGACACTGAGGGGCATCTACTGGGGAACTATATATGGGGCATTTTATACTGGTACATTATGGGGGGGCACTAGCAGGAAGGGGGGAGAGGAGCACTATGGGGGAATTTACTGGGGGCACTATATAGGGGTATTTTATACTGGGACATTATGGGGGCACTATGGGGACATTAGCTCAACTGGGGGCATTACAAGGGGGTATTTTTGCACTGTCACATTATAAAGAGAATTATTTCTACTGGGTGGGCATTATGGTGGGCTTTATTACTCCCCCATGGTATGACCCCCTAGTAGCAGCACCAGCCTCTATCTGCTCTGCTATCCCTCTGCCCCTTCTCCAAATCCTTATTATGAAATCTTTCTCATTAGGATAAAACACATCAGCTCCGCCGAGCCCCCGGCCAAAGTGTTGAAGTGGTGTCCGAGATCCCCAAGGGCCAAGCCAAGTAACTGTAAGTTTTCATATGAAATCTGTTTATGTTATAAACATATAGCATACACTGTGCCCCACAATATACACTATAACGCTACACTGTGCCAAAGGAGTGGGGTTTACAAAGGAGGAGGGAGGTGCAAAGCGCGCTGGGGGGCCCTTACAAATATTTGCTGTGGGGCCCAGTCACTTCTAGTTACGCCCCTGCCTAGTAGAGAGGTTAAAATAAATTCACAAATTTGTCTGTTACATTTTCATTTAAAATTCACCAATTTTGGGTGTGATGTACCACTGCTATAACTAGTAGACAGGTTAAAAAAATTTACTAACTTGTCTGTTACATTTTCAGGTGAAATTCACCAATTTTTGGATGTGATGTACCAGTGCTAAACTTAGTAGACAGTTTAAAAAAATTCACAAATTTGTCTTTTAAATTTTCAGAGGAAATTCACCAATTTTTTGTGTGTTATGTACCACTGCTAAACCTAGTATACACGTTAAAGAAATTCACAAATTTGTCTGTTACATTTTCGGGTGAAATTACCCAATGTTTGGGTATGATGTTCCACTGCTTTACCTAGTAGACAGGTTAAAAAAATTCACAAATTTGTCTGCTACATTCTTGGGTGAAAATCACCAATTTTTAGGTGTGATGTATCACTGCTAAACCTAGTAGACAGGTTAAAAAAATTCACAAATTTGTCTGTTAGATTTTCGGGGGAAATTTACAAATTTTTTGTGTGTTATGTACCACTGCTAAACCTAGTATACAGGTTAAAAAAAAATCACAAATTTGTCTGTTACATTTTCGGGTGAAATTCAACCTATTTTTGGATGTGATGTACCACTGCTATACCTAGTAGACAGGTTAAAAAAAATTCACAAATTAGTCTTTTACATTTTCAGGTGAAATTCACCAATTTTTGGGTGTGATGTACCAGTGCTAAACTTAGTAGACAGGTTAAAAAAATTCACAAATTTGTCTTTTAAATTTTCGGAGGAAATTCACCAATTTTTTGTGTGTTATGTACCACTGCTAAACCTAGTATACAGGTTAAAGAAATTCACAAATTTGTCTGTTACATTTTCGGGTGAAATTACCCAATGTTTGGGTATGATGTTCCACTGCTTTACCTAGTAGACAGGTTAAAAAAATTCACAAATTTGTCTGCTACATTCTTGGGTGAAAATCACCAATTTTTAGGTGTGATGTATCACTGCTAAACCTAGTAGACAGGTTAAAAAAATTCACAAATTTGTCTGTTAGATTTTCGGGGGAAATTTACAAATTTTTTGTGTGTTATGTACCACTGCTAAACCTAGTATACAGGTTAAAAAAAAATCACAAATTTGTCTGTTACATTTTCGGGTGAAATTCAACCTATTTTTGGATGTGATGTACCACTGCTATACCTAGTAGACAGGTTAAAAAAAATTCACAAATTAGTCTTTTACATTTTCAGGTGAAATTCACCAATTTTTGGGTGTGATGTACCAGTGCTAAACTTAGTAGACAGGTTAAAAAAATTCACAAATTTGTCTTTTAAATTTTCGGAGGAAATTCACCAATTTTTTGTGTGTTATGTACCACTGCTAAACCTAGTATACAGGTTAAAGAAATTCACAAATTTGTCTGTTACATTTTCGGGTAAAATTACCCAATGTTTGGGTGTGATGTACCACTGCTTTACCTAGTAGACAGGTTACAAAAATTCACAAATTTGTCTGTTACATTTTCGGGTGAAATTCACCAATTTTTTTAGTGTTATGGTACATAACACTAAAAAAATTGGTGAATTTCACCCGAAAATGTAACAGACAAATTTACATTTTCGGGTAAAATTACCCAATGTTTGGGTGTGATGTACCACTGCTAAACCTACAATACAGGTTAAAAAAATTCACTAATTTGTCTGTTACATTTTCGGGTGAAATTCACCAATTTTTGGGTGTGATGTACCACTGCTATACCTAGTAGACAGGTTAAAAAAATTCACCAATTTGTCTGTTACATTCTTGGGTGAAAATCACCAATTTTTAGGTGTGATGTATCACTGCTAAACCTAGTAGACAGGTTAAAAAAATTCACAAATTTGTCTGTTAGATTTTCGGGGGAAATTTACCAATTTTTGGTGTGTTATGTACCACTGCTAAACCTAGTATACAGGTTAAAAAAATTCACAAATTTGTCTGTTACATTTTCGGGTGAAATTCAACCTATTTTTGCGTGTGATGTACCACTGCTATACCTAGTAAACAGGTTAAAAAAAAATCACAAATTTGTCTGTTACATTTTCGGGTGAAATTCACCAATTTTTGAGTGTGATGTACCATTGCTAAACCTAGTAGACAGGTTAAAAAAATTCACAAATTTGTCTGTTACATTTTCGGGTGAAATTCATAAATTTTTGGGTGTGAAGTACCACTGCTGTACCTAGTAGACAGGTTACAAAAATTCACAAATTTGTCTGTTACATTTTCGGGTGAAATTCACCAATTTTTAGGTGTGATGTACCACTGCTCTACCTAGTAGACAGGTTAAAAAAATTCACAAATTGGTCTGTTACATTTTCGGGGGAAATTCATTAATTTTTGGGTGTGATGTACCACTGCTAAACCTAGTAGACAGGTTACAAAAATTCACAAATTTGTCTGTTACATTTTCGAGTGAAATTCACCAATTTTTTGGTGTGATGTACCACTGCTCTACCTAGTAGACAGGTTAAAGAAATTCACAAATTTGTCTGTTACATTTTCGGGTGAAATTACCCAATGTTTGGGTGTGATGTACCACTGCTTTACCTAGTAGACAGGTTACAAAAATTCATAAATTTGTCTGTTACATTTTCGTGTGAAATTCACCAATTTTTTTAGTGTTATGTACCACTGCTAAACCTACAATACAGGTTAAAAAAATTCACTAATTTGTCTGTTACATTTTCGGGTGAAATTCACCAATTTTTGGGTGTGATGTACCACTGCTATACCTAGTAGACAGGTTAAAAAAAATTCACAAATTAGTCTTTTACATTTTCAGGTGAAATTCACCAATTTTTGGGTGTGATGTACCAGTGCTAAACTTAGTAGACAGGTTAAAAAAATTCACAAATTTGTCTTTTAAATTTTCGGAGGAAATTCACCAATTTTTTGTGTGTTATGTACCACTGCTAAACCTAGTATACAGGTTAAAGAAATTCACAAATTTGTCTGTTACATTTTCGGGTAAAATTACCCAATGTTTGGGTGTGATGTACCACTGCTTTACCTAGTAGACAGGTTACAAAAATTCACAAATTTGTCTGTTACATTTTCGGGTGAAATTCACCAATTTTTTTAGTGTTATGGTACATAACACTAAAGAAATTGGTGAATTTCACCCGAAAATGTAACAGACAAATTTACATTTTCGGGTAAAATTACCCAATGTTTGGGTGTGATGTACCACTGCTAAACCTACAATACAGGTTAAAAAAATTCACTAATTTGTCTGTTACATTTTCGGGTGAAATTCACCAATTTTTGGGTGTGATGTACCACTGCTAAACCTAGTATACAGGTAAAAAAATTCACAAATTTGTCTGTTACATTTTCGGGAGAAATTCAACCTATTTTTGCGTGTGATGTACCACTGCTATACCTAGTAGACAGGTTAAAAAAATTCACAAATTTGTCTGTTAGATTCTTGGGTGAAAATCACCAATTTTTTGGTGTGATGTACCATTACTAAACCTAGTAGACAGGTTAAAAAAATTCACAAATTTTTTCTGTTACATTTTCGGGTGAAATTCATAAATTTTTGGGTGTGAAGTACCACTGCTGTACCTAGTAGACAGGTTACAAAAATTCACAAATTTGTCTGTTACATTTTCGGGTGAAATTCACCAATTTTTTGGTGTGATGTACCACTGCTCTACCTAGTAGACAGGTTAAAAAAATTCACAAATTTGGTGGGGCGGAGCCAGCGCTTGATCCAGATGGACGTGTAAAGCGCTGCTCTCCCGTCTGCATATCCCTCTCAGCACCATATCATAAGCCCACCGAAATCAAAAATGGTCAAAATCGGGGGCCAAAAGCCCACAGACCAGCCAGGAGGCAATCGCTCTCAAAGTCAGGCCGGAGAAATAGAGAGATTTATGAAAAAAGCCGCCGCTGCTTCTGTGAGCCAAGAATCCAAGATGGCGCCCGGCACCCCACGCTCTGGGCACAAACAGCCTGCCGCCTGCAGCAGTGAACAGGTAGGAGACGACCCCAGTGAAGCGGAATGCCTGCCAATCTCCAGAGCTTTTTTAAAAGAAGCTCTAGCAGAAGCCCTGGGCCCCATAAGTGTGGACATGTCTTCTATAAAAGAAGACATCAGGCACATAGGTAGGAGAGTAGAGGCCGTAGAAGAAACGCAAGCCACAATCCTCCAACATCAGGATGAAGTGTCCTCTAGCATGTCGCTAGCCCAGTGCCACTTAAATGCTCTATACACAGCCATGGAGGACCAGGAAAATAGAAGCAGGCGTAATAACCTGCGCTTCAGAGGGATTCCTGAGACCATCATAGCCGTGGACATCCCGGAAACGGTAATCCAGATATGCCTCAAGATTCTAGGCCCGGATTCCGCACATGAAGTCCTGCTTGAACGGGCACACAGAGCCCTTAGACCCAAACCAAAGGCGAATGAGCCCCCCAGGGATGTAATATGTAAATTTTTACACTTCCCTGTGAAAGAAGCCATTCTGGCAGGTGCCAGGAACTCCAATTCAATAGAATGGGAAAACAACAGCATTGCCATTTATCAAGATCTGCCGCAATCAACCCTCAAAAAACGTAAAGCTTTAAAGCCTCTCACGGATTGGCTAAGGCAGCAAAGAATCATCTATAGATGGACATTCCCTTTCGGTTTATCCTTCCTTCATGATGGTCGTCGCATCCACGTTTCCTCATTTGCAGACCTGGATAAAACATATGATCTCCTTCAGCTATCTCCATTACCTATTGCTAACTGGGACATGGTTCAGAATTTGAACTCCCTGACAGAACTACCCAAGACTGTTCCCTGGGAACCCCAGCGCACCCCAAGGGCACAAAGAAGCAGCAGAAGAAGAGATTCCTTTTCCACCCCTAAGCGCCTCTCCTTGGCGGATAATTAGTTTAGCCCTATTTTCTCTTTTTTAGGTTCGGGTGACCAAGAAAATCATTAGATGGGACTTAATACTGTTGAACCTTTATCTTATGTTTAAATTATTGACTGCAAGCTATGTGCTTGGTGTGGAACTGGGCCCGCTTTATTTTCGGGCCTTGCTCTTCACCGAATAATAGTTGTAGAGACAGTAGGGATTTCTCTTTAGAGTTTTCCCATCTGTTTGAAAGTCAGGCTAGTCATGCTATGATTAATCTACTTTGATTTTGCTCTGATAATTTCCCATATATCTAAGACCTACTACACTGAGGAAGTCAAGTGAATCACCCTTACCGACATATTTTCTTTTTCTTTTTCTTTCTTTTTGAATACTCCAGGCTGTCCCTTATGCCAGATGATTATAAATATAGCCTTTTCTCATTAGCTACTCTTTGGTCATCCTGTGAGAGGCCAAATCTGAAAGGTATTTTAATTATCAAAACGATCCCCATCATTCCCCCCACCAGTACTAAAAAAATTCTGTATGTTATGTTTTGGTATCTTTACTAACCTAGAGGGAAGTGCTTCTGGGTATAATACCCTTTCCCCCCCTACTGGTGTTGTTATTTCGGATAGACAGAGTTTATATACACCCTGCCTTGTCCGGATGATACCCATCCTTTCATTGTTCTCATTTACTTTTTTGGTTCTATTTGTTCTTACCTTGACAGGTACTCAAGAAACACTCCTACATCTTTTTCATTATGTGAGCAGAGTTCCCCGTCTGGAAAAAAGGCTTGTGGAGGGGAGAATCCGAAGGGATGGGTGCTTTGTGGGTCCTCTCGTGGCTGTACTCTCCGCCTCACGATGTATCTGGTTTGTCAATTCTCTAAATGTTATGCCACCTATAGCCCATAGTCTTCCCACTCTATTAAAAAAATATGGCAGATTTTAAATTAGCCTCATATAATGTTAAAGGGCTGAGATCCCCTTCTAAAAGGTGCCAGATCCTATCTCTCCTGCACAAGGAAAATTGCTCAGTGGTTTTTCTTCAAGAGACACACTTCAAACACAATAATTACCCTAATCTTTCTTTTTCCATATTCCCTAGCTGGTACCATTGTGGGGCCGGGGGTGCAGCCTCGAGGGGAGTCAGCATAGGCTTCCGCAGAGGCCTTCCATTTCAATACAAGTCCCATATACAGGACCCAGAGGGTCGATATTTGATCCTTAAAGGTCTGGTAGGACAATCTATGTTCACATTTGTAAATATTTACGCCCCAAATACCGACCAACTTAGCTGGCTCATCAACATCTTTTCTTTAAATGATCAACACAGGGAAGGTTTCCTGCTTGTCGCAGGAGATTTTAATGTTGCTTTCAACCCTTTAATAGACGCATCCTCTAAAAAATCCCCTATCTCCGCAAAGACCCTCAGACTGTTACATACAAAACTACACAACCTGGGAATTATAGGTGTATGGCGTTGCCTCAACCCGGATCTAATTGACTATTCCTTTTACTCGTCTGCAAATAACTCCTATAGCAGAATTGATTACATTATAGTCCCAAAGGAGAAACTACAATCCTGCTCTGCACCCAAAATAGGAGACATCACTTTATCAGACGACTCTCCAATTTTCTGTACTATATCCCCGGAAATAAAAAGTGCTAGACAACCTAATTGGAGATTCAATGAGTCCCTATTGAATAACACGAAACACACTGCCCAAATTTCCTCTTTTTTAGAAGAATACTTCTTAATTAACAATACCCCAGAGGTAACCCCTCAAATTATCTGGGATGCTCATAAAGCCTATATACGAGGCAAATTGATCAGTCTTTGCTCTTTTTTAAAGAAAGAGTCAGAGAAAAAACTCAATACCCTGCTTTTACAAATCCACCAAGTGGAAAAAAGCCCATAAGCAATCTTTAATGGCACAGAAGCTTGCGGAACTTTCTTCTCTTAGAACTCAGCTGAAGAACCTCCTGAATGAGCGTTCAGCCAAATTTTTTCTGTCCGCTCAACAGAGGATTTATGCCCATGGAAACAAAGCTTCCAAATATGTCATGAGCCGAATCAAACAGAGAAGAGACTCCCGCTACGTTCAGTCCATTAAATCCCCCCAAGGAGTTCAATTATTTAAAGCCAAAGAAATAGCTGAGCAATTTAGACTATTCTACAAATCTCTATATAATGTCCCAGCCTCTAACCTCCCAAATCCCTCCCTTGATAGAGAGATCAATGCCAATTCGTTACTGGAGACCCTTAACCTTCCTACATTAAATTTGGCACAACAAGAATCCCTGACCAAACCGTTCACTATCCCGGAACTAATCTCTGCGATTAAATCCACCCCTAAGGGCAAATGCCCTGGCCCTGACGGTCTCGCCATAACTTATTACTCATCCTTTCAGAATATTCTACTACCCCACTTACTCCTTATCTGCAATCTTTCACTGTCTAATCAGTCACTCTCGTCTGATATGAGAAAGCGGTTATTACAATAATCCCCAAAGATGGTAAAGATCCCACGATTTGCTCCAATTATCGCCCTATCTCCCTACTTAATGTGGATCTTAAACTCCTAGCAAAAATGCTGGCCAGCAGACTCCAAAACCTGCTCCCTGAACTTATCCAGCCTGACCAAGTTGGCTTTGTCAAAGGAAGGGAAGGCAAAGACAACACCACAAAAATTCTAGATGCCCTGTTCTATGCCTCACATAAATCCTATCCTCTAGTCTTGCTTGGCACGGACGCCGAGAAAGCATTTGATAGAGTGGACTGGACTTATATCAGATTAGCCCTGGCTAAATTCCAAATTCCGGAGCAATATATCAACTCTATATTCTCCATGTACACTTTCTCCTCGGCGTCCGTGTCAGTAAATGGACTTCTTTCCTCCCTTTTCCCCATCAGAAATGGAACGAGGCAGGGATGCCCCCTCTCTCCACTCATTTTTGTCCTTGTAATGGAGTCCCTTCTTCAAGCCCTTAGACAAGATGATGTAATTAAGGGATTGAGAGTGGAGAACCGAGAATTTAAACTGGCAGCTTTCGCTGACGATCTTCTGATTATCACCACTAATCCACAGAGATCCATGCCCAGGATCCTATCAACACTCAACCTCTTTGGCTCCCTTTCCAACTTTAGGGTTAACCCCTCCAAGTCCCAAGTCTTACATATAGGCCTTTCCTCCGCCAACCTCACCTCCCTCCAAATTAACTCCCCTTTCAATTGGCAAACCCAACAACTAACCTACCTAGGGATCAAACTGTCCTCACATTTGCCTGAACTATTTCAATTAAACTATAAACCCCTCCTAGCCTCTATGATAGCTCAAATGGACTCCCTATATTCTCCCTATCTCTCCTGGTTCGGAAGGAAGAACATCTTTATGTCACTGATCATGCCAAAACTTACATATATGATGCAAGTTCTCCCTATTGATATCCCCAAGTCATACTTTGCTTCCCTAAACAAACAAGTCCGTAAATTTATTTGGCAAGGCAAAAGCCCTCGTATCTCCTTTGATACCTTAACTAAACCTAGAACTAGAGGAGGAATTGGCCTCCCTGATCGTAAATCTTATATGCAAGCCATTCAACTCTCTAGAGCTATTGATTGGATTAGGGAGCCCATACATAAATCCTGGCTCGCATTGGAGACTGCCCTTCTTCCCTCCTCACCCCTGGGCCCTTTTGCTGGCTGACAGACTACCCCCGACCCTATCCTCAATACCTAACCCTCTTATACGCAGCACCCTAAGGGTCTGGGGGAGGTTTCTCGTCCAGCAATGGGGCTCCAATACCCCTCACCTCACTTATGCTCATAAAAGATATAATTAATCTGGCCCCTAAAGAGCTGAGAGAAAGCTGTCCGTTACTCATTAGATCTTCGTTGATCCCCATAACCCAGTTTCTAGATACGGATGGTTGTATTCTTCCTGACCCGGAAATATGCAAAGTCTTGGGGACACAGATTCATAATCCTACCCTGTTACATTTCCTTAGGACTGAATTACTCAGTAGGACTAAAAATCCCCTCATATCAGAAGACACAAGTTGGTTGGTGGAAATGTTAAGCAATAAGAGATACCCTCCTAAAGCTATCTCTACGATTTATAAGCACTTGAAATCCCCTAACTCCATTATTAAACCTGCAATTGTGGGCAAATGGGAAAAATATTTACAAAGGCCCCTGACCTCTCAAGAAACTTCAAAAATTTTAATCCTACCACACAAATTATCTAGATGCATACGCATCCAAGAGAACAGCTATAAGATCCTTATGCAATGGTACAGAACTCCAGATAAAACTTATAGATATAGCAAAACAGCCACTGATCTGTGCTGGAGATGCCATAAAGCTAAAGGAACCTTCTTACACATTTGGTGGACATGCGAACTGATTAACCCATGGTGGCACACAATTACCAAACTATGCAACCAGATATGTAAGTCATCTCTCACCTGCTCTCCTGAATTGACTTTATTATCTCTCGGGACGGAGGGCCTGGGCCCACATAAAAAAATCCCTCTTTACCCACCTACTGGCAGCGGCTAGATTACTCTTACCAACTCACTGGTTATCTTCAGAAATCCCTAGTATTGAGCACTGGACCAACAAGGTGGACCAGATATACAGACTAGAGGAAATCTCACACTGGGAGTCGCATTCTAGACCCTCCTTCCTAAAAACGTGGACACCTTGGAAGCTATACAGGAATTTTCCCTAGGTATAGAGTCCAATAGCTATCTTTCTTTGCCTCAACTCGTTCACCCCCAGATAGAGGCTCACTTACATATCTTATCATCCCCGCCCCCATATATACACCCATTTCGTAGATATTTGAACTTAATTTCCATGCTTTCATGCTAAATCTGACTTTGTTGTAAGGCTTGTACTTCTTGCTGATACCTGTCATGTTGGGCTTAATCGCCCTTTGGTTATTTGTTTTTATATGTGACACCTTGCATTAGGTGATTTTTGCTTATGTTTATGTCACTTGTATTGTTGTAAGCTTTACTTATTGGAAAATGTACAAAGCTTTGAAAAATTGAAAACAATAAAAACTTTTAATTTAAAAAAAAAAAAAATAATTCACAAATTTGTCTGTTACATTTTCGGGTGAACTTCACCAATTTTTGGGTGTGATGTACCACTACTATACCTAGAAGACAGGTTAAAAAAATTCACAAATTTGTCTGTTACATTTTTGGGGGAAATTCATTAATTTTTGGGTGTGATGTACCACTGCTATACCTAGTAGACAGGTTACAAAAATTCACAAATTTGTTTGTAACATTTTCGGGTGAAATTCACCAATTTTTAGGTGTGATGTACCACTGCTATACCTAGTAGACAAGTTAAAAAAATTCACAAATTTGTCTGTTAGATTCTTGGGTGAAAATCACCAATTTTTAGGTGTGATGTACCACAGATAAACCTAGTAGACACGTTAAAAAAAAATTCACAATAGTATTTTACATTTTCGGGGGAAATTCACCAATTTTTTGTGTGTTATGTACCACTGCTATACCTAGTAGACAGGTTAAAAAAATTCACAAATTTGTCTGTTAGATTCTTGGGTGAAAATCGCCAATTTTTAGGTGTGATGTACCAGTGCTAAACCTAGTAGACACGTTAAAAAAATTCACAAATTTGTCTTACTTTTTCGGGGGAAATTCACCAATTTTTTGTGTGTTATGTACCAAGGCTAAACCTAGTATACAGGTTAAAAAAATTCACAAATTTGTCTGTTACATTTTCGGGTAAAATTCACCAATTTTTGGGTGTGATGTACCACTGCTATACCTAGTAGACAGGTTAAAAAAAAATCACAAATTTGTCTGTTAGATTCTTGGGTGAAAATCGCCAATTTTTAGGTGTGATGTACCAGTGCTAAACCTAGTAGACACGTTAAAAAAATTCACAAATTTGTCTTACTTTTTCGGGGGAAATTCACCAATTTTTTGTGTGTTATGTACCAAGGCTAAACCTAGTATACAGGTTAAAAAAATTCACTAATTTGTCTGTTACATTTTCGGGGGAAATTCACCAATTTTTCGTGTGTTATGTACCACTGCTAAACCTAGTATACAGGTTAAAAAAATTCACTAATTTGTCTGCTGCGTTTTCGGGTGAAATTATCCAATTTTTGGGTGTGACGTACCACTGCTATACCTAGTAGACAGGTTAAAAAAATTCACAAATTTGTCTGTTACATTTTCAGGTGAAATTCACCAATTTTGGGGTGTGATGTACCACTGCTATACCTAGTAGACAGGTTAAAAAAATTCACAAATTTGTCTGTTAGATTCTTAGGTGAAAATCACCAATTTTTAGGTGTGATGTACCACTGCTAAACCTAGTAGACAGGTTAAATAAAATTTACAAATTTGTCTGTTACATTTTCGGTTGAAAATCGCCAATTTTTTGCGTGTTATGTACCACTGCTAAACCTAGTAGACAGGTTAAAAAAATTACAAATTTATCTGTTACATTTTCGGGTGAAATTCACCAATTTTTGGGTGTGATGTACCACTGCTATACCTAGTAGACAGGTTAAAAAAAATCACAAATTTGTCTGTTACATTTTCGGGTGAAATTCACCAATTTTTGGGGTGTGATGTACCACTGCTATACCTAGTAGACAGGTTAAAAAAAATCACAAATTTGTCTGTTACATTTTCGGGGGAAATTCACCAATTTTTTGTGTGCTATGTACCACTGCTAAACCTAGTATACAGGTTAAAACAATTCACAAATTTGTCTGTTACATTTTCGGGTGAAATTTACCAATTTTTGGGTGTGACGTACCACTGCTATACCTAGTAGACAGGTTAAAAATATTCACAAATTTGTCTGTTACATTTTCAGGTGAAATTCACCAATTTTGGGGTGTGATGTACCACTGCTATACCTAGTAGACAGGTTAAAAAAAAATCACAAATTTGTCTGTTAGATACTTGGGTGAAAATCGCCAATTTTTAGGTGTGATGTACCAGTGCTAAACCTAGTAGACACGTTAAAAAAATTCACAAATTTGTCTTTTACATTTTCGGGGGAAATTCACCAATTTTTTGTGTGTTATGTACCAAGGCTAAACCTAGGATACAGGTTAAAAAAATTCACAAATTTGTCTGTTACATTTTCGGGTGAAATTCACCAATTTTTAGGTGTGATGTACCATTGCTCTACCTAGTAGACAGGTTAAAAAAAATCACAAATTTGTCTGTTACATTTTCGGGTGAAATTCCCCAATTTTTGGGTGTGATGTACCACTGCTATACCTAGTAGACAGGTTAAAAAAATTCACAAATTTGTCTTCTACATTTTCGGGGGAAATTCATTAATTTTTAGGTGTGATGTACCACTGCTAAACCTAGTAGACAGGTTAAAAAAAAATCACAAATTTGTCTGTTACATTTTCGGGTGAAATTCACCAATTTTTGGGTGTGATGTACCACTGCTATACCTAGTAGACAGGTTACAAACATTCACAAATTTGTCTGTTAGATTCTTGGGTGAAAATCGCCAATTTTTGGTGTGATGTACCAGTGCTAAACCTAGTAGACAAGTTAAAAAAATTCACAAATTTGTCTTTTACATTTTTGGGGGAAATTCACCAATTTCTTTTGTGTTATGTACCACTGCTAAACCTGGTATACAGGTTAAAAAAATTCACAAATTTGTCTGTTACATTTTCGGGTGAAATTTACCAATTTTTAGGTGTGATGTACTACTGCTATACCTAGTATACAGGTTAAAAAAATTCACAAATTTGTCTTTTACATTTTCGGGGGAAATTCACCAATTTTTTGTGTGTTATGTACCAAGGCTAAACCTAGTATACAGGTTAAAAAAATTTACAAATTTGTCTGTTACATTTTCGGGTGAAATTCACCAATTTTTAGGTGTGATGTACCATTGCTCTACCTAGTAGACAGGTTAAAAAAATTCACAAATTTGTTTGTAACATTTTCGGGTGAAATTCACCAATTTTTAGGTGTGATGTACCATTGCTATACCTAGTAGGTAAAAAAAAAAAAACACTAATTTGTCTTACATTTTCAGGTGAAATTCACCAATATTTGGATTTAATATACCTCTCCTCTACCTAGTTGACAGCTTAATAAATTTTACAAATTTTTCTTTTACATTTTCAGGTGACATTAAACAATTTTTTTCTGTTATAGACCCCTGCTCTACCATGTAGACAGGTTAATAAATTTCGCTAATTTTTCTGTTACATTCTTGGGTTGACATTTTACAATTTTGGACGTGAATAAACACCTGCTCTGCATAGGTGACAGGGAATAAAATTTACGAATTTTTTCTTTAATTGATGCGCGCCACCTCTTTTCATTCAATGCTTAAACTTTAACAAGTTGTCCCACATTTGTAACAGACAAAGAAACAATATCGAGATTGAGAGTATCTGTGGTACTGTTTTCCCCCTGGAAGGGATCCCAAAGGGCAGAATAGGATTAGCTTGTTCTGAAGTACTTCTGGGCGGTGACAATCCACAGATGTTTTAAAGATAGAGGGTTCATCTTAAATATTTGTATTACTAATTGTTGTTATAATCTTGCTTGTAATAGTGGTATATTGTATTCTGCCACGTATAAGAAGACCGCTTGAAAAGACTGCAGACAGAAGTAACTTTTTACCAATTTCGTAGTGAGACTATGGATGAGCTTGGAACCTCGGTTCAACTAAACTTTGCACGGCTACGAGCAGATGTATATTTCATCCATTAGGTGGAACATCTGGGGTACGTCCGACCGGATCTTACGGGTTCACCATGGTCTCAAATGGGAGAGATGTGAGGGATGAGACTCCATCTTTGTGTCTGCAGCGGCCATTTTACATTGTATGACCTTTTTTTAAGTTGATAGATTAGTGACTTTTTGTATATTAGTTTAGATGCTGGAAGGAGTAACTTAGCCCCTACCTTTACTATTCTCGAGAAATGAAAACTGCTTGGTGTGATAAATATCTACTTCCTGTATTCTGATAAATGTATGTCTCTGCGGTTAACTGACATTTGCATCTTCTGTTTCATAAGCATTTACTATATATATATATATATATATATATATATATATATATATATA
Organism: Bufo bufo; assembly: GCF_905171765.1. Classification (NCBI taxonomy): domain Eukaryota; kingdom Metazoa; phylum Chordata; class Amphibia; order Anura; family Bufonidae; genus Bufo; species Bufo bufo. The sequence continues at coordinate 468,207,727 of NC_053392.1, read as the reverse complement.
TACACTCACCTAAAGAATTATTAGGAACACCATACTAATACGGTGTTGGACCCCCTTTTGCCTTCAGAACTGCCTTAATTCTACGTGGCATTGATTCAACAAGGTGCTGATAACATTCTTTAGAAATGTTGGCCCATATTGATAGGATAGCATCTTGCAGTTGATGGAGATTTGAGGGATGCACATCCAGGGCACGAAGCTCCCATTCCACCACATCCCAAAGATGCTCTATTGGGTTGAGATCTGGTGACTGTGGGGGCCATTTTAGTACAGTGAACTCATTGTCATGTTCAAGAAACCAATTTGAAATGATTCGAGCTTTGTGACACGGTGCATTATCCTGCTGGAAGTAGCCATCAGAGGATGGGTACATGGTGGTCATGAAGGGATGGACATGGTCAGAATCAATGCTCAGGTAGCCCGTGGAATTTTAACGATGCCCAATTGGCACTAAGGGACCTAAAGTGTGCCCAAAAAACATCCCCCACACCATTACACCACCACCACCAGCCTGCACAGTGGTAACAAGGCATGATGGATACATGTTCTCATTCTGTTTACGCCAAATTTGGACTCTACCATTTGAATGTCTCAACAGAAATCGAGACTCACCAGACCAGGCAACATTTTTCCAGTCTTCAACAGTCCAATTTCGGTGAGCTCATGCAAATTGTAGCCTCTTTTTCCTATTTGTAGTGGAGATGAGTGGTACCTGGTGGGGTCTTCTGCTGTTGTAGCCCACCCGCCTCAAGGTTGTGCGTGTTGTGGCTTCACAAATGCTTTGCTGCATACCTCGGTTGTAATGAGTGGTTATTTCAGTCAACGTTCCTCTTCTATCAGCTTGAATCAGTCGGCCCATTCTCCTCTGACCTCTAGCATCAACAAGGCATTTTCGCCCACAGGACTGCCGCATACTGGATGTTTTTCCCTTTTCACACCATTCTTTGTAAACCCTAGAAATGGTTGTGCGTGAAAATCCCAGTAACTGAGCAGATTGTGAAACACTCAGACCGGCCCGTCTGGCACCAACAACCATGCCACGCTCAAAATTGCTTAAATCACCTTTCTTTCCCATTCTGACATTCAGTTTGGAGTTCAGGAGATTGTCTTGACCAGGACCACACCCCTAAATGCATTGAAGCAACTGCCATGTGATTGGTTGACTAGATAATTGCATTAATAAGAAATAGAACAGGTGTTCCTAATAATTCTTTAGGTGAGTGTATATGTCTAGATGTTTCGTGATAAGTGTGTGGGTGTATAAGGCTGCGTTCACACGGGCGAGATTTCCGCGCGGGTGCAATGCGGTAGGTGAACGCATTGCACCCGCACTGAATCTGGACCCATTCATTTCAATGGGGCTGTTCAGATGAGCGATGATTTTCACGCATCACTTATGCGTTGCGTGAAAATCGCAGCATGCTCTATATTCTGCGTTTTTCACGCAACGCAGGCCCCATAGAAGTGAATGGGGTTGCGTGAAAATCGCAAGCATCCGCAAGCAAGTGCGGATGCTGTGCGATTTTCACGCATGGTTGCTAGGTGACAGTCTATTCACTGTATTATTTTCCCTTATAACATGGTTATAAGGGAAAATAATAGCATTCTGAAAACAGAATGCATAGTAAGTGATCAGTTGAGGGTTAAAAAAAATAAAAAAAATTAACTCACCTTCTCCGTTTGTTCATATAAGTCCCGGTCTCTTCTTTACTTCTCAAAAGATGAACTATGGGCTAAAGGACCTTTGGTGACGTAAGATCACATGCTCCAATCACATGGTCCATCACCGCGGTGATGGACCATGTGATTGGAGCATGTGATCTGACGTCACCAAAGGTCCTTTAGCCCATAGTTTATCTTTTAAAGAACTAAAGACCGGGAGAACTACGCGAACAACAGGAGAAGGTGAGTTAATTTTTTTAATTTTTTTTAACCCTCAACTGATCACCTACTAGGCATTCTGTTTTCAGAATGCTATTATTTTCCCTTATATGTTATATGTTATAAGGGAAAATAATAACATCTACACAACACCGAACCCAAACCTGAACTTCTGTGAAGAAGTTCGGGTCTGGGTACCACAGTCGGTTTTTTATCACGTGCGTGCAAAACACATTGCACACGCACGATAAAAACTGAACATCGGAACGCAATCGCAGTCAAAACTGACTGCAATTGCATTCCTACTCGCGCGGGTTTGCCGCAACACACCGGGACGCATCCGGAACTAATCCAGACACGCTCGTGTGAACGCAGCCTAACTGGAACTGGCCCTAATGTGGTATAAGTATTTGCCTTCCATAAAAAAACAAACAGAGACTTGTTTGAATACAGCCTTGATGATTTTATTATTCAATTCTTCCGACTACTTGATACCTATTTGCCATAATAATTTGGAACTCAGCATAAATCAGAGTAGGGTTTTTTGCCCTGACACCTGCAAAAGGACATTCGATGATGTAATCGCGCTCACCACATGGTGAGCGCGGTGACGTCAGCGCAGATCCTGTTGAATGAAGATAGAAGGACCTTCTATCTTCATTCAGCAGGACCTGCGCTGACATCACCGCGCTCACCACGTGGTGAGAGCGATGATGTCAGCGCAGGTTCTTTTGCTTGTCCTGCAGGAAGAAGAAAGAAGACTGTATCGGCTGCGCGATCAAGCGAATGAGGGAGTTATTTTATTTTTATTTTTTAACCCCTCAATGGACATTTTATTTATGATCTTTTACCATGGTGATGGATCATGTGATGGACCATGTGATGACCGGAGTGACGTCACCAAAGGTCCTGTTCCTACAATCAGCAAAGAAGAAGACAGAAGGAGATGCCGGGCCGCGATCAAGTGGAGTTAAATTATTTATTTATTTTTTTAAACCCCTCCAGCCCTATTTTACTATGCATTCTGCATTCAAAATGCTATTATTTTCCCTTATAACCATGTTATAAGGGAAAATAATGCAATCTACAGAACACCGATCCCAAGCCCGAACTTCTGTGAAGAAGTTCGGGTTTGGGTACCAAACATGCGCGATTTTTCTCACACAAGTGCAAAACGCATTACAATGTTTTGGACTCGCGCGGAAAAATTGTGCGTGTTCCCGCAACGCACCCGCACATTTTCCCGCAAAGCCTGTGTGAAACCAGCCTAACTGTTCACACAAAAGTCATCAACAGGGAGATTATCTTGAGTATTTTCCCTATGCAAAAAAGGAGGAGGCAGTAAAGTCAGATATCATGCAAGTAAAAGGCTTCTTTGGAGCTGAAAGGAGGAAGAGCAGGAGGAATGTGCTGAGCCCTGGCTCAAAGGCACAGTGTCATATTCAGATGTGACATCAACATCATCCTGCTTAAAATGAGAGGATGAGTAAGCCATCCAGTCCACAACGTCATCCTGTTTGTCCTCAATAATAATCTGGCACTTACCAGAAGCGAGGGGGAACTGTGGCCTGCTGCTACTACTACCACTGGTTGAACATCTGGTGCAAACTGTGTTGCTACTGCTGTTTGCACTACTACAACCACCTACATTCTCACTCATGGATGACAAGGCACAGGTCTTTCATTTTCCACTCTGTCATTTACTAGACATTCCTTAAGGCACGGAGGATTTTTTATTTTTTTGTGTTTTCGTTTTGTGCTTCCTGCCTTCCCAGAGCCATAACTTTTTTCCGTTTTGCTGTTTGCCGTATGGGGAATATGTTTTTATATTTTTATACTATGGGTGTTTTCGCACATCGCGACACTCATGATGTGTATTTTTTTAGTTCTTTTATTTTTATTTTGGGAAAAGGGGGGTGATTCGAATTTTTATGTTTTAAAAAAAAAAATTTACAATTTTTTTTTTTACACTTTTTTATAGTTCCTATAGGGAACTATGACATGCAATCATTAGATTGCTATTATCATAGACTCCAATGCAGTTGCATTGGAATCTATGATGATTTTACTAGTTTCCTATGGAGCCCTATTACAGGCAATGGCTCTATAGGATATATTATGCAGCAGTCTCCTGTCATTCATAAAGACAGGGGCTGCTGCATACACACTCTGGTTCCTCCGATCGCCACACGGGGGATCCGGAGCACAACCGAAAGTGCACACTTTTGGTTTTGGTGCCCTCAGATGCCGTGGTCAAGATTGACCATGACATCTGAGGGGTTAAATGTCTGCGATCAGCATTACTGCAGGTTGCGGACATGAGCCGCGGGTTTCTGCTTGAAGCAGGCGCCCCCCTCAGCTATGCCGCCCGCAGCGGGCAGGAGCGGGCGCCATCTTTAAACACCCGCCCAGAGCCGTACATGTACAGCGCTGGGCATGAAGAGGTTAAACAATGACAAATCATAAGTTATACAAACACAGTACAATGTGTTATATAGAAAATGTTATAGTTACTCCACGGGCGTTACTATTGTCTCAAAAGATCTGGGTCCCAAGCCTCAATGAATATGGCCCAGTTCTCTAAGTCGCCACCCCCTCCCCCCACACACCGCATGTTGCTGTACTTGCTATACACATCCAGTGCCTCCCAGGTGACGTGCGCTCTGATGTAGATCTTCTCTGTCATCATCTTCTCCATTTGATCCGTACAACTTCTCTCAGCCGTGCCTCGTCTCTGCAGAGTGTGACACATTATTACGGTTGGGGGCACTGTGAGGAACTCACATTTCTATTATCAGCTCCCAGCCTGGAGTCGCCACGGTGTTATCCTGATGCTCGCTGTGCTCCCCAATACCCCCAAATACTATCCTGAAGAAAAATTTGTGTTCCATAGTAATACTGCCCCCTACAGTGTCCCCAACCGTGATAATGCTCCCCAAGAGTGCCCCCATTATTAGAAGAGCCCTTCAGTATTAATAATACCCTCACAGAGTCCCCAGTAGAAATAAGGCCACCTATTGTTCCCCCTGTGGTAATAAAGCTCTCTACAGACCCCTTAGTAGTAAAGTAATAATAAGGCCCCCCATAGTGCTCTTAGTAGAAAAAAGGTGGATTTATAAATCCCTCCTATAGAGCCCCCAGTAGTAATAAGAACACCTAATGTCCCCTGGATTTGCAATGCCCCCAGTAGTTATATTCCTCCCTCCACCATACAGTTCCATGTAAATAACATCACAACATCTCTCCAACCACCTCGAATATATAGTCCTATGTAAATAACATCCCTCTATATCAACAGTCCCCTCCAAAATACAGTTCCATGTAAATAATATCACCTCTTCGGCAGCCGCCTTCAACATCTAGTCCCAAGAAAATAATATCACACCCTCCCCAGCCGCCTCCAACATGCAATCCCATGTAAACATCACCCCCTCAACATTCAGTCCCATGTAAATAACATCATTCCCCCCACCAGCCACCGTCAACATACAGTCCCATGTAAATAAAATTGCCCCCTCAACATTCAGTCCCATGTAAATAACATCACTCCTTCCCACAGCCACCATCAACATACAGTCCAATGGAAATAACATCACTGCCTCCCCCAGCCCCCTCAAACATACATTTCCATGTAAATTACACCACTCCCTCCCACAGCAACCTCCAACATACAGTCCCATGTAAATAACATAATTCCCTCCCACAGCCGACTTCAACATACAGTCCCATGTAAATAACATCACCCTGCCCCAGCCCCCTCCAACATTCAGTCCCATATAAATAACACCACTCCCTCTCACAGCCGCCATCAATATACAGTCCCATGTAAATAACATCACTCCCTCCCCCCAGCCCCCTCCAACATACAGTCCCATGTAAATAACATCACTCCCTCCTACAGCTACTATCAATATACAGTCCTATGTAAATAACATGATCCCCTCCCCAGCCACCTCCAACACACAGTTCCATGTAAATAGCATCCCTCCCTTCAGCCCTAACATACAGTCCCAGTTAAATAACCATAACTCCCAGCATTGCTCTGCCACTCTCTTCACTTACCTCTCCTCATGTAGCAGACATTCCCACAGCTTTTTCCCCCAGGACTTCTCCTCTTCACTGCCATTCTCTCCTGCACTAGTCACGTGATGGTGACATCACTGCAGATCCTTCTCAACCACTGCCTGTTTTACTGGTCACAAGACCTGTGATGTCACCACAGGTCCTTCAGCTCTTCCACTGCATTAGATTCAATTGTATTGCCGTCTTTGGCAATACAGTTGCATCTAGCTGGCAGGCAGGACATTTGGGGCCTGGGACAAAACCTAGCAACGCCCCTGACTTACGCAGTACAATGTATTGAATGAAACTGTTATACTTATTTCTTGCAATTTCAATAGCACAAAGTCAAACACTCTAGTTTTTAAGAGGTTAAGAGATGGAGTCTGATCACTGAAGGCAAGGGCACTAAAATGTAACATTTAACGGAATAATTAAGACCACAATGGATCCTGCAATAATCTCACTTAAATCTAACAAGAACACTCAATCAATATATCTCTTCCAAACAAAAAATGAGTGAAGATTATTTCCTAATACAATAATCATTTTTTATTAATCATGATTAAAAAGGACAAATAAATAGAACATGATGGTAAGGAATCCAATAAAATAGCGCCGCATGACAATTTATAACCTTCCTGTGTGACTACATACAAGTATAAAAAAAATTGATGAGTCAAAAAGCCAGAGTTCAGAATATTATAAAATGTGAACCCTGATTAGGTTAATGCGTAATAATAGGATAAGGAATAGTAACAATATGGGTGAAATAACCACCTCTAAATAGACTCTGATCCTACATTGAAAAAAACATATAGTATAACTGATGCTAAATAAATAAGTAAATAATAAAGTGCATGACTAATGGCCAAAAGTATAAAAAATATATATATAAACATTTATGAAACATCACGCTCATCTATTGATTAATTATAAATTAGTGAGAAATAATTTTTAACATCACTATTTGAAAATTATTCCTCACTAATTTACAATTAATTAATAGATGAGTGTGGTGTTTCATAAATGTTATTTTTTTTCATAATGCTATTTTTATAGCGCTATGCACTTTATTCTAATGATGAATATGACATTGAAAGACCTAACCATCTTGCGACCAAGTGCGCATGATCATTCCGATGCTTCAATGCTTCTGCCTGTCTCCATGGAGTTAGGACGCGGGCAACGTCAATCCTTCAGCAATGAGTGCAGAGGATTGCACTCTCCTGCGTCGGACTCAGGGGACGGGTGGAAGCTACTCTGATGAGGCTGGCTGTAATAGGTAATGCGCCGTGAGTACGGCCGTAATGAGATATCTGTCATGTGCCTTCGGATCCTCCTTGCCATTGGCCTTTAGCACTTTAAATGTCCCTTCGCACCCCAGTGTAAACCACTCCTCCAGAAGAAGCCTTATCGCGAAACGCGCGTAGAGGGGATAGTGGCCGCCGCACAATTCACATTCAGGTATGTTACTTATTTTGACACTTTTGGCCATTAGTCATGCACTTAGCACTTTATTATTTACTTATTTATTTAGCATCAGTTATACTATATGTTCTTTTCAATGTAGGATCAAAGTCTATTTAGAGGTGGTTATTTCACCCATATTGTTACTATTCCTTATCCTATTATTACGCATTAACTTAATCAGGGTTCACATTTTATAATATTCTGAACTCTGGCTTTTTGGCTCATAAATTTTGTTTATACTTGTATGTAGTCACACAGGAAGGTTATAAATTGTCATGCGGCACTATTTTATTGGATTCCTTACCATCATGTTCTTTTTATTTGTCCTTTTAAATCATGATTAATAAAAATTGATTATTGTATTAGGAAATAATCTTCACTCATTTTTTGTTTGGAAGAGATTTAACTGAATAAATATAAAAAAGTCTATCCAAGGTAAGAGCGACCAAAACAGGTCCCAAGAACGAGTCTCATATTTTAGGACACAACAGAGAAAACACAGTTGATGAATAAAACGTAGGGCAAAATAACTAGCCTAAGGTCCCAGATTATGTAACTTAGTGGCAGTCTGTATTAACTATCTGGCTGCAATGTGGACAGTATGGGGGTAATTTATCAAACTGGTGTAAAGTAGAACTGGCTAAGTTGCCCATAGCAACCAATCAGATTTCTCCTATCATTTTGCAAAGGAGCTGTCCAAAATGAAAGATGGAATCAGATTGGTTGCCATGGGCAACTAAGTCAGATAGTCATATTTATTTCTTTACTGTCTACCTATTAAGGTGCCAGTTACATGTTGGTCACCTGAAGAACTCATTCTAGTGAAATGGGTGAGGACAGTGTAGGGACACTTAGGGCATCAGGGTGTGACTTTATTGTTAGGGATATTTAGGTCTATGGGATAATCTCCCTTGTAGTGATTGACGAACATCGGCCAGGACGGTTCACGAGCGCGATAGCGCAAACGCGATCAAATGTTCGTGAACCGCAAGTTTGCGGCACGCCCCATTCACTTTAATGGCTGGCGAACCTGAAAAACCTTTAGGTAATATTTGCAGCCACCAAATACTTACAAGAAGTGCACAAATTGTCCCACAACATGCACAGTGACATACCAGAGGAGAATCAATGGCAAATATTCCCACAAAAAAATATGTATTTTAATCAGGGGCCATTTTTATGCGTCTTAAATTGAAACTCTCAAAAATGTGCCATGCTGGAGCCTAGAGAATTTTTATTTTAGGCCACGGGAGTACAGGCCCCAAACATTAGGCATTCACCGGACAAAAAACATCAAGTGATTATGTGGCTGGAGGTATATTAGATGGTCATTAGATATCAATTTTACTGCAGGCCAGTGAAGTACAGGCCCCAAAAATTATTCATTCAATGTACAGAAAAGAACAAGCTTTGTCTTCTTCTCATTGTCTGTCGCTAGTAGAGTCCTAAGCATGGCAGGCAGGTTCCCCCAGAAGTATCTTGCTGGATGAGAAGCCAATACCGCACTTGCATCAATCTTGACAGGATTTGGCTCCAGGTGTACAGAAATAGTTTTTTTGGAATGCTTTCTCCATCGAAACACCCTCCACGTCGTTGAATATACTGAAGACTGGCCGACTCTCTCATAATAAAAATTTTTTATGTTATTATTACATTTATTAAACATTTTATTATGAAATTTATTCCATATATATTGTAAAATTTGGTGTCTACATGATCAATCTACAGAGTGGGGGTCCCTCACGGGTTCTGCACACTTCCAAAATAAAGTGGGTCGAATAGATGACGGATGATCAGGATGCTCCATGATCTTCCCAGGAGCTGCTTTTGGGAGTCTCGGTTCATTTCTGAGACGTCTGTGTGGGAATCCGAAGACCATCTCCATCTCCGTGCACCACAGGATGTCCTCCTCCTGTGTTAGGAAAAATGTAATTTTTATTTTAAAATGTATTCAACATTTTATTATTGAATGTATTAGATATAATAAGGATGCCCTCCTTTCCATTCCATGATGACTGGAAACCCCTAACGAAGAGACTGGGCCCTGGTTGGTTTAAATCGTGATTAAATTCGCAACTGTTGCGGGCTCCGAGCAATCTTGAAGCTTTGCCTTCTTCTCATTGTCTGTCACTAGTAGAGGCCTAAGCATCCCAGGCAGGTTGCCCCAGAAGTATCTTGCTTGATGAGCAGCCAATACCACACTTGCATCAATCTTGACAGGATTTAGCTCCAGGTGGAGAGTAATTTTTTTTTGTAATGCTTTCTCCATCGCAACACCAAGTCGTTGAATAAACAGAAGACTGGTCGATTCTCTCCTGTCTTACGCAACATTTAATTTTTATTATTAAATGTATTAAATATTTTAACATTCATTTTATTAAACCAAAACTTGATTAAAATTATAAGAAAGTATACTTAAATTTGCCAAAACTGGCCTAATAACTCAAGTATGAACTCTGCCTTATAGGTCGATGTTAGTGTCAAGAAGAAGTGCACTCCTTTTACACCCTTGTCAGCTGATTCCACATAGATGTCTACAGATCTTGTTCTATTACAGGCTTATACAAGTAGAGCCCCCCTGACAGAGTGGAGAGGATGTCAGCAGTAAGTTTGTGTTGATGTCACTGATTAATTTGCCCTTCCTCTGATCCCTCAGAACAATAGCCCACAAAAAATGGATCCTGTCTTTGGAGCATATGCCTTCACCTGGTCAGCATTTGCTCAGTATTGCTAATGCCAATAAAAAGAGGAGTGGATCTAAAACAGAGATGACACGTGAATTGAATATTTGCATGTCTTCTGTGTTTTGTACTCACTCCTGCTTCTGTTTACCAAATCATAAGCCAATTCTGATGGGGCCATACAGCCCTTACAGCTGCTACACAGACAGGATCTGTTGTGCGTCTCATTTTTCCTTCCTTCTGACAGATCAGAAGAAAGTTCAAATAAATGATGATGTCAGCCAGGCCGAAAGCCAAAATAGTGGCCCAGTCATGAAATAGGGAGGGTGTGAACCGCATGAGAAGTCAAAAGAGTGTCCCTATCACAGAGTGGTGAGGTGGAAGCATCATGAGGAGACCACACAGTGGCCCAATGACAAAGTCTCGAGGGGACGGCAGCATCAGGAGGCCACAGGGTGGCACAATGAAAGTGTGGAGGTGGCAGCAGTATGAGGAGGTCACCAAGTGGCACAATCACAGAGTATGTAGTTGGCAGCAGTATGTGGAGGCCAGGTTACATAGTGTGGAGATGGCAGCATCAGGATGCCAGAGTGGCAAGGTGACATAGTGTGGACACGGCAGCAGCAGCAGCATGATACAACAAAGTGGCACGGTGACATAGTGTGGACATGGCAGCAGCAGCAGCATGATACAACAGAGTGGCACGGTGACAAAGTGTGGACATGGCAGCAGAAGCAGCATGATACAACAGAGTGGCACAGTGACATAGTGTGGACATGACAGCAGCATGATACAACAGAGTGGCAAGGTGACATAGTGTGGACATGGCAGCATCAGTAGGCCACAGAGTGGCAAAGTGACATAGTGTGGACATGGCAGCATCAGCAGGCCACAGAGTGGCAAGGTGACATAGTGTGGAGGTGGGTGGCAATACTAGTACTCGCTGAAGATGGTGGGTGAAATAGAAAGAAGAAAACTGTCTATTTTGTCAAAATGTTGGTGTGGCACCATGGATGATCTAGTCTGATGCATCAGGCATTGGTGTGTTGAAATCCTGGCTGATCCACGCCTGATTCCTCTTGATGCAGTGTCCCACTATGTGCTATATTTGGGCACTTTAAACTCTTGCTAAATGTCATATCAAATGTATTGTGGTTTCATGCTGTAGTTCCCTTTAACAGGCTGTCAGTATCATTTACCTTTATTCGCTCCTAGGTGGTGCAGGAACCACTTAGATAAATAGCTGGGGAGGTGTAAAGTTAGTATGTCTGATGTTAATGAAGAGATGAGGAAGCTAATGAAGGAGGTGGAAATTTTTATTTGCACCAAAATAATTCACAAAAGATTTTAGTGCAGCACTTAACGCAGAATATACGTTTTTTTTTTCAACCCAAATATTTCAAAAGACATTTTAGTGCATATCAGTGCAGCGCTTAACGCAGAATACAATATTTTTTCTGAAATGAACGGGACGTAGCGGAGGAAGTAGGTCCGCGCTGGAAGAGCGACACGCGGACCTCGTGGGGTTTTTGTGCTGCAGAAAAGTCCCCGTAGTGTCCAATAAGTAATATAGTAGTAGATATGGGCTGGTGTGAATTATTTTGCATTTTCATGCAGGGTTAGTGCATAGAGTATTCACCTGTATTGGTACGCTGGTCTTATGGACGTCGTCATGTAAGTGCGCAGTGCGTGAAACATAAATACAAAATTTCAACACAACATAATTCAGTCCATACCGCAAAAAGGACTTTCCCACATATAACTGCAGCGCTGAACACTGAATATATATTGATTTTTGTACAGAAATATGCCACTAAATGCTTTACCTCATATAACTGCAATAGTGAACGCTGAATATATTTTTATTTTTCTACTGATATACGTCAATAAAGGTTTTTCTACATATAAGTGCACCAGCAAATGGCCAATTTATATTTCTTTTTCTGCAAGTGGAAAGTATAGACCGGCACTCTGATATGAGGAAACAGCAGAAATGTATTAAGGTTAAAATAGCAGAAAATATATTAAGGCTAAAAAAATGGTTAGCACCAAGTAAGTGACAATACAATGGCAGTAGTAAAAGCAGTAATAAAAAAAAGTAATACAAAAAGATTGTAGGATCTTGAGAAAGGTAAGTATCATCAAATAGTTCAAGTCTGGAATTTTTGAATAGTGTCCGATAGGTGCGTTGGGTTGTACCTTAGTTGACACTATATGAGGGGTGATGGCACTGTGACAGAAATGGCAATGAGCTATCTTGTATGATGACAGTAATGGCAGTAATGGCAGTGAGCCACCTTGTATGGTGGCACTAGGTCACCTTGTAGAGGCCGATTTCATGTGTACAGATTCAGTAAATAAGGCTGTCTGACTGCTATATCCTATATTGGCACAAATAAGTCCCGGTAAATGGTGTGCAGTATATAATAGAGATGCTGCAGATGATGCATCAGCCTGTAGTAAGATGCCACAGTGAGGTAAAAAGACAAGGGATACAAATAGAAAATAAAGGTTGAAAGTTGCAGGCCAGTGTCTGGTGGCGTCCCACCAGATGTATGCGTACTGGCCTCTATTACCTTACTGGGTCTCCGCTATATGGCTGTGGGTGTCCCGGTCTTCTTTATCCGTGGTGGCCGGTGGAGGAGTGAGGCTCCCGTGTTTGTGCCGAGTCAGGCGGGCCCTCCTCTAGTCGGCATCTGAAGATGCAGGAGTAATCCAGGGAGGTCTGTTGTTATCGGAAACGCTTCCAAGACACAGGTGTGTCTTTGTGTATGTGCAGATTTCTTTCCCCCAGACGCGTTTCGAAGTCTTAGACTGACTTCTTCATCAGTGGTAATCTGCACAGGTCTCCCAGGATTTTTATATTCGCTCCCTGCATCATCAAAAATCCGGAGTGGATTTTGTTCTCAATGTGTCTTCTTTTGTGATTTTTGTATGAAGGCATTTAAAAAAAAATGAAAAAAGAGGACATTTAAATGAGAAAGAAAAAGTATGAGATGTGGTATTGGTCTTTAAAGTGTGCTTGTGACATCATTTTCATTGAGGATGCGTTGGTGATGTGTTTTATTTGTGGTTAATATTTCTTATAGTTCATATTTTTCTTATTTTTCTTATGATCGGGTTTCATATGATGCTCCCAAAATAATAGCTGATCTTATAAAGTTCATTTTACTAATCTATGGTTTAGTCCAGGGTCCAGAAGGTTTAGAAATTTCATAAAAAGGTTTCATAATAAAAAAAATATATATATATTTTAAAGTTTCATAAAAATATATATATGTGTTTCGACCAGAGTGTATGTATAAAAGACTTATTGAGGTGTATGTATAAAGTAATAAGGTATTCGGGAGAATGTGTCATAGGAAGTCTCCCCAGATATGTATACAGGTATGTAGGGTGTAGAGAGAGGGATGCGGTTTTCATGAGATACTTGAGTATGGGAATAGGGTTAATGGAGAGGATGGTGCCTCTCTTCATTTATCCTGGAAGTGTGTCTAGTTGCCTCTTTTCTATAGTTGACAATTGGTAATTTACATTCGTCTAGATAGTTTTTTTTAGGGTGGTTTTCTGGATAATTTTATAATCCATAGAGGTAGTCCTATCATGCTGATAAACAATATGATCATATACATGGGAGACGGTGTGGTTGGGTTTTGCTTAAATTAGAGACCTTCGTCTGTGGGAAAACGAAGTGAAGAGATTCATTATATGAAGGTGTATGTTGGGAGTTAGATCTCCCCATTGGGGCTGAGATTGCGTTACAGTTGCGTTTTTTCAGAGATGAGGTATGGTATTTTTCTGAGATTTGTGGCCAATGTGTACATTGGTTCTGCTATATCTTTATGGGCTGGGGTTTGTGGTCCCTTGTGTTATGTCTGGATACAGAAATTATGTTGATAGGCTTAGTATTCATGGCAATAGAAAAAATAACAGAATACTGGAGAGGAGGCAATTGCATTTAACAAATGTCCCGCTTGGAGTCAAAATACATTTTTGTATTTAATACACTTCTACCAGGAGGCCTTAACTCTGAATTTTAACTCTTTGGCTTTTTATAAACTTCTCAGGTTGGGTGCCCCCATCTGATGGCGGATAGAGGTCCGGCTGCTTACCAGCACCTCGATCCCCCCTCTGACTCGGGCCCCCACCCTCGTATACAATCAAGAACTCTTTTATTCAACTGACTCCTTATTAAACACACTCCCAATCCAATGCCTGTCTATCTATGAATAGAAAGATATATGACATCCTTTCAAAATAATTTCTGGATCCAGACATAACACAAGGGACCACAAACCCCAGCCCATAAAGATATAGCAGAACCAACATACGCATTGGCCACAAATCTCAGAAAATTACACTCATACCTCATCTCTGAAAAAACGCAACTGTAACACAATCTCAGCCCCAATGGGGAGATCTAACTCCCAACATACACCTTGATATAATAAAACTCTTCACTTCCTTTTCCCACAGACGAAGGTCTCTAATTTAAGCAAAACCCAACCACACCGTCTCCCATGTATATGATCATATTGTTTATCAGCATGATAGGACAACCTCTATGGATTATTAAATTATCCAGAAAACCACCTAAAAAAACTATCTATACAAATGTAAATTACCAATTGTCAACTATAGAAAGGATGCAACCAGACACACTTCCAGGGTAAATGAAGAGAGGCACCATCCTCTCCATTAACCCTATTCCCATACTCAAGTATCTCATGAAAACTGCATCCCTCTCTCTACACCCTACATACTTGCATACATATCTGGGGAGACTTCCTATGACACATTCTCCTGAATACCTTATTACTTTATACATACACCTCAATGAGTCTTTTATACATACACTCTGGTCGAAACACATATATACACTGCTCAAAAAAATAAAGGGAACACAAAAATAACACATCCTAGATCTGAGTTAATTAAATATTCTTCTGAAATACTTTGTTCTTTACATAGTTGAATGTGCTGACAACAAAATCACACAAAAATTAAAAAATGGAAATCAAATTTTTCAACCCATGGAGGTCTGGATTCGGAGTCACACTCAAAATTAAAGTGGAAAAACACACTACAGGCTGATCCAACTTTGATGTAATGTCCTTAAAACAAGTCAAAATGAGGCTCAGTAGTGTGTGTGGCCTCCACGTGCCTGTATGACCTCCCTACAATGCCTGTGCATGCTCCTGATGAGGTGGCGGACGGTCTCCTGATGGATCTCCTCCCAGACCTGAACTAAAGCATCTGCCAACTCCTGGACAGTCTGTGGTGCAACGTGACGTTGGTGGATAGAGCGAGGCATGATGTCCCAGATGTGCTCAATTGGATTCAGGTCTGGGGAACGGGCATCAATGCCTTCGTCTTGCAGGAACTGCTGACACACTCCAGCCACATGAGGTCTAGCATTGTCTTGCATTAGGAGGAACCCAGGGCCAACCGCACCAGCATATGGTCTCACAAGGGGTCTGAGGATCTCATCTCGGTACCTAATGGCAGTCAGGCTACCTCTGGCGAGCACATGGAGGGCTGTGCGGCCCTCCAAAGAAATGCCACCCCACACCATTACTGACCCAATGCCAAACCGGTCATGCTGGAGGATGTTGCAGGCAGCAGAACGTTCTCCACGGTGTCTCAAGACTCTGTCACGTCTGTCACATGTGCTCAGTGTGAACCTGCTTTCATCTGTGAAGAGCACAGGGCGCCAGTGGCGAATTTGCCAATCTTGGTGTTCTCTGGCAAATGCCAAACGTCCTGCACGGTGTTGGGCTGTACGCACAACCCCCACCTGTGGACGTCGGGCCCTCCTATTACCCTCATGGAGTCTGTTTCTGACCGTTTGAGCAGACACATGCACATTTGTGGCCTGCTGGAGGTCATTTTTCAGGGCTCTGGCAGTGCTCCTCCTGTTCCTCCTTGCACAAAGGCGGAGGTAGTGGTCCTGCTGCTGGGTTGTTGCCCTCCTACGGCCTCCTCCACGTCTCCTGATGTACTGGCCTGTCTCCTGGTAGCGCCTCCATGCTCTGGACACTACGCTGACAGACACAGCAAACCTTCTTGCCACAGCTCGCATTGATGTGCCATCCTGGATAAGCTGCACTACCTGAACCACTTGTGTGGGTTGTAGACTCCGTCTCATGCTACCACTAGAGTGAAAGCACCGCCAGCATTCAAAAGTGACCAAAACATCAGCCAGGAAGCATAGGAACTGAGAAGTGGTCTGTGGACACCACCTGCAGAACCATTCCTTTATTGGGGGTGTCTTGCTAATTGCCTATAATTTCCACATGTTGTCTATCCCATTTGCACAACAGCATGTGAAATTGATTGTCACTTAGTGTTGCTTCCTAAGTGGACAGTTTGATTTCACAGAAGTGTGATTGACTTGGAGTTACATTGTGTTGTTTAAGTGTTCCCTTTATATTTTGAGCAGTGTATATATATTTTTATGAAACTTTAAAAACTTTTAAATTTTTTATTATGAAACCTTTTTATGAAATTTTTAAACCTTCTGGACCCTGGACTAAACTATAGCTTAGTAAAATAAACTTTGTAAGATCAGCTATTATATCAGCTATTATTTTGGGAGCATCATATGAAACCCGATCATAAGAAAAATAAGAAAAATATGAAATATAAGAAATATGAACCGCAAATAAAACACATCACTAACGCATCCTCAATGAAAATTATGTCACAAGCACACTTTAAAGACCAATACCACATCTCATACTTGTTTGTTCTTTTTTCTCATTTAAATGTCCTCTTTTTTCATATTTTTTTTTAATGTCTTCATACAAAAATCACAAAAGAAGACGCATTGAGAACAAAATCCACTCCGGATTTTTGATGATGCAGGGAGCGACTATAAAAATCCTGGGAGACCTGTGCAGATTACCACTGATGAAGAAGTCAGTCTAAGACTTCGAAACGCGTCTGGGGGAAAGAAATCTGCACATACACAAAGACACACCTGTGTCTTGGAAGCGCTTCCGATAACAACAGATCTACCTGGATTACTCCCACATCTTCAGACGCCGACTAGAGGAGGGCCCGTCTGACTCGGCAACAAACACGGGAGCCTCACTCCTCCACCGGCCACCACGGATAAAGAAGACCGGGATACCCACAGCCATATAGCGGAGACCCAGTAAGGTAATAGAGGCCAGTACGTACACATCTGGTGGGACGCCACCAGACACTGGCCTGCAACTTTTAACCTTTACTTTCTATTTGTGTCCATTGTCTTTTTACCTCACTGTGGCATCTCACTACATACTGATGTATAATCTGCAGCATCTCTAATATATACTGCACACCATTTATCGGGACTTATTTGTGCCAATATAGGATATCGCAGTCAGACAGACAAAATTGTCTGTCTGATAAGATCTGATATCCCACAACAATATGAACATTTGCCGGACTGATCTATTGGTCTGATTTATATCTATTGACATTCGTCAGAAGTAGAGTTGAGCGAACACCTGGATGTTCGGGTTCGAGAAGTTCGGCCGAACTTCCCGGAAATGTTCGGGTTCGGTATCCGAACCCGAACCGAACTTCGTCCCGAACCCGAACCCCATTGAAGTCAATGGGGACCCGAACTTTTGGGCACTAAAAAGGCTGTAAAACAGCCCAGGAAAGAGCTAGAGGGCTGCAAAAGGCAGCAACATGTAGGTAAGTCCCCTGCAAACAAATGAAGATAGGGAAATGAATTAAAATAAAAATTTAAAAAATAAAAATGACCCAATATCAATTGGACAGAGGTCCCATAGCAGAGAATCTGGCTTCACGTCAGCAGAGAATCAGTCTCTTCATGCCATAGCAAAGAATCTGGCTTCATGTCAGCAGAGAATCATTCTCTTCATGCCATAGCAGAGAATCTGGCTTCATGTCACCCACCACTGGAAGAGGCCAGTGTCACATATTTAGGCCCCGGCACCCAGACAGAGGAGAGCGGTCCCGTAACAGAGAATCTGGCCTTATGTCAGCGCAGAATCTGTCTTCATGTCATAGCAGAGAATCAGGCTTCACGTCACCCACCACTGGAACAGGCCACTGTCACACATTTAGGCCCAGGCACCCAGGCAGAGGAGAGAGGTCCCGTAACAGAGAATCTGGCCTTATGTCAGCGCAGAATCTGTCTTCATGTCATAGCAGAGAATCAGGCTTCACGTCACCCACCAGTGGAACAGGCCACTGTCACACATTTAGGCCCCGGCACCCAGACAGAGGAGAGGTTCATTCAACTTTGGGTTGCCCCGCAATATAATGGTAAAATGAAATTAAAAATAGTATTGAATGAGGAAGTGCCCTGGAGTAGAATAATATATTGTTAAGGGGAGGTAGTTAATATCTAATCTGCACAAGGGATGGACAGGTCCTGTGGGATCCATGCCTGGTTCATTTTTATGAACGTCAGCTTGTCCACATTGGCTGTAGACAGGCGGCTGCGTTTGTCTGTAATGACGCCCCCTGCCGTGCTGAATACACGTTCAGACAAGACGCTGGCCGCCGGGCAGGCCAGCACCTCCAAGGCATAAAATGCTAGCTCTGGCCACGTGGACAATTTGGAGACCCAGAAGTTGAATAGGGCCGAACCATCAGTCAGTACGTAGAGGGGTGTGCACAGGTACTGTTCCACCATGTTAGTGAAATGTTGCCTCCTGCTAACACGTTCCGTATCAGGTGGTGGTGCAGTTAGCTGTGGCGTGGTGACAAAACTTTTCCACATCTCTGCCATGCTAACCCTGCCCTCAGAGGAGCTGGCCGTGACACAGCTGCGTTGGCGACCTCTTGCTCCTCCTCTGCCTTCACCTTGGGCTTCCACTGGTTCCCCTGTGACATTTGGGAATGCTCTCAGTAGCGCGTCTACCAACGTGCGCTTGTACTCGCGCATCTTCCTATCACGCTCCAGTGTAGGAAGTAAGGTGGGCACATTGTCTTTGTACCGGGGATCCAGCAGGGTGGCAACCCAGTAGTCCGCACACGTTAAAATGTGGTCAACTCTGCTGTCGTTGCGCAGGCACTGCAGCATGTAGTCGCTCACGTGTGCCAGGCTGCCCAGAGGTAAGGACAAGCTGTCCTCTGTGGGAGGCGTATCGTCATCGTCCTGTGTTTCCCCCCAGCCACGCACCAGTGATGGGCCCGAGCTGCTTTGGGTGCCACCCCGCTGTGAACATGCTTCATCCTCATCCTCCTCCACCTCCTCCTCATCCTCGTCCTCCTCGTCCTCCAGTAGTGGGCCCTGTCTGGCCACATTTGTACCTGGCCTCTGGTGTTGCAAAAAACCTCCCTCTGAGTCACTTCGAAGAGACTGGTCTGAAAGTGCTAAAAATGACCCCTCTTCCTCCTCTTCCTCCTGGGCCACCTCCTCTACCATCATCGCCCTAAGTGTTTTCTCAAGGAGACATAGAAGTGGTATTGTAACGCTGATAACGGCGTCATCGCCACTGGCCATGTTGGTGGAGTACTCGAAACAACGCAACAGGGCACACAGGTCTCGCATGGAGGCCCAGTCATTGGTGGTGAAGTGTGTCTGATCCGCAGTGCGACTGACCCGTGCGTGCTGCAGCTGAAACTCCACTATGGCCTGCTGCTGCTTGCACAGTCTGTCCAGCATGTGCAAGGTGGAGTTCCACCTGGTGGGCACATCGCATATGAGGCGGTGAGCGGGAAGGCCGAAGTTACGCTGTAGCGCAGACAGGCGAGCAGCGGCAGGGTGTAAACGCCGGAAGCGCGAACAGACGGCCCGCACTTTATGCAGCAGCTCTGACATGTCGGGGTAGTTGCGAATGAACTTCTGCACCACCAAATTCAGCACATGCGCCAGGCAAGGGATGTGCGTCAAACCGGCTAGTCCCAGAGCTGCAACGAGATTTCGCCCATTATCGCACACCACCAGGCCGGGCTTGAGGCTCACCGGCAGCAACCACTCGTCGGTCTGTTGTTCTATACCCCGCCACAACTCCTGTGCGGTGTGGGGCCTGTCCCCCAAACATATGAGTTTCAGAATGGCCTGCTGACGTTTACCCCGGGCTGTGCTGAAGTTGGTGGTGAAGGTGTGTGGCTGACTGGATGAGCAGGTGGAAGAAGAGGAGGAGGAAGCTGAGTAGGAGGAGGAGGAGACAGGAGGCAAAGAATGTTGCCCTGCGATCCTTGGCGGCGGAAGGACGTGCGCCAAACAGCTCTCCGCCTGGGGCCCAGCCGCCACTACATTTACCCAGTGTGCAGTTAGGGAGATATAGCGTCCCTGGCCGTGCATACTGGTCCACGTATCTGTGGTTAGGTGGACCTTGCCACAGATGGCGTTGCGCAGTGCACACTTGATTTTATCGGACACTTGTTTGTGCAGGGAAGGCACGGCTCTCTTTGAGTAGTAGTGGCGGCTGGGAACAACATACTGTGGGACAGCAAGTGACATGAGCTGTTTGAAGCTGTGTGTGTCCACCAGCCTAAATGACAGCATTTCATAGGCCAGTAGTTTAGAAATGCTGGCATTCAGGGCCAGGGATCGAGGGTGGCTAGGTGGGAATTTACGCTTTCTCTCAAATGTTTGTGAGATGGAGAGCTGAACGCTGCCGTGTGACATGGTTGAGATGCTTGGTGACGCAGGTGGTGGTGTTGGTGGTACATCCCATGTTTGCTGGGCGACAGGTGCCAACGTTCCTCCAGAGGCAGAGGAAGAGGCCGAGGCGGCGGCAGCAGCAGCAGAAGAGGCCGAGGCGGCGGCAGCAGCAGAAGAGGCCGAGGCCGCAGCAGCAGAAGAGGTAGCAGGGGGAGCCTGAGTGACTTCCTTGTTTTTAAGGTGTTTACTCCACTGCAGTTCATGCTTTGCATGCAGGTGCCTGGTCATGCAGGTTGTGCTAAGGTTCAGAACGTTAATGCCTCGCTTCAGGCTCTGATGGCACAGCGTGCAAACCACTCGGGTCTTGTCGTCAGCACATTGTTTGAAGAAGTGCCATGCCAGGGAACTCCTTGAAGCTGCTTTTGGGGTGCTCGGTGCCAGATGGCGGTGGTCAGTAGCAGGCGGAGTCTCTTGGCGGCGGGTGTTCTGATTTTTCCCACTGCTCCCTCTTTTGCTACGCTGTTGGCTCGGTCTCACCACTGCCTCTTCCTCCGAACTCTAAAAGTCAGTGGCACGACCTTCATTCCATGTGGGGTCTAGGACCTCATCGTCCCCTGCATCGTCTTCCACCCAGTCTTGATCCCTGACCTCCTGTTCAGTCTGCACACTGCAGAAAGACGCAGCAGTTGGCACCTGTGTTTCATCATCATCAGAGACGTGCTGAGGTGGTATTCCCATGTCCTCATCATCAGGAAAAATAAGTGGTTGTGCGTTAGTGCATTCTATCTCTTCCACCCCTGGGGAAGGGCTAGGTGGATGCACTTGGGAAACCCTGGCAGCAGAGTCTTCAAACAGCATAAGAGACTGCTGCATAACTTGAGGCTCAGACAGTTTCCCTGATATGCATGGGGGTGATGTGACAGACCGATGGGCTTGGTTTTCATGCACCATCTGTGCGCTTTCTGCAGAAGACTGGGTGGGAGATAATGTGAACGTGCTGGATCCACTGTCGGCCAATTGACTAATGCCTGTACCTGCTCAGGCCTTACCATCCTTAGAACGGCATTGGGCCCCACCAAATATCGCTGTAAATTCTGCTGGCTACTGGGACCTGAGGTAGTTGGTTCACTAGGACGTGTGGCTGTGGCAGAACGGCCACGTCCTCTCCCAGCACCAGAGGGTCCACTAACACCACCACGACCATGTCCACGTCCGCGTCCCTTATTAGATGTTTTCCTCATTGTTCCCGTTCACCACAATTTTGAGAATGGCAAATTTGGGAATAGTTTTTCAACCCAGAACAAAAAGTCTGCTTTTACGGTCACTACAAATAACTTGACCAGCTATAACAGTACAGATTTGGTTGAATAGAAATGTCAGGCCTGTTTTTTTTTTGCGCTATGTGACAGGTATAGGTATAATCACATAATCAGACTTCTATCTGCACGGTAGCGTGTGTCTTAGGTTTTTCTGAATGACACTATCAGCACCTTCAATGTAAGATATCCTTTTTGGGATAGATTTCAAGTAGGCCTCATATACCAGAAACTAGTTATTTTGAGAATGGCAAATTTGGGAATAGTTTTTCATCCCAGAACAAAAAGTCTGCTTTTACGGTCACTACAAATAACTTGACCAGCTAAAACAGTACAGATTTGGTTGAATAGAAATGTCAGGCCTGTTTTTTTTTTGCGCTATGTGACAGGTATAGGTTTAATCACAGAATCAGACTTCTATCTGCACGGTAGCATGTGTCTTAGGTTTTTCTGAATGACACTATCAGCACCTTCAATGTAAGATATCCTTTTTGGGATAGATTTCAAGTAGGCCTCATATACCAGAAACTAGTTATTTTGAGAATGGCAAATTTGGGAATAGTTTTTCAACCCAGAACAAAAAGTCTGCTTTTATGGTCACTACAAATAACTTGACCAGCTAAAACAGTACAGATTTGGTTGAATAGAAATGTCAGGCCTGTTTTTTTTTTGCGCTATGTGACAGGTATAGTTTTAATCACAGAATCAGACTTCTATCTGCACGATAGCGTGTGTCTTAGGTTTTTCTGAATGACACTATCAGCACCTTCAATGTAAGATATCCTTTTTGGGATAGATTTCAAGTAGGCCTCATATACCAGAAACTAGTTATTTTGAGAATGGCAAATTTTGGAATAGTTTTTCAACCCAGAACAAAAAGTCTGCTTTTACGGTCACTACAAATAACTTGACCAGCTAAAACAGTACAGATTTGGTTGAATAGAAATGTCAGGCCTGTTTTTTTTTTGCGCTATGTGACAGGTATAGGTTTAATCACAGAATTAGACTTCTATCTGCACGGTAGCGTGTGTCTTAGGTTTTTCTGAATGACACTATCAGCACCTTCAATGTAAGATATCCTTTTTGGGATAGATTTCAAGTAGGCCTCATATACCAGAAACTAGTTATTTGAGAAAGGCAAATTTGGGAATAGTTTTTCAACCCAGAACAAAAAGTCTGCTTTTACGATCACTACAAATAACTTGACCAGCTAAAACAGTACAGATTTGGTTGAATAGAAATGTGAGGCCTGTTTTTTTTTGCGCTGTGTGACACGTATAGGTTTAATCACAGAATCAGACTTCTATCTGCACGGTAGCGTGTGTCTTAGGTTTTTCTGAATGACACTATCAGCACCTTCAATGTAAGATATCCTTTTTGGGATAGATTTCAAGTAGGCCTCATATACCAGAAACTAGTTATTTTGAGAATGGCAAATTTGGGAATAGTTTTTCAACCCAGAACAAAAAGTCTGCTTTTACGGTCATTACAAATAACTTGACCATCTAAAACAGTACAGATTTGGTTGAATAGAAATGTCAGGCCTGTTTTTTTTTTGCGCTATGTGACGGGTATAGGTTTAATCACAGAATTAGACTTCTATCTGCACGGTAGCGTGTGTCTTAGGTTTTTCTGAATGACACTATCAGCACCTTCAATGTAAGATATCCTGTTTGGGATAGATTTCAAGTAGGCCTCATATACCAGAAACTAGTTATTTTGAGAATGGCAAATTTGGGAATAGTTTTTCAACCCAGAACAAAAAGTCTGCTTTTACGGTCACTACAAATAACTTGACCAGCTAAAACAGTACAGATTTGGTTGAATAGAAATGTCAGGCCTGTTTTTTTTTTGCGCTATGTGACAGGTATAGGTTTAATCACAGAATCAGACTTCTATCTGCACGGTAGCGTGTGTCTTAGGTTTTTCTGAATGACAATATCAGCACCTTCAATGTAAGATATCCTTTTTGGGATAGATTTCAAGTAGGCCTCATATACCAGAAACTAGTTATTTTGAGAATGGCAAATTTGGGAATAGTTTTTCAACCCAGAACAAAAAGTCTGCTTTTACGGTCACTACAAATAACTTGACCAGCTAAAACAGTACAGATTTGGTTGAATAGAAATGTCAGGTCTATTTTTTAGGCGCTGGGTGACAGGCTCAACTTGCCCCTGATGTAGTATATGGCCAAAAAATAACCACACTATTGATGGTTAAATGCACTTGGGTGACACAGGCTCAGCCTGCACCAGATGTAGTATATGGCCAAAAAATAACCAGACTGTTGATGGTTAAATGCACTTCGGTGACACAGGCTCAGCCTGCAGCTGATGTAGTATATGGCCAAAAAATAACCAGACTGTTGATGGTTAAATGCACTTCGGTGACACAGGCTCAGCCTGCAGCTGATGTAGGATATAGCACAAAATAACCACACTATTGATGGTTAAATACACTTGGTGATAGCTTGTGCTGGCGCACCACAAGTCACAAAATGGCCGACGATCACCCGAGAAAAAAAGTGATCTAAAAACGCTCTGGGCAGCCTCAAAAATGTGAGCAAGTCGATATTATCACTTCAATGATCCACAGCTGCAGATCGATCACAGAATGAAGTCTTTTGGAGGAGTTAATCTGCCTAATCTCGCCGTAACGTCGCAGCTGCAACCTCTCCCTACACTTGTATCAGCAGAGTGACGTGCAGCGCAACGTGACCCAAGCTTATATAGAGGCTGGGTCACATGCTGCACTGGCCAATCACAGCCATGCCAATAGTAGGCAAGGCTGTGATGGCCTCTTGAGGCAAGTAGTATGACGCTTGTTGATTGGCTGCTTTGCAGCCTTTCAAAAAGCGCCAAGAAAGCGCCGAACACCGAACCCGAACCGGACTTTTACGAAAATGTTCGGGTTCGGGTCCGTGTCACGGACACCCCAAAATTCGGTACGAACCCGAACTATACAGTTCGGGTTCGCTCATCCCTAGTCAGAAGCCTTCTTTACTGAATCTTTGCACATAATATCGGCCTCTACAAGGTGACCTAGTGCCACCATACAAGGTGGCTCACTGCCATTACTGCCATTTCTGTCACCATACAAGGTAGCTTATTGCCATTTCTGTCACAGTGCCATCACCCCTCATATAGTGTCAACTGAGGTACAACCCAACGCACCTATCGGACACTATTCAAAAATTCCAGACTTGAACTATTTGATCATACTTACCTTTCTCAAGATCCTACAATCTTTTTTTTATTACTTTTTTTTTATTACTGCTTTTACTACTGCCATTGTATTGTTACTTACTTGGTGTTAACCATATTTTTTGCTCTACTTTTCTAGCCTTAATATATTTTCTGCTATTTTAACCTTAATAAATTTCTGCTGTTTTCTCATATCAGAGTGCCGGTCTATACTTTCCACTTGCATTTCATTCTCACTGACTGAGTGAGTCAGCCTAGACCTAAAGCACCTCCCATATTGCAATAACAGGTAAGCCACCATTCCTCCAAGCCTATATTTCTGTTTATACATGAATAAAGTTTTTTCAAGATATAAGTGCAGCAGCA
This sequence comes from Bufo bufo, assembly GCF_905171765.1. Lineage (NCBI taxonomy): Eukaryota > Metazoa > Chordata > Amphibia > Anura > Bufonidae > Bufo > Bufo bufo. The sequence continues at coordinate 468,182,169 of NC_053392.1, read as the reverse complement.
AGATTTAAGTGCAGCAGCGAATGGCTTTACCAGATATAACTGCAACAGTGAACTGAGAATATATTTTTCTTGTAGTACTGAAATACGCCCCTATATGCTTTCACCAGAAATAACTGCAGAAGTGACCTGAGAATATACATTTCTTTTTGGACTGAAATAGGCCACTATACGCTTTCAACAGAAATAACTGCAACAGTGCAGTGTGTATCTATTTTTCTTTGTTTACTAAAATACATTCCTATACGCTTTCAACAGAAATAACTGCAGAAGTGAACTGAGAATATATTTTTCTTTGTTTACTGAAATACGTCCATATACGCTTTTAACAGAAAAACCTGCAAAAGTGAACTGAAAATATATATTTCTTCTTGGACTGAAATAGGCCACTATACGCTTTCACCAGCAGTGCGTATGTATTTTAATATTTTTTTATTAAATAAGCCCCTATACTCTTTCACCAGAAATGAATGCAACCGTACAGTGCATTTAGATGTTTTGTGTATTACTGAAAAACCACCCTATGCTCTTTCACAAGAATTGACTGCAAATGATTTTAGCGTAAATAACAACAAAAGTGACCTGCGTATATATTTTTTGTATTGAGTTGAAATAGGCCACAAAATGATATCAGCGCAGTTAACAGCAAAAGTGACCTGCGTATATATTTATCTTTTTCCACAGATAAAGGCCACTAAAGGCTTTTCAACATAGTACTTGCACCACAATAACTAATTGCTGGAATGACAGAGAGGTATTATGAGACTATCTGGATCCCCATGTAATGTTTCCCTGCACTTGTAAATCAATTGTTCTCACAATGAGAAATTTACTATAAGGCCCCTTTCACACGGGAGAGTATTCCGCGCGGGTGCAATGCGTGAGTTGAACGCATTGCACCCGCACTGAATCCTGACCCATTCATTTCTATGGGGCTGTGCACACGAGCTGTGATTTTCACGCATCACTGGTGCGTTGCGTGAAAATCACAGCATGCTCCTCTTCGTGCGTTTTTCACGTAATGCAGGCCCCATAGAAATGAATGGGGTTGTGTGAAAATCGCTAGCATCCGCAAGCAAGTGCGGATGCGGTGCGATTTTCACGCACGGTTTGCTAGGTGACGATCGGGATGGGGACCCGATCATTATTATTTCCCCTTATAACATGGTTATAAGGGAAAATAATAGCATTCTGAATACAGAATGCATAGTAAAATAGGGCTGGAGGGGTTAAAAAAAAATAATAAAAAATGTAACTCACCTTAATCCACTTGTTTGCGCAGCCGGCGTCTCTTCTGTCTTCATCTGTGAGCAATAGGACCTTTGATGACGTCACTACGCTCATCACATGATCGATCACCATGGACCATGTGATGAACGCAGTGACGTCATCAAAGGTCCTATTGCTCACAGATGAAGACAGAAGAGACGCCGGGCTGCGCGAACAAGTGGATTAAGGTGAGTTAAAAATATATATATATTTTTTTTAACCCCTCCAGCCCCATTTTACTATGCCTGAACTTCTGTGAAGAAGTTCGGGTCTGGGTACCACAGTCGGTTTTTTTATCGCGCGCGTGCAAAACACATTGCACCCGCGCGATAAAAACTGAACATCGGAACGCAATCGCAGTCAAAACTGACTGCAATTGCGTTCCTACTCGCGCGGGTTTGCCGCAATGCACCGGGACGCATCCGGACCTAATCCGGACATGCCCGTGTGAAAGAGGCCTAACTCACCTAGCATCTGCACATGTCTCTCCCTGACTGTGAAATGATTCCTCTCACTATCATTTCCCTGCACTAGTAAATCGCGTTGTTCCTTTTTTTTTTTAAACAGTTTTTCATTCACTCTCCCTAGCGCCTGCATACACGTCTGTTCCTGAACAATGTGTGATGGTGAATGGCAGCATCTAAGATGGCCGCCGTATTTATAGGGCTGTGACATCACTGGGCTGGCTGGCTGCTGATTGGCTGCATGAATGGCATTATGGGTCTTCCCGCCTTCCTAGAGTTCCTTGCTCCATGTCCCCCACACATGTAGCTACCATTTTAGACGCCATTTTAGGAAATAATGCAATTCGTTACCACGAAGCGTGAGGAAATTCACATTCGTTCAGAATTACATTTTCCTGAAATTCGGAACGAATTCGACTTCGTCAGCTTCGATTCGCTCATAGAAACATAGAATGTGTCGACAGATAAGAACCATTTGGCCCATCTAGGTCTGCCCAATATACTAAATACTATGAATAGCCCCTGGCCCTATCTTATATGAAGGATGGCCTTTTGCCTATCCCATGCATGCTTAAACTCCTTCACTGTATTTGCAGCTACCACTTCTGCAGGAAGGCTATTCCATGCATCCACTACTCTCTCAGTAAAGTAAAACTTCCTGATATTACTTTTAAACCTTTTCCGCTCTAATTTAAAACTATGTCCTCTTGTAGCAGTTTTTCTTCTTTAAAATTTTCTCTCCTCTTTTACCTTGTTGATTCCCTTTATGTATTTAAAAGTTTCTATCATATCCCCTGTGTCTCGTCTTTCTTCCAAGCTATACATGTTAAGGTCCTTTAATCTTTCCTGATAAGTTTTGTCCTGCAATCCATGTACAAGTTTAGCTCTTCTCTGAACTCTCTCCAAAGTATCAATATCCTTCTGGAGATATGGTCTCCAGTACTGCGCACAATACTCCAAATGAGGTCTCACTAGTGCTCTGTAGAGCGGCATGAGCACCTCCCTCTTTCTACTGGTAATGCCTCTCCCTATACACCCAAGCATTCTGCTAGCATTTCCTGCTGCTCTATGACATTGTCTGCCTACCTTTAAGTCTTCTGAAATAATGACCCCCTAAATCCCTTTCCTTAGATTCTGAGGTTAGGACTGTATCACTGATTTTATATTCTGCTCTTGGGTTTTTACACCCCAGGTGCATTATCTTGCACTTATCAACATTAAATTTTAGTTGCCAGATTTTTGACCATTCCTCTAGTTTTCCTTAATCCTTTTTCATTTGGTGTACCCCTCCAGGAACATCAACCCTGTTACAAATCTTTGTGGTCACCTTACCATCGAGGCCTTCTGCAATTTTTGCTGATAAAGATATTAAACATTATGGGTCCCAGAACAGATCCCTGAGATACCCCACTGGTAACAAGACCATGGTCTGAATATACTCCATTGACTACAACCCTCTGTTGTCTGTCCCTGCCTAATCCATTCAACAATATGGGAGTCCACGCACAAAGACTGCAATTTATTGATAAGCCTTCTATGTGGGACAGTATCAAAAGCCTTACTAAAGTCTAGATAAGCGATGTCTACTGCACCTCTGCCATCTAGTATTTTAGTCACATATTCAAAAAAATCAATAAGATTAGTTTGACAGGATCTCCCTGAAGTAAACCCATGCTGTTTTTCATCTTTCAATCCATGGGATTTTAGATGTTCCACAATCCTCTCCTTAATTATGGTTTCCATTAATTTCCCCACTATTGATTCCTCCCTACTGCCTTTCTTGTGAATGGGCACAACATTTGCTAATTTCCAATCTTCTGGGACGACTCCTGTTGCCAGTGATTGGTTAAATAAATCTGTTAATGGTTTGCTAGTTCACCGCTGAGCTCTTTTAATAGCTTTGGGTGTATCTCATCAGGCCCCTGTGACTTATTTGTATTCATTTTAGACAGCTGACTTAGAACCTCTTCCTCTGTAAAGACACATGTATCAAAAGATTCATTAGTCTTCTTTCCTACTGAGGTCCTTTTCCTTCCTTTTCCTTTGTAAAAACTGAACAGAAGTATTCATTTATGCAGTCGCCTAGTTCTTTATCTTCTTCCATATACCTTCCTTCTTTTGTTTTTAATTTTGTAATTCCTTGTTTAGTTTCCTTTTTTCATTACGTATCTGAAGAATGCCTTCTCGCCTTTTTTCACTGACTGAGCTAATTTATCTTCTGCCTGTGCTTTATAAGCTCTTATAACTTGTTTGGCCTCTCTCTGCCTAATCTTATAAATTTGCCTGTCATCCTCATTTTTTTTTATAATTAGTAAATGCTATATTTTTGTTTTTAATGATTTTGGCCACTTCTGCTGAGTACCACAGTGTCTCTTCCTTTTTTTGCTTTTACTGACAAGCCTAATGCAATTTTCTGTTGCCTTCAATAGTGCCACTTTTAAGAAGTCCCATTTCTCCTGGACTCCATTAAAACTGTTCCAATCTGATAGGGACTCGTATACCACTAATCTAATTTTAGAAAAGTCCGTTTTTCTAAAATCTAAAACTTTAGTTTTTGTGTGGTGTGACTCAGCCACTGTACTTATAGTAAACCACACTGACTGGTGATCACTAGATTCCAAGCTTTCCCCTACAGTAATATCAGATTCCATTTGTGAATACTAAATCTAAAATGGCCTTCTTCCGGCTTGGCTCCTCAACTACTTGCTGTAGAAATAATCCCATTAGGGAATTAGAATATCTGCACTCCTGGCAGAACTAGCTATTTTGGTTTTCCAGTTTACATCAGGAAGATTGAAGTCTCCCATAATGATAAACTTCCCCCTTCAATGTCATTTTATCTATTTCCTCAACTAGTCGGTCATCAAATTCACAACAGTTTGCAATTAGTTGTTCCAATAGCGTTTGTCCCTATGTATAGCTGCAGGATCTCAGCAGAACGGCACACAAATGCTGCATAATACAAATGCACTATATAGAAATTATATTACAGGTATATCACACCCCTGCCTCAATAAGTTTTTGGGGGGCAACTGGTATATCACACCAGTAGAAATTATTTGTTCCAATGGTGTTTGTCACTCTGTGTAGCTGAGTTAGCGCAGCTAAACCACAAACAAATGCTGCACTACCCAAATGCACTACAGTATATATAAAGTATATTATTGGTATAACACACCCCTGCTTCAATCAGATTTTTTTGTGGGGCACTGGTATATCACACCAGTAGAAAATATTTGTTCCAATGTTGTTTGTTACTATCTGTAGCTGCGGTAGCGTATCAAAACTGCAAACAAATGCTGCACTACATAAATGCAATATATAGAAAGTACTGTATATTATTGGTAAATAACACGGCTTCTTTTTTTTTATTTTTTATTAAACTTTATTTTTATTATAGAAAGTCATAAAATTAATACAAATACAACAGTATATGTAATATAACAATCCTAGAATTAGTACATAGACCAATATAAACCACTTCAGTATATATACATAACTATGTAGTATAACAATCATAGATATCCTTATACCTCCCCCCCCCCCCATTGGCTGTCGTTCCCTTCAATTCATTCAAATACAGCAAACAGTAAGTACATAATCATGTCAAAATATGTCTACGTGGCTCTGCGTGCAACTCTCCGATTCTTCCCGATATCCTCATAAACTTTAATTTGTTGAAGGTATAGATCCCACTCCCTTGAAGAAGGCTGGGAAACAGAGCCCCAGTACTTGACCAGTATAGCTTTCGCTACCATCAATCCTCTCATCCAAATCTGTCTAACCCGGGGAGGGACTTCCGTTTCTGAACCATAGTCCTCCAAAAATCACTATCAAGATCCCCGGGTTATAGTTCATTGAGGATTCCTTTTGTAGGGCAGAGAAAACCTCATCCCAATATTTCCTTACTCTACTACAGCTCATAACATGTGGACATAGTTCGCATTAACATATCCACATTGTAGGGCAGCAACAGTCCCGGTCCCTATTTTGTGGAAATTTCCCTTGGACCCTAGGCGTGTATACAGTCTATGAAGAATCTTAAATTAAATTAATCTATGCGCGCTGGAAACTGACGCCCTTCTCACGTTCCTATAAATAGTAGGCCACTGCAAAGGAGAACAATTCAGCTCTTGCTCCCATTTACTTGGGCTTTTAAAAGGTGTTACCGGTTCCAGTGCCATTCGGAGTTTAGCATATAATCTAGATATTTTCACCTTCTCATACTTCTGGGCGTCACAATAGTCAAAAAATATATTCTCTCGTGGAAAAATACGACCCCTACTCCTAGAGGCCTCAAAGACATGTTTCAAACGTGCATACATAAATACCTCTAGTGGAGAACTATCATTAAAACCAAATTCCTGAGGTGTTTTAAAACGACCCAAATGAAAAAGGTGAGACACCATATAGATGCCTTTTCGTGACCAATAACCAAAGTCTGGTAATCTTGAAGAATTCCTCCAGCGCCCCATTCCTCCACAAAGGGGTGAAAACAAACGGACCGGGGACTTTAAGGATCTCCTTCAGCCTGTTCCACACCCTCTGTAGTGAGAAAGGGACCAGCAAGGACCTCTTTATTCCCATAGATCCAGATTCCAAATATGAAAAAATATTCTCTATTGGGGTGTCAATAACTATGTTCAGATACCGTGAAAGTAAACTCTCTTTCCAATAACAACATCGCTGAATCTGTGCGCAAAAATAATAACCCTGAAAAAAAGGTAGTGACAACCCACCATCTGCCTCCAAAAGCCATAAATATCTCTGCTTTATACGCACCCTCTTCCTTCCCCAAATTAGGTCATTAATCAAAGTCTCCAATCTGTGAAAAAGATATCATCAATCCAAATGGGGGAGGGCACACACCGGAAACAAGACTATAGGCAGAATAATCATCTTGATCAATGCAATTCGATCTGTCTGTGCTAATGTCAGTTTCTGCCAAGCGCCAACTTTGATCCTAACTTTATTCAGCACTGGGGCCAGATTGAGCTCATAAAACCTATCTATAGGGACCCCCGATCTTAACCCCCAAATAATCCAAAGAATCATTAGGGGCCAAGACACGGACTCGACTCCCCACATCTACAGCTTTTCCGGTTCAGCGGGAGGAGCGATGACTTTGTCCAGTTGATCATATAGCCTGATAATTTACCATAATCTTCAATTAGCTGTATAACAAACGAAGATTTTCCACCCTGGTCCAGAAACAAGATCACATCATCTGCATACAGGCTTATTTTATCGCTAACACCCGCCACCCCCGAAACCTGCTATACGATTCTCCAAACGAATCCGACAAGCCAAAGGTTCAATAAAGAGAGCGAAGAGGAGAGGAGACAGGGGGCAACCCTGTCTCATCTCTCTCCGCATCATAACCGGGGAAGATCTCATGCCATTGATGTTAATATATGCAACTGGCTGTTCGTAAAGCATTTGGGTTATCTCCAAAAATACATTCCCAAGCCAAAACATGACATCGTAGCCCAGAGAAAAGGCCACTCCATCCTGTCAAACGCCTTTGCGGCGTCCAATGACAGGACGGAGTGGTCCACACTACCCCCAACTGACAAATTCAGATAGACCCTATAAATACTCGCCTGTATTTGACGGCCCGGGAGAAAGCCTGTCTGGTCAGGATGGACCAGACCCGCTATAACTCTCTTTAAACGTTAGCCGGAATTTTTGCGAAAATCTTATAGTCCGTATTTAATAGCGATATGGGTCTATATGACCCCACATCGCATGGATCCTTCTTCTTTTTCAAGACCAAGGGTAATTACTGCCTCTCTAAATGATGGTGGTAAAGAGCCAAGTGCACAAGATTCCTTAAAAACTTGGAGAAGGATCGGCAAGAGGGATTTGGCATGGTACCTATAATTTCAAACGCAACCCGTCTGGGGCAGGAGATGAACCATACTTTAGGAGCGGGAGAGTCGTTTTGAAGTTCCTCCAGAAGGATGGGGGGATTCCAACATCTCTCTATCTTGAGTAGGTAACTGAGGGAGTGCCAATTGTGTAGATATTGATCCATCTCAGTACGACTAATTATAGCATCCAGTAAAAGCATCCATTTTTTCATGATTGAGGTTGTAAAAATGTCAAAGCGAGGTGGTGACCTAGATAAATTATTAAAACAGAAAGAATCTAGATGGATTTTTAGATTAAATACGGTCACACCAGCAGGACTAAATGAAAATAAAGATTATGCGTGCTTTATTTGAGGCCTTTTTATCTATAGGATCAATCTATCATTTATATAGTACAACACATGTTGACTGGGTAGTTAACCGCCCTAATCTTGATCCTTTTTATATATATATCAGCCAGTCACACCCTTGTTAAATTTAATTACCCACTGGTAACTTATCAGATAATAAGACTACTATCTACTGACATATACATCTGTATTTGATTTATTTTCGTTATCCCTCATGTTGTCACTTCATATCCCCTTCTTACTTATTGTATTCGTCCTGGAGTAGATTTCTTCCCCCTGGCAATAATAATTAGTGTGTTTACAGTTCTATGTCCTTTTTCCCCATCTATTTTCTTGATTCTGATTGATAGTCACGTGACCGGCATTTGTAGTCATGTGAGAGCGGCGGTACCTACACGTCATCTAGCTTCCACGCTCCGGACCTGTAGCTCCACCTAGTCATGTGTCCGGTAGTGTGACATCACCAAGTCACGTTACCGGCATTCTAGTCACATGTCTGACTCTTTGACTACCGCATTGCGGTCCTCATATCCATCTAACTCACGGATACATCAGCGTCCGAACTAGAAAGCTCAGACCCCGAATCATCCACCTATCATCCACAATACCCCAATCAAGATCTAATTGGAGGGGAAGAGGACGATATAGAGGACGCAATAGGTATTCGGCCCCAAGACCCAATTGGCGTAACGAACAATATTCAAGTGGTTTACGCACCTAGACCATGGGGTCAACAAAACAGGGGTGGGTGGCAGAAGGGGCGAGATTCAATCAGGAACAATGCGAACAGATATGTTTATACATCTGGGTCCTCATCCTCATCAGCCACTCCAATTCCAAATACTCAAACTATAACCACAACGCCTGCTGCTTTTTTAGGCCCACCACCACCGAACATCTATGCGTTGAGAGATCGCCAATTAACGCAATCTCAGACCAATATCAAAAAATAGACAAATCATGTTCAGAAAATACTTTAATCATTAATCTATCAGGGAAAATTCTGTCTGAAGATGAGATATCCGTACTAAGAAAGGGACTGACATACGTACCAACAACTTGTGATTGTTTCGAGTGGATTAAGGACGTACAATTATTTACCAGAAAATTACGCTGGCATAAAATCTTTGTAACATCTGACCAAAAAAGATGCCAGGAACTAGGCCTAGAAATGGGGGACCTAGAGGGCATGGATACCCTTATGCATCTTTTAGAAGAAAATGAACGACCAAGGGGGCAAGGTCCTTTCACAACCTTGAAAAATAAAAGTGTAAAAATGCCGCCAAAAACTTTGAATGACGCCAACATTGACATCTTTCTCAAATCGGTAACACGGGACTTGGAAAAAATAAGATACACCACTCCGGAAAAAACTACACCCGGGCCGAAATGAACGGCATTAAAAAATCTTAATACAAATAAGGACATCATAATTAAGCCCTCTGACAAAGGGTGGAAAGTATCGTAGTCCTTTCGTACAACATATAAAGATATGTGTCACTCTTTAGTCTCTGATAAAAACAGCTATGTGATCCTAAAGGGGGACCCGACTGAGAGATTTCAAGCTGAACTTTCTCAGATCCTTAAAGAGGGCCTAGAAAATAAATGTATAGACCGGAAAGAATACGACTATCTGCTAACCGCTACACCAAAAATAGCGACACTGTATGGACTCCCAAAAATACATAAAGGGACATCTCCCCTAAAGGGACGCCCCATAGTATCGGGTATTGAGAGCCTTACGCATCATTCCGGTATCTATATCGATAAAGTTCTACGCCCCTTTGTCTCTACACTCCCTTCATACTTACGGGACACAACAGACTTATTACGAAGAGTTCAGGGAGTCATCATAGAGCCTGACGTTTGGTTCGCATCAATCGATGTAGAATCCCTCTATACTTCCATCCCCCACAACAAGGGCTTATCAGCGGTAAATCATTATCTGGACTCAAGATCAATGGATCTATATCAACACAATCAGTTTACCCTTCAACTCCTTAATTTTGTATTGACGCACAATTATTTTATTTTTGAGGACCGCTTCTACCACCAGCTCAGGGGTACTGCGATGGGTAGCCCATGTGCGCCCACCTACGCTAACTTGCTCCTGGGCTGGTGGGAGGACACGGTCGTCTTTTCCGAATCTATGTTATCTTGGACCAGATTTATCACATTATGGTCCAGATACATAGATGATATTCTATTACTTTGGTCAGGTACAGCTAATCAATTTGAACAATTTATGCATGTTCTTAACTTGAATCACATCGGACTTTTTTTCACTTCAGAAATACACCTCAATACCATCAATTTTCTGGATGTGTGCCTGACAAGGGATGAACATAATCATATTAAGACGACTTTGTTCAGGAAAAAGACTTCTACTAACAGTCTTTTACGTTGGGATAGTTTCCACCCCATCCCCCTTAAAAGAGGCATCCCCAAAGGCCAGTTTTTAAGAGTTCGGAGGAACTGCTCTGACGACTATAGCTTCACACATGAAGCATCTAAACTTTTTGAAAGATTTAAGCAAAGGGGTTACCCAGATCCGTGCCTTTTCATAGCATGGGACTGGGCCAACTCAAAAGATCGCACCACCTTACTCCAACCGCAACTTAAGAAAATAAATTCTCAAGATCAAATTAGAATCGTTGGCACCTTCGACTCAGAATCTAGACAGGTCAGAGACATCCTAAATCGCTATTGGTCCCTTCTTAAAACAGATCCCGACCTAACGCAGGTTTTACCTGAAAATCCGGCGATCACCTACAGACGTGGACGTAACATAGGCGATACATTGGTCCATAGTCACTTTGAGTCCCCAGAAAAGAATACATGGCTGTCTAACAGACAGGTGGGCACATTCAAGTGCGGTAAATGCAAAGCATGTACATTCATAGCCCCAGGCAAAACATTTATGGACAGCCGGGCAGACCGAACTTTTTATGCCCGCAGCTTTGCCAATTGCAACACCTCTGGGATTGTCTATATGGCCGAATGTGACTGTGGGCTTATGTATGTCGGGAAAACTAAAAGAATTTTCAAAAAACGTATCCTCGAACATATCGGGGATATCCGCAATAAACGAGATAAACCGATACCCAGACATGTATGGATGAATCATGCAGGGTCCAGTAAAAGCATCCATTTTTTCATGATTGAGGTTGTAAAAATGTCAAAGCGAGGTGGTGACCTAGATAAATTATTAAAACAGAAAGAATCTAGATGGATTTTTAGATTAAATACGGTCACACCAGCAGGACTAAATGAAAATATAGATTATGCGTGCTTTATTTGAGGCCTTTTTATCTTATAGGATCAATCTATCATTTATATAGTACAACACATGTTGACTGGGTAGTTAACCGCCCTAATCTTGATCCTTTTATATATATATCAGCCAGTCACACCCTTGTTAAATTTAATTACCCACTGGTAACTTATCAGATAATAAGACTACAATCTACTGACATATACATCTGTATTTGATTTATTTTCGTTATCCCTCATGTTGTCACTTCATATCCCCTTCTTACTTTATTGTATTCGTCCTGGGGTAGATTTCTTCCCCTTGGCAATAATAATTAGTTGTTTACAGTTCTATGTCCTTTTTCCCCATCTATTTTTCTTGATTCTGATTGATAGTCACGTGACCGGCATTTGTAGTCATGTGAGAGCGGCGGTACCTACACGTCATCTAGCTTCCACGCTCCGGACCTGTAGCTCCACCTAGTCATGTGTCCGGTAGTGTGACATCACCAAGTCACGTTACCGGCATTCTAGTCACATGTCTGACTCTTTGACTACCGCATTGCGGTCCTCATCTCCATCTAACTCACGCCCCCCGCCCCTGCCTCCCCCCCCCTCCCCCCCGGCACTGTGAACTCATCCGGTCACATGAGCGGCTACTTCTCTGACCCGGTCACGTGGTGGACTTCTGACGTCAGAAGTCACACGTGATACACATCACATGAATCTTAGATCCTATTAGAGATCCGGTAGCACTATTTAAAGGTAACAACGCCGGCATTGTATTGCTATCCTATTGACCGGACGCCAGCATGCTATCAGGATGTATCAACAGATACTGGCCTTCCAACTTATGAATATCGTCAACGGCCTACTAATTCTCCTTGGGGAACGCAAGTACCGCACATTATGACAGCATTATCTAGCTGCTACTAGTGTTGCACTATATGTTGACAGTTTTGTATTATGACAGCATTATCTAACTGTTACCAATGCTGCACCACATGCTGACAGTGCTGCATCATGACAGCATTATCTAACTGTTACCAATGCTGCACCACATGCTGACAGTGCTGCATCATGACAGCATTATCTAACTGTTACCTTTGCTGCACCACATGCTGACAGTGCTGCATCATGACAGTATTATCTAACTGTTTCCAATGTCGCATTATATATTGACAGTCTATGTCTGATTATTTATATAGACTGAGACTCATTGTTTGAATTGGTTAAATACTGTTGACATTCATACCATGGGTGATAACCATATCGTCATACCACTCTCTAGGCCTTACGATTGTTTTTGGTCCTTGACTACCAACTTACTATAAATACTCCATGCGGGATATATACATGTGTATATGAATCGGTATATTATTAGTCAGCCATATCGTGGATTGTGAGACATAGGAGTCATTCCTTATTGGATTATACATATTTTGACCCTATCTCTCAGGTCCGTAATTGGTATGATATGATATTCTTGTGTCGGATTAACTAACCAGCTATTATGCTGTTAGTGCATCAAAAATTTTTGGAGCCAGTGGTCTACTATTTTATTTTATTAAGTATCAAAAATAAATAATTAAAAATAAATGAACTAAAGTGTACATAATAATATATTAGGTACTCGGGTGTCGGGTTTTTCTTGATCAATCTTGTCCCTGATGAGCCTGACGACAACCAGGCGAAACGCGTAGGGACAGTTTTGAACATCCTTTTTTTCTCTATATTTTTGTTTGTTCTTGATATTCACCTGATATTCACCTTCACTATTGTTGGGTACTTATATTGTTCTAATTGTTATTTTTTTCTGTACTTTAGTATAGGTCATCAATTAGGGTAGTTTATTCTCCCCTACCAGGGTCCTCTTAGGGTCATCAGGAGGTACGAGAAACGGGATCGCCCTTATCAGGGCGGCTATTCCGTATTCAGGTAGGGAACCTTGTATTAGGGCCAGAACTAGGGATATTTATCCCAATAGGTCCTTACTAACCCACTCCAACCCTTACCATACAACCATAGTGGGAATTTACTACCAGACCTATATCCGTATTTTTCTATATTCTTTGTTCATTTTTGATATTATTTGTATTTATAAAAAGGGTGTAATTACTTTTATATAATAACAATAAAGGTTATATTTTAGAATGGTGGTAGTTCTGTGAAATCGACTAATTATAGACTCAGATTTATAAAGGGTAGAATAGTATTTCACAAACTCCTCTCTAACCTCCTCTGCGGATCTCACCCCAATTCCCTGTGGGTTCCTAATTTCTTTTATAGTGGAATCCTCTCTCTGATTGGCCACCAAACGAGCCAAAAACCTACCCGTTTTACCGGATTCGCAAAAACTATTCTGGCCTTGAAATAGAAGCTTATGTTGTGCTTTTTTATATAAAAGTGTCTTAAGTTGCGAATTAGCCTCCTTTAATTGACCAATGAGTTGTTCCTCATGACAGTCAATCAATGCGGCACGCAAACTCTTAATTGAATCTGCCAGTTGTTTTTACGTCGTAATTCCATTCTAAATCTGTGGATTTTAGTAAAGTAGAGGCCCCTAATATGGGCCTTCAGCGCATCCCACACATAATGGATATGAGTCGAGCCTACGTTGAGGCCCCAAAATTCCTGTATGTCCTGGTCTACCCGGGATTGCTCCCCTATCACCTCAAACCAATGCGAGTTCAGTTTAAAGATTCTTCCTGTAATTGGAGCCTCAACAAACACAATCAGAACTGGGGAGTGATCCGATATTCTATGCGGCTCATACCTCATTCTCAGGACGCGGCCACACAGATCCCGGCTTGCAAAGGCCAGATCAATACGGGACATGGACCCAAATGACTGGCTAAAACATGAGAAGATTTTTTTTTTCCCGTAGAGGTGGCGCCAGATATCAACCAGCGCCAGCTCCTCACAAACAGCAGTCAAGGGGGACCCACTGTGACCGCGTCCAGAAAGCGAAGAGAACCGATCCAGTTCAGGGTCAAGCACCGCATTAAAATCACCTGCCACTAATAACGCACATTGATTTTTAGTAGCTATATAATGATAAATGGGAAATAACCGTTGGTTTAAATGGAGGAGGGATATAAATAAAGGCCAATATCGTCTCCTGACCTTTCCAATACCCATGCAAGAACACATATCTCCCTTCTTTATCAATAACGCTATCTAACGTTGGAACTCCATCCCTCTGTGAATATAAACACTAACACCTCTTGCATAAGAGAAAAACAAGAATGATACTCCAAAGCGGCCCATTTCCTTTTCAATGTATAGATCCTATCTACTGTTGCGTGGGTCTCTAATAATGCCACAATCGCCGGTAGATGTCGGGTCACAAGGTCAAATACAACCGTCCTTTTCACTCTGTCTCCCAAACCTCTTACATTCCAACATAAAATGTTACACGGCATATCTTATAAGTAGAGGTATCCCCAGTCTCATCGGAGAGGCACGCACAGCCACGACATACAGAACGAGCCAATCCCTCCCTCAGCCCCACCCCCAAAACCCCCCCCTACATGGTTGATAAGGCATTCCACAATACCCATCAACCTCTTTCCTTCCACCTAACCTCCCCCCCGGCACCTCCCCTCATTAACCTCCCTCCTCACCACCTCATTATACAATATCATAAACCCCTGGAATCCAGCCATTGCGTCGCCTCCACCTGTGTGGAGAAGAAGCGGACAGAATCATTGTGAACCACTCTTAGTTTAGCCGGATATAACATTGCATATTTAATCTTAGCGGCAATCAATCTTTTCTTTACCTCAAAAAAGGATCTTCTTTTAATTTGAGTCTCTCGGAGAAATCAGGGAATATTGCTATCAGATTGCTGTCAAAATATATTTCTGATACTTCTCTTTTGCGTCTAAGGACCCAGTCCCGATCCCTTGAGCAAATAAATCTTGCTAGTATTGCCCTGGGAGGGGCACCTGGAGAAGGTTTTTTAAAAGGGATTCTGTGGGCCCTTTCCACACAAAAGGTAGATGCATCATAGTCTGAACCCAAACTTTCTACCAACCATTTCTGGATGAATTCCGACGGATTATCCTGTTCTACCCCTTCTGGAAAGCCTACTAAACGCAGATTTTGTCGACGTGATCTATCCTCCATCTCTACCACTTTCCTTCTTAACCAATTCCGATCTTCATCTACTTCTTCTAATCTGTTCTTTAATGCGCCATTCTCTATATTGACCGAGTTAACTGCAGTTTCCAATTCCCTCACCTTTAATCTTAGCTTCGTCATTTCGTCCCTTATTATGCTAACATCCCCTTGTACTGCTGAGAGGGACGAGGCCAACTCTGTAACTGAGGTACTAGTAGCGTTAACCACTCCCAAATATCCTGCAATTTAATATTGATGCTCTCAAAGCCTTCACTATGGGAAGAGCTAGACTTTAATGTGCCCTGTTCTAACCGATCCGTATTATCTAAGCCTGTCTCAGCCTGAGGCATAGATCTCTGTACCCCACCTCTAGTCTTGTGTGGGGGTGACTTCAAAAATTTGTCTAATCGAGCCTGTGGGCTCCCCCCTGATCCACCTTTTGGAGAGGTCACACCACCTGATTTACGATATTTTGGCGGCATTTTTATATGTGTAGGTCAATATATTGCATCTATATCACAGTTCATAGACAGCAATATCTCATATATATATATATATGCACAGAGCACCACCAAACAATATTAATGGATACACGTAGGAAGGAAATACGAATACTGGTTAAATATAGACACAAAAGAGGAAAATGAACACAGTCAGTGTGAAGACCAAAAACCAGGATTAATGCAAGCTAACTGATTGCTCCCCCCAATAATAGGGTAGATGAAATTACCAGCAGTTATGTACCAGCAATTATATACCGGCTATATAAACATATATACCGGCAATATGGACATACATGGATCAGTCTCAATTAGCTTTGTAAATATACTGTGGTAGAGAAGAACAGGGGCAAAATATCCAGTGGACGCAAATTCTTAGGTTCAATCTGCGGACACCAAAAATTTAGCTTTCCAGCCACACAAATGCAATATCGGAGTGTCCCACAAAAACAGAAAATATCAGAGGGCCAGTCCATCCGAAGAAGAAGGAGGCAGGGTCCCGGGCGCTGGAACAGAGAAATGGCCTTTATGGGGTTAGCTGTTCGCCTGTACTTTATACAGAGAGAAGAGGTTCATCTGAAATTGCAACCCCAGTCTCCAGTGAACACCGCAGATCCTGTAACCCCAACGCCGCAAACAGCCAAGCTCTCCAAACGGGCCGAAGATGAAACAGCCGGGCAGGGGCACCACCCCACTGCTATCTCCCAACCGCACCAGGGACCAGAACACTTGGCCCAAAAAACACCCGCAAGCCAACTGGGACCACCTCAACCGCAGAGGATCCAACCTGCTTCACATATTGTTCCAGCAGCTCCGGCACCCAGTGGGCACGGGTCACACCGGGTCACACTAGAAAGCAGGCTTCAGGTAACGGAACAAAGATTGGCTGTATATCGGTATCCAGTAGCAACCGTAGGCAGCAGGCGGCAAGGGGAGAGATAATGCAAGAGCCAGTGTAAAAATAGCTCACCCAACCCCTCCAAGACAGCGGAGCACCCTTCAGCTGGACACAGCAGGAGCCGGCAGTAGGCAGTGGGTCGGAGCGGTCAGCGTACACAGCGTACACAGGGTCACAGCAGGCAGGTAGCAGCTAGCAGCAGGAGGCCGGACGAAGTGAATCAGAATCCCATCTGAGCTCGACTAGCCAGGCCTGGCCAGGGGACGGCGTTCCTTAGAGACCACATCATAGAGCGAGGCAGGCGAGGTGGATAGGGAGAGGAGAGAGCCGCCGGAGGAGGAGCGCGGTAACCTACGTCATACCGCTACGGCCGCCATCCAGCCGCCATACGGCCGCGAGTTAACACGGCTTCTTTAATCAGTTTTTTTGGGGGGCAAATGGTATATCACACCAGTAGAAATTATTTGTTACAATAGCGTTTGTCACTCTGCAGTATCGCAGCAGAACCGCACACAACTGCTGCACAAATGCACTATAATATACTTTCTATGTTAGAAAGTATATTATAAGTATATTACACCCCTCAGTAAGTCACACCTATCGATAGCACACCTATGCCAGTCCTTAAAAGGACTTTTGTGGCCCTATTAGCTAGCGTTTGGTGTCCCTAACAGTCTGTCCCTGCTCCACACAGCAACCTCTTCCTACACTGGCAAAAGACTGAATGTAAAATGGCGCCCAGATCAGGTTTATTTATAAGGTAGGGGGTATGTCCATGTGCTGAAACGTCTCAATTGGCTGTCCTGTACCATCTGATGGATGTGTCATGGGTCAAAGTTCTTCACAATGTGAAAGAATATGCCACCGGCGGACATCGCCATATGTTCGCCCGTTCGGCGAATTGCAAATGAGCAAAGTTCTCCGCGAAACGACCGCCGGGCGAACCGCAAGTCCATCTCTACTCCCTTGCCTCTACCCTTTTAGTTACATGTCCTGGGACCATACCCACGTTATTTTATAGCATGTTTTATTTGTCAACTGTGTTTTGTGTGTCATGTCCATAATTATGGACCTATTGTTTTGTGATCTGTTTTGGTCATCTTACCTTGGATTGATTTTATTATTTTTATTCAAATAAAAGTTAAGTTTTAGAACCTGTGTTTTCAGTGATGAGACTTTAATTTAGCATGCTTTTGCTGTCCTATTTTTGTATCTAATTGCCTTCAGTGAATTTTGGTAAGAGACAGAGATTTGACATTATGTTAAGATCAAAGAAAAAATACTGTACTGTTAGAAATACTTTCTATAGTACAGGTTTTGCTTTTGTATGTATTCTGCAGATAAATAAGGGTAGTCATGAAAATATGGGTAGTCTTTTAATGTTTATTGCTTATGAGTGTTCATATTGTCAAACACAAATGGATTGTCTGAGCGATTGGTAGAATAGAACATTTCTATCTAGCTACAAATATGATCAAAGTATACCGTATTGTCTGTTGTAAGAAGACAATTCTGCGATTAATAAAGATGTTGCTCTGAGTCTGTGCCTTACTTTTACACATTGAGTATTATTGTTATATACACTTAGGAAGAGTTGATAATTCTCAGAGCACATGCAATATATAAAAAGTCTTCTCTTGCACTCTATTAAGCTATGACCTTTATTATAACCAATTTAAAAACATCTTGAACACAGCAGTAAAAGACATATTTCAGACACAGTGTAACTTGTCTTTAGTCCTTACAGGGAGTGCAGAATTATTAGGCAAATTAGTATTTTGACCACATCATCCTCTTTATGCATGTTGTCTTACTCCAAGCTGTATAGGCTCAAAAGCCTACTACCAATTAAGCATATTAGGTGATGTGCATCTCTGTAATGAGAAGGGGTGTGGTCTAATGACATCAACACCCTATATTAGGTGTGCATAATTAGTAGGCAACTTCCTTTCCTTTGGCAAAATGGGTCAAAAGAAGGACTTGACAGGCTCAGAAAAGTCAATAATAGTGAGATATCTTGCAGAGGGATGCAGCACTCTTAAAATTGCAAAGCTTCTGAAGCGTGATCATCGAACAATCAAGCGTTTCATTCAAAATAGTCAACAGGGTCGCAAGAAGCGTGTGGAAAAACCAAGGCGCAAAATAACTGCCCATGAACTGAGAAAAGTCAAGTGTGCAGCTGCCAAGATGCCA